>NW_024097440.1:0-600000 GCF_016545835.1 Crotalus tigris
GGGCAGTTCTTAGCCATCTGATGGCTGATGGGACACATGTGCCTGTGGCTTATTATTCTAGAATTCTGTCTTCTGCTAAGCGTAATTATGCTCAGATTGATAGGGAAGCGCTGGCCATTGTGGCTGGCATTAAGAAGTTCCATGATTTTATTTATGGCTGCCATTTCACGGTCTACACTGACCATAAGCCACTGCTGGGGTTGTTTACCACGACCAAACAGACCCCTCATATTCTTTCTCCCTGTATGCTGAGATGGTCCATTTTTTGGTCTGCATATGACTACACGCTGATTCACAAACCGGGAAAGAAAATGGGCCATGCTGATGGCCTAAGTAGATTACCCCTACCAGTTTTAGAGCCTGACCCTGCTCCAGCAGTTAATATTCTGTCCATTCAAGAATTGCCTGAGTCTCCCCTCAGTGCTAGGGATGTGGCTGCAGAAACTGCCACTGATCACACACTTACACGCATATTGTCATGGGTGTTGTCAGGTTGGCCTGACAAGTGCCTTGATACTGAATTCCAAAGTTTCTGGCATAAGAGGCATGAGCTGTCCACTTTCAAGGGTTGCCTATTATGGGGAAGTAGGGTAGTGATCCCTGCCTTATTGAGGTCTAGAATCTTAATCTCCCTACATGAGGGACACCCTGGGATAGTCAGAATGAAAGCGCTTGCACGCAGCCATTTGTGGTGGCCTGGCCTTGATAAAGCCATCGAGGCCAGGTACATGGGTGCCATATGTGCCAACAGTCCCGGCCTGAAATGCCTCAGGCCCCAGTTCATAGGTGGGAGGAAACCCTAACACCATGGTCTAGGGTACATATTGATTACGCTGGGCCCTTTCAGGGGCAATTCTTCCTAGTTGTTGTTGATAGCCATTCCAAGTGGCTAGAGGATGTTCCTGTGACCTCCACTACTACTGCTAAGACTATTCAGGTGCTGAGAGGTATTTTAGCAGCTCATGGCCTTCCAGATGTTCTGGTTTCAGATAACGGTCCTCAATTCACTTCTTCTGAGTTCCAGGCTTTTCTTCAAGCCAACCTGATCCACCATGCAACTTCGGCTCCTTTCCATCCATCCACCAACAGGATGGCTGAGCATATGGTGCGCACCACCAAGGATGCCCTCAAGAGACTGACTTACAGTGACTGGCATCACAGGTTAGCAGACTTTCTTCTTGGACATCGCACCACTCCTCCACTGGGAGGAGCTGAACTCCACTGGGGTCGCTGGCTCATTACTAAGCTGGACAGGCTACATCCTGACTGGGTGACATCTCAGGTGCCACATCCAAGGGCTCCAAGGTGCCTTCACATGGGTGATTTGGTTTGGAACTTGGAACTACGGGCCTGGTCATCCGTGGGTACCAGCGGTTGTCTGCAAGGTCTTGGCTCCTCTATCCTATGAAATGTCCTTGGAAGATGGCCGCGTTCTTAGGCGGCACATAGATCAGCTGCGTGTGTGGCTGGACTTACATCCTTCCGCTCCTGGCTCTGCACTGTGGGGGGGAGGGGAGGAAGGTTATAGAGTGCATTTTGGGGATCAATGTCAGCAGCCATTACTGGCCACTGAAGGGGTCATCGATTCCCCATCGCAAGATTCCGCAATTGCTCCGAACAGGAAATCATGGGGCAGAGAATTACTATATACACCCATACGTACTCCAGCCAGGGAGCCACACTGGTGGCATCCACATTCTTCACCCAGAACCAGTAACACTCCAGACAGGGAGACTGATCCAGGGGTATCTATACAACTCACATCCTGCAAGAGAACTGGCAACACAGCAAGGGAGCAGGCCACATTCCGCAATTACTCCCAGAAGGCAGTCCTCTGTGAGGGGGGCAAACAAAGAGGTTACTCCTGATTCTGGAACCTCAGGCACCACATCAGGGTCCACGCAATACAGAGGGCCTGTAGCCACTCTTGATTATCCCCTCATGAACCATGGAGGCGAGGGACAGTGCTCCCAAGAAGGGTCCATTGTGGATCCGGGGACTACCACCCCTCCAAGAGATGTTGGGTTGAGTGTAGAGGGCTCAGCCAATCAACAAAGGGGCAGATCAACCAGGTACGGGGGCCAGCAAAACCCTGACCTACTGAGCCTGGCAGGCGAGCAGGTAGGTCAGGCAACAACACCAGGGCCTCCTGAAGTAAGTGGCCACCCATGTCTTGGCTCATCAAACATAGAGGGTCATGGACTGGACCCAGGAAACTTCCCGGTCCGAGGAGGTCGCAAAGGACCAAGCCCCCCCCCAAATATCTTTCAGACTTTGTAAAATTACTGTCCATTTACAAGGGGTACTACCCTTAAGAATACTGTAATAATGTACTTTGTTTGGTTGTGATTAAGTGTCTTGTAATAAGGAAGCAAGGATAGGAAGTGTGAGTAGTGGCAACAGTAAGGAATCTCTTCCATGCTTGGTTGTCAGGGTATTCCAAGCTAGGGGGGAGGGGTGTTGTGTCCTGAGCCCAAGGTCCCGGGCTTTGCAAAAGCTGCCCGGGACCAGACTAAGTGCGCCAGCTTTGTGCGCGTGCACAAGGCACGAAAAGGGCCTTATGTAACCATGTTGTCCAGGGATCTGGGCATATAAAATGAGGCCTGCGTGCCTCTGTTCGTTGTTGGAGTTTTGGCTGAAGTACAATAAAGAGTGTTGTTCTACAGAGATGTGTCCTATTCCTTCACCTTCATTTCAAGGACTTAACAGAAACAATGATAGTATGGGCAAAAAACTTTGGATATTCTATAGACTTAGAAGATTGGCAAAAGCTATGGGATAGAAATATTAAACTGACTAAAGAAAACTTATATAAAATGTTTTGTAGATGGCACATGACACCAGTAAGACTAGCGAAAATGTTTTAAAATGTTTCGAATAATTGTTGGAAATGTAAACAAAAGCCAGGTACGTATTACCATATCTGGTGGGTATATCCTAGTGCAAAAAGAATTTGGTTTAAGCTTCATACATGGCTGGAAAAGATGACTAAAATACAGATAGAATTTAAGCCAGAACTGTTTTTGTTAGGAATATTAGGATCCAATTATGGGAAAGAGAATGAGTATTTAATATTATATGTATTGACAACTGCGAGAATAGTATTTGCCCAATATTGGAAAAATGAAAATATACCATCAGATGAGATCATAATTAGGAAAATTTTAGAATATGCAGAAATGGACAGACTAACTCTAGAGATTAAAGAGAAAGAAGACTCAGTCTATTTTAAAACATGGGAACAATTTTACCAATGGTTAGCAAAACGAACTAGCGAGAAATGATTCTGAAATTTAATAAGATGAATGATATTTACTGATTAATTGAAACTCTTTATGATTACTGTTATTCTTATTGACTATAGCTACTTACTATCATATTAATTATTGTTATTGAATATTTGTATCCGGACAATAGTCTGCTTGCTAAAGCATGGAAATGTTACTGGGGGCAACCCCATTGTTGTACCTACCCTTATCCCAACACCATCTCTGAACCTTACCCTGAACTCCAATACCTGTATTGACCCTATCCCTCCCCTACTCTTAAAAAACCTTTTTAAAATACTGTTTAAAAAAAACAATTAGTACTAATAGACTTATGGAGATATAAAAATGACTCCGCTAGAGAGTACATTTTTTTCAGAAAAACATACATCCTTTTCAAGGATTGATATGGATTTTTAAAAATCTTGCAAATATAATTTTAAAAGTTGATACTCTACTAAATCTTTTTCTGACCATAATCCAGTGCTTCTGGTACTTACAGGAAGGAGTTTGAGTCTTAAATGGAGACTAAATGAATCTATTTTTCAAAAGGAAAGGATTGTAAAAAATTATAAAAAGAAATTACTTGAGTATTTTGATAATTTAGGCAAAGGGTCAAATATGATGACTGTGTGGGATGCTAGTAAAGCTGTTATGAGGGTTATTTTATACAGTATACAGTGAGGGGAAAAATGTATTTGATCCCCTGCTGATTTTGTACGTTTGCCCACTGACAAAGAAATGATCGGTCTATAATGGTAGGCTTATTTTAACAGTGAGAGATAGAATAACAACAACAAAAATCCAGAAAAAGGCATTTTTAAAAAGTTATAAATTGATTTGCATTTTAATGAATGAAACAAGTATTTGACCCCTTTGCAAAACATGACTTAGTACTTGGTGGCAAAAGCCTTGTTGGCAATCACAGAGATCAGACGTTTCTTGTAGTTGGCCACCAGGTTTGCACACATCTCAGGAGGGATTTTGTCCCACTCCTCTTTATAAGTCATTAAGGTTTCGAGGCTGACATTTGGCAGCTCGAAACCTCAGCTCCCTCCATAGATTTTCTATGGGATTAAGGTCTGGAAACTGGCTAGGCTACTCCAGGACCTTAATGTGCTTCTTGAGCCACCCTTTGTTGTCTTGGCTGTGAGTTTTGGGTCATTTTCATTCTGGAATACCCATCCACGACCCATTTTCAATGCCCTGGCTGAGGGAAGGAGGTTCTCACCCAAGATTTGACGGTGCATTGACCCTTTGATGCGATAAAGTCCTGTCCCATTAGCACCCTTAAAGCATAATGTTTCCACCTCCATGTTTGACAGTTGGGATACTGTTCTTGGGGTCATAGACAGGAATTCTTGTATGATATTGAAGGAAAACATACTGTGGCCTAGCTCAATCTTCCAGACACATACAGTGAGGGGGAAAATTATTTGATCCCCTGCTGATTTTGTATGTTTGCCCACTGACAAAGAAATGATCAGTCTATAATTTTAATGGTAGGTTTATTTTAACAGTGAGAGACAGAATAACAACAAAAAAATCCAGAAAAACGCATTTCAAAAAAGTTATAAATTGATTTGTGTTTTAATGAGTGAAACAGGTATTCGACCCCTTCACAAAACATGACTTAGTATTTGGTGGCAAAATTCTTGTTGGCAATCACTGAGGTCAGATGTTTCTTGTAGTTGGCCACCAAGTTTCCACATATCTCAGGAGGGATTTTGTCCCATTCATCTTTGCAGATCCTCTCCAAGTCATTAAGGTTTTGAGGCTGACGTTTGGCAGCTTGAACCTTCAGTTTCCTCCACATATTTTCTATGGGATTAAGGTCTGGAGACTCACTAGGACCTCACATTTCAGGACCTTAATATGTTTCTTCTTGAGCCACACCTTTGTTGCCTTGGCTGTGTGTTTTGGATCATTGTCGTGCTGGAATACCCATCCACAACCCATTTTCAATGCCCTAGCTGAAGGAAGGAAGTGCTCACCCAAGTTTTGATGGTATATGGCCCCGTCCATCATTCCTTTGATATGGTGATGTGTCCCCTTAACAGAAAAACACTCCTAGAACATAATGTTTCCACCACCATGTTTGACAGTTGGGATGGTGCTCTTGGAGTCATAGATAGCATTCCTTCTCCTCCAAACACGGCGAGTTGAGTTGATGCCAAAGAGCTCGACTTTGGTCTCATCTGACCACAACACTTTTACCCAGTTCTCCTCTGAATCATTCAGATGTTCATTGGTAAACTTCAGATAGGCCTTGAACAGTGGGACCTTGTGGGCGTCCTTCAGTCCTTACCAATTGTTTTCTTGGTGACTATGGTCCCAGCTGTTTTGAGATCATTGACAAGAACCTCTCGTGTAGTTCTGGGCTGATTTCTCACCGTTCTCATGATCATTAAAACTCCACGAGGTGAGATCTTGCATGGAGCCCCAGACTGAGGGAGATTGACAGTTATTTTGTGTTTCTGCCACAAAATATTTGCGAATAATCACACCAACTGTTGTCATCTTTTCACCAAGCTGCTTGGCGATAGTCTTGTAGCCCATTCCAGCCTTGTGTAAGCCTACAATCTTGTCCCTGACATCCTTGGGCAGCTCTTTGGTCTTGGCCATGGTGGAGAGTTTGGAATCTAATTGATTGCTTCTGTGGACAGGTGTCTTTTATACAGGGCTTTTTTTCTCATAGAACACCCAGAACGGAGTTTCGGCACCTTTTTTGGATGGAACCTTGTAGAGTAGGCAAGGCAGGTTGTATGACGTGTGTGAGTTCCGGCACCTTTTTTTTTTTAAAGAAAAAAAGCATAACAAGCTGAAAAATTAGGAGCCCTCCCTTTAAGAGAGTGCTCCTAATCTCAGCTCATTACCTGTATAAAAGACACCTGGGAGCCAGAAATCTTGCTGATTGATAGTCAATCCAAAGATGGAAAAACAACTTCAATACATCATTATACACATAATAACTGCTGCACGCATTGCATATGCGCAATGCTGGAAAAGGGAAAATATACCAACAAATGTAAACAATAAATATGAACAAATATAAACAAAAGGGAAAATATACCAACAAATACTAGAATGTGCTGAGATGTACAAACTTACTCTAGAAATAAAAGACAAGGAAGATACAGAATTTCATGAGATATGGGACAGGTATTATAATTGGTTAGAATTGAAGAATAAAAAAGTACGAGAAGTAATGTAAATAAGTGTAAATAAATGTAAGAGATATAGGACATAGTATTGTTAAGAAAAAAGAAAAATGTACTTTGTATTTTGTTTTTTGTAAAGAGAAAAAGAAAAAATAAATTTTTTAAAAAACTTATTTCATTCATTAAAATTCAAATCAATTGATAACTTTTTTGAAGTGCGTTTTTCTGGATTTTGGTTGTTATTCTGTCTCTCAAAATCAGCAGGGGAATCAAATACTTTTTTCCCTCACTGTAATCAATTAGAGAATAAAAAAAGTCAGGAAAAGACACAAAAGATTTTGGAAGAAATTAGAAAGAAATTGAATTGCAAAAGACACCTACGGATTCTAAATTTCTACATCAAATTAAACTGTTACGGCAACAACTGTCCATGTCAACAGTACAAGAAATAGAAACAAATTGAAGTTTGTGAAACCAACTTTGAGTTTGCAAATAAACTAGGAAGATGGAAAGGAAAGAGGAAAGGGAATGATTGAGAAAATCTGCCATGGTAATAATGTAATAACAGACAATGAACTTATCGAAGAGTCTTTTCATAACTTTTATTCCAATTTGTATAAAAAACAGGAGTTAGACATGACTAGAATAGATGAATGACCCATTAACTACCTTTGAGATATTAGAAGCTATAAAAAATAATTCAGGTAAAGCTCGAGGTACAGATGGCCTTACAAGCCAATATTATAAGTGTTTTGAGGATGAACTTCTTCAACCATAAAGGATATAATGAATATTACAGGAGGAAAGATACCCCAAACGTGGAAGGAAGCAAATATTGTGTTGTTACCGAAGGAAGGTCAAAATATCACAAAGACAAAGAATTATAGACCAATTTAATTATTAAATAATATCTATAAACTCTTTGCCGCAGTTTTGGCAGAAAGACTAAAGATCTTACAAGAATATATACATAAAGACCAATCTGGCTTCCTGCCAAAAAGACAGCTAAGGGATAATGTGAGGACTGTCCTGAATATCATTGAATACTTACGATACCATAATGAGAAATAGGCAGCTCTAATATTTTTAGATGCAGAGAAGGCCTTTGACAATCTAAATTGGGTGTTTATGTTTAAGTGTTGGAAGAAATGGATTTTGGAGAGAATATTATTACAGAAGTTAAAGCTATTTATACATCAACGCAAGCAAAAATTTTCCTTAATGGTGACTTAACTAACTCATGTGAAATTCAAAGACATGAGACAAGGATGTCTCTTGTCTCCTCTGCTGTTTATCTTGGGGTTGGAAGTTTTGAATGGAGATATTAGGCAAGATGAGAAAATAATGAGTATAAACATCAAGAAAGAAGCTTATAAACTGACGACATTTGGTGATGATCTTATTACATTCCTGCAAGATCCAAAAAACCAATATAGAATATTTGATGAGGAGGTTGAATGAATTAGGGACTTTAGCAGGTTTTAAAATAAATAAACAGAAAACAACAAAGTTGACTAAGAACATGTCATCCCAAGATAATGATATATTGATTAAAAAATCAGGTTTTAAGGTCAAGAAAAAGTTGAAGTATTTGGGGATTATGTTGACAAATACAAATATAAAATTGTTTCAAAACAACTATGTGTCTCTTTGGAATGATATTAAAAAGGACTTACAAAGATGGGACAAATTGCATTTATCACTATTAGGTATTAAGATGAATGTTTTATCAAATGTGCTTTTTCTGTTCCAGACATAACCAATACTTGCAACTGATGCTCCATTTAAACAATGACAAAGGGATATTTTCAGGTTCATATGGCAAGGGAAGAAACCAAGAATTAGATACAAACTATTACAAAATGCTAAGGGGGTTTGGATCTACCAGATTTGAAATTGTACTTTGATGCATGCTGTCTGGCTTGGCTAAAAGAGTGGGTGAACATTTGGAACAAGAGACTACTCAATCTGGAAAGCCATGAATTAAGGTTTGGATGGCATGGTTATCTATGGCAGGGCTTTTCAACCTTTTCACCGATTGGACCACTTTTAGGATATGGCAATATTCGAGTACCACCTGGCAAGGTGTCAAAAACTTGATGACAAAAAAGGAAAAAAGTGATAAAGTACAGGTAGTCCTCGACTTATAATTCGCTTAGTGACTGTTCAAAGTTACAATGGCACTGAAGTGACTTATGACCATTTTTCACACTTATGACCAATGCAGCACCCCCAGGGTCATGTGATTTACATCTGGATGCTTGGCAACTGATTCATATTTATGATGGTCACAGTGTCCCAGGGTCATGTGATCCCCTTTTGCAACTTTTTGACAAGGAAAGTCAATGGCTGGGGGGCATGGCCAGCTCAAAGTTGCTCAGGTTGGGGAGTGCCTGTAGGGATGGATGGGCGGGGCTGTGGGGGGAGATCTGGGAGTCTCTGGTGGAGGGGGGTGGGACTGGATTGCCGCTGGGGCATGGTCAACCGGAGAAGCTTGGACCATGTGGGGGGACTCCCAGAAAGTGGCGCAAGCTGCCCAGAGCCCTGGGAAGTGGAGAGCAAGTGCCCAGCCCAACTCTCAAGCTCCCGGGGCACCAGGACTCTGCAGCCCAACTCAGTCCAACCCCCACTTCCCCAAGGGGGCACCCAGCTGAGCTTACCTCCTCCTCGAGACTGCTGCTGCTATGCTCACTCTCCTTGGCCAGGTTGCTGATGGTGGGTGCAGGAGAGCAAAGTGCGTAGGTTAGAGGGAGGCCCACTCCCTCTCCATGCGAGGAGACCCAGCTTTGTAACCAAAGCATCCTTAGAGATAGGACGGGAGACCCCCAGGATAGGCCAGGAGGAGAGGGCAAGAAGATGGTAAAAGGGCTGCAGGGCTGCCCGTGGCCAAGTGCTAAGGCAGGACTTCCCTCAGACCCTCCCTCTCTCTCATTCCAATCTCCCTTCCTTCTCCTTTCCTGTTTCCCTCCCTCCCTCCTTCTCATTCCCAGCTCCTTCATTCCCTCCCTCCCTCCTTCCTTGTCATTCCCATCTCCTTCCTTCTGAAGGAAGAATTTGAACCCCCCCCCATATTTTCCCTCTTCCATATATTTATCAGGAAAAGCTGCCAAAGACAGAAAAGACGCTGAGAGGGAACTAGCTTAAATTTCCTTTCTAGCCAGTAGCTAATTCTTAAAACTATTTTAGAATTAGCTACTGGCTAGAAAGGAAAGTTAAGGAGCCAGCAGATGGCTACCGGCACTTAAGGAAAAAAAACCCCAAAACCAACTGGCTGCTGGTTAAGGCAGCCTCCCCAAATGGCTTCATTCATAAGTAAATAAATGCTACAGGCAAAATCCATTCAAGACAAAAATACTTCAAAATCCCTTGCAGCAAAATTTACAGCTAACAATAGCAGAGCAATAGAATTAGAACCAGTAACCCTTCACCCCAAAATCCAACACAGGACATAAGCTGTCAGCCACAATAGAAATTGCCTATCACATTGCAGAAATCCCAGAATTTCAGTCACAAAATCATATAGATGTCAGAATCCAATTATATTTCATCTTTAATTATCAAATATAGAAACTCCCAATTCTGCCTTCTCTGGATTCTGCCATCAGAGGGAGAGAAGGGGGAGAACAAAGGGGCTTTATGGCCCTCACTTTCTTCAGTACACTTCAAAGAGCTGAATGCTGAATGTGTGTTTATTGTAACATCAAAGCGTTAGCACTAGAGGACCTTATCATAACAAAGAAGGGTATTTGCCTTTCAGGTAGTTATCTGAAGTCTCCATCCAGACGGAAGAAAGAAGAAAGGGGGTGGAACTGTGATACTTGAAACTATCACTGGAAGGGGGGTTGATTGGGTGGGACTACTGGGGAACCCCTTAAAACCTTGAATGGGAGAGCTTGAACCCCAAGTCCTGTCTAGCATGCCTGCAACCATTTTCACTTAATAAAGGATTCCTGTTGGAAGAATTATTCCAAGAGTTCTGTCTTCTTAAGATGCAAAGTGGGGTGGGTCCTTACATTAGACAGGACTTGGGGTTCAAGCTCTCCCATTCAAGGTTTTAAGGGGTTCCCCTTAAAAACCCGCTTGGGGTTTTTCCTAACCCAAGTACTCAGCTACATGGAGGAATATGGGCAGGACATTCCCAGCGACAAAGCCCGCATCCGGATCGTGCAATCTGCCCTGGATGGACCAGCTGCGGATTGGGTAGTGAACTTGCATGACTCCAATGCCCCAGAACTCAGTAACTTCAACCGTTTCATGTCCTCTTTGAGAAGACGATTTGAAGACCCCCTGGTTGATCGCAAAGCCCGTGAAAGAATAACAACGATGAGGCAAGGCAAACGCCCAGTGGCCGAGTATACACAAGAATTCAGGGCCATTGCCAGCAAACTGAATTGGCCAGAAGACATCCTCCTTGGCCATTTCAAAGACGGACTAAACTATGATCTATATGATGCTTGCCTGCCCCGAGGGGACCCACATCGACTTGAGGAATGGTACGTCTTGACAGAGGAAGCAGAGATCGACATATTGAAGAGGCACCACCGAAGAAAACAATGGAGCCGCCCCCCGCCTGAGCTGACACACCAACCGGTGAAATCATCGGATACAGCCAAGAAGCAAATGGGGTGTTTTAAGTGCGGAAGAGAAGGGCATCGAGCTGTAGAATGCCGCTCAAAGGCCCCCCAGCACAACCCAGACAGATCCCCAATCAACAAAACCGGAAAGTATTCAGCTCAGCCAAAAGAAACAGCCATGGATGATGGAATTGCGAAACCCCCACCTCTGCTCACCACGGGAAAGAAATCCAGCCGACACCACAGGGACGGTGGATGCCTCGAGATGACAGCTTGGGGGAACCCCTGGTAGTGGATGCATCACACCCATCTTCAACAGTGACTATTTACTCCCCCCATTCCTAGCTGTGAGGTGAAAGCTTATAGACTCTGGCTGCACCCGCTGCCTCTTAGCCCAACACGATGGTGAATCTGGGCATCCCATCCTCGGAGGCTGGAACACCAATCTCATTTGGCCATCCTAAATGGATTCCTAGCAGGGGGGGGTGCCAGCTACCCTAGCCACTCTGCCAAGACCCCTCTCCCTGGGCAACCATGAAGAGGACTTCACGTTTGTGGTGACCCCAGGTATGGAATGCCCAATGATTCTAGGGATGGAATGGTTGAAAAAATGGAACCCCTGGGTAAATTGGAGGACGACAGAAATCAAATTCACGAAGGGGGACCCTATGTACTTAAAACCCCAAGGGAGGCTACCAGAATCAAGAATAGAAAAAGCATCCATAGGAGAGGAAAAAGGATTAACAGAAATACCAGAGGAATATAGGGACCTTGCTGAAGTCTTCAGTGAGGAGAGGCAAATGAGCTTCCCCCCCACCGACCCACAGACTGTACCATTGAATTCAAGCCTGGGGCAAAACTCCCGAAGCCCAGATTATACTCCATGAGCGCAAAGGGGAGGAGGATTGAAAGACTTTAAAAAAAAAACATCTGGAGAGAGTTTCCTTGGCCAGCAGCCTAAAGTGGCTGCACGGTCCTTTTTAGAGAGAAGAAGGATGGCTCTTTACGTTTATGCGTGGATTATAGGGCCCTGAATACAATCAGTGAAAGCAACCTATACCCTCTGCCCCTCATGAAAGACATTCTGTCACACCTATCGAAAGGGAAAATTTTTTCTAAACTAGACCTAAGGGAAGCTTACTATCGCGTGAGAATCAAGGAAGGGGACGAATGGAAGACTGCATTTAACTGCCCATGGGGTGCTATCAATTCAAAGTCTTGCCATTTGGATTACAAGGGGGCCCTGCAGTCTTTATGCAATTAATCAATGACGTTCTAAGGGAGCACCTGTTTAAGGGGGTCCTTGTTTACTTGCGACATTCTTTCTTTACTGAACAAAAGAATGAACACGTCAACTTGTCAGAGTCGGTTTTAAAGGAAGCTGGAGCCGCTCACCTATTGCCAACCTCTCAAAATGCGACTTCCACATGAAGATAGACTACCTAGGCTAATCGCATATCCCCACTAGGGCATTGAACTGGACCCGGAAGGTCAAGCAAGTACTAATTGGGCACCACCCCGCACAAGAAGCACTACAAAAGTTTCCTGGGTTTTGCAAAATTTTACCGCCATTCATCCCTCATTTGAAACACAGATAGCTTGCCCCTCACTAACTTTACTAAAATGACGGGATAGCTCCTCAGTAAAAAACCTAGCCAGCCAAACATGGACAATGGAGTGCCAAGCAGCTTTGAGAGACTAAATAGACTTCTTTTCGCCGAACCGTACTAGCAACCCGCTGGAACGCCCTGTCCATATACAGGCAGATGCAAGTGATGTGGGCAGTGGGGGCTGTTGCTTTACAAGAAATGATGATGCAGTATTGCAACCCTGTGCATATACATCTAAGAAACTCACGGAAACAGAACAGCGCTGGCCCGTAGGGGAGAAGGAGGCTTATGGGATACGTTGGGCATTACTCACGTGGCGACAGTTCCTGGAAGGCAACAAAATCCCCTTCCAGGTATGGACTGATCACAAAATTTTAGAAGCCCTGAAAACTTCCAGGAAACTCAATCCCAAACAAGCCCGCTGGTCCCAGCATTTTCACCAATTCCAATTTAAGCTCAAACATTTACCAGGAAGAAAGAACTTCCTGGCAGATGCACTATCTCGCATGCCCCAATATAACAGTGCACGAACCACAGACTCTAGACCAATAATGGCAGAGTCACAACTGGCAGCGCCAGTAACCACAAGAACCCAAGCCAAAATAAAACCACAACTGGACAGCCAAACTGGGATTGAATTCAGAAAAAGTTTGGAAAAAGATGAATGGTTCCAGAAAAACAAACGTGTGCACAATGAGAGACGGATTGCCTTGGGTAGGGGAAAAGTTATATATACCAACAACTCAAAGACTAACTTTCATGCACCTTTGCCATGACACAAAATCAGCAGGGCATTTTGGATTTGTAAAAACTTTACACTTAATTAAACGGCAATTTTTGTGGCCATCAATAAAAAAGGACATAGAAAGTTATGTTGCCAGCTGCCCAACCTGTGCATCAGCAAAGAGGTTGCAAGGGAAATCGCAAGGGCTGTTACAACCAGTGGCAAGTCCCTCAGCCCCCTGGAGGGAAATAGCCATGGATGTTATAGTGGAATTGCCTGAAAGCAATGGGAATACTGTTATCTGGACAGTCACGGACCTATTTTCCAAACAGGTGCACTTTATCCCTTGCCAAAAAATTCCCACTGCAAAGGCCTTAGCAAAACTTTTTATCCAGCACATTTACATATTGCACGGGGCACCCCAACGCATCATCTCTGATAGGGGAGTGCACTTTACTTCTGCATTTTGGAAGGATATTTTTATCCCTCCTTAAGGGACCCTCAGGATTAGACATCTAGCCACCACCCTCCAAGGGGATGGACTAAGCGGACGTTGCCAGTCGGGGTGGGTACTTGAGCATATTTGAGATGTTTTTTAAATTTCCAACAGAGTGATTGGAGGACTCCTTCCTTTTGTAAGGAAGTTGCCTACATAATTCAGTCCACTCCAGCACAGGCTACACTCCTTTTCAAATAGCCAACGGTCAAAGTTTCAACCTTATGCCAGAGTTAACCCCAAAAGAACCAACGATCCCTTCGCTGAAAGAATGGATGGAAAACCTACAAAACACCTGGCCAATAGTCAGAAAATCACTAGATGAAGCTAGGCGGGCATACAAAGCACAAGCCGATAAAAAAAGGGTTGAGCCTACACCCTTCATTATAGGAGAAATGGTGTACTTATCTACAAAATACCTAAAGTCCCTACAGCCCTGTAAAAAACTTGGACCAAAATATATAGGACCTTTTCCAATTAAAAGGATCATAAATCCAGTAACAGTAGAATTATAATTACCCAAAAACCTCAGGCAAATACACCCAGTTTTTCATTGCAGCTTGCTGAAAAGAGAGCATCAGTCACCTCTACGGCCAAAAATCCCCCCCCCCACCACCTCCAATCATGGTGGAGGGGGAACAACACTTCGAAATAAAAGAGATCCTTGACTCTATGAGATATCGTGGAACAACTCAGTACCTAGTTGCCTGGAAACACCTCCCTGCCTCACAAAATGAGTGGGTCCATAAACGTCACGTCAGAGCCCCGAAGCTATTGAAGAAGTTTCACACAGAGTATCCTAACAAGCCTAACTAATTTCTTTACTTGTGTTTTCTTTCAGGTGGATCTCTCTTATTGTTAAGAGGGGCCGGATGTCAGAATCCAATTATATTTCATCTTTAATTATCAAACATAGAAACTCCCAATTCTGCCTTCTCTGGATTCTGCCATAAGAGGGAGAAAAGGGGGAGAGCCAAGGGGCTTTATGGCCCTCACTTCCTTCAGCACACTTCAAAGGACTGAATGTGTGTTTATTGTGGCCTCTAAGCGTTAACATATCAAAGAAGAGTAATTGCCTTTCATGTAGTTATCTGAAGTCTCCATCCAGACGGAAGAAGAAAGGGGATGGAATTGTGATACTTGAAACTATCACTGGAAGGGGGGTTGATTGGGTGGGACTACTGGGGAACCCCTTAAAACCTTGAATGGGAGAGCTTGAACCCCAAGTCCTGTCTAGCATGCCTGCAACCATTTTCTCTTAATAAAGGATTCCTGTTGGAAGAGCTATTCCAAGAGTTCTGTCTTCTTAAGATGCAAAGTGGGGTGGGTCCTTACAAATAAAGTATAATAATAATAATAATGAAAAATCACTAAAAGCAAAAATCATGTGTCTGCATAATCTCTGAAAGAAAGCTGTGTTAGCCAAAAGCTGTATTAACAGTACGTGAATGACCTAATGCATATTTAGAAAAGTAAAAACTGCCTTCATTGTATTCCCATGAGAAATGGACCTAACCTGTGAGAAACTATCTGAATGTTACACAAAGTAGATTCCATATACAATGTAAGATTCCATCTATGCTTTCTTTGTTCCTGAGAAAAAGAAACCTATAAAGCTTTAGTTTAGACCCTCCCCCTTGTTCAGAAATTTGTTGATTGTTAAATCACTTCTGAACCTTTTTGCGCAAAAATAAAGATCTCTCTTTCACCCATGGAATTTCGTAAAAGCCCTTTATCTTTTTAAGGCTTTATTTTTCCACAAGAATGTGAGGGCCACTGGTAAGTAATTTCTTTTTTAGTGCCATTGTTAACTTTGGTCGCTAAATGAATGAGCAAGGACTACCTATATTTTATATTTGAAAACCAAATCAGAGGTTTCCAAATGTGTTGATCTAAATTATCCTCAGGACCATCTTCTTCTAGAACAGTGGCTCTCAACCTTTTCTATACCCTGTACCCCTAGAATGCTTCTGATATATTCTGGCACCCCTTACAAAAGTTCGAAATAACGGCAACTAATTATACATATACACTATAATTTTGAGAACCCAAGTTTTCGCACCCCCTGGAATATCGTCTCACACCCCGGTTGGAAACCCCTGTCCTAGAAGATGCAAGGTCCTTAGTGCTCTCTGATGAGCTTGGTTGTTCTCCTGCAGATGTTTCATCATCATCATGCACTGATGATATTACCTAGTTTGGTAATGAAATGTCTGCAAGAAAACAACCAAGCTCAGAAACAATGAGCTTAGTTGATCCATTTCCTATGAGAATGAGCGTATCTCAAATGCCTCCTCCACCCCATTCCCAGAATTTCTCCTCACCTTCTGTGTCTCCAAGGCCCAGTTGTCCAAACGTATTTTTTCCCCAAGAGTAAACAGTCCCAAATATAGAGACAACCATGCTGTGAGCAGATCCAGCTGCAATCATAATCAAAGGAATGCCTTCCAGTGCTAGTACCGGCTGTGGTTCCTTAACGTGACCCATCTTCTTTTCCACTCCAAGCTGCCCATGTTCATTCTCACCCCAGGCAAAGAGTTCTCCTCCTGAGCACAACACACAAAAAGAAGCTGTTAATACAGAATTATCCATATTTATCTATATATGTATTTCTATCCCATTCTGCCTACATGGAAGCTTTTCCTTGATTTTAAGCTAGCTGGGGGTGTGCACATTCCAACTGAAATAAAAGGCAAATCAGAGAGTTGTTAAAAGAAATGCACAAATACCAGTACCTTTTGAAAGAGCCATGGAATGATGATCACCACATGCAATCTGTACAATGTATTTGTTTGTTAATTCTTTCAGTAGTCTGCAAAAAAAAAAAAGAGAGAAATACATGTTGCTCAGTTATCAATACCTCTTATATAAGAAGTAGACAAGAAAGTCAAGTGTAAAAACACCTGTCACTGAAATGTGTGCTTCACAAATAGCTCTGTATTTTCATATTACTCTGCTAGTAGTTCTCACTTGAGGCATAAATGACCAGATTCAAACTTCAGACACATTACTGTATGTCAGGGGGTGTCAAACTTGCAATGTCACATGACGTGTCATGATGTATCGTGACTTTTTTGCCATTGCCGGCAATGGGGTGGGCACGGTTTCACTATGATACGTCCTGCCCACGGGCCGGCAGTTTGACACCCCTGCTGTATGTGAAGGTCCAGTTTCTGGAGAAGGCCCTAATGCTGGGAAAGATAGAAGAAAAGTGTCAGCTTCAATGAACCTGGCTGAAGCTATCTTTGTCGTTCTAAGTTGCCACATGAAAGGGAGGGAGAAGGGAGCCCATTTTGCTAGACTATACAGATTGGGTCCCGTGTCATTCCCACACGAAGAAGAAGGAGGGAAAACAATCTGTTAAACAGCCTGCCAAATAGTTTCATTGGATAATGTGATCAGTAGTATAGTTGAGGGAATGGAATTATTAATTTTAATTACTTGGAATCTTTGGGGGAGATTTTCAGACTTGGTTTAATGTCATGGTTCCGACTGATTGAACCAAATAAATCAGAACTCCAAGGCTAGAGATTTCCTCAAAGAATATGTTTGATTTGAGGAAATCTGTAGCCTCGGAGTTCTGATTTATTTGGTTCCATCAGTCAGAACCAGGACAAAAAGAGAAGAAGAGGATGATCAGCAGCAAGGCAGTGTAGTCCTTGACTTATAACAGTTCATTTAGTGACCATTCAAAGATACAACCGCATTGAAAAAATTGATTTATGCCGTTTTTCATACTTATTACCATTGCAGCATCCCCACGGTCATATGATCAAAATTCGGATGCTTGGCAACTGTCTCATGTTTATGACGGTTGCAGTGTTTTAGAGTCTTTTTGCAAGCTTGTGACAAGCAAAGTCCATGGGAAAATCAGATTCACCTAACAATTGTGTTACTAACTTAACAACTGCAGAGATTCACTTAACAACTGTGTCAAAAAAAATTGTAAAATGGGACAAAATTCACATAACAAATGTCTCACTTGGCAACAGAAATTTTGGGCTCAATTGTGGTTGTAAGTTGAGGACTACCTGTATCTAAGGGGGGGGGAGTCAATCTATTCTCCAAAGCACCTGAAGGCAGGACAAGAAGCAATGGATGAACTAAGGAGAAAGTTCCTGACAGTGAGAACAATTAACCAGTGGAACAGCTTGCCTCCAAAAATTGTGGGTGCTCCACCACTGGAGGTTTTAAAGAAGAGATTGGAGAAGCATTTTTCTAAAATGGTATAGGGCAGCAGTCCACAACCTTTGCAGCTTAGCGACCCAGTGGGAGGGGGGAAGGAGAACTGGGTTGTTTGAGTGGCGAGCTGGCGCATGCACACATACACAGCCCTTGCGTGAGTGGTGGGTCTGCATGCACACACACACAGCTTGGCTTGCATAAACAGCAGGCCGGCACACACATGCACAAGTGTTTACTGGCCCACTGCTCGCACAAGTTGAGCTACGTGCGCATACACATGCAAGAAAAACCAAATGCACAGGTATAGTATAGGTGATACCTTGGTCAATAGTAATAACTGTGAGAGGGATCTCGGAGTCCTAGTGGACAATCACTTAAATATGAGCCAACAGTTTGCTGCAGCTGCCAAAAAAGCCAACATAGTGCTAGGCTGCATTAACAGAGGGATAGAATCAAGATCATGTGAAGTGTTGACACCACTTTACAATGCCTTAGTAAGGCCACACCTGGAATACTGCATCCAGTTTTGGTCACCATGATGTAAAAAAGATGTTGAGACTCTAGAAAAAGTAAAAGAAGAGCAACAAAGATGATTAGGGGACTGGAGGCTAAAACATATAAGGAACGGTTGCTGGAATTGGGTATGTCTAGTTTCAAGGCTTTTTTTGTCATAGAATGCCCAGAACGTAGTTCCAGCACCTTTTTTGGATGGAACCTTGTAGGGTAGGCAAGGCGGGTTGTATGACGTGTGAGTTTTGGCACCTTTTTTTTTTTTTTTTTTTTACAAAAAAAGCACTGTCTAGTTTAATGAAAAGAAGTACTAGGGGTGACATGATAGCAGTGTTCCAATATCTCAAGGTTTACCACAAAAAAGAGGGAGTCAACCCATTCTCCAAAGCACCTGGAGGCAGAACAAGAAGCAATGAATGGAAAGTAATCAAGGAGAGAAGCAACCTAGAACTAAGGAGAAATTTCCTGACAGTTAGAACAATTAATCAGTGGAACAACTTGCCTCCAGAAGCGGTGAATGCTCCAATACTGGAAGTTTTAAGGAGAAACTGGACAGCCATTTGTCTGAAATGGTATGGGGTTTCCTGTCTGAGCAGGGGGTTGGACTAGATGACCTCCAAGATCCTTTCCAACAAGAAGATCATCTTCATCATCATCATTACTATTACTATTATTATTATCATCTCCAAGGTCCCTTCCAGTGCTATGCTATGCTATGCTATGCTATGCTATGCTATGCTATGCTATGCTATGCTATGCTATGCTATGCTATGCTATGCTATGCTATTCTATTCAATTCTAAAATAAATAAACAATTTGAAAGAGATATCTAGTGGACTGTTACAATATTCAGTTCTGGGCCAAAGGCTCTTGAACATTTATATTAATAACTTTGAATGAGGAAGAGAAGGTAATACATGTTGTGGCACCTCCAGGTAAGTGATTGTCCTGTTTTTTAAATATGCCCTGAAATAGTGAGAATGTAACTCCTTTTCTTTTGGAAGAAACCTTTCAGGTGAATAATTGCATTCAACAAAAAGGAAAGCAGAAACTTGCAGAAAAAAAAAGTAACCCTATTATTTTAATCTTGCATTCTTTTATCAGAATTGAAGAACCGGAATGAGAAGCGAAATGTTTTCAAGGAAAAAACAACAACAAGAAAGTCCAGCTGCCTTTTGAAAAGCACCTTTGGGACAACCATGACCTGGATGACCGAGTTCTCCACAAACATTCTGCTATCAAGCTTATTTTTAAAAGCATCCTTTTCTTTGCATACAATTCATGGAATCAGCAGACTGAATGGTGATTATTCTTCTATCCATAAGCCTTGTTCACTCAGGCTTAAAAAAAAAGACAACTGCCTTACCATTAATATATAATAAGAAAATTCCTACCTTATTTGTGGGGTTTGGGTTGTAATATCATGCTCTGAAAGTTTTCCATTTGATAAGAGAATAAGCAGGTGAGATGCTTCACAATCCAGTGAATTTATCTTGATTTTCTCTTTTAAGCAGATGCTCCCTGCAAGACACAGCATGAGACTGTCCACCATGACTGTCATTAATGATTATCTTATTTGGTACTACATTTATAAATGTTGCAAGCCACACTAGAAATTCTGCTGGCCTAAAGGTTGGAGACATTGTGAAGGGGAGTTAGACAGAAGCAAAGGTTATCACATTTCAGGGACTTCACTTGATTATTTGGGGGCCATTCTATGTCTCAGCTCAGTCTAACCCAGTGTTTCTCAACCTTGACAATTTTAAGGCATGTGGACTTCAACTCCCAGAATTCCACAGCCAGCATTGCTGGCTGTGGAATTCTGGGAGTTGAAGTCCACATGCCTTAAAATTGTCAAGGTTGAGAAACACTGGAATCTATGTGGATGTTAACAATATCAAAAGAGCAGAAATGTCATGCCTTGAAGTCCTTGACTAATAATTAAAATAATTAAATTAAAAACTCCCCTTTTAAGACCCTGTAATCCCTTAATTCGGGGTGGAATCGGGACTGGATGGATCTGAGTATTTACTGGCCAGATGCCCTTCCTGACGCCACACGGAGTTTGCAGGAGATATTTTTTCTTTGCACCCAAGGAGAGAAACATCTGCCGCTACCTAGCCCGCTACGCCACTCAATTAAAATAATTAAATAAAGAAAAAAATATTTAATTAATAATTGAATTAATTAATTGTGAATATATTATTAAGAGTTAATAGCATAGTGATTATTAATTATTAATACATTAATAATTGAAAATACTGAATGATGAAAAATATTTTTGATGCATGTACTTCCTAAAGCAGAACTGGGTGTACTGAGACATTTGTTAAGTGATTTTTTTCCCCCATTTTACGACCTTTCTTCCCACAGTCATTAAGTGAATCACTACAGTTGTTAAGGTGGTTGTTAAAGTGAATTTAGTTCCCCGTTAACTTTGCTTGTCAGAAGTCTCAAAAGAGGATCACATGACCCTGGGACACTGCAACCGTCACACATATGAGTCAGTTGCTAAGCTGTAACAACAATAATAAAATGAAACTTATGACTAAATAGGGAAGCTGAAAAAAAATATCGCAGGAGGAAGCAATTTTTTAATAACATGGATATAGTCACCAGGTTTAACTCCAGGATGTCTTTTCTTTTTTATCAGCCAAGGTGCCAAATAAAAAGCCTCACCTTTTACCTATTTTTCTGTTTTCTAGGAATGCTGAAGCATTTAGGACCATGGGTCCCCAACCTCCGGTCCGTGGACCAATACCGGACCACGGCATGCCAGCAACGAGGCCGCACAAACAATCTAAGTCCCATCTGCACGATGCAGGCAGCCCACAAAACCACGCACCCTCCGGTCTGCGGAAAAACCTTCTCCACAGAACTGGTCCCTGGTGCCCAAAAGGTTGGGGACCTCTGGTTTAGGAGACAAAACACACTAATAAACTCAGCTACTTGCAAGTTCCTTTGGAAGGGTTTGTCATTTTAAAAAAAATGGAAGACTGCAAACAGGCTGGAGCGGTTAATACAACGGGCTCCAAATTTGACTAAGAGTTGTGGACTTCACCCCCCCCCCCAGAATTGAAGTCCACAAGTCTTAAAGTTGTGCAATTTGAAGATCCATGGATTAGTGTTGGACTAGGAGACCCCTGGGTTAGAGTGTTGAAAGACCCAGGTTCAACGCATCACTCATTCAGGTAGCTGACTCGGTTACTCTCTCAACTTTACCCACTAAACCAGTGGTTCTCAACCTGTGGGTCGGGACCCCATTTGGGGTCGAACGACCATATCATGGGGGTCGCCAAACAATGCAGACCGCCATTTTTTCCCCTTTTCCTTAGTTGTGCTACTCCCTTTTATTCTATTGGCTTTTGAAAGCCAATAGAATAGACTCTCTTGAATAGAGTCTAATTCTATTGGCTTTCAAAAGCCAATAGGAATTGTCCAGGCTGTCTCTGCCCTGCTGAGCCCACCAAAAGTCCCATTCTGCAAATGGTGCTGCAGCAGTTGAGTAATCCTCGACTTACGACCAGTTGAGTAGTCGACTTACGACCGGTTGGGGGTCGTGGCATTAAAAAGGTTGAGAACCAGTGCACTAGACAACTACCAGGAGGAACACCAAAGATTTACAGTACAGTACATCAGTCCCAAAGGTGCTTTTTCACAAGGCAACTGGACTTTCTTGTTTTTTTCTATGAAGATGTTTCGCTTCTCATCCACGAATCTTCTTCTTCAGAATTGAAGTAGCTCCTTGGATGAGAAGCCAAACGTCTTCAAAGAAAAAAAACCCAGAAGCTTCTTCTTCAGAGCTGAAGCTTTTTGGATGAGAAGCGAAACATCTTCAAAGGAAAAAAAAAACAACAAGACAGCCCAGTTGCCTGGTGAAAAAAGCACCTTTGGGATAATTACCATATGACCTGGATGACTTAGCATCTCCATAGACATTTAGCTATACCAGTGGTGGCGAACCTATGGCACGGGTGCCAGAGTCGGCACTCAGAGCCCTCTCTATGGGCACGCACACCATCACCCCAGTCCTAGGTCTTCAGCTGGGTTTTATAAAACCTTTTGCCTTTAGGCCTCCACCGCTGTGTACAAAAAAAAAAAAGGTTCAATCAATCAATCAATTTCAATTTCTTGCAGAAAAAAAAAAGATCTTGCAAAGTTGGAATTGATTGAACTTTTTAGTCCCACCCAGTCTGCCGTTACCACCATAGCCACGCCCACCCAATGGGCCACACCCACCCAGCACCTGACCATGCATTAATGGATTTTGGGTTGCAGTTTGGGCACTCGGTCTCTAAAAGGTTTGCCATCACTGAGCTATACACTACCTAAACTTTTTTTTGCTGCCACCTGGCGGCCATCAGGATTTAGGGGCTTTTGCCTGCGGCTACTCACTGCGATTTTGCACGAGGGCTGGCTGATGCTGTTCGTCTTGCGCCCGGCAGAAAAGTTGCACGGTGTTCGGTGTCTGCGCCATCGCTAGGTAACCTTGCTTACAGCTGATCTGGCGAATGGCTTCGGGGTCCTCTTTGAAGATGCTGTGGTGGTACCCCACCCTTGGGAACAAGAGCAACGGAGCCCTGAGTGGCGGGGAGGAGACAGCGGGAGAACTCAACCGGTCGCTCCCTTCGGCTCCAGCTCTCCGCTCGCGCATCTTTTCGGCAACTTTCTTCCCAGGCTTCTGGAAGCTGCGGGTAGGTCTCGAGAGCGAGCCTCCGGGGGAACTAGTGGCTCCTCCGGGGCGTCTCTTCCCTGCGCCCGGCATGAGTGAAGAAGGATCCTCGCCTCTTGATCGCCCAAGGAAAAACCCGAGCAGATTCTCCAAAACGACGCGCGGTTTCTCTTCTGCGATCCGCTTTAGGGGGCGGCTTGACTTTCCAAACGTCAGGGAGAAGGCGTGCCTTGCAAGGAAATCGAAACTGCGACGGTTGTCCCGGCGTTGTCCGAGCAGAGGATTGGCTTTCGGTGGAAGAAGGAAGGAGGGGTTGGCAGGGAGAAGAGGAATAATCCGGACACTAGTGTCGCTTCTTTGGAAGCCTCCCCGAAGCTCTTCGGGGGGGGGGGTCATCGTTCCGACGTTGGCGCTGTGCGCACAGAACACAGGCGCAGTTCTTTCAGCTTTCGGTCCAGGAGTTTCGTTTTATTTCCTGACGGCGTGCATTTTCTTGGAAGCTCCCGGGGTGTTTTACGTGGAGGTCCGTCCTAAGTTTATCCCTAAAGCAGGGGTTCTCAACCTTGGCAACTTTTAAGACTTGTAGACTTCAACTCCCAGAATTCCTGAGCTAGCATGGCTGGCTCAGGAATTCTGGGAGTTGAAGTCCACGAGTCTTAAAGTTGTCAAAGTTGAGAACCCCTGCCCTAAAGCGATCCATGAAGTAGGGGTTGGGTTTGAATTAGTGGTCCGAAGTCCTCAAGGAGGTCTCGGGGAAGAGGGTCGAAAAAATAAAGGTAAAAAGAATGGCCAAACCAAGCGATCCAAGCCCTCCCCACCCACCTTTTTTTTAAACACTTGCGTAAACAGACCTTTGGTGGTGATTTTGGCCACCTTTTTGGATCTCCCAGTGGACAAGCAGATCTCATCACTTAAGAACGTCTGATGGGGTTTGCAAATGGGAAGAAAATGCAATTTATTCTACCAACAGTCTTGTGAGCTAAATCCGGCTGAGGCAGGTGAGTGCATGAGATGTTAAGCCAGAGTCTGTGGTGGACACATTACAGCACAAGGTTGCCACAAGACATAAAGCTAGGAACCAAATTGCTCTTCCAGAGATTAAAAATAGGTGATGGGGAAGAAGGCAAGAAGTGGAATATGGTATAGGTATTCCTTGAGTTATAACCATTTATTTAGTGACTGTTCGAAGTTACAACAGCATTGAAAAAAGTGTCTTGTGAACATTTTTCACACGACCGTTGCAGCATCCCCATAATCACATGATCAAAATTCAGATACTTGGCAACTGACTCATATTTATGATGGCTGCAGTGTCCCTGGGTCATATGATCCACTTTTGCAACCTTCTGACAAGTAAAGTCAATGGGGAAGCCAGATTCACTTAACCACTGTGTTACTAACTTAAAAACTGCAGTGACTCACTTAACAACTATGGCAAGAAAGGTTGTAGAATGGGGGAGAACTCATTTAACAAATGCCTCACTTAGCAACAGAAAATTTGGGCTCAGTCGTGGTCATAAGTCGAGGACTGCCTGTACACACTTGTCTGCTTGGGGTTCCTGCCATAGATATCCGTCTAGCTACTGCAGGAACAGAATGCTACACTGTCACTTTCAACCTTCACAGCTTTAAGATGTGTGACTGGGCTTGTGGATGATCTGCTGCAGAGTTGGAATGTAAGTGGTGTAGCCATCCTTGGGTTCTTTGAGCTATCAATGGCTTTTGTTGCTGTCAACCTGAGCTGACTCCACGGCTTGGGGATTGGCGTAACATTTTGTGATGGCTCTCTTACTTATTCCAGGACTGGTTTCGATGGGTTTTGTTTGAGGAGTGGGGGAGACATCACTCCTTAGGCCCCTTCTTTGTGGTTTGCTACAGGTTTCTATTTTCTCCTCCATATCTAGATGAAATGTTGGGTGAAAATCATCTGCTCATTTGGGCTTTGGTATCATCTATACCGATATTCCTTGTTTAATAACCATTTCATACGAGCCGAGGTGGCGCAGCAGTTAGGGTGCAGTACTGCAGGCCACTTTAGCTGACTGTGTTCAGCAGGTCAGCAGTTCAAATCTCACCGGCTCAAGGTTGACTCAGCCTTCCATCCTTCCGGGGTAGGTAAAATGAGGACCCAGATTGTTGGGGGCAATGTAAATATATATATACATTGCTTACTGGTGTACACCGCTTAGAGAGTGCTTGCACTTAAAGCGGTATATAAGTCTCATAAATAAATAAATAAATTTCCTCAGGGACTGAAGTTATGACAGTGCTAAAGCAATGGTAGTTCCAGCCAGTCCTTGAAGTTACAGCTGTTGCAGTGGTCATGTGATCAAAATTCAAGCATTTGGCAGCCCACTCACACTTAGGACTGTAGTGTGTGCTTCAACTCCCTCCTTCCCTCCATCTTCCCCCATCTCTGCTCTCTTGGCTTTCCTGAACCAGCTGACCTTCACCATCTTCTTCCTCCCACTGCTGATGCACACTTGGCCAGGGCAGCTCCTGACCCTTCACAAAGCTGCCAAAACATCTGAAACGCAGGCTGGCAAATATCCAAAAATCCTTTTCTTTGCCACTCAGTAATATGTGTAAGATATGTCTGCTCTTCCTCCACTAAATCATAGATGAGAAAGTGAGCCACACCTGCTTTGCATTTAGCAACAACAACCTGAGGTAAGGCTTCTTCCTTTGGGAGTTCAAATTTTTTATTAGTTTATCAAAATATAAAATACAGAAATACCAAGAAAAATGAAAATAATTGGAAAATGGAGGTGGAGGGGAAAAGGAAAAGATGTAGAGGAAAAGAAAAACATTGGCTTCTTTATTACATTCATCGATAGATCTTTAGCTTATATATATATATATATATATATATATATATATATATATATATATATATATATATATGTGTGTGTGTAGGTCTTTGGTTGTTCGGGTTTTCTCCCGCGTAAAATTGGAAGTGTCTTGGCGACGTTTCGACGAAGTCCCATTCGTCATCTTCAGGCTGGTGTTTTCAGCTTCGTGCTTTGAGCAGCAATGTGTGGTCTTAGCTGTTTCTTCCTTTTAACTGCCAGAGGGGGGTATGAACTGATTGGGTGGGAGCTTGGCTGTGTTCTGATTGGGTGGAGGTGTGTTCTGATTGGTTAGGGGTGTGGCTGTGCTCTGATTGGCTGGGGGGTTGGCTATGCTCTGATTGGCTGGGGGGTTGGCTGTGCTCTGATTGGCTGGGGGAGTGTTATGTTTGGTTGTGCTCAGGTTAGTCTGAGTTGCAGAGGGGTTTAAGATTTTGGGCTGCCTTGCTATTTTTTGGCTTCGCGTTTGTGGTCGTGCCTCATTTTCATGGAGGGTGTCAGTTTGCTTCATGTATGGATTGGAGGGCTTTAAAGTGGCTAATGATGCAGCTCTGGTCTGGCTTCTGGTTTGTGGTCGTGCCTCATCATCGGTGTGGCTTTGGGTTTGCTTTTTGCGTGGATGTGTGGTGGTGACATCCTGTGTGGTTTTTGTGAGTGTGGGTCTGGTATCATTTTTTGTGTTAGGGAGTCGTTTGTCAATAAGGGCGGGTTTCCAAATGGCTGGTAGGCGGGAGGTATCATCTCGCTTGTTCATGCTGTGTGGGCGTTTTTCTATCTCGATGGCTTCTCTGATTATTCTGTTATTAAAATGTTCACTTTTGGCAATGGTTCTGGTATTTTTAAAGTCAATTTCATGTCCTGTGGCTTTAAGGTGTTGGACCAGGGAAGATGTTGGTTCCTCTTTTTTGACTGAGTTCTTATGTTCTTCAATGCGTGCACTTATTCTTCTGTTGGTTTGTCCGATGTATGTGGTGGGACAAGTGGTGCATGGGATTTCGTATACTCCTTGATTTTCTAATTCAATTTTATCTTTGGGGTTTCTAAGGATGGTGGATATTTTTCTGTTTGTGCA
Source organism: Crotalus tigris (assembly GCF_016545835.1). Lineage (NCBI taxonomy): Eukaryota > Metazoa > Chordata > Lepidosauria > Squamata > Viperidae > Crotalus > Crotalus tigris. Next base: position 27,120 of record NW_024097440.1, read on the forward strand.
GAATGCTGTTTTGATGTTGTGTTTATGGAGGATCTTACTGATTCTGTCTGTGGTGCCTTTTATGTATGGGAGGAGGGCTTTGCCGTTTTCTTGTTCTTCGTCTTGGATTTTAGTGGGGGTTTCTTTTTGGATTAGGTTTGTAATCTTATTTCTTTGGAATCCATTGGATGTTAGTACATTGGTGAGAGTGTGTAGTTCGGTTTTTAGGTGTTGTTCGTCAGCTAAGCGTTTTGTTCTGGAGATGAGTGTCTTGGCTACAGAGTTGATCTGTGCTGGGTGGTGGTGTGAGAGAGCGTGCAGATAGCGGTTTGTGTGTGTTTTCTTCTGGTAGATGGTGTGTCCTAGGGAGCCATTGGATTTCTTGTAGACTAAGACATCCAGGAAGGGAAGTTGGTTGTTAGCTTCTGTTTCCATGGTGAACTGTACTTTGGGGTGTAGGCTGTTGAGGTGTGTGAGGAAGTTGTCCAGTTTTTCTTTCCCATGTGGCCAGATTATGAAGGTGTCGTCTACGTATCTGAGCCAGAGTTTGGGTTTGTGATCCGATTTTTCTAGAGCTTGGGTTTCAAAGTGTTCCATGTAGAGGTTGCAATGACAGGTGAGAGGGGTGATCCCATGGGTGCTCCTTCTGTTTGTTTGTATTTTTGTCCATTATAGATGAAGTATGTGTTGGATAGGCAGTGGTTGGTCAGATCTAAGATGTGTTTGGGGGGGTTATATTTGTTTTGGATAGCTGTCAAGGCTTCTTTGATAGGCACTTGGGTGAAGAGGGATATGACATCAAAGCTCACGAGTAGGTCGCTGGGCCTACACCCCAAAATACAGTTCACCATGGAAACAGAAGCTAACAACCAACTTCCCTTCCAATTTTACGCGGGAGAAAACCCGAACAACCAAAGACCTACATACAAACACCCGCGAAAACCTCAGAAAACATATATATATATATATATATATATATATATATATATATATATATATATATATATAACCTTTACATTTAACCTTTATAAGCAAATCAGTCTTCAAATTTAACTGTTAATATTTATTACTTCTAAGTTTTAAATGAACAAAATTTTCTTTATCTCAATTCATAACAATATCTAGTATTCAAAGTATACATCTTATCTATTTGAGTATATTCTATTTTAATTCTCACAAATAAGTCAAAACCCCAATTTTCTTCAGTCTTATTCTGGCTTTCTTTCTTCGCCAAATCATCTTCCATGTTCGTGCTTTTGAGTCATCAAACAGATCTCCCTGTGTTGTTATATAGATTTTTTGATATAGAAAAAACCATCTGGTCACTATGTTTTTGAGAGGACTAACAAATCATCTCTCTATTTTTCCATCTCGATGTACTTGTCCTGAACTGTTTATCTTCTCTTCAGTCTGTTCTTCTTCTTGATCCTCAGGTTCCTTCTGATTTATGTAGAAAGTCTTTTCCTTTTTCCATATTGTCAGTCCCTCTTCTGGCTTTTCCAATGACTGTTGATCAGTTGAATCTTCTGTCATAATATTTAATTTTCCACTTTTTCTGTTATATTCTGTGTAGTTGATTTTTTAGTTGTAATCAAAGTTTGAGTTTGTATATCTGGGCTGACATCTTGTTCTTTTCTGTAACCTCTTATTTCATCAGTAGCTGTAAGAATAGTTTGATGAATTGCTTTCAGCACAGAGAGAATCTGTTCCTGATCTTCATCCATATTCTAGTGTATTAGGTTAAAAGCTTTACAATCAGAAAATGCAAAAAAAAATTGTCACTGAATATGGAACACAGCTGGGCTTCTCACAACTGATCTCAAGGTTACATAAATCTTATCTATTGTCTGGGCTACTGGCCAAGTCTCTTTTAAGCAATAACAAATTGTAGTATCAGGTTTAGCCACAAGATGTTGCCCCTACCATTTAAAGTTTTCTTTTAAATCCAAAGTTTTTATAATCTTTTCAGCTTTGCTTCTTTTTTATAAGTAAAAACTCAGAACTTCAGTAAGAATAGAAAATCTTTTAGTCCACAAACTTTAAAAAATAGAATTCCAATTAGGATCAAGTTATTCTTTCAATGTCTTAAACTCTCCTGGATAGTCAGTCACCGCTGTTTCTAGAGGGAGGGATAAAATCTCCCTTCCCTCTGCACAGGGGGTAAAGTACTTTAAGCAGCTTATCCAAGTAAAAAAGATATTTAGGATTTAAGAGAGGTAGATCTCACCCAGTCTCATCCACGCTGCTTTATAATTGTCTGGTAGTAAGTGTGACTTCGGCTGTCTGCAACCTAGTGACGAGCCATATTGCTATGGCCGGTCCTTCGTCCACTGGTTTGGAGGGCTGCCCCAGATCAAGTGGAAGGCTACTGCCCTCCTGTGATCAAGCAGGGATCCCCTCCTTTCTGGTCGCCCCTACAGGGCGACTTTCAACCCTTTCCAAGGTCCCCCAGCAAAGCGAAACTGGACACTTGCCTTCCAGATGTCCATGGCAGCCGCGTCGGCAAACTGGAAGTCCGGGACTTTTTTTTTTTTTCTTGCTTGCCAATGTCATCCAGGGAGTAAACCTATCTGTATTTCTAGATCTAAGTTTGGAATCCAAGTCTACAGTGACAGCTCTTTGGGCATCAGCAGCTGAAGCCACTTAGCAAAGGGGCCACAATTCTTTCCAATCTTCCTGCATATATTGGCCTCTGGCTAAAGGGGATAACCTCTGTCTGTGTCCATCTCCTCCAACGTCTCCCAGAAAAGCACCAGCTCTACAAAATCAGTGACTACTGCCTGGTAAAAACATCAGCAAACCAGCATCAGGAATGCCCACATCTTCCCAAATTCCATTGTGTCCATCAACATTGAACATTTCAGTATAAAGGTCAGTGTAAAGGCATGTAGGAGAAGAACTTATCTTCTCCACTCTGTCCTTTCACAATCTACTTCTTTGTGTCTGTACATCTCTTCCAAGTCTGACTAAATCACATATCACTTCATTTCTCTTCCTTTTCCACACCATTCTCATCATATCTCTCAAATCCTTCCACCATCAATTGCTGAATGATGTGGAATTGTAAAGAGCAGAAGGAATGGCCTTGAGGAAGGAAGAGTGGCTATCAAGACAGTGGTCAGATAAAAGAAGCCTGCATTCAGGGCAGGAATCATTCAAGGCTAGTTCTCACAAAGGTAAAAGGAGGATTGGGGAAGCACATTCAGACCTGCAAGATTGTGTTTCTCTAGTTTTGTATTAAAATAGCACTGACCTACATGATACCAGATTCCTAGTCTGATTTGTCTTGAAGGACTAACAGTCAGGCAAAGGAACCAGAAACAACACACAGGGCTGATCAGAGTGGTATATTTATTGCTGCTCTCATCAGACAAATGTGCTCACTACATATCTACTATATAAACAATGCAATTGTGGGGAGGATCACTTCTCAGGGGCTTCCTTCCCACCAGTAACTCTGTCATGTGTCTGATTAACGAAACACTTCAAAGAACTTTCAGGCATTTTTTTAACCTAAAAAGCCTTTATTAGTGTTACAGAGATGTCAGCACGGCATGGTGGAAATGCTAAGATCTGAATTTCCCTTCCTTTGCACATAACATTCCAGGCATTTCCCCTCCCCTATTTTGGGGTCATGATTCACATCTTCCAATTAACTTGGAGGGCAAAGATTCACTTCCGTTTCTTTTTCCCGGGCTTTCCTTATATTCTCCTCCCCTTTCCCTGTCACCTGATTTAACTCTAAAAATACCAGACAGTTCTGCATATATTGTCAAAACAAGAATATTCAATATTAGCAGCGTTGACAAACTCAAGACTAGCCAATCTGTTTGCTCCTCCCCTCAACTCACTCCCAGATTCCACCATATTAACAGGAATACAGAAATCCAGCAACAATTTGTCCAACACCTTCTTGACAATCCATACTACAAGATAACAAATGGGCATTTTCAATAAAATATTAACTTTTCACTTCAATATCCATTAGTATTCAAGATGTCAGAAGATAATTACCTTTGGTCAGGTTTGAATCAATTCCTGGCCACTGTGGTAGTTAAAAATATCTAAAATATTCTTTAAAAACTCTTCGTGTTAAGTACTTCGTTCGCGTGCGAATGATGAAGACACATGAGGATGTTAACAGCTCTTTATTCTTCTTAACAACCGAACAAAAATCCAAAAGGCACGCAGGCCTTTTTATGTGGCCATAAACCCGGACAATGGCAAAACAAAATAACAGAGCGTTTTCGTGCCTTGTGCATGCGCACAAGGCTGGCGCCGCTCTGTCTGGTCCCAAGCAGCAAACGCCTTGCGCGTGTGCGCAAGGCTGGCGCCGCTCTGTCTGGTCCCGGGCAGCTTTTGGAATGCCTGGGACCAATGCAACGTCCCGAGCCTGCTTTTGCAGGCTCGGGACACAACACTTAGAATCCAGTAAATGATTAGGAATAAGATCATCTAGGAATATTTTTAGAAATAACCAGATCAGTGGTTCTCAACCTTTTTATACGGCGACCCCGGACATAAGCAGGCGGCGCGCGTGCAAGACGCCACCCCCTGCGCGGCGCGCATGTGCAGCACCGCCCCATGCATCGCCCCCTGCGTGGCACGCATGCGCGATGCCGCCCCATGCACGGCGCGCATGTGCGGCGGCGCCCCCTGCGCGGCACGCATGTGCGGCACCGCCCCATGCATCGCCCCCTGCGCGGCACGCATGCGCGATGCCGCCCCCATGCACGGCGCGCATGCGCGGCGGTGCCCCCTGCGCCGGCTGACAAAAAAAATGGCGGATCGCGTTGTTTGGCGACCCCTGTGAAATGGTCATTCGACCCCAAATGGGGTTGCAACCCACAGGTTGAGAACCGCTGAACCAGATTAAAAAATACATATGTTTAAAGGAACATATTAACTCAATCTAATTACATGTTAGTCAAAACAGCATATTTTCAAAGGGCTATATATTTGATTTTAGACTATACATCACTTTATTTCTAAATAAAGCAAGAAAATCACTGAACAGTCATCTAATCAAAATCCCTTGGGATTATCTGAGGTCAAAAGAAGGCTACAGTTTCAAAGGTAGCATCTTCAAGTTCCTCTTTCAGTCTCTAGTCTAAAATCTGCCAAAGCTATGATTGTTGTTGAGAGCTTGAAGAAGTTTCTCCTCCAGTTTTTGTTTTGTTGAATAAATTGGCAGAAATAAAATAGAATAACAGATCCAGGCCCCGGGGATAAGATCCTCTGAGGGCAAGTAATGTGGACAAATTTTCAAAGGGCTCATTCCTGTCACAGGGATCCTGTCGTTTCCTTCCACAAAGACTAGAAATATGGGAAATCATCCGTTAAATACAGAATATTAGATGGAACATAAACAGATCCAAGAACACAGGAATTTTCGACTCAGGAAAATATTCAAAAAGATTTAATAAAACATCTGTTGTCCTACTGGGATCAACTGTAGTGATGATTCCCAATCCAACCCTATATTATAGAGTTGCCTCTCAATTATCATTTCAATTCCTTGACTATCCACATTAAAAGAAGCTTTGGGAGAGATATGAATGCCTTCTGCTAACATTCATAACAGCTCATAACACAGAAAGAGATTCACCTTCATGGTCTTTAGAAGGGTGATGAAGTAGTTGCATATAGATACTTACCTAGAAAACGTTTTTTATCCTCCAAACTCAGCCCATGAAAAACTTCCCAGAACATTTTTATGGTTGGGTGTGTTGAGCTGTATATGTCACAATACACAGCATTCTTCAGTGCAAGAATAATAGAAAAAATGAGAAAAAAATCAACAACAGAACCAATAAGAATTAAAAAAAAAAAACCTGGATCACATATATCTATCATTCTATAAGCCACTCAGTCACTTGAATAGTGAAATGGGCAGTGAAAGAAAAGAAGAAAGAAAGAAAGACGGATAGAAAAAGAAAGAGAAAGAAGAAAAGAAAGGAGTAAGAGAAAGAAAACAGAAGGAAAGGAGAAAGAAGGAAAGAAGTAAGAAAAAGGAAAGTGAAAAGAGAAAAAAGAAAAAGAAAGAAAGAAAAGAAAGAAAGAAAGAAAGAAAGAAAGAAAGAAAGAAAGAAAGAAAGAAAGAAAGAAAGAGAAAGAAAGGCTTTAGCAACTTGATCTGCAGCCATGTTCAAACTCCTAAATGCCATCCAGGCAATTCTGTTCTTCACTTATTTGATAAGCTAGGAGAGTTGCAATGGGGAAAAATTAATTCCATTTACCAATTTACCATTTCCCATGCCAAAATTATGCTGTAGCAAATGGCACAGTTCCATCTCTCCAATCATGATCTGCTCATAAAGGTCCTTAGCATAAAATACATCTCTCCATCCACTTACCTCTTCATACAAATCCCAATTATAATTGGCATTTCCAATTGCCACTTTAATCAGTTGTTCGGGCTCAAAAATACCAACTAGCTGTTCATCCAGGACTTTGTAAAATCCTCTCCTAAACTCACTGAAAACATCATCCACTGATTTGTTGAATATGTAATCCACGTATTTGTCAACAAAATCTTTCCTTTAAAAAGTAGAAAAGAAGCCTGATTTTTTTTTCAAGAAATCAAATTCTTAAACAGAAGTTGGCCTTTTAATAAATTTATCGAGGTTCAGACTCAGATCTCTTTTGGGGAAATTCAGTTAACATCGCTCATAAATCCCAAACTATCTGTTTACATTTATTTGTTAATGTAATAAATGTTCACTTTATTAGATATTTACAAGAATTAGTTGGGACTTAAGGTAAGTCTTTCTACCGCAAGGCAAAAAATGTATATATTACTCAACATTTAGGCCTTTGAAGGAGAACAAGGTTGAAATTTTATAAAGAAAAAAAGAATCAAAGACTGGACTTGCTGCATTTTAGTTAGCTGTGTTTCTCTCTTTTCTCCCCATTTCCCCATCTTTTTCTCAAATTCTCACCATACAGTAGTCCTTGAGTTATGACAGCAGTTGGGACTGGGATTGCTTGTTGTAGAGTAGGGTGTCAAACGCGAAATGTCATGTGACATGTCGCGACATATCACAACTTTTTCCCCATTGCTGGAGCTGGGGTTGGCGCGGTTTCGGTATGATGCATTTGGCCAGCGGGCCAGCAGTTTGACACCCCTATTGTAAAGCATGATGCCACATGACTGCATTGCTTAGCAAAGGTAACCCTGCAGTTACAGTTGTTGTCGTAATCCCAGCACTTCATGGGCCCTTAAGCAGGAAGAATACTGGGTAAGAAGCATGGGGATGGGTGCCACCAGCCAGCTGGCATCAGGCACAAGTGGGTGCTGGAGAGTGTGGGCAAGCTGGCAAGGGCTTTGGGTGGGTTTTGTGTAGTGCGCTGGGGTGGAGAGGGATGTGAGCAGGTGCTGGGGAGAAAAAGTTGTGGGAGAAGCATAAGGGAGTGACTTGCGACCTTCTCTGCTAGATTCCCATTGACTTTGCTTGTGGGAAAGTGGCAGGAAAGGTTGCAAATGGTGATCACCTGATCATGGCTGGCTATGACGTAATCATGAGCCAGGTGCCTAGGTAATGGTCAAATGACCACAGGGATACTGCAACAGCCACAACTTTGTGTCAGAAGTTCCCCTTTTTCAGTGCAGTTGGAATTTTGAACCATTGTTGAATGAGAGGGCTACCTACAGTATAGTTTAGATCTGAAGAAATTAAAAAAAAAATCCAATAGAAATTTCAAAAAGTTTGGGTAAAGTGGGAAGCTGGAAAAATACTGATTGTCCGACAGAGATTGGGGGATATCAGTAACTGAAAGTTTAAGAAATTGTTCGATTCCTACATAGTGCTTTAGTAATGTCTTGAATATGATCCCACATTACTTCTAACATCACTGACCATGATGGGTGGAGAATCATCTGAACTCTAACATAGTATGTTTGGAGATATCGTTTTAAGAGTCATTGATACATACTTATTGGCATTGTTTACAGTTGTCAAAATGCCATTTTCAATCAAGTCTACATCCATGCCATCCCAGGAAATCTGAAAAATAAAGTTGCTACATTTTAGGAAAAAGTGTTGAAACTAAAATTGATTTATTAGTATAGTCTCTGCACTGATCAGTGTCAAGACTTTCTATTTATGGGATAGTTGGTATCAGTAGTTTCAGCCAATGAAGCAGCTACGAATAATGCTTTGACTGGTTCACACATAGTCTCAAGCCACGGTTTCCCATTACTGCATTTTACTGAATAACTAAGAAGACTCATACAACAATCCAACTTTATACCAAGGTTGCGAACTGGTATAAAGGCTACACCATAAACAAATCATCTTATGACTTAAGTGTGTTGTGTGAATCACTTTCAGCCTTTAGTGCCTCTTCTCTGGAGGACCCAAGGGTATTTGCAGGATGTGGTAAAAAAAAAATGCGATGCGCATAAAAAACCAAGCTGAGCTTGGATTAAACTATCATTGGTGCCATCTTGATATTTTTTACCACACCCCTGGAAGACCACCTTCTTCTGTTACACAAGATTCAGAATGATGTCTCTAGCATCACTCACCTATTTATTTGTTCTTATTTGTTCACTCACAGCAAGATACACTTTTCCACCTTTTAACTGATTTTACCAGCTCTGATTTTCTTTCACTTTTAGCCTCTGTTCCAGGTTATTAAACATTTGAGGAAGCATCGTGAAAGAATGCAGGATACTCACAGAGTAACATAGTTGAAACATGTCTTCAAAATCATCACCTTCATAATCAAGAGCTGTCTGCAAACATCTTAATAACAAAAGGAAACAGAAAATAAAATATTATATGAAGTTCTTCCAGCAAATATTAAAATATTACCAATCAAAAAATACATGCTGAAATGGGTTTCACATTTTTATAAGTGTAAGAAAAATGAACAAGATCCCTAGACCAGTCCATGCAATCATGAATAGACTCAAGCTTTCCCTTTTTGAGTCATCATATCTAGTGGTGGATATCTATATATCTAGTGGTCATCATATTTAGAATGGTTAGCTTGATCCAGATACCATATATTCCGGCATATAAGACGACTGGGCATATAAGACGACCCCCAACTTTTGAGAAGATTTTCAGGCTTTAGAAAGTCATCTTATATGCCAGAAAATACAGTACAATATTGAATTTCTGTTTATAGATGAGCGCAATAGGAGCTCCTTTGCTGCTAGAAAGCTTTGTCCTGTTAGTGCTTATTTCTGTAAAAAAATAGGGCTGGCCACTAGGGGGCAGATTGGTTTTAAATTCAGAGAACAGCTACCCGTATATTCCTGCGTATAAGACGACCCCTGACTTTTGAGAAGATTTTCAGGCTTTAGAAAGTCGTCTTATACACCGGAAAATACGGTAATCAAATACGTGGTGAGAAGATACAGATTTATATTTGTATGAGTGCTCCAGAAAAACTTTTGGATCCAGATAAGTTTAAAAACTAAGCTAGTGGGTAATACCATTTCCCCAGGCCGAGCAGTGTATCCAGTTTTAAGGGGGATATGTTTATATTGGGATTTGGGTCACATTGGGATTTACTAATCTAGGCTAGGACACCAGTTACATTGAGCAAAAGAGAACATTCCTTCTCTTAGACACTTCAGAAGAAGTATGTGATGGCTAATATATTTATAGACATGTTTTGGAATAAATATATGTTTGCCACAAACCTGTGGCTTCTTATTCTTGCTTCTATTGAAAAATTGAAACAATCTCTGTGCTTATGGAGAGCAAGTACACCACTGGTGTTTTTAAAGGACATTTAATTAATCATTTTCCTACTAATACAGGTAGTCCTCGAGTTACAACAGTTCACTTAGCAACGGTTCAAAGTTACAATACCACCCCCAGAAGTACTTATGACAGAGTCTCAAAGTTACAAATGTTGAAGCACCACGGCAGTTGTTCATCCTTACGAACGACTGGAGAGATGCTGCAACATTCCCTCTGCCTATTCCCCATCCTCATCCCGTCACCAGTCGCTCACTTATTGTACCTTTTGAAGATCTGCACAGTCAGGGCCACGTGGCAGAAAGTGGCCATCTTCTTATATCCTTCTGTCCCCTTTGCAAAAGGTTTTTGGCATGGAGAACGGAGGCCTCCTTGGGCACGATCCTACACCCTTGGAGGCTTCTGTTCTCCATGCCAAAAGCTTTTGCAAAGGGGGCGGAGGCTTTGGTCCTCTTTACCAAAGGCTTTTGGTGCAGAGAATAGAGGCCCGAAGGAGCGCAAGAATGTGACCCCTAAGGCTTCTATTCTCCACACTAAAAGCTTTGGAAAAGGGGATGGAGGCCTGAAGGGGTGTGAGATCGTGTCCCCGAAGGCTTCCGTCCTCTTTACTCAAGGCTTTTGGTGCAGAGAACGGAGGCCTTTGGGAGCACAAACTTGCCCTCCTTCGGGTCTCTGTCCTCTGCACCAAAAGCTTTTGTAAAGGGGATGGAAGCCTTCGGGGGTGAGATGTCACGCTCTTTTAGGCTTCTGTCCCCTTTGCAAATGCTTTTGAGGCCTGAAGGAGCGCAAGGTCATGCTCTTTCAAGGTCAGCAAAGCTGCCCAGCCATCCAAAAGCAAAGTGGGTATCCTGCCCGGGCAGTCTTGGTGAGTCAACCAAGCTGAGCAGGGCGGACTGATTCTGCTCTCACTGCTCTGGTTTTGGAGCACCAGGAGCAGAAAAAGAAACGGTGGCACAGAGACTGGCAAGAAGACAGCTCATTTGATCATCGAGATCTTCGAAAGGTAAGTGAGTCTCCACAGTCTCAGTGCCTGTAGAGACCTGGTGGTGAGTGGGGGGGAAGCATGAGATATCTCAGCACTAGCCTTCCCCCTGTGCTCTTCCCCTGAAACACCTCATTTGCACTTAACGACCTGTGCATTCGATTAATGAGTGCATTGGGTAAAGCAGGGAGGGATCACGTTTATTTACCATATATTCCGGCATATAAGATGACTTTTGAGAGTGTTGAAACAGGCGCCGAACTCAGGGGTCATCTTATATGCCAAGTCATCTTATACACCGGAAATAAGGTAGTTTCCAGCATATAAGACGACTTTCTAGGCATGTGACTCGGCGTCGATCGTCTTATACACCGGAAATAACGTAGTTTCCGGCGTATAAGACAACTTTCTAGGCATGCGACTCGGCGTCAATCGTCTTATACGCTGGAAATACTGGTAGTTTCCGGCATATAAGACGACTTTCTAGGCATGCGACTCGACGTCGAACTCGGGAGTCGTCTTATACGCCGGGTCACCCTATACACCGGAATATACGGTAACATGATCCAATTAATGAATCCTTGGGTTACAAATGTAATTGGTAGGCTCTATTACATTGGTAACTCAAGGATTACCTGTACAGAGATGAAGAGAAAAAAGCAGGTAGACCTCAATCTTTTCCTTCCTCTACAAGATTGACTTTGGTTTATCACAGAGAGCACTTTCTCTGTCAGCCATTATAGCTATGTAAATGGGAACAGTAGAACAATCTTCTATGTTAGTTTGTTATGACAACTCAAATCAAGAGAAGCCTCTTACTGGGCAAGGGATGAGGGGAGGAATGTCAAATGATTTATTGATCCCTACACCTTGGTTAAGTCATCTTAAACCACATTCAGATGTTAGGACCCCATTCCTTTTGGCAGTCTATTAAACACATTCTTTGAAACACAAACATGGCTTTGTAAGTTGTAGGGTGAATGCAACAACTGGACAAAATCAGTTAAGATTCAACATCCCTAGTAAATTGATAGAACTAAATTCATTTACCCTCCTATGACAGGGCTTAGCTCTTGCAGATCACTGAGAGTTGGTTTCTTGTTCAGCAGCTTTTTAAAGAGGGCAAGTGGGAAAGGTACATAGGCAGTCACTCCGTTGGTTATTGAGAGTCCACAGAGAATCCCAAAAAGGTAATATTTATTCTTCTCCACTGAAGGCTGCAAAAACACAAGATTATAGCAACAGAACATCACTACAACTCCCAACATGCACAATCAATGTGAAGGAATACAGATTACTTTTGCAATATTTAAAGGAACAAATGGAATAAATAAATATCCTACAGTAGTAAGATGAATAGTAGTATTAGACCATATAGCGTATGAAAGAACAGAACAGAGTAGAGTAGAGTAGAACAGAACAGAACAGAACAGAAGAGTTGGAGGGAACCTTTGAGGTCTTCCAGGCCAACCCGCTGCTCAAGCAAATCGTTGTCCAGTCTCTTCTTAAAAACTTCCAGTGTGGGAGCATTCACCGCTTCTGGAGGCAGGTTGTTCCACTGATTAATTGTTCTAATTGTCAGGAAATTTCTCCTTAGTTCTAGGTTGCTTCTTTCCTTGATTAGTTTCCATCTGTTGCTTCTTGTCCTGCCTTCAGATGCTTTGGAGAATAGCTTGACTCTCTCTTCTTTGTGGCAACCTCTGAGACATTGGAACACTGCTATCATGTCACTCCTAGTCCTTCTTTTCATTAAACTAAAGCTTCTTTAGTTGCACTTTCGTACTCTACTAGAGCCTATTTTATTTTTATCCTGCTTTTATTATTTTTATAATTAAGTCAAGGTGACGAACATACCTCTTCCTTCTCCTCCCTAGTCCTATTTTTCCAACCACAACAACCCTGTGAGAATAGTTGGGCTGAGAGCGAGTGACTGGCCTAAGGTCACACAGCTGGTTTTCATGCCTAAGGCAGGACTAGAACTCACGTAGCCTGGTGCCTTAACTATTAGACCAAATTGGTATTCTTGTTTTTCTCTGCACCTAGAAATCAAGACTAGCAAGTGATCTTATGAAAGGTCTTGTCTCTTGCTGCCAGATCTCTTATATTTTTCTGCAAAACATCAGCAGAAAACCTACTGTCAGGTTAGTGTCCTTTATCAAAGTGCAGATTGCTAAATGTCTCCTTTCATTCAGTGTGTGGGGAAAATGCATGTGCAGCAAACTGCCGTGCTTCCCCCCCCCCACAAACCTCATAACCTTTTGATACCCTTTGTCCCAATGAAGCAGCCAGAAGGTCATCTCCTTTTGACTTAATGCCTCACCTACCTAAATAGTTCCTTCCTATTTTTTCCTGTCTTTGTTAGTTCTTTCTCCTTTTGATTTGCCTGTATTTGTTCTTTACCTGGTCTTTGACCATGTAATGTGCTACTAGGAAATAGTTGCTTATATGAAGGAATTTTCCAATGAAGAAACTTTTGGTCAGCATCTAATGGTTAAACTGTGAATGTAAAATGTCAGCATCTAATGGTTAAACCTATGTATGTAAAAAGTATATAAAAACCAATAAACACACAGAGATTCTCAAGCAGTCTCAAGCTGTGACAAGCAGCTCTGCAGCAGCTTCAAATCTCTGCTCAAGACTTGCCTGTGTCTTTTTCTTAGCATCTTACAATTCAGCTCAAGTTTTATATTCTCTTAAGGCATCTTTCCCACACCTTGGGGCCTCAAGAGGTGTTGGGACTACTAATCCTCATAATCCCTCAGGAGTTTTGAAGTTTTTCAAACTAGTCTTCTGATGCACAAAAGACCAGATGTAGAAGTTGGCAAATGAAACTTGCACATATTTTCCCCCGTTAAAATCCAGTCTCTCACCTAGGATCAACAGGGAAGTTTGAAGGTATCATCTTGAATTATGAGTCCATTTGAACTGGAAATCGGGACTGATAAACTTACCTTGGGAGGGAACCACATTGGGGAATTGTATTCACAATACATAAACATTCCATATTTTGGCTGTACCACCTCCTCAAACACTTGTGAAAAGAATTCCACCAGGATACCTTTATCTTCATAACTAAGCGTTTCATTTTCAAATTGAATCTGCCAAAACAAGTAAAGAAGAAAGGAAAAGTAGTTCAAGGAATGTCTATGGAGATGCTCTATCATCCAGGTCATGATTGTCCCAAAGGTGCTTTTCTGAAAGGCAACTGGACTTTCGTTGTTGTTTTGAAAAATGAAAAGAAAAAAAAATCAAGAAAGTCCAGTTGACTTTTGGGAAAACAAGTTTGGGATAGTTCAAGGCATCTATTGACTTCACTGAGACAAAACTGAGGAATCAGTCTCCATAGAAGCCCTCAAGCAGAGGTTAACAATTGTGCAAGCCTTCGTCCAGCAATCTCATTTGTGTCCCATTAGAGAAATGATTGAAAGCAGATCTCAGATTGTTACATGAAGCTGTCTCTGAATAGTTCCCTACCACAATTCCCCTCCACCTGCTTCAAAATCTTCTTTGCAAGGTTCCCCAAAGTTTCTGAAGAGACTTGGGAGAAAGCCCATGCAATTCAGGCTTCTGAAAAAATTGAAAAAAGGAAGTGTGACAGTTTTAAGAATGGCGTCAAAGAAAGCTGAAAAATGTTGGATTCCTTTGGTGAATAGTAGAGAAGCTCTGAATTTGCAGAAAGTCAAAAGCATTTCTTCCATGGTTTTAGAATTTCATACAGCCCTACCTAGTGTAAGCAGAATAACAGAACAACAGAGTTGGAAGGGACCTTGGAGGTCTTCTAGTCCAACCCCCTGCTCAAGCAGGAAACCCTATAGCAGTGGTTCTCAACCTGTGGGTCGGGACCCCATTTGGGGTCGAATGACCATTTCATGGGGGTCGCCAAACAAGGCTGTCCGCCATTTTTTCCCCCTTTTCTTTGGCCACGCCCCTGGCACCCAGTGATGTATAAGTGGTTGGGGGTCACCACAACGTGGAGAAATGTATTATGGGGTCGCGGCATTAGAAAGGTTGAGAACCACTGCCCTATAGCATTCCAGACAAATGGCTGTCCAATCTCTTATTTAAAAACATCAGTGTTGGAGCACCCACAACTTCTGGAGGTCAGTCATTCTATTGATTGATTATTTGTTCTGTTAGGAAATTTCTTAGTTCTAGATTAGTTCTCTCCTTGATTGGTTAACCACCTTTAATTTAAATTAAATAATGAATCAAATTTAATCTACTGTAAGGTATTACCTAAAGATTTAGATGTGCTCCGACTAAAGTTTCCAATCCTGCTAGAAAGATAATTCAGAAGTAAGCCCCACAGAGTTCAGAGGCAAATGTCCCTTGTATATAAGAAAAATAAGGTGGTGTAGTAATTAAGAGTATTGAATTGTCAACGGAAAACTCAGGCTCCACCCATTCAGCCATGGAACTCATTGGCTGATTTTGGATCCACCACTCGGCCAAGGTATTCCACTGCTGCTAGGTGCACAAAAATTAGGGGTGACCTTCAACCTGTACATTGTCTCTAGCTTCTTAGAATAAAGGCAAAATACAGGTATATCCCTTACTTACAACAGTTCATTTAGTGCAGTGTTTCTCAACCTTGATAATTTTAAGCAATGCTGGCTGTGGAATTCTGGGAGTTGAAGTCCACATGCCTTAAAATTGTCAAGGTTGAGAAACACTGATTTAGTGCCATTCAAAGTTGTTGTAACTTATGGCCATTTCTCCCATTTATGACCATTGCAGCAGTCATGTGATCGAAATTCAGATGCTCGGCAACTGGCCTGTATTTATGAGGGTTGCCTTGCCCCAGAGTCATGGGATCACTTTTGGCAACCTTCTGACAGGAAAAGTCAATGGGGAAGCCAGATTCTCCGAACAACTGTGTTACTAACTTAACAATTAAAAACTGTGGCAAGAAAAGTCATAAAGTGGGGCAAAACGTGCTTAACAACTGCCTTGCTTAACAACAGAAATTGTGAGCTCAGTTGTGGTTGTAAGTCAAGGACTACCTGTATAATTGTTGTAGAAATTAGGTAGGTAAAATGAGGACCGATTGTTGGGGGCAATGTAAATATATATATACATTGCTTACTGGTGTACACCGCTTAGAGAGTGCTTGCACTTAAAGCGGTATATAAGTCTCATAAATAAATAAATAAATAAAATCAATAGTGAGTAAACAAACACTTTGTGGATAGATATTTTAAAAAAGCAGTTCCAATTTTTAAGACTACGCCAATGAGTTCTCATATTCAAAGCTCAGATAACCTTGCATCAGCAGACCACAGAGAGCTCACCAGCAAGTGCTTTTTCAGGTAGATGTCCTCCATTATACTAAGCTTGTGCCAGGTGTCTTCAACGAGAAATTGACGTCGCACTCTCAGAGGAAAAGCGGGAGGTTCTGGAAGGTCACTGGTTCCCAGCGCTTGATTGTAAACCAATTCATTACAAGCCTTCATTTTTAATGCCTGGAGAAGTCCAGAGGGAAAGAGATTAAAAAAAAAACCAATTTCCTTTTTTTTTTTTTTAACATGGAAGAAATGTAAGGAAATCAAAGGAAGTCTTCTTTTAAGGCAATTTTGATGGTGTGTTTATATTTAAGTATTTTCTCCCCAAATAACATAGTTTTAACAAATGTCTCACTTAGCAACAGAAATTTTTGGGCTCAGTTGTGGTCGTAAGTCAAGGACTACCTGTATTAGAAAATTGGAGCTCGCACCTGCATTCCCTTCTTTTGAGAAATAAGATGACTATTTCAGGATTCCTGAAATACCCTACCCTCTTTTCTAACTTTTAAAAATATTGTCACATTTTAACAATTTGGCACACTATAAAGCAAAGCATTAGCCTCCAGAGTTATCTTAAGCTCCAAAATAGCCTTAGAATCTCACACTCTCATACAGTGAATGGGGTAAGACTGATAGTAGTTCCTGTTATGCTACCAGTACAAACATGTTGGAAGCACCTACCAAGGCGCTTCCAGGTTGACAGGATTAGCTGGTGACATCACTGTTGCCCAGGGAACACACAAGGAGGCGCCTTTCATGTCCCTGGTTTTCCTGCCAAAGTGGTACCTATTTATCTACTCACATTTGCATGCTTTCAAAGTACTAAGTTGGCAGGAGCTGAGACAAACATTATGCAGCTCATGCTCTCGAGTTTTGAACTGCCAAACTGTCGACCTCTCAGTGGTCTTCTGGCTTAGCGTCCTAACCATGTGAGCCATCATGGCCCCTTCATATTATGCTTATCATTATATATATATAATGATACTATCTTGAATGGCTAAAAACAATGGCAATGGGCAGGGGTAGGCAACCTTGGCTCTTTCATGACTTGTGGACTTCAACTCCCAGAATTCCTGAGCCAGCCGTGCTGAGGGGAAAGGGAGAGGTTTCCAAGCTGAGCCATGCTGGCTCAGGAATTCTGGGAGTTGAAGTCCACGAGTCATAAAAGAGCCAAGGTTGCTTACCCCTGGCAATGGGAAACCCCACATTGGCACAGAGTTTTCTTGTGACTAGGCACAGAGTGCAGCAAATATGTGTGAACAGGCAAACCTCCTTTAGGGTACCCATGTGCTCTCAAACTGTCAAAGTCAGAAAGGGCAGAAAGATCTAGATGATTGGGAACTCCAGGGATAGTTCCATATTTCAAAGCTTGCATGCGCCTTCTATTTTTTTTTTAATAGGGGTTCCTTTCAGTAGCTGCAAGGCTCTCTGGAAATGGGTATATTTTGTTTGATTTGAGGGGAACTGCCCACCCCTGGGGAAAGGGCCAGGTCTTAATTGCTCTCAAAAGGCTAAAAGGCTGGAGGCCTGCTAATTTCCAGGGGAGGGGAGATTATTCCATATCATATTTTGAATGCTGCAAAATATAAACAAACAAATAAATAAATTGGGGGCCTCATCCAGCAATATACAGGGGGGGCACAATGACGAAGGCTGTAAGTCAAGGTTTCTCAAACTTTGGCAACTTTTAAGATGCACAGACCTCAATTCCCAGGATTCCCTAGCCAGCATGGATGGCTGGGGAATTCTGGGAATTGAAGTCCACGCCTCTTAAAGTTGACAAGGTTGAAAAACACTGCTCTACACAAATGGTATGCCCACCCCCACCCTCTATCCCCAAAGCAAATTTCTGATCAGTCTTTTCCCAAGCCGACAAATTTCCGCTTCTCTGCCCAAAGCCATTTTTTATTTTATTTTTTTTGCACTGGAAAAAATGATTCTTTACCTCTTGTACAACAAAGGATCCGTAATAAAGTATTTCCCTCTTGGTGGATACATTGTAGATGAAAGGAAAACAGCAGAAAGAGATTAAGTGCTCTTCTTCTGGGATATTCTGCATAATGCAAGGAAAGGTTTCCATCTTTTGAAACAAAAGAATAATTATCTCATGAAACCTTCTTCCCAACTGCCTTTGTCCCTTTGCCTTCCAACCTGCATCAATATACTTTTTTTTTTCTCTTTTCTGGTAAGAAAAGAACAGTATGAAATACCATATATTCCGGCGTATAAGATGACTTCCGCAAGCGTTAAAATTGGCGCCGAAGTCGGGGGTCGTCTTATACGCCGAGTCTCTTATACGCTGGAAATACTGGTAGTTTCCGGTGCATAAGACGACGTTCTAGGCATGCGACTCGGCGCCAAAGACGGGGATCATCTTATATGCTGGGTTGCCTTATACGCCAGCACGCTCAATGTGGAATTTGTCATGGTTCCAACAGATGAAACTATTCAAAGAACTTGAGGCATTGTTTACCTTAAAAAACCTTTATGGGAGTATGGGAGTAGCATAGCTTCCGCACTAAGAAGATCGTTGAACTCAAAAACTGGATTCCCCTCCCCTGAGCACATAGTATCCAAGCACAACTCCCTCTTTCAATTAACAGTCATAAATCACATTGTCCAATTAGTTTGAAATGCAGGCTTTCCCTCCTGTTCTGCTACTGCCAATTCTTATCATCTCTTATTTCACACACTAGTACAATATTGTTATGTCTAACTCCCATCACATTCCGCCTCCTCCCCCAGCATCATCTAATTCTAAGTGTAAAGCATAAGAAAGAAAAAGGCTGCATCTTCATATGTTGTCAAAGCAAGAACATCCAACGTTAACAGCGTTGACAGAATTCAACTGTTTTCCAATTTGCCTCAAAAATAAAAACAACGAACCATCTCTCTAAAAACAAATTTTTATGCTTGGGCACAATTAGATAGCTGCTATAAAGGAAAAAAATCACAATAGAACTGTTCACAATGCCACAGCAAAGACAGTCCATTTCACTTCTTAGGCAAGGTTATATGTCAGATACGCAGAGAAAAGTCCTACTCATGCATTAAGGCAGTGTTTCTCAACCTTGACAATTTTAAGGCATGTGGACTTCAACTCCCAGAATTCCACAGCCAGCATTGTTGCAACAGTTCTGATCAATGCAAAACCTAAAAACAGTAGGAGCCAGGCTAGACTGTTCAAAAGAGAGGGGCAAGTAATTGCTTAGATAGGATGGGAAGAAGAAAGATACATAAGAAGTTTTGAAACTGTTTTCTTGCTCTTGAAACTCAGGAAATAATAACTTATTTGTAGTTCTTGAATTTCTTGTTAATTTTCTTAAGTGATTCTAGTTCAACCTGTAAGGTGAAAGGTAGCAACTGGACTGTACACACAATAGCACTTTATTAAACCACATCTTTTGACACCATTCTTAGCTTTGTCATGAAATAATCACAGCTTCTTGCAAAGAGAGAATTGCTTAACACAACTCTCCCAGAAGGAAAGCTTTCAGACATACAGTTACATATCCATTGGCTTACACATGAAATGAGTCAGAAACCTAGTACAAATAAGAAATGTGTAATTCCTGTTTTAGTTCAGGCAAATTATGGGATTAGGAGCTGCATGGAACCCATCTAAAAGTGTCTTGGAAAAGAGGTTTAAACATTAATATTTAAGAATACCATTTTTGTTCAATGAAATGTTCTTCTCATAAAATGCATTAGATTCCTTAAATTGATAATTGTTCTATGCACTGTCTTGCGCAAACCCACTGACATTTTATAAGTACTTGCTTACTCTCAGATTTCAAGTCAATCCTAAAATAAGAAAGTTCTCAGTGTACTGCTTCTCAGTACGCTGAACAGATTAAAATTAATTTAGTTTGTACAATTTGCTAATCCCCAGGCTAGTTTACAAACCACGATGCCAGGGTTCCTCTAACATGAAGTGTTAGTACCACTGTATAATACCTTGCTAAGACTACACTTAGAATATTGCATCAATAAGGATTCCCTCTCTACTTCCCTTATTAGGAATTAGATGTAACTTGAGATATACATGAATGATTTTGTTATTGGACTATTGATTACTCTATCACCATGCTGCTTCCTAAGCACCTGGATGTAAAAAGTTGAAAAATTAATAAAATTTGTTCAAAGACTATTGCATCCAGTTTTGGTTGCCATGATATGAAAAAGATGTTGAGGCTCTAAAAAGAGTGCAGAGAAGAGCAACAAAGACGATTAGGGGACTGGAGATTAAAACATAGGAAGAACGGTTGGAGGAATTGGGTATACCTAGTCTTGTGAAAAGGAACAAGGATGACATAATAGCAATGTTCAATACCTGAGGGCCTGCCACAAAAAAAGAGGGGGGGGGTCAACCTATTCTCCAAAGCTCCTGAAGGCAGAACAAGAAACAATGGATGGAAACTATCGGTAATCAAGGAAAGAACCAACCAAGAAATAAGGAGAAATTTCCTGACAGTTAAAACAATTAGTCAGTGGAATGGCTTGCTTCCAGAAGTTGCTCCAATACCAGAGGTTTTAAGAAGAGATTGGACAGCCATTTGTCTGAAATGGTATAGGATTTTCTGCCTGGACAGGGGTTTGGCCTAGAAGTCCTCCAAGATCCTTTCCAATTCTACTATTCTATTCTAAACCAAAGCACATTATGGACTAGTGTGATGTTTTAACCAAAGTTTCTTGCCCAAAGAAACTGAGGTGAAATGTTGAATAAAGCAAGAATATATTCCAATTAGTATATGCAAGGACATTTCACCTCTGCCCAAGCTTCATGAGCTATAATACTTTCATTCTACAGAAGGCCAAGAGGCCATGTAAAATGATACTTACCTGGAACTTCCATCTCCAAAAATCTTCTTCTATTTTGATTTTTTGAGGAATTTCATCTATGCAGAAGGCACTTGTTTGCAGTCGGCACATAGCCTTCATGTTGATCTTGAAGGAAAATATTTATAGGTCAAAGCCATGGATTTTATATCAAGAGGCAGGGCCAACTCTCCATGATCACTTTTGAGTGACCGGACATACCTTATACAGCCTTTTAAGCACTTTGAGAGGATGAATCCATGACTTTACTTGGGGAGAAAGGTTGTAATAAGGCAACCTTGCTGACACCCATGTCTTCAACATTTGAACTATTTGTTCTAAAAATGAACCTGGCAACAAGGACCAATACTTTTCTGAAAGAAAGACATTTTCAAGTCATTAAAAATATAGGCAGAATCAATTGTATACTAAGTGAGCCAAACTGATGAAAATCTTTGACGAGGCTACAGAAGAAATGAGCAATATTTTGATGAGTAGAAAGCGAATCTTAATTGTAGTCTAGATTCCAAGGTTAATGTGTATAGGTGAACAACAATAAAGAAACTACTCTGAAGTAACCTCTTGTATTCAGGTAGTCCAGCACTCAGAGCCCTCTCTGTGGGCACACGCACTGTCACCTCAGTCCTAGGTCTTCAGCTGGGTTTTATAAAACCTTTTCGCTTTAGGCCTCCACCACCATGTACAAAAAAAAAAGGTTCAATCAAGCAATCAATTTCAATTTCTTGCAGAAAAAAAAAGATCTTGCAAAGTTGGAATTGATTGACCTTTTTAGTCCCACCCAGTCTGCCGTTATCAACCGTTGCCACGCCCACCCAATGGGCCACACCCAGCCAATGGACCACACCCAGCCAATGGCCACACCCACCGGGCACCCGACCATGCATTAATGGGTTTTGGGTTGCAGTTTGGGCAC
Organism: Crotalus tigris; assembly: GCF_016545835.1. Lineage (NCBI taxonomy): Eukaryota > Metazoa > Chordata > Lepidosauria > Squamata > Viperidae > Crotalus > Crotalus tigris. The sequence goes on from NW_024097440.1 coordinate 48,834, forward strand.
TCAGTCTCTAAAAGGTTTGCCATCACTGAGGTAGTCCTTGACTTACAGTTCACTCAGTGTCCGTTCAAAGTTTCAATGGCACTGAAAAAAAAAGGGACCTAGGACCATTTTTCAGCTTACCACCACTGCAGCATCCTCATGGTCACGTGATCAAACTTGGGACCCTTGGCAACTGACTCATATTTATGACGGTTGCAGTGTCCCGGAATCATGGGATCACCTTTTGCGACCTTCTGACAGGCAAAGTCAATGGGGAGAAGCCAGAGTCAGTTAACAACCGTGTTACTAATTTAACAACACCTGCAGGGATTCACTTAACAACTGTGGCAAGAAAGGTCATAAAATGGGGCAAAACTCAATTAACAAATGTCTCACTTTACAACAGAAATCGGGGGCTCCGTTGTGGTCATACGTTGAGGGCTATCTATAGCTCTTGGTTTCTTTGGCCTGACATTAACCTTGCCAGACTAAAGTACTTGTCTGCACAATTATTAGATATTCCCAGTGAACTGCCAGGATGGGTTCACCTCCTCTCTTTTTCGGCCTACCAAAGATTCTAAGCTATGTTGTCTCTTTGCTCCCTGGAAAGAGCCCCTCTCTCATGCAACTCCGGGCTACATTCCTTGTGACTAACTTGCAGCTTAGCTATTTGAGACTTTATTTTTTTTAATTAATTTTCTAATACTACATTTGCATATTTGAAAAGCAACGTGGCAGCTGAGTATAATACTTCCATTACATTTAAATATCATCAATACAAATCTCAAAGTATTACCACAACTAATTGCCCCTCTTTCCCCCTTACTATATACTGTCTCATATTCAAACCAACGTCATTCTTATTCTGTCAATCAAACAGAAAATAACTTTCTAGCATTCACCAATAATCTTCAGTTTATACATATCTTAATTAATTTAACATTCCATCTTTTAGACAGTCAATGACCTAATACAGTGATGGCGAACCTTTTAGAGATTGAGTGCCCAAACTACAGTGATGGCGAACCTTTTAGAGATTGAGTGCCCAAACTGCAACCCAAAACCCACTTATGCATCGTCGAGTGCCAGGTGGGTGTGGCCCATTGGGTGGGTGTGGCTGCAGTGGTAATGGCAAATGGGGTGGGACTAAAACGTTCAATCAATCAATTTCAACTTTGCAAGATCTTTTTTTTTCCTACAAGAAGTTGAAATTGACTGATTGAACCTTTTTTTTTTTTTGTGCACATGGCAGCGGAGGCCTAAACTGAAAAGGTTTTATAAAACTCAGCTGAAGGCCTAGGACTGGGGCAACAGTGCGCATGCCCACAGAGAGGGCTCTGAGTGCTGCCTCTGGCACCCATGCCATAGGTTCGCCACCACTGACCTAATACATTTTTCTTAATTTTAATTTTCCATTAATATTTTAAATTTAACATTTAATCTTTTTCATTTCCAAATTTTAAACGACCCCAATTTCTATCACGGGTCCCCCACAGTCTATAGTTTCAGATACATCTCTGATCTATACATGATTCTCACCATCTGCATCAACCAATTAATAATACGAAGCAATACTCTTATTTAGTAATTCTCCAGTATCTTAGAATCTCAAATTTAATAGCCAAGATTTCTTTTATTTCCACACTTAGTATTTCCTCTTTTTTTCTCTTTATGTCTCCTATCTCATATTTGAGACTAATAATTTTTTAACCTATTAGCATTTATACCACAAACCAATATACAGATTTAATTATTAGTATTTTACTTCTAACTTAACCAAATGACTAACTTGCACCTAAGCTATTTGAGGCTTTATATATATATTGTAGGTCACATTTTAGGTTTTCTGCAATTTTTTTGATGTCCTCAAGGGCTTGGTTTTGAAAACCACTGAAAACTTGGCTTTGTTCCCTGGTCTAGGAGTACAGTGGCTGTTGATCTCTTTTTTGTCTTTTCCTTCTGGGGAGTTTTTTGAGGTGCTGACTTTCTCATTTCAGATATTCTGGAGGTCCTCATTTTCTTTCTTGCTTTTTTTTATAATGGAAGTCACACCAAGTTGGTTTGCTTCAAAATTTAATGAAACAAACAAAGAAAGAAACATTTAAAGTTTGTCCCATAGAGAATACACTAGTTTTCTGTTATCCTGGAGGGCAAGATCAGAACTAATAAGATGAATCTACAGGGAAGCATTACAGTCAGAGCCATCAAACAATGAATACATTGCCTTATAAAGAGATAGATTCCCCTTCACTGGAGGAGTTCAAACATAGACTGGATAGCTACCTTGGATTAAATAATCTCTGTGATATCTTCTATGTTTATGGCTCTATTGCTTTTGCTGAGAAAATGTAGAATTCTTTTGAGCTGAGAGACTGAGGAATGTAATATATGAACGGGGGCACACAAGATGTGGGAAAAGAGAAAAGAAGAATTGTTCCAAACTCACCTAGAATTTTGGAAGAGCACTTGCTCAGACCTGTGACAGCTTCTGCAAACTGAAAAGGTAGTGATGGTATCATGTGTGCTCCAAGAGCAACACAGCACTCAGGCACCAGAAGAAAAACAGCAAGAGCTTCTTGATGAGAAGAACTCCGGGGAAGAGCAGGAACAAGGTGGTCCAATAGAGAATAACTGATCTGTTTAAAAACAGTAGATATAGCTGGCTACAGATCTGTCTAGTTTCAGAAGAAAAGCAGATATGAAAAGAGGAAAGATGCATCAGTTGCCCTGCCCACTCCTTTATTTCAGCTTTTACAGTCCATTATGGTGTAGCACCAGGTTGCATCAGACATTACTTTGCCAGGACTGAACCTGTCTAAGTGATAGGAGTATCAAGGATGCAGATGTAGAGGTGATTCAACAGTATTATGTATCTGGGGGTGCAGACAATTAACAATCTGAATTGGTCTCTCCACATGTCATCTTTAGCGAAGCGTGCAAACCAACGTCTCCATTTCCTGCCTCGGATGAGGAGAGCATATCTTTCTCCTTCTGTCCTGGCCACTTTTCACAGAGGCACGTTTTAACAAACTGCATCACTGGTTTGGTGGTAGCAGTGCCTCAGATAGAAGGTCCATACAGAGAGTGGTAAGGACAGCTGAGAAGATTATAGGAAGCTCGCTTCCCATTATTCAGGACATTGCTTGTAAGTGCTATGTGCTTAGAGCTCGAAGCATTGTTAGAGACCCCCATACATTCACTTTATGGTCTGTTTTTGTTGCTCCCCTCTGGAGGAGGTTTCAAAGTATTTCCAGCAGGACTACCAGATTCTGTAACAGCTTTGTTCCCTATGCCATCCGTCTGGTAAACTTGCAAGATTTGTTTTTCTCACCATGTACATGTATACATCCAAACTAGACTGTGTTGTTTCTCTGTATCATAGAATATATGTGGATATGTGGGTATATGCAATTTTTTTAGTCATATTTATGTAGTGTATGTTGGAGATGGTGACCTTTTGAGAGCTGTATGCAACGAAATTTCATTTTAATGTATGCTGATTAATGTACATTTGAAGTGACAATAAAGTTATTCTAAATCTAAGATAAGATAGTGAAAGGGCTTGCCAAGAGACACCATTGTCCCATGATGTTGAGGTTGCATTGATCAGGTAGCAAGCCTTCTTTATGTAGCTCCCATGCTTTAGATATTTCTACTCATAAAGCTTCATACAGTCACTTTCTGCTTGGCTTTTCATAACTTTATTCTGCTGTGTTTTTAATCTTAGTTGGGTTGTGGCATCTGTTGGGGTAGGGCAGGGGTAGGCCATCTGGGCTCTTTTATGACTCGTGGACTTCAACTCCCAGAATTCCTGAACCAGCGTGTTTGTACTCAATGATAATCACAGTTCTGGGAAAAGTTTCAAAAAGAGTATAATCCTCACTTCTTTTTCAGAAGATAAGGTTTCTGAAAATGATAATTCTCTGTAATATCTGAAATGTACTAGTTTCAACAATAGGACTTCTCAAACGTACCCCTATTCGGCACGCTACAGATAGTTCTTGACATACAACTGTAATGGAGCTATAATGGCTGGGGAATTCTGGGAACTGAAGTCCACAAGTCTTAAAGTTCCAAGGTTGGATACCTTGCACTAGACCAGGGGTAGGCAACCTTAGCTCTTTTATGACTCGTGGACTTCAACTCCCAGAATTCCTGAGCCAGCATGGCTCAGCATGGAAACCTCTCCCTTTCCCCTCAGCATGGCTGGCTTAGGAATTCTGGGAGTTGAAGTCCATGAGTCATAAAAGAGCAAAGGTGGCTTACCCCTGGGGTAGGGGAAAGTGGACCAGCTTTTTCTTAATGTTGTTTTTGCTCTGCTGCACTCTATTTTGACATGGGCTATGGAAGGAATGGAATACATCAGGATGATAGGGCATCTGTGTATAAAATCAGAGTTCCAATTTTTTCCCCAGTTCTCTTTCCATTAGACCCAGAAGGAAAGTTTCTGGTTTAATCTTTGTGCTCACTTTAAGAATTTTCTGCATTAAAATATGAATCCTACTCCAATATTTCTTTGCCTTATTACATGTCCACCATAAATGATCTGCAGCAAATTCTTACAGAAGTTGCATTCCAACAGGAGATAATGATTATCTGAAGGCAGGAGTGGGAAGCCAGGTGCTCTCCTTGTGCTCTAGATTAGAATTTTGTTTTTTCTTAAATCCTCTACTAGCTGTTAGGACAACCTTCACATAACTGGAAGTACCATTTAGGGAATCGGGATTATATACTAATCCATCTATGGATTCTCTCATCTGATCACAGAACAATCAACAGACTGTCCAATAAGGAATAATCCCTATACTGAAAGAAAAATATTTTTTTCTTTACCTGCCAAGCAATCCAATCTCTCACAGTAAGTTCCTTCAAAACTTCTCTTGTTTCTTGCAGATCCACTGGGATATAATAGTCCATAGACACAGCAGATCTAGGAGGAAAAATGGAATGTCCATTTTCTGTGGAACATCCAAAGCTCAATCACATGTGTCTTAATGCTATCATTCAGAAATTTTACACAGTGACCACCTACATTATACTTCCCAGCTTTTGGGCTTCACATCTTTCAAAGAGAAAATTGACTTATCAGGATTTAAGGCTCTTCTTCATATAAATCACTGGGAATATGCTTACTTACCAACTTATAGCATAAAGTAGACCCAGATAAAAACTGAAATAAGGACCTCTATGGAGATTCTCAGGCATCCAGATTATGGTTCTCCCAAAGGTGCTTTTTCATAGGGCAACTAGATTTTCTTGGTTTTTTTGAAGACGTTTTGCTTCTCATCCAAGAAGCTTCCCCACCATCCAGTCAGAGCTGAAGAAGCTTCTTGGATGGGAAGTGAAATGTCTTCAAGAAAAACAAGAAAGACCAGTTGCCTCATGAAAAAAGCACCTTTGAAATAAGGACATGGGTGGGAAGGACAAATAATGTACAGTATTTTATTTCCTTTTATATAGTTTTCAGTTTTTTGAGCTTAACAAGTCTGAGGATGACTTGCAATTTGTCTTCCAACTATCTGGCAAGATTATGGGTTATCCAAGCAGTGGCAAAGTGGAAATGCTTTAATAATCTCAAGAGCCCAGGGCCTTCATTTTTAAAAGTAATGGGACATTTTGTAGGCATAATGATTTGAAGAATTTGGAATGGATTTACATCGAAATCTTAATTCAGTCACAGCTTGTTAATTGGATTATTAACTACTCTGCAACCCAATTGACCTTGAAAAGTGGCTGGGAAGTTACAATTGGTCCGGAAACATTGTCCTGATCAGATAGAAGAAAGGGGGCAGATAAATGCAATAAACAAACAATTTCTTCAGATATTAAAATCACCTGGGTTACACTAGTGCAGCAGTCCCCAACCTTTGTGACTTGGTGACCCAGCTGGGGGGGTGAGAGGAACCAGCCCACATGAGCGGCAGGCCAGCGCACACATGTGTGCAGCTCGACTTACACACATGCCTGCCATCTGGGTCGCTTGTGTGAGTTGAGATGGGCATGCACATCGCACCAGCCCACCACTCATAGGGCCTAGTTGCAAATAGACCACAGCCCGGCAGTAGGCCATGGACCAGAGGTTGGGGATCCCAGCACTAGTGAGTCAGGACTTGGAATTCTCTCCCGAGAATCCAACAGCACTGCTGCATACAATGCATGCTACTCACCTTGTTTTTAAGAAGCTTGCTGTTAAGCAAGGAGGTGAGGAAAAAATTTCTTTTATCTCCCTACCAAAAAGATAAAAAGAAAAGCAATTAATAAAACAATGGCATACCAACTCAGCTTTATACTTGCATGGAAATAATTCCCACTGTGTCTAGCATGACTTAAATCACTTCCTTTAGTTTATAGTCTGAATAAAATGTGAATCAAAAAATATAAATAAGAATTCATCAACTTCCACATAAATCTTGACAAAGTTTACTTTCCACATATGTCAGGGTACAAATCTCGGATCCTATGCTTCTTTTCTTCTCTTTGGATATAAAATTTAGGGACAATTATTATACCAGAAATAGTCAATTATGTCATATTGTGGCACTGAATGAAATATGATTGACAGGGAGCAAAATTGTAGGATATCACGCCTTCCAGATGTTGCTGAACTATAACCTCAAACTGCTCTTGATATGGCCAGTGATGAGAAATGCTAGAAACTTAAGATTCAACAATATCTGGAGCGCTACAAGTTCCCTGTAAAAAGAATGACTTTTTATGTATATTCAGAAATAACATTGGTCTTTGTTTGGAAAACTTGCACAGTGCATAATTGCTCTCATTAATATTTGTTCAAGTTCCATAAACTTGATCTTATTCTTCACTGATCAGCTATCTGCTGGTCGGGTGGAAATAGACATAACTTTCTTTACTTATAATAGGACCAGAATGTTGACCCATCTATCTGCTGGAGAACAGTTTTCAAGTTCAAAGATAAGAACAGGATGGAACATAATATTTTAGAGTATTTATATGCCATTCATTCTCTTAATGGCTCAAGAGTGCTGTAATGATATGTGGGAATGTGAGACAGGAAGAAGAGTCACAATCTAGACCAATGGTCCCAAGCCATTCCCAGCTTAGCAGCCCGGCCTGGTGTGGGTATGGGACGTGTGAGTGGCAGGCGCACGTGAAGCTCCATTCACACAAATGGAGCTTTGCATGCAAGCATAAGTGCCCTCTACTCACGGGAGTGGAGCTTTGCGCCCGTGTGCGAGCTTGCCCACTGCTTGCACAAGTGAAGCTTCACACACGAATGTTTGCCCATTTCTCCAATGGTCTGGTTTCCAACAGGTAGTGGGCTGCGGCCCAGGGTTGGGGACTCCTGATATAGATGACAGCTGAGCTTGCAGAAGGAATGGAGGCATGGCAAACAGAATAGCACAGTTGGAAGGAATCTTCTTGCTCAAGCAGGAAACCTTGCAAGAAACAAGTAGGGACCCTCCCTAGTTTTGAGAGTCTAAAAGTGAGGGGGAGAGCTATGCCCTTTTGACTTGCAAAATTTTGCTTAATGTAACTTTACAATAGGGATACTCCTCGGTGTACTTCTTGCCTGACTACCACAAAGGGCTGATAAGTGCTTACAAAAATACAATTTTCCCATCAGAAACAGGCAATACAAGTAGCAACCTTTTAGCATCCTGCTGTGCTTCGCTTCCTATTTCTGCTGACTTCCATTTCTCAATCAGTCCTCTGTCCAGCTGGCTGATCCTAGGCAAAACCTCCAAAGAGGTGGTTGCATTAGCACATGCAGAAGCCTTAATAAAGAGAAACCCAAGTGAAAAAAAATGTGGTTGCTATCTCATGTAACTGATGCTTCATAATATAAACCTTTGAGATGGCTGAGATCCATGGTCAATTCTCATTCATGTTCCTGTAGAACAGCGTTTCTCAACCTTGACAATTTTAAGGCATGTGGACTTCAACTCCCAGAATTCCACAGCCAGCATTTTAAGGCATGTGGACTGCATCATAGTTCATGTCACAACAGGCTTGGTGATCCCAAATGATGATCTATTCAATGAATTATGCTTAAAAAGACTTAAACTGATGTGTTTACTCAACCATTATTCCAGAGGGCACAGAAAAGAAAGATTGAAAGTATTTAAGTATCTAAATTTGGGTCCAAGACAGGATCAAACTTCAGGATTTTAGTTATTTTCCTATTATTAACATATAGTGTCTTTACAACATCTTCTATTTGAAGTGCTACAAAGCCTACTATTAATTTAGCATGCTGATGGTTTATAATGACACTGAAGTCTAGATAGTTTACAAAAGAAATAAAAAGATTACCTGAAATATATTGACAAAGTTGACATATGCTCCAGCAAAAATTTGAACTCCCAACAATTCTACAATGATAAGTGTATTATTATAGTTTGTTGCACAGATGTTATTATTATTGTATTAAGTACAATATTTCTGTAATTTCTTCTCCTTTCTTTCTCTTGGGATTTATAGTCTGGAGGTGCTTCTGAAATTTCCAGAAGAAATTCACCTGCATCTTGTAATTGTTTTATCCCTCAAATTTCTTTTTCTTCATTAAACTTTCTAACATAACATGCAGAAGTTCTCTTGTTCTCCACTAATAGAGATATATTTTATTTTCATGATAAACAGAAGGAGAATATTGTGCTCACCCCAATCATACATTAAGTTTAATTTTGCAACCAAAATGTTGTGCATATTAAGAGGTTAGAATTTCAGAATTTACTGTATTAAAAACTCCTTTATTTTGCTTTCACTGGTCAATGAATTACAAATCTATATAATTCTCTATTTCTACCCTCCTGCCAGCTGATTAAAATGTGAGATTTCTAAAATTACTACATCCTTTTTCTCTACCAGTATAAATGCACATTCATCTGTATTCTTCCCAATTCTTGTCGCCTGGAGATGGCAGAATATCCTGTTCTGAACTTCAAAAGCTGTCAGATAATCAACCCCCAAAATTATGATATTTGCTCTCTCAGAAATCAGAAAAACAGTCTCCTAATTCCCACATTTAAAAATTAACTCAGACCATGATAATATTGGGCTCCAGAAAGCAGTCAATCCTGGTTGGCATCTTAAGATCTCCCCTCCACCTTTCAACTTCAATTTATTTTTTTTGTTTCTATTTGACTCCTTTTACTGATGCACGGCATTTTTAAACGCTATGTTTTTATGCTTTTAACTGTACATCACCTAGAGGGACTCTGTAAATGAAATAGACATTATCTAAATCTGACAAATCAAATCAAATAAAAATTAAGGTCTTGATTTAGAACAAAGTATAACCAGTTTTGAGTCCATCTTCAGCCATGGAAGCACATTGGATGATTTATGTCTAGTCATTAAATCTCAACCCAACCCACTTCACAAAGTTTCGGGATGATCTTGATGATAAAAAACCCCCCAGAGTTGTGGGTATACCACGTTGGACTTTTAGAGTATAGCACAACACAAAAATCTAAAAGGATTTAACCCAAAAGAACTTCCATAAATGTTTAATCAGAATGTGAAAAAGATCAGCAAACACTGAATAAAACAGATTCAAATCAAATCTGATTTTTAGGTCTCACTTTTTAAAGAGAATTAACCATCTGTTTTCAAAGGCATGGTTTGTCTTAAATGTGCTTAGATATGGCTATATGTTGCCCCCCCCCCACATTATTGTATTAACATTATTTTGGATTCTGGATTTGAAAAGATACCATTAGAGCCCAGAAAAGCACTGATGTCGATACACTTTCTTTCTTCCTGTTTCCTATCCGATCCCAGACTTTCTGTGTCCTGCAGGAAACCACGTCCAAAAGACCACAACTGCCCAGAAGCAGAAAAACAAAGGGTGTGATAGCTGCAGAAAAACCAAAACACTGTCAGCTTCCCATATGAACAACTCTGCTCTGTATCTGTTTTGGATGGTTATGATTTAGAATATCCACCTTAATAAAAGTTCACTAAATATGCCTCAGATGTATAGTCCTCTTGTCATCTAAAGTTCCTGGTAAACCAACAGCCTCCAAAATGTTAGAAGTGCTCAATGCACTTTAAACAGATTTTGTTTTTACCTAAGCTATATCAATTTCCCTCAAAAACACATGCACAACAACCACTCACATAGATGTGGAAGGAAAGAGATGGTACATACTTTCCACAGGACACTTGGGAAACTGGGCCATCAATCTCATCGATTTTCTGAGGGCCAGTCTTTGAAGAGTTGTGTCCTAATTGTCCTGCACTGTCATCTCCAAAGGTGAAAACACAGCCATTCTATGAAGGATTTTAACAAATCAAGCACCATCAATTTTTCCCCCGGCCAGATATATTAGTTTTATTATACATTTTTGCTATTACATGTTGTTGTCTTGGGGAACAAAGGTTACATTTGCATGCAAATGTGCCCGACTCCAACTGCAGCCATCTTATTTTGCAACATGGTCTTTTGCAGCAAGAAAAAGGAACCCACCAAAATAGTTTGAAGTTTCCCAACCTCTTTTTTCCACCTCTACACCCTTAGAGCATGTAAGCTCATCGCTCTGATCCAGCAGTAACATTGAAAAATATGGAAAGGAAAGAAGGAAGACAGCAACATTAAAGCTTGAAACAAAGCTAAAAATGTTTCTAGTCAAAGAGAAAAACAAAAATATTCACCTATGAGCTAATGAGCTAATTCAAATCCCAGCCACCACAATGACCCAATTTAAACAAGGTCCTTATGGAGAAATATCTGAACATGCGTCTCATTGTTAAGCAGCTCTAAGTTCATAAGCTCTGCACGTTGATAATGTAATTTGGTGGCTTCTGGCTTGCTTAGCATGTTGTGTGCAATCTGCCACTGTGATTTGCAAGTTACACTTTATGGTTTAGCATTCTCTGTTAACCGTGATGTATTTGGTAAGCCATGAGTTCAGAAAACATGGCTTGGCACTAATGAAATAAGTTATTGTCTCCATATTGCATTTGGCTTCCAACCCATATGACCTCGTGAAACTTCCTGCCACCTGCTATTCAAAAAAGCTTATTATTGTATCACTTGCAACAGAATAGTTGCCACCAAATAACTGCATGAAGAGCTGCTAGTTATGATGTCTATGGTTATTATCATCACTGAATATTAGCAGAATATTAGTAGGTTCCTATTCATGGATGGGCATTTTGATTGTTGACCCGGAATTAGGGGAAAACACAGAAAGTATTAATTGTGAATATGTGCAGATGGCCCCACTGTCTTTGGGCACTTGCAGAGTCATGGATACAAAGTCATGAGAGGATAGCAAGGAAAACACCCAATATCCCAACCTGAGAACATGCAACGTCTTTAGGGAAACATTTTTTAAGGAACATTTTTAGCTACTTCTGCTTTCTCCCTTCTTATCTATGGTATGCCAGCCTTTCTGGTTGAAGTCTTTATCTTGTGTGTGTCAGCTTTGCTGGGTGGATTGCTTATGTAATCAAAAAGTATAAATATAGGGATTTCCTGTCATTTGGGGCTTCTCTCTTTTAGAGGAGCCCGTCTTTGTTCAGCTGAATAAAAATGTAAAGATTTAAGGCAACTTCTGGTTTCCCGTATTTCTTTATCAAGCAACAACTCAGATCCTGCACAACATGATGAATGTTTTGGTGGTCTTTTGCTAGACACTGTGGGAACAGAATGCTGGATCTGGTAAGCTTCTGGTCTGATATGGCTGAGTTTTTATTATATTTGAATTACCATAGAGACCATATGTCAAGCCCTCCCAGGCTCAACATACAGGAGGGGGGAAGGTGAAGGACAGCTGTAAATCTGTGCTGATGCCAACAATGCCTTAAGTAAAACTGCTGCTTCCTGAGTCTATTTGCCTTCACGTCCTTCTTTATCCAGGCGTCCAGTAGGATCGTTGACACCATATCTGTTCCATCATTTTTTACATGTACAGTAGTATTCAAAGCTTCCTGACTATTCTACAAAACAATCCCCAATACCCAGTTAACAAACTGCTGCTAACAATATGAAAACTTTGTTTAAAAAGAGAATACCTTGGTGAGCACAGCTGTATGTTCATCTCCACAGCTAACATACGTCACTTCAAGGTTTCTCAGGGCTCCTATTGAGTAGGGTTTGAAGATCTGTTCTGTTGATACAAAAACCACACCACAATATTGTAACATTTTACATGAATATTCCAAGAACTATCCCAAAGTTAATTAAAATACGCCATTATTTATTAAGCTACTGTGACTAAAATCATGAGTGTAACAGAAATTGAATTAAAGTAGTCACAGCAAACTTTGAAAAGCCACTTTAGATGTTTCCAAAATGTTTCCAAAATCTTCAAACTGTCACTGTCTTTGACAGTGAGGGACAAAGAACTTGGTTTGAGAAGCAGTTGTTTGTCTACACCAGGAGCGGGCAACAATGGAAACTTTATGACCTGTGGATTTCAACTCCCAGAATTCCTGAGCCAGCATGGCTGACAAGGGACCAAACACATATTCAAGCCATCACTACCATTTTTTGTGCTCACATTTTACTTTGAACCCATCATTCAAACTCATAATAATTTTAAAATAATAACCTTCATTAATTATTTAATAAGTAATAATTATGCCACTTATATATTTTAGATATTTTAATGATATTATTTTAAAAATTGGATATGATAAATGTAACCCACTTTTATCCTGTGCCAGACATTTTTTTTCTAAACAAAAATACATGCTTAAGGGATCAGTCAAAGTCAGCCTGACTTATTAGATCAGGGGTGTCAAACTCAATTTCATTGAGGGCCGCATCAGCATTGCGGTTGTCCTCGGGGGGGGTGTGGCCAGGGTGGGTGCGGCTTACTGGGTGGGTATGGATGGTGGGGGTGTGGCCTACTGGGTGGGCGTGATCAGCTCTACATCATTTGCGTCAAGGGTGCCTGTGGAGGCCTGGGCAGGAGTGGGACAGATCTGAGGGTCTCTGGCAGAAAGGGACTAGGGCAGAGCCCATCAAACCAGATATGTGAAGTAGGCGAGGTCCATTTGCTGGCCACTTCCAGATGATAGTGCATTTCTTCATTCCTCACAAAGGGTGACACTTCCCCAGCATGCACCCAGGGGGTGGGGCCGACGCGGCAGTGACTGGTTCCTCGATGTTTCCAGACGGCCTTGTGGAGCTAAGACTGAATGCATTTTAGCATAGATGGCCACCACAAAAATTGTACATTGGCTCCCGGCCGGCCTGGACCAGGGCCAAGGCAGTGGGGGCTGTTCTCTCACTGTTTCCAGGATGGCTTCGTGGGCCGCATCCAGTCCCCGGGCCTTCTGTTTGACATGTCTGAATTAAATCATCTAGGGAGAAACTAACTCTCTTAGGATTATGTCCTATGCCAAAGAGGAACTATCCTATAGAAATCATCTAAAAGAATCAAATCAGGTCATCCGAAGTATCAATTGATTGGCTTACAAGTCTACCCCTAGAAGCTAACTCACACCCTACCCCAAATCCTCTTTTGTTGAAATTTAATTCCCAAAAGTTAGCCAAAAAAACTTCATGATATTGCAGAGTCTTTGTAAGGTTGCCTACCTTTGATCTAGAACAAGGGATTTCTTCATCTATATAGATACAACCCTTAGGTTTGGATCCTTTTGTTTATAAGCTGAGATTATGATCATAATAAAAAAGAGTCAGTTTTTCTATCTCATAAATTAAGATCCAGCATTAGGCAACCTTCAAAGACTTGGCAGAAATCCTGGTTGCCTTTCTGGAATCACCAATCAGGCCAGGGTTTTTTAAAATATTTTATTAAATGAACCACAAGTGGCTAACAACTGCAACATACTAAGACAAACACCATGTTTACAATCCACAATGGCTGGGATATCAAAACATTTAAATCAGACCAAACATACTTTGGCTTAATATGTTTTAATAATGCTGATGTCAATGCTGCTAACATTGGATGTTTTTGCTTTGACAACATATGGAGATGCAACCATTTTCCTTCTTATATTTTACTCTTAGAATTGGAGTTAAAATTAGATGATACTGGTGGGGAGGAATGTGCATGGGAGTTTAGTTAGACATAACAATACTGTATCTCGTGTGAGAACCAAGGTTTTTGAAATAAGAGATGGTAAGAATTGGCGGTTGGAGAACTGGAGGGAAAGTCTGCATTTCAAACTAATTGGAGAATGTGATTTCTGACTGTAAATTAGAGGAGGGAATTGTACTTTGATACTATGTACGCAGGGGAGGGGAATTCAGATTTTGGCTTTGGCTATGTAAGTGCCGATGCTGTGCTTCTCGAATAAAGATTATGGTAAACAATGCCTCGAAGTTCTTTGAAGAGTTTCATCTGTCGGAACCATGACAGCTGATAACTGCAGATATCAGACAGGTGAGGGAAGTATTTTACTCTAAAGACATGAAACCCACTTTTACTTATTCACTGTATATAACATGTGCTTTACAGGATGAAAGCCTGATGTGATTTCTGTTTGACAGAACAAAATAAAGACATTTATTAAATGATTTACTGTTATTTTATTGTACATGATCATTGGATTCTTGATATTCCAAAAGCTACTTTTTCTCTTCAATAAAAGAGAAATAAAAGGAAGTAAACAAGCAGCATGGACACTTTTTCCTGGAATACATTGAAGACAGACTTACCTTTTGAAGTTCTCTGATTTAAACCCAACTGATGTGCATTGTTCCTTCCCCAGCCGTAGACTACTCCAGAATGAGACAAGACAAAGCTGTGTGCCCCACCAGCAGCCACCTGGGCCACAGGGATGCCAGCAAGAGAGGAAATGTTACATGGAGTAGCTTGGGAAGGAAGTCCTTTGCCAAGACCCAGTTGACCATGGATGTTCTGTCCCCATGAAAAAACTCGACCATCTTCATTGGGGAAAAAAGAAGAAGAAAAAACCACCATTACATTCATTAGAATATGAATTGGGTCTACCGGCCCCTCAACTTTTAACATGATTATCAATTACCACGCCCTCAAAATTGCATTTGCTCTCTGCTGAAATCTTGTAGATTCATGGAATGATTTTTGGTGGAATATCACAAAAATCATTCAGAGTTGCCATGGATGCTTTTATGCCCACAAGCTTGGCACTGCCATTTATTCTAAGTCAGGGGTCTTCAAACTTGGCCCTTTTATGACTTGTGGACTTCAACTCCCAGAATTCCTCAGCCAGTGTGCCTGGCTGAGGAATTCTGGGAGTTGAAGTCCACAAGTCATAAAAGGACCAAGTTTAAAGACCCCTGTTCTAAGTAGAAGGACAGCTGTAAAGCTTTCTATTTTGTGGAAATAGCTCCCATGACTCATTATCTTCTCTAAATGGTTGGGGCAATAGCGTTTTAGAGTTTCACTTGAGCTTTTTCACACGACAACTACCAAGCTAGTAAATGTCAGCATGTGCATAGATCTGCATTCTCCTTGCCTGCATACAGGTAATCCTTGACTTACAACAGTTTGTTTAGTGACCATTTGAAGTTACAATGGCACTGAAAAAATAACTTGTGTCTGTTTTGCACTTACAACCACTGCAGCATCCCCATGGTCATGTGATCAAAATTCAGAAGCTTGGCAACTGACTCATACTTATGACAGTTGCCATGTGATCCCCTTTTTTGACCTTCTGACAAGAAGTCAATAGGGAAGCCAGATTCACTTTATAACCGTGTGAGTAACTTAATTATTGCAGTGATTTACTTAACAAATGTGACAAGAAAGGTCATAAAATGGGGCAAAACTCACTTAACAAGTGTCTCACTTAATAACAGAAATTTTGGGCTCAGTTGTGATTGTAAGTCGAGGACTCCCTGTATTCCAGATTGACATCATAGAAGACAGGTTGTCTTAACAAAAGCTTCTTGCAATTATTTATTGTAGTTTATAACTTTGGATCTGATCCTGCAACTACTTAGAAAAGAGCTTTGGGCTGTACACCACAGTTCACTAAATGCACGGTTTTTAAGAAATCATCATAATTTCATCCTTAGTGAAGAGAGTAGAAAAAATGGTCAGTTAATGGGAAGGGTTTCAAAGAATAGCATAAAATCAGCAGGAATTTACCAGTAGTTATTTAATTGCATTGATGTAGATAATCCTTCTTGGGAATTATCTATTTGCATCAAACTTTGCCTTCTAAATTCTGTATCAAACCAGATTTACAGTAATCTTTGACAAATATAGTCTCTGCCTAGGAAAATCTTAAACTATGAAGGAGCATGTGTATAGATGCATGGAATGAAGAAATTAAGAGAAAAATGAGATCCTTGCCCCTAACCAAAATAATTAAGCAAGAAAAAAGCAAAAATTATTGCAAAAAAATAATAATAAAATCTTATCTTACCTTTAGTTAGTGCTATGGAGTGATACTGTCCACAAGCAATTTGTATAACATTGTACATAGATAATGTATCTATTTTCCTACAGAATTTATCCAACAAAAAGAGAAATAATTCATTAGCATTCAGGATACAGAATTACATCATCATACAAAGATTCTTGGCATGGATATTACCATTTTAATGGCTTTGTCAATTAATTAAATAATAGGATAGGCATTACAAAAAATTATCAAATTATATTTTAATCAATAGTAATGATTCCAAATCCTAATTACACTAGATACATGCTAATTAGAGAAAAATATTGTAATTGAAGACTTTTTGGAGTTATCCATTAATCCATTAAATCATTTCTTTCTTTAGTTGCTATTTTAGGATGATTTTGTGCTACACTGATGCTGTTTGGTTAGCTGGACTGTAACTCCCATCATCCTTGGCAGGGTCTAAAGGGAGTTATAAACCAAAATATTTGAGGGGACTAGGTTAGAGAAAACTAAGCTTTATTTTAAAAATAGAACAAATAATGAGATAGGAGACTGGTGAAGTAAACTGTGCATCATGAAAGTATATGTAAGAATAAATTGGTTATCCTTTAAGGCATTCATTCATTCATTCATTCATTCATTCATTCATTCATTCATTCACTAGTCAAAGGCTAACATGAATAGGAGCTGTGGTGGTGCAGTGGTTAGAATGCAGTATTGCAGGCTAATTCACTGCTCACTGTCAGGAGTTCGATCCTGACTGCCTCAAGGTTGACTCAGCCTTCCATCCTTCTGAGGTTGTTAAATCTGGGGGACCCAGATTGTTGGGGGCAATATGCTGATGTTGTAAACTGCCCGGAGAGTGCTGTAAAGCACTAGGGGACAGTATAAGTCTAAGTGCTATTGCACTATTGCTATTACTATTTTGTAAGGCTTCCTCAACTGTCTAAAGAAGCGGCACATACATCAGCAAGCCTCCCATTCCAGCTATGGGAGGGATGTAGACCTGTTGCAACAAATCTTCCAAGCTTTCTTATCCAGCAAGAAAGGAAGCACCCTACCTCTATGAAAAGGAACATGCAGAAGGTCACAGATTCATTCCTTAATATCTCTCTCTTGGGTTTGGAAAGCTACACATTTATTCCAAGTGATAAATGCAGCACAGAACACATCTAGAAGAATGTCCCAAGTATACAATTAAATCAGGATTCAAATCTGTGTTTTCTTGACTAAAGGACTCCTATGCTCTAGACAAGGTTACTTGATAAAAACATGAATCAATTACTTACTTTGGAATCAAAGAGTTCTCTAATATTCCAGTGCCAAGCTGTCCAAAACCACCAGCTCCCCATGAAAATACCCTCCCTTGGTTGCTGATAGCCAGTGAGTGCTCCTTTCCACAGCTTATGTAGATGATCATCTGGGCTTCCAAGGCTTGGATTGGTTCTTTCCAAGAGAAAAAAGGACATTAATTTGCATGGTTATAAGAAGGATCTTGGGCACAGGTCGGCAACCTGTGGCTCCGGAGCTGCATGCGGCTCTTTGAGCCTTCCCCTGTGGCTCCCAGCCTCCTCTGCCATTTGCAGAGAGAGACAGAGACAGAGAGAGGCAATTGCGCTTCCCTGCTTCTCTCTCTCTCTCTCTCTCTCTCTCTCTCTCTCTCTCTCTCTCTCTCTCTCTCTCTCTGTGTGTGTGTGTGTGTGTGTGTGTAAAAGAGAGTGCACTCACAGTGTTCTCCAAGGAGCTGAAAAGCTTATTGGGCAGATCTTCTCCCTTTGCTGCGTCTCTGCAGGAAGCAGGAAGGGCAGGAGAGAGCTAGCTAGCCCAGCTACGCTGACTCAGGAATTCTGGGAGCTGAAGTCCATGAGTCATAAAAGAGCCGAGGTTGCCTACCCCTGAGCTTGTTGGAGAACAGCTTGAAGCCAGCTTGCCAGGTGAGCAGCAGATAGGAGAGGGGGGAGAAAGAGAGAGAGAGAGAGAGAGAGAGAGAGAGGGGAAAGAGAGAGAGAGAAAGAGAGTGGGGGAAGAGGACTGGCAGACCAAGGACAGAAGAGAGAGAGGGAGGGAGAGAGAGAGTCAGAGAGAGAGAGACCCTTTTAACATCTAAAATGAAGATAACATTGCATATATCCTTTTTTACCTATGTGTGTATGTACACACACACACACACACACACACACACACACACACACACACACACCTATAATAAAGGTAAAAAAGCATATATGCAGTGTTATCTTCATTTTAGATATCAAAAGGGTTTTGCGGCTCCCGGTGTTTTGTTTTCAGTGGGAAATGGGTCCAAGTGGCTCTTTGAGTGTTTTGGGTTGCCTACCCCTGTTCTAGGGTCAACGAAAGACCAAATGCTGGATTCTCACCATGTTTCTCTGGTCTTCCCACTTTCTCTCCAAGGTAATGCAGGACACAGCCCAACACATTCCATATCCCTTCAGCCTGCTCTTACTTAGTCTCAAAAAGGGTAGACAACATGACTTTCACATTGATGTAGCTAATGATGAATTGATCCTGGGTTACCCATGGGCTGGGAATGAGATGAGGGGACAGAATAGAAGTGCTGACAGAAAGGTGCAAATGCTGACTTCCGTGGTCCACATAGGTGTCCATTCTCATTGCTTTCCTCTTTTCTGCTGAAGAGATATGGTTGCGCAGTAGTTAGCCATTTCCCCCCCCCCCACACACACACACTTTATAGACCCTGCTGTCCAAGCAGAGCAGAGTCTGTTTCTCTCTTCTTTGGGTGTCTTCCATTTATCCAGGGCATGATGACTCAGCCCTTAAAGTTGCTGAGCTTGTCAACTGCAAAGCTGAAAACCCCAGTTCTAGACCCAACACTGATACCCCAGGACACCACAATCCTCATAAATCCACGCCAATTGCCAGGTGCCTGAATTCTGATCACATGACCATGAGGACACTGGTGGTTGTACCTCTGAGTACAGGTTGTAAGTCATTTTTTTCAGTGCCATTGTAACTTTGAATGGTTGCTAAATGAATGGTTGTTAAGTCGAGGACTACCATAGGAAGTCAGCACCCCCATCCAGAATGAAATATTTTGGGGAATATTAAAAAAAGCAGGAGAGAATATTTTCCCTAAAGGAGAAAAATCTTAACAAAGGCAGAAACAGCTCCAGTCTTCCCTTCTCAGGCAGAAACCTGAGGAGGCTAGCCTTTAGGAATGCAGATTTTCTAATCCATTCAAGAAGACTTGGCCAATCTATTCATGAGCAAAACACCTCCAGCCACAGAAGGCTGGAGTTGATGGGATTAAGAATTTACACCCCTCCATCCAGTTTCTAAGGACAGGACATGATCTTTAGGGCATTATAGGATTTAGCCACCACCATTAGAATAGTTCACTACATTGCACAACCCAGTGATGATGAACCTTTTAGAGACAGAGTGCCCAAACTGCAACCCAAAACCCACTTATGTATCATCGGGTGCCGGTGGGCATGGCCCATTGGGTGGGCGTGGCTGCGATGGTAATGGCAGACTGGGTAGGACTAAAAAGTTCAATCAATCAATTCCAACTTTGCGAGATCTTTCTTTTCCCATGAGAAGTTGAAATTGATTGATTGAACCTTTTTTTTTTTGCGCACGGAAGCAGAGGCCTAAAGCGAAAAGTTTTTATAAAACCCAGCTGAAAGCCTAGGACTGGGGTGATGGCGCATGTGCCCATAGAGAGGGCTCTGCGTGCCACCTGCGGCATGCGTGCCATAGGTTCGCCACCACGGCAAAACCCCTTGGAGCAGGCATGTCAAACTGCCGGCCTACAGGCCAGATGCGCCAGACCAAAACTGTGCCCACCCCATTGCCGGCAATGGGGGGAAAGTCCCGATACGTTGCACGACGTCACGAGTTTGACATGACTGCCTTGGAGCATCTCAATCAGAACCCTATAAAGGTCCTGAGCAGCCTCCATTTTATTTCCAGCATCTTAACCTCCATTTTATTTCCAGTGTCTTACTCCAGGCTTTGAACTAGACATGGTTGTTTCCCCCACACTTCCTTTACATGAGATAAGAAACAGGTCCTTCTGCCTGAACGACAGTGCATTCAAAGTGTGCCCTCTATAACACTCTGCCCCCAAAGAAATACTACTAGGTACATTCAATCCATCCTGTACCCTTATGATTTAATTCAGGGCTCTATAAAAGAAGCGGGACAAAAGACTGCTTCTACAGAGATCTTATCTTAATCTTAATGTAGTACAGTTGGAAGGGACCTTGGAGGTCATTTAGTCCAACCCCCTGCTCGCGCAGGAAACCCTACACCATTTCGGACAAGTCGCTGTCCAGTCTCTTCTTAAAAACTTCCAGTGTTGGAGCATTTACTGCTTCTTATAGCTAGTTTAAGAAAAGGGGTGAGAGACGTGCAAAAAGAAAATTGCTCACTTTTTCCTGTCTTTTCTTTTCTTATAGAGCTAAAAAGGGCAAAAGAGAGAACTTCCTAACCGAGAAAAAAACACACCGTTGGCTGTATTATCCATACCGGCCATTTATGGAAATGGAATTACAACAGAATTTAAGCGGGGCATTTAAGAGTAGGGAGCGGGAGAAGGGAACACTTCAATTTGCGGACAGCGAGCGCCCGTGGTTTCATTTATTGCAACGAGAAATGCTCTTTGTAAGATCGGGGATCAATAGCGTTCACCTTTATCCAGGTAAATCAGGTCTTTCTCTGGACACAGCAGCTGCAAAGTGTCTATGGCGGAGGGGGTGCTGTTTGATAGAAAAAAAAACTCTCCCCTATTGGAATCCCCAACTTGGACGGGAGCCCCACCCACGCAACGCAAACGGGGAAAGCGAAAGTGATCGCGGAGAGATTCGTTTTCAGAACCGCTATTCAAGAAAACGAAAGCGAAACTAAACGATGAGGGGGGGGTGTTTCCAGCGGACCGAGTGGCTACCGATCCATTGTTGGCCCACCGAGCTGGTTGGGCGTTGAGTCGGCGGTGGGTTCCACGAACCGCGCGACCTAACAAGCCACACCTGGGCTGGAAGGGCCAACCTGGGCAAAATGTAGGAAAATGATGCGCGGTGCGCGAAAAGAAGCCCGCTCGGAGTGGGCCGGCTGGGTCCCGCTCTTACCTGGCAGGTTGTATAGCCGCCGTCCCGCGGAGAGGGTCTTCCCCAGCTGGCCCTGGGCGTTGTCCCCGCAAGAAGCCAGGCTCCCGTCGGCGAGGAGCAGCAACGTGTGCCGCTCCCCGCAAGCCACCAGGACCACTTCTTGTACACCAACCGCTGGCGGAATGCGACGGAGAGGGACCGGCTGGGAGACCCCTTCCTCGCCCAAGCCCAGCTGCCCGTAGGAGCCTTCCCCCCAACAGAAGAGCATGGCGCGATTTGGTCCTTGGTCTCTGGCTCCTTCGATCCAAGATTTCTCCCAGCGGGAAAGAAAAAAAATCGGGGTGGAGCTCAGTCTTCCTCCCCCTCTGGGTATCAGCTGGAGGCGGCTCAGTTTTGATAGACAGGTGTCTATCAGAGCCCTGCCCACTTGCTCCGATCCCTTCGTGGTCCTGCTGGATTCGTTGAAACTCAGGAAGGCAAACTTCCTCTGACTCAGGGCGGGGTCTCTTAAGAGAGATCTGGGCAGCTGCTTCTGAAAAGATGCTGGCTGGTGCAGGTATATTAAAAAATAGGAGAGGGAAGTTGCTCGCTTACTCTCGTGTCAACTGTGGCTAGGAAGTTTTTTCCGCCTGGCTTTCTAAGAACGGTGCTCAGACGGGATGTTACCCTGACTTCTTCTTGGTGGCACTTGATAAGGCAAGCTCACTCCTTGTTGATCTTCCACTGCTGTGCTGGAGCTGGGTCTCATTGTCTGGTTATAAGGTAAGGTGACCAACCGTCCTCCTTTTGGGAGGACAGTCCTCCTTTTTTGAGTTCTGTCCTCCCTCAAAAAGTGTCCTCCTAAATGTCCTCCTTTTCCATATACCGTCCTCCTTTTGGGAGTTCTGTCCTCCTTTTCTGAGTTCTGTCCTCCCTCGAAAATATCCTCCTAAATGTCCTCTTTTTCTATATTTGAAGACTTATCTGCAGGGCATTTTTCCCCTCATAGAATGCTCAGAAGGTGTTCCGGGACCTTTTTTTGATGGTTTTTTTCAACTTTTGCCTGAGCTGTGCTACTCCCCCTATTGGCTTTCAAAAGCCAATAGGAATTGCTGCTGAGCGCGCCAAAACACCCAGGTGGCAAACTTTGCACGTGCAAGTTGCAGGAACTTTGCACCCCTCACTGCTATCCAACTACACCATCTCTTACTTAGTTCTGCAGATAGCTGGAGGAGACTGGAGCGGTAAGTTTCTCTTGATCTTCCCGGTTTGGTTCTACACGGGGATGCACAGGGTAGGCGGTGGTGCTGGGGGGTGGCTGCAGGGCCGGAGGCAGTGCGGCTGGTGCTTTGCGAGCCACAGGGCCGGCTCTATGGGGATGCGCAGGGTGGGCAGTGGTGCTGGGGGGACAGCTGCAGGGCTGGAGCCGGCGCGGCTGGTGCTTTGCCTTTGAGAGCTGTGGGGCCGGCTCTATGGGGATGCGCAGGGTGGGCAGTGGTACTGGGGGATGCCTGCAGGGCCGGAGCTGGCTTGGCTGGTGCTTTGCGAGCCGCGGGGCCGGCTCTCCACGGCAGGGCAGCGGTGCTGGTGGGGCAGCTGTAGGTGGGGGCGCGTCGGGCAGTTGACCTTCCATGGGCCGCGCCAGCTGGTGGTCTACACAGTGCTGACCTGCGCTGCCACCTCACCCTGTGCACCTACGTGGCCATCCTGGAGCACCTGGCTCATAACACCTGCCTCTGCCACCCACCCCCGGGCAGTCCAGCCTTGTAGATTTTTGGACAAGTGAGAAATCAAGATTGAATGTTGATACTCTAGCTGCAGCACGTGCCATAAAATTCAATATGAAGGATATTTCTTGTTCAGATATTTCCAATATATTGTTAGAAGATGATACATTGACAAAAAATATTCATTCAATGGAAAAGTACTCATTTAAATAATTAATAGGCATGTAAGCATAATTGCAATATAAAATGTTATTGTTACAAATGTTTTTATTATGCATTTATCATATTATAGTGTATTCTGTATTATTGTTGCAATAAATGCAATGTTTATTTACGATATTTTTTCTTCAATTTATTCGTGTCCTCCTTTTTGTTGTAAAAAAGTTGGTCACCTTATATAAGGGTATGTAGGAATCAGCTTGGGTAACTGGTCCGGAGGGACCAGCGTAAAATAAGAGACAGTAGAGTGGGTGGGGCAAGAGGTTCAGAAGAGACCCTAATTTCTCAGGCTGTAAAAGAGATGGTGGGGAAATTGTGCTTTCAGACATGCATGTTTCTGTTAATGTAGAATAAAATGAACATATAACATCTGAAGAACGGTTGCAGGATTTGGGTATGTCTATCTAGTCTAGTGAAAAGAAGGATGAGGTATAACTACGCAGAAATACAACAAAAGATACTTTACTTGATGCTACATATTCTCATGGCTGCTAGATTGGTGTATGCCAGTGGTGGCGAACCTATGGCACGGGTGCCAGAGGCGGCACTCAGAGCCCTGTCTGTGGGCACGCGTGCTGTCAGTCCTAGGCCTTCAGCTGGGTTTTATAAAACCTTTTCGCTTTAGGCCTCCACCGCCGTGTGCAAAAAAAAAAAAGTTCAATCTGTCAATTTCAACTTCTCGCGGGAAAAAGATCTTGCAAAGTTGGAATTGATTGATTGAACTTTTTAGTTCCACCCAGTCTCTGTTACTACCGCAGCCACACCCACCCAATGGACCACGCCCACCCAATGGGTCACACCCACCCGGCACCCAACAATGCATAAGTGGGTTTTGGGTTGCAGTTTGAGCATTTGGTCTCTAAAAGATTCGCCATCACTGGCGTATGCACAAAACTGGAAGAATAAAGAAATTCCAACAGAAGAGATTTGATACAAAATCCTATTGTGTGCTGATATGGATAGGCTTACAATGGAAATGAAGGACAAGACAGAGTCAGATTACTTTGAAATCTGGGACAAATTCTATTGTTGGTGTGAATCAAGGAGAACTGTTCGGGTTTTAAATTAGTGTTAAGAGAGA
This sequence comes from Crotalus tigris, assembly GCF_016545835.1. Classification (NCBI taxonomy): domain Eukaryota; kingdom Metazoa; phylum Chordata; class Lepidosauria; order Squamata; family Viperidae; genus Crotalus; species Crotalus tigris. Next base: position 73,208 of record NW_024097440.1, read on the forward strand.
TATATAAAACTGTATGTTAGTATATAGAGAAACAAATTAGAGACTGTATTGTATAGAAAAATATGTATATATAGAAATTAAGAATTATATGTATGATGAGGAACAAATTGTTAGGAATATATACACTGGAATGTTACGTTATGTCCATTTTTGTTTTCACTTTTATAAATAAAAAACTTTAAAAAAAAGAAAAGAAGGACGAGGGATGACATGATTGCAGTGTTCCAATATCTCAGAGGCTGCCACAAAGAAGAGAGAGTCAAGCTATTTTCCAAAGCGCCTGAAGGCAGGACAAGAAACAGTGGATGGAAACTAATCAAGGAGAAAAGCAACCTAGAACTAAGGAGAAATTTCATGACATAATTAATGAATTGGTGGAACGGCTTGCCTTCAGGAGTTGTGGGTGTTCCATCACTGGAGGATTTTAAGAAAAGACTGGACAACTATTTCTCCAGAATGGTATAGGGCAGGGGTAGGCAACCTTGGCTCTTTTATGACTCGTGGACTTCAACTCCCAGAATTCCTGAGCCAGCAATGCTGAGGGGAAAGGGAGAGTTTCCAAGCTGAGCCATGCTGGCTCAGGAATTCTGGGAGTTGAAGTCCACGAGTCATAAAAGAGCCAGGGTTGCCTACCCCTGGTATAGGGTCTCCTGCTTGTGTAGGGGGTTGGACTAGAAAAGCTCTAAGGTTCTTTCCAACTCTGTTATTCTGTTACATTCTGTTAAATTCTACTTACAATAAATTAGCTCGTCTGATTGTGTTTGTCTAGTAGTACAGCTGGTAAGGCTGATGCTTGTCCAGAACTCAAGATGGAAAAAATGAGTCTTGACTCCTAGAGAAATATGTGGGGTGTGGACTAGATGATAGATCTCACCATAGAATTATGAATGGACTCAACCCTCTTTTGTGTTCCTCGAGCAAATAAAATCAGGATTATTCCAATACGCTTAAGCCCCGATAAATTGTAGCCACCTAACTTAAGATATTTGATTATATTTGTTTTATATTTTGTTTTTTTTCCCAATGTACAGGAAGCCCTCGATTCATTTGGTGACCATTTGAAGTTACAAGCAGCATTGCAAAAGTGACTTATGACCACACTTGCAACCGTTGCAGCATCCCCCTGGTCACATGATTTACATTTGGATGCGCGACAATTGACTCACAGTGTCCCGGAGTCATGTGATCACTTTTGCAACCTTCTGCAAAGTCAATGGGGAACCAGTTTCACCTAACAACTGTAACAACTAATTAACAACTGTAGTGATTCATTTAACAAATGTGGCAAGAAAAGTCATAAAATGGGGCACAACTCACTTAACAAATTTCTCACTTAGCAATAGAAATTTTGATTGTAGGTTGAGGATTACCTGTATGTGATTTTTGCTTTGTTCTTTGCAACGCAAGGAGTTTTTAAATAAAAACTTGAGCTCCACTTTATAATATGAAGTACCAGATTGCTCCCGTAGAGGGTAGTGTACATCAAACATATTGACTCAGAATTAAGCGCTCTCTGATTAGCACAAAATCATATTTATTTGAATGATGATTTAAGAGAGGATGTAGCTAAGACACAGATAAGCACAGAGAATAGAAGTTTGAATTGGATTTCTCTGGGGAGGCCTTTGGCCCAGAAAGCAGGTAAAGGAAATGCTTACTGATTTTGTGTAATTTAAGTTTTAGTAAGAAGGACAATATATATACAAATATATATACAAATATATATATATGTTTTCTGAGGTTTTCGTGGGTGTTTGTATGTAGGGTTACATACATACATAAATTAACTCTGTTTGGAAGCTCAGAAAGAAGCAACACAAAGAGAAACATTTATCTATTCAAATAAAACTGAGCTGTTATGATCAGACATGTTTACATGATACATGGATCCAGGCTGAAGAATAGGAGAATTAAACATGAAAGTGACATCCAATATTGTGGCTATTATATTCAGTTGCTGTTTATCAATTACTATTTCTATCAGTTTGTAGTATCCTTGAGTATCCAATAGTAGGTGGCCAGGTGACATTTTTTTATGTTTTCAAAGAAAAAAAAATACTCAGGTAAACAATAGAATATAAACTATTTTCAACCAATAATACTTGAAGAAATTAAAAGTGAGGTCCTAAATGTATCTTTGAAGCCAAACATGGATTCTAAGTATAAAAACTGTTTCACCAAACTGTATTTTGGATAGCTGAATGTTATTTGCTCTTTCTGGAAAACTGTCCATGTCTTGCTTTCTAGGAGATTATGATGCCTTTGGCATCCTTCAAAATCACTAACCTTTTGTTAAAACCAGTGTCATCATCAGACAGATGAAACTCTTCAAAAGAACTTTGATGCATTGTTTACTTTAAAGAATCTTTTATTCGAGAAGCATAATATTGGCACTACATAGTTGAAGCCAAAAACTGAATTCCCCTCCCCTTGGCACAAAGTAGCAAAGCACAATTCCCTCCTCCAACTAACAGTCATAAATCACATTCCCCAATTAGCTTGAAACATAGCTCTCTCCACAGCTCTCCAGCCCGCCAAATTGTTATCAACTCTGGGCTCAGTAAACTTGAGTTCCCAGGGCTTAGTTTTTTTTTTTTTTATTATTGAATTTTTTTCAAAAATTTTACAAATAAACATCCACCCCCCCTCCCAAACCACCCCACCCTCCCCCCCCGACTTCCCAGAACTGAATATAGGATTATTTAACAAATTTTAAAAAATAACGTATACAATTTATAAGATAATTAATAATAATAATAAAAATCATAATAATAATATATATAATAATAATATACGTAAAAAAAAGGAAGAAGAAAAAAGGGAAAAAGAAAAGAGAGAGAGAAAGAAAAAAGAAAGAGGTAGGCGAAAAATAAAACATATATAGAAAAGTATATAAATAATAATACAGAAGAAGAAAGAAAGAAAGAAAAAAAAACAATCATTACAAGTTATAAAAAGGCTAAATAATATTTTTCCATATCTAAATTATGTTGTATAAAATTTATCCATTTTTCCCATACCGCAAAAAATTTCTCTTGAGATTGCTCCTTTAAAAAAGCCGAAATCTTTGCCATTTCTGCCAAATACGAAACTTTATAAAACCACTCTTGTAAAATAGGCAAGGATTCCTTCTTCCAATATTGTCCTATTAACAGCCTAGCGGCTGTAATCAAATTTAGCATCAATATAACCTCCCTAGCATCACAATCAGTAACAATACCTAATAAAAATAATTGCGGAGTAAATTTTACCCTCCTTCTAAAAATTCTCTGAATATTCCACCATATCTTAATCCAAAAAGCTTTTATATGCTTACACGTCCACCAGATATGATAATAAGTAGCATCCAAGTGTCCACATCTCCAGCATTTCGGCTGTAAATTAGAGTACATAATGGACATTTTCTTTGGATCAAGGTGCCATCTATAAAACATCTTATAAAAATTCTCTCTTAAATTTTGCGCTTGTGTGAATTTAACATTTCTTGTCCAAATAAGTTCCCAAGTATCCATTGAAATCGATTCACCAATATTCTGTGCCCATTTAATCATACAATCTTTAACTAATTCAGATTCTGAATCCAATTCCACTAAAACCCCATAAACTCTCTTAATATGGGTTGGCCTTTGATCTCTTACTTGTTTTAGGAGAGTTTCATCTTCTCTAAGCCAGCCCATTTTACAATCCATCTTCCATCTGTCCACTATTTGTCTATATTGGAACCATGAATAAGTTAGATTTTCATGTATTAGTTCTTCCAAAGATTTTAACTGCCAGTCTTGGCCATCCCATCTAAGTAACTGTGCATAAGAAACCATATCCATATTAACCCCTTTCCTTATACCTTCTATGGCATGCCGAGGTATAGCCCATAATGGTATTTTAAAATCAAATTTATAATACTTCCTCCACACTCTAAGCAAAGAGATTCTTATAATATGAGACTTAAAAACCCAATCCACTTTTTTATTAAATATTAAATAGGCATGCCATCCAAAAAGTAAATCCCAACCTTCCAAATGAAGTATTTCTATATTTGTTAAATTCACCCAATCGCTGATCAATGTTAGTACTACAGCATCATAATACAATTTCATATTTGGTACCTTGAGTCCACCTCTCTCACGAAAATCTTGCATTATTTTAAGTTTCACCCTTGGTTTTTTCCCTGCCCAAACAAATTTATTAATACCTTTTTGCCATTCATCTAAATTACGATCACTCTTTAAAATAGGTAACATTTGAAACAGAAAAATAAACTTTGGCAGGACATTCATTTTAATAACTGCAATTCTACCCATAAGGGATAACTGTAAATTGTTCCAATTTTTTAAATCCTTCTGTATCTCCGTCCTAACTGGACTCTCATCCACATTCCCCTTCCCAGCATCAATCAAAAGCGAAAGAGAAAAATGAATGCATTTCCATCTTTTGTCAAAGCAATAACACCCGATGTTAGCAGCATTGATAATCAGTAGCTTAGCCTTCTCCTTCCTTCCATGTGGGCAAAAGGATGGAGTAGTTATGAAAGAAAGTTAACATTGCTGAAGGACGCTGGTTAAAGAAAACTGCTTTAGTTTAAATCAGTGTTTCTCAATCTTGGCAATTTAAGATGCTTGGACTTCAGCTCCCAGAATTCCCTAGCGAGCGTTGCTGGCTGAGAATTCTTGGAGTTGAACTCCATAAATCTTAAAAGTTGTGGAGGTTGAGAAACCCTGGGTTAGAGAAAGCTGCTTTAGTCTAAATGTACAGAATATTCTTAACCATTTGTGTGCATCTGGGAGTGATACTTCAGCCTTGGGCTCTCAAGACCACAGAATTCTTCAGCTGTTCTTCTGCAATTGAGTTAATCTGAAGTGAAGTAGGAACCATTGTGTGTTTCACAGTAGTAACATGGGACCTATAAGGTAGACTATCTTAAATTGATGGAAACTCCCTTTGTTCATCCAACCTCATATAATAATAATAATAATAATAATAATAATAATAATAATAATAATGATGATGATGATAATAATAATAATCATCATCATCATCAGTAGATATGAAGCTCGAATTGCAAACTATAGGCAGAACCTCCAATTTCAATCCAATCAGAAACGTTTCTACCAATCCATCAATGGAGAAACTGCAAGGAATCAGTCAGTACCTGACAAGGAAGAAACAGTGCAGTTCTGGAAGCAGATATGGGATAACCCAAAGAAATACAACAAGGATGCGGCTTGGTTAAAAGAGGTGGATGCAAATAAAACAGAAGTTGAAATGAAAGAACTAGTAATAACAACAAAAATGGTAGAAAAAAGAGCAAAGAAAATCAAAAATTGGTCAGCACCAGGTGAAGATGAACTGCATGGGTTTTGGTTGAAACATCTAACTATTATACACCCACTCATTGCCAAGCAGTTCAACAATATACTACAAGGAGGAGAAATTGAAAAGTGGCTAACAACAGGGAAAACCTACCTAATAATGAAAAATCCAGCAAAAGGGGCAACACCATATAACTACAGGCCAATTACCTGCTTACCAACAACTTTCAAATTACTAACTGGTGTGGTAGCTGATGCAGTACAACAGCATCTAGTTGAAAACAATCTCTTTCCACCTGAGCAGAAAGGAAACCGCCCCAATAGCAGAGGAACAAAAGATCGACTCCTAATAGACAAAATGATCTTGGAAAACTGCAAGAAAGGAAGACCAACCTGAATGTGGCATGGATTGACTACAAAAAGGCATTTGACTCTCTGCCACATGACTGGATAATCAAGTGCCTAGAAATAACAGGAGTCAGTAGAAACATCAGAAAATTTGTGCAAAGATCGATGGCACAATGGAAGACACAGTTGCAGATCAATGGTGAGAAGCTGGGAGAGGTTAATATCAAGAGAGGAATATTTCAAGGAGATTCATTATCACCATTACTATTTGTCATTGCATTGTTTCCTCTGTCAACAATACTGAATAACTCAGGACATGGCTATCAAACATCAAAAACATGTGCCAGACTATCCCATCTCCTTTACATGGATGATCTGAAACTGTATGGAAAAACATCATCTGAAATAGAATCGCTGCTCAACACTGTCCGTATATATAGCCAAGATATTGTAATGGAGTTTGGCTTGGACAAATGTGCCACACTTACTATCAAACAAGGAAAAATAGTGAAAACTGAAGGAATCAAGATGCCCCACGAAAATAACATTAAGAGTCTGGATGAGGAAGATTACTACAAATACTTGGGTATCCTTCAAGCTGACAACATCAAGCACACTGAAGTCAAGAAAAAGATTAGAGGTGAATACATCAAGAGAGTGAAGAAGATCTTAAAGTCCAAACTCAATGGAGGAAATACCATAAAGGCAATCAACACCTGGGCAATTTCAGTCATTAGGTACACAGCTGGAATAGTGGACTGGACTCAAGCAGAACTAAAAGCAATGGATAGGAAGACCAGAAAAATAATGACAATGAATCATGCCCTTCATCCACGCAGTGACATTGATAGACTTTATCTACCAAGGCAAATAGGTGGGCGTGGAATGCTACAAGTACATCAGATGGTTGAAGAAGAAAAATGGCTTTGGAAGAATATCTGAAGAACAATGATGAAGATGCACTGAAATTAGTATATCAGGAAGGCTTACTGACTACTGGAGAGACCAAACTGGCCTACAAGAAAGACCAAATGAAGAACAGAATAGAGGCATGGGAAACAAAGCACTACATGGCCAATACATTAAAAAAATAGCTGGGAAAGCAGATAATAACAAGACCTGGCAATGGCTAAGAGCAGGAAAATTGAAGAAAGAGACCGAGGGACTAATTCTGGCTGCACAAGACCAAGCCTTAAGGACAAATGCATACAAAGTCAAAATTGAGAAGACAGCAACAGACAGTAAGTGCCGCCTATGCAAAGAAGCTGAAGAAACAGTGGACCACTTGGTAAGCTGTTGCAAGAAGATTGCACAGACTGATTACAAGCAGCGGCATGACAAAGTAGCAACAATGGTGCATTGGAAGATCTGCAAAAAATATCATTTGCCTGTAAGCAAAAACTGGTGGGATCATAAAATAGAGAAAGTCATAGAAAATGATAAAATTAAACTGCTCTGGGACTTCAGAATTCAAACAGACAAGCACCTGCAACATAACACCCCAGACTTAACAATTGTCGATAAGAAAGACAAAAAAGTCTGGATAGTGGATGTGGCAGTGCCTGGAGATAGCAGAATAGAAGAGAAAGAACTGGAGAAGATAACAAAATACAAAGACCTACAAATAGAAATAGAAAGACTGTGGCAAAAGCAAGCAAGGGTAGTACCAATAGTCATAGGCTCCTTGGGTGCAATCCCAAAACAACTGGAGCACCACTTGAACACCATTGGCATTGACAAATTCGCTATTAGTCAATTGCAAAAGGCGGCCTTACTAGGAACTGCTTCCATCCTGCGACGATATCTGTAATACCATCAAACATCCACATCTGCCTATCCCAGGTCCTGGGTAAGGACTCGATAGGTAGACAAAATGCCAAATCCAGTCTGAACATCTGGCTGACTGTGCGATGATCCATAATAATAATAATAATAATAATAGTAATAAAGTTGGAAGGGACCTTGGAGGTCATTGAGTCCAACCCCCTGCTCAGGCAGGAAATCCTACACCATTTCGGACAAATGGCTGTCCAGTCTCTTCTTAAAAACTTCAGTGTTGGAGCATTCACCGTTTCTGGAGACAGGTTGTTCCACTGGTTAATTGTCCTAACTGTCAGGAAGTTTCTCCTTAGTTCTAGGTTGCTTCTCTCCTTGATCAGTTTCCATCCGTTGCTTCTTGTCCTGCCTTCAAGCGCTTTGGAGAATAGCTTGACTCCCTCTTCTTTCTGGCAGCCCCTGAAATACTGGAACACTGCTATCATGTCCCCTCTCGTCCTTCTTTTCGTTAAACTAGACATACCCAATTCCAGCAGCCGTTCCTTATATGTTTTAGCCTCCAGTCCTCTGATCATCTTTGTTGCTCTTCTCTGTACTCTTTCTAGAGTCTCAACATCTTTTTTACATCGTGGTAACCAAAACTGAATGCAGTATTCCAAGTATCTCCTTCCTTTTGAAGTCAAAGCACTATAATGCCTCACCTTCTGTTTCATTACAGGTAGTCCTCAACTTACGACCACAATTGACCCCAAAATTTATGTTGCTAAGTGGGACATTTGTTAAGTGAGTTTTGCCCCATTTTACAATCTTTCTTGCCACTGTTGTTAAGTGAATCACTGCAGTTGTTAAGTTGGCAATACGGTGGTTCAAGTGAACCAGGTTTGTTTTGTCAGGAGGTCATAAAAAGGGGATCACATAACTCCGGGACACTGCAACCATCATAAAACAACTCCCAGAATTCCTGAGCCAGCATGGCTCAGCATGGAAACCTCTCCCTTTCCACTCAGCATGGCTGGCTCAGGAATTCTGGGAGTTGAAGTCCACGAGTCATAAAAGAGCCAAGGTGGCCTACCCCGGCCTATTCCAATGTTTCTCAACTATTTTTCACCCGTGGCCTCATCTAACCTTTTGTTTCTGCTGTGGATCCACTTTTTTACTTTGCAAAGCATTGCATACACGTAGTCCTCAATTTACAACAGTTCGCTTAGTTGACCATTCAAAATTAATGATGGCAGTGAAAAAAGCGACCTATGACTGGTTTCCACACTTACATCATCCCCATGGTGGCATGATCAAAATTCAGATGCTTGGCAATTGACTCATATTTATGATGGTTGCAGTGTCCTGGCGTCACCAGATCCCCTTTTGCAACTGTCTGACAAGCAAAGTCAGCGAGGAAGGCAGATTCACTTAACAACCATGTCACTAACTTAACAATTACAGTGTTGTTAAGCAGTTGGGGCAAGAAAGATTGTATAAAACGGGGCAAAACTGACTTAGCAGCTACCTTGCTTAGCAACAAAAAATTGTGGTTCAGTTGTGGTCATATGTCAAGGACTACCAGTATTTTGTTAATATTTTGTATACCTGCAATTGCAGAAGTGTATATATTTACCCAGTGCTGGCAGATGTTGCAACAAAGCAACAGATCAGTTTTGGTACACAGATGTGCATTTGCATATTTATTTAGGATGCAGTGTTACACCTTTACCTGAGAATAAATTCTACCGAGTAAGATTTGCTCCTAATGTCTGCGCAGGAATTTATTTCCTGTGCAATTCTATCTCAGTTCAAAGCATTCTTACTACAGGAATAAGGTCCTCTGCCCAAAATTAAGAAGATCTCTTTCTGGTAGGCACAATAAACGCGGTCACTTTAAAATCCACTTAGGCTGGATTTGTTTTCATCAGCATGTGCAATCCAGAACCTTTAAACTTTTGGCTTCAGAAACGCAAGCTGATGCAAGCCCAGGAGCTGATTTCTGAGGTTGTTTTGAGGCTTGAAGCCAATTATGCTTTTCCAGCCCCAAACAGGCTGCTCTCCAAATGAACAGCTGGCAGCTGCCAAGGGAAGAAGTTGTGTCAGTGGGAACTGTTGGACGTGACCTCATCCCTTGTCACCTCTGAGTCTTTTGACCCGCAGGGCAAATAGTGAAAGATAGAGGAACAGAAGTAACTTCACAGGATCCTGTGCCTTTCTCCTAACCGAGCTCCTGTTAGTAAAATTGGTTTCTGTGTATCTGTAGAGGGGCATATTTATAGCTCAGGGTTGAAATGAGGGGTCCTTGGTGCTCTGTGAATTTGGTTGTTTTCTTGCAGACATCTCATTACCAAACTAAGTAACATCATCGGTGCTATGAGGGGTTTCTTTCTTTCTTTGCTATATTCAAAATTACAACAATCTTGAAAAAATGTGACTTATGACTGTAACAAATTCGCCCAGACCTTATTTTAATGGCCATCTGTATTGTTTTACTAAACAGGGCTGATTTTCCTCAATGCTACAGGGCCAGGAGGAGTTGTGGTATAAAATTAATTTAATTTACTCTCCCCAGAAGATGGAGGGTGGCAGCAGGGAGTGCCAACCCCACATCCAAGCAGGGGGTGCAGGGGTAGATCCCAAGGCCTTCTGAGAGAGGATTTTTACAATCTCCAGTCTTTACCCAACTGGCAAACTATGCTGCTACAATTGTTATTTGCTGTAATGCACCCAATTAATACTGTTCTTATGCGTCCATTCTCCGTTTCCTGCTTTATAACTGTTTCTGCCTTCCTGACAGAACAAAAAGATCCTGATGGGGAAGAAATAAAGAACTACTCTGAACATAGGCAGTTTTACATCTTATTTAAATTGTAGTTGTTGCAATGATAAAAATAAAACGGACTTTGCTTCTGCTCTGATGTTGCTTCTGCTCTGATGTTAACCTAATGTACCATGGAATGATCACCTTTCTGGTTGTTGAGGAAAAATAATCTTTTTCCAAAATGAATAATATGACAAAATGAAGATATCTCACCACATGTGGGCCTACTCACCTGACAAAAATGTTTGTAAAAATTTAAAAAAGCTACAATTTTGAGTAGGATAACCAGAGAGAGGCGTTCATTCCATGTCAGCTGTTGATGCCTGTGTAGATTCTCCAGGTAACTATTAGGAAAATCATAGTTCCTAAGGCCCTTACTGTTCTTTTATATCTGGTGTAAGGCCAAGATAATAGTTATTCGCTTGGTAGAATGTACTGTTTGCCCCCAGATACGATCAGCTTATGTATTTATATATCTAGGTAGCACTTCTTGAATTTATCCCTAATTAGGCAAGTAAGAAATTCACAACAGAAGTTTTACTTCTTGAAAGATTTAGGAGTTCAATTCTTTTCTTCTAACTTGGTTCTCAATTAATTTAGGTTTTGGGTTTTATACAACTTCCAGTGCAGACAGATAATCCAGCCACGTGGATTTATCCCTGTTGGGAGAACATACCAACCATCTAGTTCTGCATAATTTATGAATTATAACTATTTCTGTTGCTATTTCATCTAAAAAGAGAGGAGCTGGAATCTCAATCTTCAGGCTGTAGGGTTAGGGTTAGAGTTTAGGTCACGGGCCTGCAACCTTGACAACTTTAAGACTTGTGGACTTCAGCTCCCAGAATTCCTCAGCCAGCAGAAGGAGCTGAAATCCACAAGACTTAAAGTTGTCAAGGTTGCAGACCCCTGGTTTAGGTGAATAGAGAAAACAGTGTTTGAAAGAGAGCAAAATCAATTCAGCTTTGCTGAAGAAGTTATATTGCTAGAAAATACTATATCCTCTGCCCCTCTATGATACAAAGTCAGAAGTTACACGGTTGTGGACCTATTTGGAGCAAGCTATATGAATGGAAGACATAGAGATACAACTCTGGATAACGATTCGGTCAATGGAAGAAGAAAGCTTCTCCATCCCATTCTGTGCTCTCATATTCAAGTAGCGGATTCTAGTCCGTGTTGTATTTGATTGTTCCTTTACTGTAGATGGCTGATCCTAAAAGACAAAAACTCTCATCACTTTGATAGAATCATTATACATTCTGGGGCTGGTTGTTTAACCCATTGTCATTACTTTGTTCCTCTTTATGTTTAATTTTAAGCCCCACTTTTTCACTATGCTCTTTGATGTTTATTTATTTATTTATTTATTTATTTGTGAGACTTATATACTGCTTTAAGTGCAAGCACTCTCTAAGCGGTGTACACCAGTAAGCAATGTATATATATATTTACATTGCCCCCAACAATCTGGGTCCTCATTTTACCTACCCCGGAAGGATGGAAGGCTGAGTCAACCTTGAGCCGGTGAGATTTGAACCGCTGACCTGCTGAACACAGTCAGCTAAAGTGGCCTGCAGTACTGCAGATCCTTTCATTTGGAGCCATGAAGGCAGCGTCAACAGGTTACTGATGTTTATTCCTCTGGTTTTAACAGACTCATCTTCCAATTCAAATTCCTTTGATATAAATATACAGAATATAACTTGAACAAATAAGGAAAGAGAATACCAGAGTCCCCTTATAAGGGAGATAGGTAGGTAGGTAGGTAGGTAGATAGATAGATCTGTCCACCTGGAGCCAGTTTATTTCAACATGTTCTGTACGTAGCATGGCTTCCTGACGTGTATTTAAGTTTTTCATGAGGACAATGAGATTACAGGGAGTCCTTAATGTACAATAGTTCATTTAGTGACCTTTCAAAGTTACAACAGCTCTGAAATGTGACTTGTAACCCTTTTTCAGTTATGATCTTTGCAGCAACCCCATGATCATGTGATCAAAGTTCAGATGCTTGGCAACTGGTTCGTGCTTATGCCCATTGCTGTGTCCCAAAGTCAGGTGATGTTTTCCAACCTTCTGACAAGCAAAGTCAATGGGTGGGCCAGATTCATTTAGCTGGGCTACTAACTTATCAACTGCAGTGATTCACTTAACCCCTGTGACAAGAAAGGTTGGTAGAACAGGGCAAAGCTCACTTAAGAAATGTCTCAACAATTGAAATTTTGGCTTCGATTGCGATCCTAAGTCGACAACTACTGTATTCTAGAATTCCCATTTTTTTTTTCCTGAGCATTTCTCACACGGGAGGTTTTTTCCTCCTCCGTGGGTTTCGAATATTATTAGGTGGCTTCCGTTTGGTTCTCCGTTGCGAAAGGCAGCAACCATCGCCTCAGGCAAATGCGCCTCTTTGCAGGCGCAGCGGCCCGCCTCGGTCGCTTCCAGCCCCATTTTGCAAGCGGGACCTTAATGCGCCTTAGTGAGAACGAAACCAGAGACGGCGTCAAGAGGAGGCAGGAGGGGGAACACCGCAGCCGCCCAACGCACGAGACTGCGCGCGGCTGCCATTGGACACGGCCGAGGGTGGGTCGGAAGGCGCCTCTCTCGGAGGCTGAGCAGCGCGTGGCTCCGGGCCTTCCTTCACTCGATGTGCAGCCCTCCCACCGTGCGGCGAGCCTGGCTGTCAAGGAAGGAAGGAAAGAGGCTCGTTCAGAGCGGCCAACGCCATTGGGCCCGGGAGCGAAAAGAGGCGGGCCACTAGCTCTCCTTATAGGGCAGGAGAGCCGCGGGTGAGGGAGGGTTGCGCCTTTCGCCGGCTGACGAAAGAGCTCGAAGATCGGCCAGGGAGGTCAATCCGCTGTCGCTCTTCGCCGAGGGGTCTCAGCCGGAGAGGCTGCGCCTGCTGCGTAATTACGCATCGCTTCCAAGAGTTCGCGGTTAGTGCCCAGGTACTGAGCCAGTAGAGCCTGCGTGTTTTCCATTCATCCTAGGCGAGGCCGCGAGTCTGTTGCTCGCTCGGTGTGGTGGAAAGCGGGAAGTCGCGTGTTTGGGAATCATTGGGGGGGGGGGATCCCCAAGCCGACCTGTCCTATGGGAGAGATGCTCTGCGGGGAAGAACCGGGTGGACATCGCTGGCTCGCCTCGACCCTTCCGCGCGTACTAAAAAAAGTAGTTTTTCCTTCATGTCTGTGTCGCCTCGTGGTTACTACGCGGATACGCCGAGTTGCTTTAAATTGCATCAGATAGCCGCCACCTTAATTAGCCTTGGAGCAATTGCTGCATAGGTGGGGAATGCATTGGAGATTGCCTCTCGGCTGAAGAATGCTCCTACCTAACGACGCGGGAGTATGCCGGCGTATCCCCGTAACATTTTTTTTTTGGGGGGGGCGGGGGCAGATTCAAAGGGCACCTGCACCTCTCAGCTGCTTCTTGCAATGGGGGGGGGGGTGTAGAAACTTAAAAGACATACGCGGTGGATTTTTACTATTAAGCGTTATAAGTGTTAATTTTCTAGCAATTTGAACTGTTTTTAAACATTAAATACTTCAAATGCATTTAATACTGATTCATTACTGCCAATGCGCGCGAAAAGACGATTGCAATTTGACGAATTGAACTGAATTTGAAGCGCCTCGCCTCCGGCTTTGCAAAGCGACGCTGCTTCTGAACGTGGAGAGTTCGTTTTCCTGTCGTGCAAGCATGAATGCATTGTCATTTAACTGTTACAGATAAAGATCATTTGTAAACTCCTTGTAATTGCCTCTCTCCCGTTGCCTTTAACGTGCGCCCTCTCGCACGGCTGGCTCCTCGGCAGCCCTATTAAGTTCAACGGGACTCCCTTCCTAGCAGCTTTTTGCAACCTGGTGCCCTCCAGTTGTAAACGTCATTTCCCACAATTCCCAGTTTGGACGCCCGGGGGTTGTGAAGTTGCTGTCCAAGGCATCTTGAGAGTGGAAAATTGTGCATGGCGCTATATTTCAGCTAGAACGTAATGGATGCTTTGTTATCTGTTTTATTTGAGCGCTCCACGCCGCCCAGAATCGCATTGTGTGAGCTGGGTGGCTATATAAGCGCGATTAATTAATTAATGTCTTAATTTGCCATTGGGCATCCACGCTTCCTGAATTCCTCACAATTCTTGTTTTCAACCCTGCTTGCGGCTTGGCTGAAGTCCAGGTGTTGGGAGTGACGACGCCTTCTTGATTTTCTGTTGTGGAACGCGATTTTCTGTTGTCCAGGCAAGACGCGAGCGGCAGCCTTGCGAGGCGATCGGAGAACAGGACGGTGCCCGATGCCAAGCAAGGCACGGGGGTGCGAGAGGGAGATCGCTCGGGTTATTTCAGAGAGTAACGGACGGAGAATGCGGAAGACGCCCAGCTCGCTTCGCCCCGAGCGGAGGGCCGAGCAGGCGAGGCTGCGCCAGCGGAGGATTCGCAGCAAGACCCTGGAAGGCGGTGCCCAGTACGGCACTAGGAAGGCCGGGCTCCCGGGCTTCTGCGCTGATTGCGTGGCTCTCTCAGAGGCGCGCCTGGGTCCTTAATCTTTCTCTTGACACGCGAGGAGGAGTCTGAGTTTGGTCGTCAGAACCTGGAGCTTTTGCCTTGCATGGCGCCTTTCAGCTCGTTTTTAAACCTAGCCCATGAACTCAGTCGAGGATCTCTTACTGTGACATCGAAATCCCAGAGTTGCTTTAATTGCACCCTGTTTAAATTAATTGCTGGGGGTGCCGTGTGCAATCAAGCACCTTGCACCCCTCAGCCTTCTTTCCAGCTTTGATAGGACTCTGGTTTTGGCTCTCCTGGTGATATGACAATATTGGTCCCCTAGAAGTTAAATACGTTGGGAAAGGCTTAATATCCAGAAGTTCTGCTTTTTATTCATTGAGGGGCAATGATCTGCATGGTTATTTGGGAGTAAGTTGCATTATGTTAAGGAATTGTGGTGGGTGGTTACATATCCTCTGGTTTTAAGGTGTGTGCGCCTTTATGTCAGCGTTGATTTGAGGTGACTGCCTACACTAGGCAGTCTAATCTAGTTTTCTTGACAAGATTTCAGATGTTGCTTGCCATTGCCTCCTTCCTAGGGCTGAAGGGGTGTGATTGGTCCAAGGTCATCTGTTGACTTTGCTCCTAAGGTGGGCCTGTGGCTCACCTGGTTTCTCATTTGATGCCTTAAACCAGACATGAGTGACGTCACATGACGTACACCAGACTAGCTCTCCCTATCTCTCCTGTAGAATGTCATTTTTCTTTTCTTTGCCGTTTTTACAGATAGTCCTTAACTTACGACCACAATTGAGCCCCAGATTTTTCTTGCCACGTGAAACATTTGTTATGTGAATTTTACCCCATTTTACAACCTTTTGTACCACGGTTGTTAAGTGAATCACTGCAGTTATTAAGTTAGTGACACGGTTGTTAAGCGAATCTGGCTTCCCCATTGACTTTGCTTGTAAGAAAGTCATAAAAGGTGATCATGTGACCCCAGGCCACTGCAACCGTCATAAATATGAGTCAATTGCCAAGCGACCAAATTTTGATCACGTGACCGTGGGGTTACTGTAACGGCCATAAGTGTGAAAGTCACATTTTCCAGTGCTGTTGTAACTTCAAACGGTCACTAAGTGAACTGTTGTAAGTCAAGGACTACCTGTACATTCTTCCTCAGAATCTTGGAAGCTAAGCAGCCTAGGACTTGGTTAACATTTGCTTGGGAAGTTGCAGAAACATCACAGAAGTTTTCTCAGTTTTGACCTCACTTACATATTTCTGATATGGGCATGTCCCAGTTAAAAAATAAGAATGAAAACATGGGCCGGTCCATAGTTTCAGAATTATTGACACTTTCTTTAAACTAAATTTGTACCTCTGTAGATGCCATATGCCAGAGGTAAGCAACCTTGGCTCTTTTATGACTTGTGGACTTCAACTCCCAGAATTGCTGGCTCAGGAATTCTGGGAGTTGAAGTCCACGAGTCATAAAAGAGCCAAGGTTGCCTATCCCTGCCATATGCTAAGTAAATAAACTGGAATTGTGGTGATATCATTTGTGTTTTACAATAGAATACCTTATATGGCCAAGTGTGCTTAGATACATAAAAAAATTGTCTCTGGTGCAGAAGCTCTCTACTTGAAAGCAACAGAATAATAATACCAATAAGAGGGGGTAGTAAAGATAAGGATAATACAGCCATACTACACAAGTAAATATACATAAATATTAGACAGTACTATGAGAATTAGGTGCTCAGCAGAGTGAGGGCATGAGGGAAAAAACTGTCCTGTTGTTTTAGCATGCAGTGCTCTATAGCAGTGATGCAACTGTGATGCTCAAATATTAAATGCTTATAAGAGAAGTTGGAGGCTGAAGGTCTCTAAAAGCTGCTGAATTATGGCCTCCAGTATCTTTCACATGCTAGTTGGAGTTACTGCAATTCACAACTCCTGGAACATTAGTGGTTCTCCCACCCTGGTGTATGAAATTGCAATATAGTACAATATAGTTAGCTCACCAATACAAGGTAACCTGAATTACCATCCACCCATTGTTTTGAATAGTATTAAAATAGTAATTATTAACTTTAATTCTTAAAATATTGTTGTGATTATGTAAATGCATGGTGAGCTAAAAAAAAGGTATTCCTTAAACTTTTTTTACTTATCTCATACCAGGATAAATACAAATACCCCTTTGATAGTGACTAACTTATCAGTTCTTGAAGAACTGAGTCATATACTATAACCAGCTTATTTGCATTTGGTCTTTGAAATATGCAGAAGGAAGTGGTGCCTTTGAATTGCATGACTCATAGATAGTTAGATTATATGAAAGAAGAAAGCTGTATTTCCCCATCAATTATGTCTCTGGAAATTTTCAAAATGGTTAAGTTTGAAGGGAATGGATAGGGACAATGAAGCAAAGAAGCAATTTTGTGCCTTTTAAAAAAAATTAGAATTATGGATTTTCTTTTGAAAATAGGGATTATTCCCCTTTCTCCCACCCCTCTTTTGCAATGACAGAGATAGTTTTTTTCATAGTTTTTTAGAGCAGTGGTTCTTAACCTGTGGTCTGCAGACCCTTGGGGGGGGGGCTGCAATGTCACGGAGTTCTTGAAGGCTTGAATGTTATGATTTAAATTTTGAGTTAAGTCTCGGTGTTTAAAGGCCCTCCGTGGAGAAGAAGAGGTTGAGAACCACTGCTTTGGAGTATATCTTCCTGAGGAATTTCCATTAGTCATGCATGATAGAATTTGGCAAGCAAGGTCACTGTTCTGATGTCCTCACCTCCCTCTTGTACAACTTTTAAAAAACTTCCACTGAACTTATTTTAACTCTTTAGGTGCTGGTCTGCTCCCTTAAGTTTTTCTTAGGTGGTGACTAGAAGATTCTACTCTCAAACTGCCACAGATTATTCAATGCTCAGTCTGCCATTGTAAGAACTACCCAAGCTGAGGTTAAAGTCCTCTCATTACTCAGTAACAGCATTGGCCTGAGGATAGAGATATTTATTTATAATATTTATTTCTTGCTGTTGTAGAGAAACACAAAAATCATCGAGAGACTGTCTATCATATAGATTTATAAAAAAAAAAACTTTCAGGAAAAGTAGAGGTCTCTGATTTTCTTTTGCAAACCACAACAGTATTGAGATTTATACATACATGTATAAAAACATAAGAGTCTAGTAATTAAGATGATGAATTAGGAGATGGGGAAACATGAGTTCTACTCTTGCCTTAGGCACAAAAACCTACTTGGATGGCTTTGATCCAGTCATTTTCTCTCTACTATTTGAAGAAGAAAATAGCATTTGCTTTCTAAAAATGTCTTTTCCCTTCGTTGGATTGACCTGTATATAAAAATAAATCTCTCTCACACAAAAAGCAGCTAAATATATTGCAAATTGGTAATTTTGCAAGTTCTTTAGAGCCTTTTCTACATGGCTTAGTTAATGCTACCCATTCATCCTTGAGCTGGCAGAAGACTTATTTTATATTGTGCTTTTATAGTGTCTGTTCTGACTTGCTGCCAAATAGCTGTGTCTTGATTTCAGATATGCAGGAAGTATGAAGGAAAGCCTTGGGTGAAAGCTAATGGCTTCGCTGCCCTCACCTTTTTCTGAACATCACCATCTGGTGGGAAACAAATCTGCCCATCACCACGTTGCTGGGGGATGGTAGATGTCATTGACAGATGACTGGACCTGAGCATCTTGCTATCTGTTAAAACTCTTCCTAGGCCTGTGGAACACCCTTTGGAGGGGAGTGAGGTAGGGAAGATTACTATAGGCCGGGGTCTTCAAACTTGGCTCTTTTATGACTTGTGGACTTCAACTCCCTGGCTGAGGAATTCTGGGAGTTGAAGTCCACAAGCCATAAAAGGGCCAAGTTTGAAGACCCCTGCTATAGGCCTTGGAAGAGTTTTAACAGATAGCTCTGCTTTACATGTTGTACTCAGTTGTTTTGACGCCACAAATGAGACCAGAATTTCCATTGCTGAGCAAGGTAGTTGTTAAGTGAGTCACACTCACATTTTACCATGCTTTTTAAGCAAATCACTTGTAATTATTAAGTTAATTACATGATTGTGAAGCGAATCTGGCTTCCTGCATTAGTGGAAGACTGCTGGGAAGGTTGCAAATGGCCGTCAAATGACCAGGGACATTGCAGTCATGTTTGTTTGTTTGTTTATTCAAGTCAGAAGCATCACAAAATAAGGCCTATTATGCTGCATAAAATTTAAAATATAAAATACAGGACAATTTGTACAGATATGTGCAAATTAAACAGATTTTGCCAAAAATAGATGCCAATTGCCAATCGCACAATTGATCAGGTGACTATCAGGATGCTGTGATGGTTGTAAATGTGAGTGCCAGTTGTAAGTCATTGTTCCAGGGTCGTTGTAATTTTGAATGGTCACTAAACGAATGGTTGTAAGTCGAGGACTACCTGTACTGAACAGTTTCCCCCGGTCTTTATTCTTAGCTGTTCAATAGGCTTTTTTCCTTCTGACTCCGCATACAAAATAAGCTTCAAGGACAGATGATCCATGGGACGAGGTGGAAATCTTCCTGTGAAACTGCCCCCTTTTCCCCAACAGCTTGAGGGCTTGAGCCTTAGACCACTTGCTCTTTATTTATTGAATAATTGCCAGTTGGTTATGTCAACAGAACATATCATACCCCCAAAAAATCATGGTTTACACACACAACATGTTAAGCCAGGCCTAGCAGCCAATTTACAGCTTATCTCTTAAGGAACCTGGCTAGCAAGAGGTTCCCATGGAAACCATGTCCATATTGCTGCCAGGAAAACAACCTGAACCATGTAGTCCCAAGGAGCTGAGCTCAATTTATGAGAGACTTTGTCTTTTAATTATATGTAGGGCAGATGTTCTGGATCTCAACTCTTGTTTTTTTTTTCTTTCTTTCTTCAGGTTCCTCTTTTAGTGGGGGACGTTTTCAAAGCCAGCTTCAAAACTGTCTTGTTCCTCTGGAATTGAGGGATGTCCACGGCGGCCTTAATCAGTCTGGTTCGGAGTAGAGGCCACCAGCTGCAGAGAACGCTGCTTACATCTTGCACAATTCTCAGCCCCAAGTGCCAAATTTCCACCAACAGCTGCAGGGCTTCGCGTTTCGATATGGATGGGAGCGGCTGCCCTGCCACCTGGGATTCCTTTGGGATTTGGGACAACCGCCTGGATGAACCCATCTTGCTCCCCCCCAGCATCAAGTATGGGAAGCTGATTCCGAAGGTCAGCCTGTCGAACGTGGGTTGTGCCACCCACATTGGGAAACGGAAGGAAAATGAGGACCGTTTTGATTACGCCCAGCTGACTGAGGATGTCCTGTATTTTGCCATTTTTGATGGGCACGGTGGGGTGGCAGCAGCTGATTTCTGCAACAAGTACATGCGGGAATATATTCGGTGAGTGTCGTGTGTGGATTCTTTGTCTTTGCAAGAAGAAAGACACTCAATGCTCATCTGCTTGGTTGTATGGAGGTATAGTCCTCGACTTAAAATAGTTCATTTAGTGCAGTGGTTCTCAACCTTTTTAATGCCGCGACCTCCAACCGGTTGTAAGTTGAGGACTACTCAGCCGGTCGTAAGTCAAGGATTACTCAACTGGTGCAGCACCGTTTGCAGAATGGGGCTTTTGGCGGGCTTAGCAGGGCAGAGACAGCCTGGACAATTCCTATTGGCTTTTGAAAGCCAATAGAATTAGACTCTATTCAAGAGAGTCTATTCTATTGGCTTTCAAAAGCCAATAGAATAAAAGGGAGTAGCACAGCTAAGGAAAAGGGGGAAAAAAATGGTGGACTGCATTGTTTGGCGATCCCCGTGAAATGGTCGTTCGACCTCAAATGGGTCCCGACCCATAGGTTGAGAACCACTGATTTAGTGAATAAGCTATGTAAGAGTTGGATTTGTCCATGCTAAAATACAAATCATAATTTACAAATCACCATGGTTGGATTCATGCAATATGCTGTTCAAAATGAAACAAAAATATTAATAATCTAACAAAATCACTGATGGTGTGCGCTGAACAGTTACAGCTGAATTATTAATGAAAACCTCTCTTAATATGTCTAGTTGCAATCCATGAGGCCCCTGGTGAATTTTGCAAGTTTCAAGCTAATATCAGTTGAATAATTGATATGTAATAGTTTATGGATGAGAGTAAATGGTTAGTTCTGTCAGACAATATTTTAACATGATTACTTTTTATTTTTTTAGAGAATTTCTTTCTGAGGAACACAACATGGAATTAGTATTGATTAAAGCTTTTCTAGAAATAGACAAAGCATACATGAGACATGCCCACTTATCTGCAGATGGTAAGTAGGAAATGTGTTTATGTTGTTTGGGACAAGTATAAACTAAATTTACTCATCTAACAGGTACTGAAGCTTCAGGCTAGCTATCCCAAGGGAAAAATTGCAACTTAAACATCAAGGATTTGCTATATCAAAAATCTACAGAAAATTGGGAAACCCACAGGAGTCTGTGAACCACACAAAAAATTGTGAGAGAAAAATAATAAAACTTTCAAAATTAAGTGGTATATGCTTTAGGACCACATTTGCTCAAAGCTGATTGCAAATATTGAATCCAAATATCCACTGAGAAGTCTTCAGTATTCTCTTTCATTAAGTGAATAATGCAGTTATTAAGCCAATCTGACGTCCCCTGTTGAGTTTGATTATCCAAAGCTGGCTGAGAAAGTCACATGACCTCAGGATGCTGCAGCTGTTGTAAATACATGCCAGTTGCCAAGCGCCCAAATTTTTATTAGGTGATCACAAGGATGCTAGGATGGTTATACATGTGAGATCAAGCAGCTTTAGGCGGCTTAGTACATCTTCTCATTTGGGAGTGGGAAGTTCAACCTAATTGCTATCAGTTTGGGAAAGCTGACTTACATTATTGCAAGCAAGCAAGAAAAAAATCTTGCAGAAACTTTATTACTCCACCCATTTTCAAGTCACAAGTCACTTTTTTCAAAGCCATTATAACTTTAAACAATCGCTAAATCAATTGATGTAAATCAAGGACTACTTGTACAGTATATACTGTGGGTGTACGAACAGTTTTTGCTTTGTTTCCTGACATAAAAAGAAAGTTAATTTCTTTAATTTCTGTGGTTTTATGTAACAAGACATAGTAAGAAGCATCTAGCCTTAGAAGTTCTTAAAAAGTTTTCACCCATGGCTTCTCCATTTTGGCTTTCTTTTTGTAAAATAAATGATAACACGGTGTAATATGTTACATGATGATGTTCATCTGAGGTTGTATTTACCTACTTTTAAGAAGTGCAAAGGACCACGTGATTTTTACTATGTCCTAATGTGTAAAACCGTACAACTCAAGGAAGGGTGTACTTTCTTTTTCACATGGTTGTAATTGCCATACTAGATGGCAAACATATTTAAGGACATTAAAGCAGTTTCATTTTTTTTTAAAAATGAAAGCTGTGTATCCCAGGGGTTCCCAGCCTGTGGGCCATGGCCCACTATCGCGGCCTATTTGCAACCCGATCATGTGAATGGCTGGCTGATGTGCGTGCATGCACAACGCCATGGGGGTTCAGGGCCTCACTCGCATGCGTTGTGGGCACTCGGACCCCACTTGCACGAGTGTTGTGGGCACTTGGGGCCCCACTCACAAGAGTGTCACGAGTGCTTGGCCTCACTTGCGAGCTTCATAGGCCCTTGGCCTCACTCACATGAGCAACAGGTGCTCATGTACATGCATGTGTGCGCGCGCACACACCTGCCCCTCCCACAAAACTATCCCCTCTTCCCCCCCTTCAGACCGCCAACCCAGAAAGGTTGGGGAACTCTGGCGTATCCCACCTCTGAAACTGTTCCATCTTCAGATGTCAGAAGTGATGGACATAATACTAGAAAAACTTTTCAAATTTTGATTGGACTGGATCAGGGGTCCCCAACCTTGGTAACTTTAAGACTTGTGGACTTCAACTTTAAGACTTGTGGACTTCAACAGTCAGCTTGGCTGGCTGAGGCATTCTGGGAGTTGAAGTCCACAAGTCTTAAAGTTGGCCAAAGTTGGGGACCTCTGGACTAGATAACAAAATGGAAAAACGGGGTAGTGGGAAGTATTAAGATCATGAGAAAACCAAAAATCTCTAGTGCAGGGGTCCCCAAGCCCTGGTCCGTGGCCTAGTGCCAGGCTGCAACCCATTTGGAACTGGGCCATGGAAATGTGTGCATGCACACGTGTGAAACCATCCCTTCTTCCCCCACTGCCACCTCCACTGGTTGACCCACTCAGAAAGGTTGGAGACAGCTGCTATAATGGACAGAAACAATCCTTCATTGATATGTTTGACCTTTTAGCCCTTTGGGAAGGGAAACTCCCCTCAGCCCACAAGGATCCTTTATATCAGTGACCTCCAATCTGGTAGGGCTAATTATGCATTGGTCTTCAGCTCATGTAATTCACAAGAGTGTGTTTATTTATTTATTTTATTAAATTTATACGCTCCCCCCCCCATCTTGCCATCAAGCAGCTTTAGGCGGCTTAGTACATCTTCTCATTTGGGAGTGGGAAGTTCAACCTAATTGCTATCAGTTTGGGGAAGCTGACTTACATTATTGCAAGCAAGCAAGAAAAAAATCTTGCAGAAACTTTATTACTCCACCCATTTTCACTACTGCTTTATTATGGGTAATTAAATGTGCTGTTTCTAAGAATGATGTTTTTGATGATTATTATATTCATCTTAAATGGCAAAAGTATAATAGGTGGAAAATGTTGGGTTTTCTAATTAATGAAGTCAGTCAAAGCCATGGTTTTAAATTTTAAAATGTTAACATGCAACACCAAAGAAGGGAAAGAGCTGCAGAAACCTATCTTTGAATTATCACTTGGCATATTTTCTTAAAACCAAGCTTTCTAATTCTGTTTAGTGATGTTGCAATTAAATTTGAACTGTATTTGTAGGAATGTCAGGTTGTCCTCTTAACTTTTAATTCCATTGGCGAACAGTGATTATTTTGCTCTTTAAAAAGATGCTATTATATGAATGGCAGAATCTTTTTATAGTGAAATTAAGCCCGTGCCTGAAGAATTCTATCCAGTTGAAAGTTACAAGACGCACAGAAATTGGATTTTTGTGTCTGAACACAATTGTAACTCTTAACACATGTTCAATTGCACATGTATGTCTTATTTGGTGATTTCTTATCCCACTATTTTGAAATATCCTCAAAGCAAAACCTTTTAAGGTACATAAAAGTGTCCATATATTCAAAATAAAATGTTTTGTTTTTAAAAGTTTTTGAGTACCTTAACATTCCAAATTACTCCTATTTACCAATAGTGAGACCTCAGCTAAATTGATGAGGTTGCTTGGTGAAATTAATACGTATCCCTTCAAAATTCAAAACAGTAATATTTTTCCTCATTGTTTCCAAAACTGCTTTGAAGAGGGCTAGAATTCTGCCTCTTTTGCAGCTCTCTTCCTTCCAGCTGTTGCAGGTTTTCTTAATTTATTTGAAGCACAATTCCTGGGTGAATTTTTCCTATTTGCCTCTGTGTGTACATGTGATTTATGGCAGACACGGTATCCGACCAACAGCTCTAGAATTGGAGACCCGGGACTCTATATGCTGGGCTCCAGTGGAAAAAGAGATCTGCTTATGGTGGTCCCAGGTGAAGGAGTCTGGCGGGTTCCTAGCCTGGACTGCTGGAAGGTTCCCACATCCACTTTGTCTCATTAGTTGAGATGACATGCTCTAAAAATGTCCAGTGAGTGCAAAGATACCTATTGAAAGATTTTTAGATGATAATATATGGATGCTGTTTGGGAAACCACCAATGTCATATTTATGCTTTTCAAGTTAAATCAAGCTATGTAGTGAGCTTTTTGAAAATGCATTTGGAGATAAGCACAAGTGATTTTGATTAATGACGATTCCTTGATTTTGGAACTCTGTTGCTGGTTAGATCTAGTCCTTCTTGCGGTGCTTCTTTTCATACCAGTAAAACCTGTAACCTGTGAAGACTTCTTTAAGCCTCCCTTGAAGTGGACCTAAAGTTTTGTTAATAGTCACCATCCTTAACTTGATGCCTTCCATGGGCGTTATTATTAATCTTTAATATGTTATCCACATTAAAGAAGGCTTGCTAGTCTCAAATCTTACAGTGACAGATAAGAGATTTCCAGTTAATGAAACTAGAAATTGAGGGCACAGGATTGACATTCATTTCATAGGTACATATGAAGTGTGTATAGAGCAGACATGTCAAACACAAGGCCCGGGGTCCAGATGCGACCCACGAAGTGGTTTCATGTGGCCGGCGAAGTCATCCTGGAAACAGTGAGGGAACGGCCCCGCTGCCTGGGCCCTGGCTCAGGCCGCCCAGGAGCCAATGGTACAATTTCGTGGTGGCCATCTTGGCACTTGCCCCGGTGGACCATGCCTTGGCACTTGCCCCGGTCCCACCCCCTTATGCCAGAGACCCTCAGATCTGTCCCACTCCTGCCCACGCCCCCATAGGCACCCTTGACGCGAATGACGTAGAACTGGCCACGCCCACCTAGTAGGCCACACCCACTCCATCCATGCCCACCCAGTAGGCTGCACCCACTCTGGCCATAGCCACCCGCCCCCCCCAGGGCAACTGCAATGCTGATGGGGCCCTCAGTGAAATTGAGTTTGACACCCCTGGTATAGAGATTTCTTAATCATCCAGGACATGATTGTCCCAAAGGTGGACTTTCTTGGGATTTTTTTCTCCTTGAAAATGTTTCGCTTCTCATCCAAGAAGCTTCTTCAGTTTTCAAGGGAACCCCCCCCCCCCAGAAAGTCCAGTTGTCTTTGGTACATATGAAGGAGGAAATTTCCTTTCTTTTTTTGACCCTGTAAGAACTCAACAGTTGAAAACAACCCAGTGATCTTAAATATTATAAGAAACAAATCCACCCAAATCTGATAAAGGGGCAGAGTTGGTTTCACTGGAAAAAGCCTTCATAATATTGGTCCCTGTACTGCATTGCTGACTTATCTAACCCTGATAACTGAGGGGTGTGATGTGGAGGTTCTGTGGATGGATTAGCTCCATGAGTAGCTCATGTAGGCCTCTAAGAATAGTATACTTAGACTGAGCCAACACATTCTGTACTAATCGACAGTTTGCTTTCTGGCGCTTTCTAAAATTGGGCTAGATTCTCATAACATTACACCAGGTTTTGTTGGCTGGATTCTCATTACAACCCAACTGTTTTGTAAACTATGGCTTAAACTGTTGTGTGAACACAGCCAATTAATGGCTAATCTAATACTTTTGCATCATGTGTTGACAGTTGTGCAGTTTTCTAATGATGCTGCATTGGCAAGCTCAAAGAGGAGGAAATATTTAATTCCTAGTGTTAATCTGAAGAGAAATTGGAGCATCATGGTTTAGTGTCACGCATGAATGCAGCCAGAGAATTAGCCAGTTCCAAGAATTATTACTTTTAATTGCCACGGATAAAGTCATTATGAAGTATTATCTTGACCCTTAAAGATATGAATGAGTGTGTTTTCCACCGCAAAACCATGTGTCTGCCGTTTTCTTCTCTATTGTTTTTAAATAGAGGACCTTCTGATCTCTCATGCAGTCCAAATGTATGAAAAAAATAAGCACATTAGTTTGATATGTTCAGCAGTTAGACTGACCTTTCCCTAACCCTAACTCAGTGTCCTTCAGAGATGTTGGACTAACATTTTTATAACCTGCAGCTAGGCTGTTCTGGTAGTTCAACATAACTGGGTGGTTGTTGATTTGTAACCTGGAATCAAAAGATTCTGTTCTCGGAAACAGCATTTCCAAAAGCAAGGAATCAACTGGGAGGGACTTTTGGTGGTCTTCAGACTTAGCTGTTAAGCATTGAAGGGGATTGAGGGAAAGAAAGCAACTGTCTTCTTCACATGTTTTACTAACTGATTAAAACAGGTATTTTACAGACAGCACAAGATGGTTCAGATTGGCTCAGAGTTATGTTTGCCCCATTTCTTTTCTCCACTCTCTTTATTTTAAGCATTCCTAGTAGATTGCATATAAAACACACTAATTCTCTGCATTTCACAACAGTGAAACTGACTGAAATCATACTTTTTTTGCTATGGTCCGCTGTGGTGTATCGTTAAAGGTGCATCCTTAGCCTCAAACACATGATGTAAAGCAATCAGTACCATTGATTTTATTAATAAATGGCCTGCAGAAAAGGAGTGGAGGATGAAAACTTTACCTCCTTGGAAATTGACAGTCTTGCAAAAACTCAAAGGAGAGTATTGAAGAATGATTTAAAATACCTGTTTTAAACAGTAGTAGTAGTGTTTTAGGAATGTATCTCTATTTTCTTTCCTTTTCGTTTCTTGAAACTGTGGAGTTTGCACAGCACAACAAGGCTTCATGCATACTTTTTAATCTGCACAGGATGGACTGAATCTGTTTGGAAGATAGAATCCTTTCAAATAATCTGGAGCTAAGCACTTTGTTATTTCTCCCCAACCCATTTAAATTCTACATCAGCTTTGTAATTTGAATAGTACTTGGTAACCTTTTGGTAAGCAGTAAAAAAAAATCCAGCAATTGCTTATGCTGGCAGAGAGGTTTTCACTCATCAGCATGCAGGCAGCTAGCTAGCTGCCTTCTGGACCAGCTGTAGTGTCCAAGCAGTTTTCAGAAGCAGCCCCAAGTAGAGCATTTTACAGCAGTCTAACCTCAAGATGACAAAAGCACGAGTCACTCTTGCCACAACTAATGAAATTGAGAAAGTCCTGGTCACAGGCTTCTACAGGTCCAACAGTACCCTGAAAGACCCCCTGAATCTCAGATTTGCTTCTTCAGGGAAAGTGTAACCATAACCCGAGTCAGTAAAAGAGTAAAGATGGTTTGGAAGTCCCTGGGGTTTATGTGTGCCCTAGAGCCCCAGGTTGTCTATTTCTGCATTGTAAGAATCAAGGAGGATATGTAACCTTGAGAGGGTGGGTGGGTGGGAAATTGTGCCCTTTAATTTATAATTCAACTTACATAGAAGAGCAGTGGTGGTGCAGTGGTTAGAATACAGAATTGCAGGCTAACTCTGCCCAAACACCAGGAGTTCAAACCTGACCATCTCGAGGTTGACTCAGCCTTCTCTCCTTACGAGGTGGGTAAAATGAGGACCCAAATGGTTGGAGGCAATAATATGCAGACATTTGTAAAAGGCTCAAAGAGTGCTGTAAAGCACTGAGGAGTGGTATATAAGTTTAAGTGCTGTTGCTATATTTTAGTATCTTGTGACCTTATTAGCTAATGACCAGCTTCCCCTTGCATGAAGCTGTGCTGTGTTTCCCTTTGCGCCTTCCATCCTTTTCTGTCTTCAGAGCTTAAATATTTTCAAGCAGTGACTCTTTAGTGGAGTTAGCACAGTTCATGCAGTTTAAAGCTGAAGAAATAATACCGTAGGCAGGTTTGGGGCTCAGGTGCTGATTACCTCTCTCTCTCTGTGACATTTATAGCTACCTTGTTAAATACTGGGAGCACAGCAACAGTGGCTTTGCTGCGAGATGGCATTGAGCTGGTGGTAGCCAGTGTGGGTGATAGCCGTGCGCTGTTATGCCGCAAAGGAAAAGTTGAGAAGCTGACCATTGATCATACTCCAGAACGGAAGGATGAGAAGGAAAGGTACCTCTGCAAAATGTGCAACTTCGGGCTTAATTTTTTTTTAAAGAGAGGTCTTTTGAAGTTGTAGAAATGGGATGCTTTGCAAAGGGGGGGGGGGCAGAATTCTTCAAGTAAAATTATTGTGTGAATTGTTTGTAGAAACATAATGTGCATGACGGTGATTATTTTTTATATTTTATTTTATTTTTAAGAATCAGGAAATGTGGTGGTTTCATCTCCTGGAACAGTCTGGGGCAGCCCCATGTGAATGGCAGACTTGCAATGACCCGTAGTATTGGAGATTTGGATCTTAAGAAGTGTGGTGTGATCGCAGAACCTGAAACAAAACGGGTGCAGGTAAGTGGTTGTGTAATAATGCCTCCTCTCCCACATCTGAAGATGCAGCTTATTGAAAGCTGATTTGGTACAAACACAATAGCTGTGTGGGGTGATTATTTGTGTCATTCTTGTTTTAGGCAGCACCCAGCAAGTTGATACTGATATCCTGGTCTGAGAATTTTATTTATATTTGAAGTTCATTGCCTCATTGTATAGTTATAACATTACTCAGCTAAAAAGGAGACTAGCACAGTGGATAGTGCATACATATGGTGTCCCTAGTGGTGTATGAGTATGATATGGATTTTCATATATAAATGTAGCTATAAGTAGAGCACCCTGCAGAATTCAGAAATTTATTTTTTTTGAAATCGGGAGTAGGCAAATATTTTTCATCTGAAAGCTGTACCTAATAATAACAGTAATAGATCTCCAACAGGTACAGGGTACAGGGCCCACTAGAATGACTTGATGATGTACTTGAGTGGCTTGAGCCAACTATTTAAAACACTTTTTAAAAAAGCGCTTTATTGCTCTAATTCGGTAGTCCCCAACTACCGGGCCATAATCCAGTACTGGGTCACGGCCCATTCATAAACGGGCTGCAGGAGTGGTGGGTGGAGTGTGCGCTTGCATATGCAATGCATTTGTGAAAGCTGCATATGTGTGCACGTGCATGAAACCAACCCCACCACTGCTGCTCTAATTTATATACTTTTGCATCCAGTTTTATCTGATGCGTGCTTGTGCATGCTGTTTTTGAACTGGGAAGTGTACCAGTTAAAGTAGGCGTTCCTATTTTCAGTTTAGGAAGAACAGATTTAGGAAATTTAGGAAGAACAGTTTGCATAAAAATAGAATCCGAACAAGTTTTTCCTTTGTTCATCGCTATTTAGCGGTTTCTACTAGAGGAGGCATGACAAACTCATGACGTCATGGAACATTTTCCTCATTGCTGACAATGGGGTGGGCGTGGTTTCCTCGTGATGCGTCCGGCCCGTGGGCCGGCAGTTTGACACTCGTGTACAACTAGAGCATCTTAAGTCTGGATAATTTGTATACTCTTTGTGTTGCTTTAGTTACACCATACAAGTGACAGCTTCTTGGTCCTGACCACAGATGGCATCAACTTTATAGTAAACAGTCAAGAGATCTGTGACTTTGTTAACCAGTGCCATGATCCAACCGAAGCAGCTCACATCATTACTGAGCAGGTAGGTGTTTTCTGCCTTAGGAACAATGGTTACTGGCCAGCTTTCAGCTAATGGTATCTGCATTTCCATGGATGATTCCAATGGAAAGGAATATTAGTAGCTCAAGGATGAACTGTGAAGATTTTGGTGCTCTCTGAGCTTGGTTGTTTATTTGCAGACTTTTCATTATCTAACCAGGTAACAACGTGCACTGGTGATGCTCCCACTGATATTGCCGAGTTGGATATAGGTAGTCCTTGATCTAGGACTGTCATGGTGGCTGCCATTACAATCGTAAGATGTGATGGTCATAAAGAGGGTCATCCATGTGGCTGACCCAATTTTACAGCCTTTTTGGGGGTGATGGTTTAGTGCAGGGGTAGGCAACCTCGGCTCTTTTAGGACTCATGGACTTCAACTCCCAGAATTCCTGAATCAGCATAGCTGACTCAGGAATTCTGGGAGTTGAAGTCCATGAATCCTAAAAGAGCCGAGGTTGCCTACCCCTGGTTTAATGAATGCATAGAGCGAATGCTATAGTTGTTAAGAAAACACTGTTGTCGTTAGGCAAACCTATTGTTCATTATGGGGTGTTGAAAACTGGAAGTAAATTTGGCAAAATTGTAAATCGCAGACATGTGACTTGGCAAATAGCTGTAAATGCAGGCCGGTTGCTGAGTGGCCGAAATGCAGTCACATGACCTGGGAGGCCACGGTTGAAACTTTGGAAGTGGGTCATAATTACTTGGGGGGGGAGGGAGTCTGTTGCTAAGCAACTGGTCATAAGTCAAGGACTACCTGTAGTGAAATGTCTGCAGCAAGTAACCAAGCTTAGAGAGCTCCAGGAATTCCACAATTTAAGGATGAGGTATCCTCTTGAGAACTTTGACAGCTGATACAATCTGAAAAGCCGGGAGTTTTTTTTATATCTTTGGAGGGAGTGGTGATAATTCTAAAACAACACGGACAGCTTGCTGCCTGGTACTCAGGTATCGTCTTAGAAGTTACAGATGGGGGGGTAGTCTAAGGCCATATGTGGGGCATGTACAGCTCCCCCAGCACTCTCCCTCTCCCTCCCTCCCTCCCTCCCTCCCTCTTCTAGTTGAAAACCACGATATTGTCATCATAATTGGAGGGCTTAAGCAGGATAGAATTTTGCCTCTTGAGCTCCCACCCAAAATTTTGAAGAAAGGACAAAAAATTAATTCCTGTTTCTTTTGTTAATGTCATCATCCTTCCAGCTAGCACCTAGGGCTCTTCAGCATGATTGAGTAGGAGAGAGGCAGGAAAAATTGCTCATCCTTTGGGCTGTGGGGAATCCTCACTCCTGGATAATAACTGTTGCCATAAGATACCCAGAGAAACAGTTTGGTTTTAGAAACAGGAAAGGTTTCCCCTCTCTTTCTAGAGCAGCGTTTCTCAACCTTGACAATTTTAAGGCATGTGGACTTCAACTCCCAGAATTCCACAGCCAGCATTGCTAGCTGTGGAATTCTGGGAGTTGAAGTCCACATGCCTTAAAATTGTCAAGGTTGAGAAACACTGTTCTAGAGGGTGTCCTAATAGGAAACTCTTCCATTAGATTTTACTTAGAGGTAACTAAAAAGACTCCCTGATAGGGTTTAGTATTTTTGCTGATCCCCTGCTTAGTTTATCTTTGCTTTTCTGTGAGAACTGGAGCATTCTTCTTCTCAAAGCAGTGAGCTGTCACCATATATTATTTTTATTTGTAAAAGTGAGGCTGGTCTCAACCTCCAGGAATTCTTATAAATGAACATGATAATAGAAGTTCCCCTTTACCAATAGAAGGGAATATTTTTTGTAGCTCAGGGTTGAACTATGGAGTCGTTGTTGCTTTCTGAGGTTGGTTGTTTTCCAGTAGACGTTTCATTACCCAACTACTGTAGGTAATGTTATCAGTGCTCTGATGATGTTATTTGGTGGGGTAAGGAAATGTCTGCAAAAAATTTACGCTCAGAGAGCACCAAGGATCCCAAAGTTCACCTTTGCTCTGTAGAATGACAACTTCCCTTTTTCCCCCCTTAAAATATCTTTGAAACATTTTATTTGGGGCTGGAATTAGAATGACTGCCCGTGGATGTCAGATTTCTCAAGAGAGTGAGGCTAATAAGTACTTATTACCATATCTGGTGGACATGCCCTAAAGCAAAAAGATTTTGGTTAAAAATACATTTATGGTTGGAGAAAATGACTAAAAAATAGTAGACTTTAAGCCAGAATTATTTTTGTTAGGAATAATAGGAGCAAATTATGAGAAAGACTGTACTATATATATTTAATTCTACAGTAAGAATTGTATTTGCCCAACATTGGAAAAAATGAAAATTTACCAACCGAAGAAGAATTAAGAAAATTTTAGAGCAGTGATTCTCAACCTGTGGGTCGGGACCCCATTTGGGGTCAAACGACCATTTCACGGGGGTCGCCAAACAACGCAGTCCGCCATTTTTTCCCCCTTTTCCTTAGCTGTGCTACTCCCTTTTATTCTATTGGCTTTTGAAAACCAATAGAATAGACTCTCTTGAATAGAGTCTAATTCTATTGACTTTGTCCAGGCTGTCTCTGCCCTGCTGAGCCCGCCAAAAGTCCCATTCTGCAAACGGTGCTGCACCAGTTGAGTAATCCTCGACTTACGACCGGTTGAGTAGTCCTCGACTTACGACCAGTTGGGGATCACGGCATTAAAAAGGTTGAGAACCACTGTTTTAGAGTGTGCAGAAATGGATAGATTGACTTTAAAGATAAAATAGAAAGAAGACTCAGTGTATTTTAGAACATGGGATGACTTTTATCAATGGCTAGAAAAACGAGTTAGAGAGAAAGGAATGTGATATGTAACTTTGAATATATATTAGCGATTAATTAACATATTGTTTATGATAATTAACTACTACTCATTGGGTTTTTTTTAAAATACATGAACCCAGACATTATGCTGTTTGCCTAAATATTGAGAATGTTACGAACTTCTGCCTTTCTCATTGTTCTGCAAGGCTATGCAGTATGGGACAGAAGATAACGGCACCGCTATTGTAGTGCCATTTGGAGCCTGGGGCAAATACAAAAACTCTGAGATCAACTTTTCCTTCAGCCGAAGCTTTGGTTCAAGTGGAAGATGGGCATGAGCATCTTTCTCCACCAAGCTGCTAAACATTTAAAGATGTAGATTGCAGAAAGGTGATACATAGGTAGAAAACCTCCATCTTTTCTAGCAATAGGCCCTTTCTGCTTGACTAGCAAACTGCTGTTAACTTGATGTCACCTCTTAACAAATGTCTTTGTTACTGCTTCTCTCAAACCAAGCATTCTCACACCTTTGGTCCTTCTTCGTGGGCTTCTGCAGGGGCAAGATGCTGATATTTTTTTGGCTGACTGTCATTGTGATGTCACCTGTTTCTCCTGAGGTTTTTGAGATATTTTAGAGAAACAAAGGAATGTGGCGAATGCAAGCAGACTGCACAGCTCTGCAGTTGGTGAACCAAAGGACAAGGAGAAGAAAAGTAGCATTTTATCTCCTGTGCTATTCCATCCTGTGTAAGGGAAATTCAAAGACTACTAGAAAGTTGGAGAGCTAAAGGGTGGGTTTAATTGCTAGTTCACTATCACTGTCACATTGGGGTTAGAATAATTCAACTCTGAAAAGGAGTTTCAGTCTCAAGACTGATAAGCCTCAGGATTGTGAGTCCAGAGACAGAGATAACTGTGTATTTCCTGTACTGATGTCCCCTTTTTTTGAAAAGCAGAGAGAAAGTTGTACGCTTGGTTAAATATCTGCATTTTGTTTAATGTATAACTCAAGAGACACAGTATAGCTCTTGAGACAGTACTAACCAGGATATACTGTATTAGTATGCCTTCTAAAAATATCAAATAAATTCTGTTTTTTTTTTCTTTAAAGGGGCCAGTGCTAAAACCCCTCCTTTAAAAAAAATATTCCACATTGGCTACTGTTAAATTCCTTTTCTAAGTATTAATGTACAGCATTAATGCAATTAATTTTGATGATGAGATTATTTTGGTTTGTTTCATAGTTTACAGGAAGATGAGCTTGGTTTTCTAGGTTCTGGCTATTGAAAGGACGTAGTCTAAATCTGTTTAGAATTGTCCCCAACTTTAAAGTAAAAATTGGAGGGAAATGGAAGTTTCAGAGAGGCCAGTAATATATTTTCAAACAACTCTATTCCTTCCCATTTTAAAATACAGTTATGAAGGGAACAAATCTGTGTGTTTCTAAGCAAGACTACAGTAATTGAAGTAAAAGCAAGGTTAATTTCATGGCACAGGCATCTCTCAGTCCCTCTGGGGAACCTTCCCCATCTTTCTGCCCTTCAGATGCTTTGGGGGCTGATAACACCCATCTGATTAAGAATTTCAGGAGTTTTAGTATCCATCTGAGAATATCAGGTGGAAAAGAAAGCAGAACTATTGGTGTTAAAATCTATATTTCTACATTGGAAATTGTCTGACTCAGCAGTGAGATCTCACGACAGTGCCGAAATATCATGCATTCTTGCTGAGCAAGAAAACCGCAGCCTCATGAGATTGGATGATCTCAGAAGCTTCCAGCCTTTGGGGTGGGAAAAACCCACTGAATCTTGAAAACAGCCCTAATTTAGACCAGTGCCATCTAAATATGTTGTGGATACTGAATTCCCAGTCCCTATTAACAGGTCTGTACCCACAAGGTGTGAGAAAGCAGTAAGCCTTCTGAGTCATAGATATCTTTGAGAGAGCAAATGAGGAAAACCTTTGTCATGACCTCATTGGACAAATGTGATCGGCATCAATCCAAACAGTGACAGATTACATAACGTTGTAGGATGGTGTCATGATGTACTTCATAATGTTATTGTGACTCCTGCCAGATGCCTATGGCTCCAATATAAACATTGGGAGTGTTTCCTCGTATTGAAAAGGAAAGAATATTAAATAGAAATGTAACACTTGCCTTCCCCTGCGTAGTTACTTTGCATCTGGGAATAATAGTGCTGAGCCATTTAGTTGAACCCTGGTCACAATGTGAACGATGGACTTACACAACTGGACATCTAAGCCCGTAGCACCAAAAACCACTTTGGGTGTCAACCATTCCGATGCTGCCTCTGTACATCCTTCTGCTTCTGACTGATCCTTTGAACTTGTGAAAGACTTTGCAGACAGTGCCCTGGTATTCTTCTGTTTTTGTCTGCTGTAAATTTTTATTCGTTTGTATTCTATACACACAGATTCTATAACACAATTATATAGACTTTAAAAGTTATGTTTAGAAATTGTATACTCTTTTATCGGTTACTGTCATTTTAAGACAAAGTAGTATATATTGATGTTAAAAACATTTTGTTCTTCCTGAGTTATTTTTTTTTAAGGGCGTTTTGTTTTTGTTCTTGTTTGCTACAACAAAAACACCAGCTCTCCCATGGGCTAAAACAGGCATGCAGTCAGAATTATCACCATTATATAATATAAATATATGATGCAAATAAAATATACTTCCAGGTAAAGGAGCAGTTTTGGCCATGACTCAGCTTCTTTCTCTATTAATAGCAGCAGCTCATAAAAGAAAAGGAAGCTGATAATTACTGAAGGCAGAGAAAGCAAATACTGTATATTTTTTCCCCTTCATTATAGCCCTACCCCCAGAGAGTAAATGCCATTTCAGAAAAATGGATTTTTCCACTAGAGCACAATAGAAAGGAGTTTAAATTCTTTCCCCATTCCTGCTCTAATCTTGCTAATTATCCATTCCATCAGCTGACATTGCATATTTTTAAAGTTATGGCAATAAACACAAGGCGATGCAAATTATCTCCTTTGGTGCTCATAAAACTAGAAATAAAGGGAATCTTGATCAGGAAATTCATACATCTGATCTTAATATATATATTTATTTAAAGGCACAATATATTAAAAGGAGATGTGTATGGGTCAGTGTAATGTATAGCTCAAATCTGAAATTGTCTGGTAAGAAAGAAAATTGTAAAACTTTCAAAGAAATTATCTTAGGTTGTGGTTGAAAGCATCAAGGCACCAAGCCAATTGTAGTATGTCAAGAAATCCAGGCTTGGAAGACGCAATTGTTTGCTTCCTGCTGTGGATTGCAAAAGAGGTTTATCAAACATCTGAGTTATAGGAAAAGTTTCTCCCTTCCACCTTAGAATTCTACCAGTTGAAGAAGACTCAACAAGACAGTTATTATCCTGCGGCTCTTATTGATCTGGTGATTGTTGAGCGCACATGGAATTGAACTCAGTTGCCATTTCCTTTGTAACAAGGAGAAACTGGAGGGTTGTATAGATAGAACTACCAATTGTTTGGAGGGTTTATCTGCCTGGCTGGGGTAATTACCTGTGTAGTCAGTGTGCTATCACCGGTTCATTCAAGGTGTGTTTTGTACCAGAGGGCCTGGTGAAAGTCACAATAATGTTTATATTCTTCAGTTCCAGCATATTTAAGCATACATTTAGGAAAGGGAATAAGCAAACCAACCTGGATTTAGGAAAACAAGTTTAGATGTGTTTTAACACACAGTTTATTGATCCCAAACAATGGGTAGCTTTCTCACCATATTGAATGTACTGTAGGGAAAGTTTTTTGAGGTTATTAAGCTGCAGTGCCTCCTGCACAAGAGGAGGCAAATAATGGTTAGAAAATGATGACTGTTCCTGAATGCATAGAAAGGTTTGGCAACCTGGCACATCAAAATTACTTTTAAAAACTCGAAAGTGCGCTTGCGTGCATTTCTGTTTTAGGAAGCATGTGAAAATGTACACTAGGTAATTGAGATTTCTGGGAGAGGCATTTAAATTTATGGTATCAGATATGAATCGGTTACAGCTGCTGTATTTCTGTAGGACGTGAGATGAGAAATGATGATTGTGGTAAAAGTCGCACACACAGATGTTTATGAGAATATACTTAGTTCTTAGACTTATTTATTCTTTTGTTGGTACCATATGCTACCTTTCTGCTTTATTTCTAACGAAGCAAAATTGCAATGAATGTTTTTGTATGCGTCACCCCTGAAAGCAGTTCTCAGGCCTTGCAAAAGATATGGCTGCTTTAATGATACAGAACAAAGTCCTTGGTTCATGCCCTCTTGCATGACACCGTATCTCTTGATTGCTTTTCATCACCATTTATTGTTTGGATTGAAGGCAAGACTGTGTCCAAAATATCAGGTATTAATTGTGATAAAATATGTACATATTTTGAGCAAGTGTAAAGATGACTGGCTTGTTATTTCATTTTCAGTGGTTTATTTTACAACTGTATATTTATCATGGAGCAGAATAAAGAACTTGCTCCCGAGTACTTTTTGTCTTCTTTTTCTTTCCTCTTCAGCTGCATATTTTCATAAAATTTATTTATCAGATGTGGACACTGTCCATCTTCATATCCAAGAACATAATCCAATGCAATGTTCCCCAAATCTTACCATTCCCCCGATATTCCCAGCCAGTATTGGGGGGGGGGGAATAGAAGCGGTATAACACAAGAGGGTTGTAATGGATGACTTTGGACTCCAACTTGCTTGTGAAATTGAATATGTGGGACAGAATAATGGTGCAATAGAAACCTTGCCTGGAAATAGTCAACCAGTGGGAGTCACATTTATGCCACAGTGTTTAGCAATAGCACTTAGACTTATATGCAGCTTCACAGTGCTTTACAGCCCTCTGTAATCCCACTTGCTTGTGAAATTGAATATGTGGGATAGAATAATGGTACAATAGAAACCTTGCCTGGAAATAGTCAACCAATGGGAATCACATTTATGCCGTAGTGTTTGGCAATAGCACTTAGACTTATATATTGCTTCATAGTGCTTTACAGCCCTTGGTAAGTGGTTTACAGAGTCAGCATATTGCCCTTAACAATCTGGGTCCTCATTTTATCAACCTCAAAAAAATAGAAGGCTGAGTCAACTTTGAGCCAGTGGGAATCGAACTGCTGGCAGCTGGCAGAATTAGCCTGCAATACTGCATTCTAACCACTGCACCACCATAGCTCCCACCATGTTTATGGCTGGAATGAGGCTTCTGAGATTTATTGCCCTGCTGGATGGGAACTTAAGGCAGGAATTTCAAGTTGCTTTGTCAAGAGACAAGGATGTAATTTGATGGAGTGTGTGCTTTCTATACAGAGGTTATTTGGATCTCCAGTCAAAAAGATCTCAATGGTTGGTTATTCCCAGCCTTAATAGAGAATGCTGGGTTTGGTAGCCAAATAATAGGACTTGTCTGCCTTTGGAATGTTCACATGCTATGTTATTACATACCTAATTAACAAACCACAATGGTTAAGTTTACACAACACATTAAATCCAAGCAAAACAAAGTACATTATGGTGTGAACTAGGTTTCTCTATTCCATTCATAAAATCACAGATTGGAAGGAAGAATCCAAATGAAATCATGAATGAGACACCACCCATCTCCCTTGTGTTAGAAGACTTTGAAAGGGAAGCTCAGTAACAACACTATGGTATTACTCATCCCCTCTTCAAGCAGATCCGTTTCATGCCACTATTTTTAATGCAGAAAATATAAACACTTATTTTGAACGACAAAGGCGGCTCTGTTTACACATTTGCTTGCAATATATACGATGGGGAAATAGCTAACAGCTGCAAAAAATTGGACAAGTGCATTAATGAAGTGGAAGATGCTGGCGCGAGATGGGAATGGCACACATTACGTCAAATAGCTCAGGCAATGCAAAATTGGATCCTCTCCATGACAAACAGAGCAATCAACCATGTTAGATGAGATTCTTATTTGTAAACCAGTGTTTCTCAACCTTGACAATTTTAAGGCATGTGGACTTCAACTCCCAGAATTCCACAGCCAGCATTGCTGGCTGTAGAATTCTGGGAGTTGAAGTCCACATTCCTTAAAATTGTCAAGGTTGAGAAACACTGTTGTAAACTTTTAGCCAAGGCTTTCCTTAGCGAGAACAGGAAGGGCCTGTCAAAATAATTAGTAGTTGAAGTAGCATGTCACTTTAACCCAAACTTGGAGAGAGAAACTAAATAGGCTAATCTTAATCTTCTAATCTTCAGGTTCTTGGATTTATAGCCAAGATACGTCCTCTTTAGTGACAGGTGCTCTGACCCAGATGTAAAACTCAGATCATTTTTTTTAAAATGTTGACACCTGGAGAAGCACCTGCCATCCTGTTACACACTCCACAAAGTAGTAATGGTGAAGCAATGCTCAGCTTTGCCAGGGAAGATAAAGCATTGACTGGAACTGAAAAAAAGCTTTTGAGTACTTATGTATTGCAAAAGATAGGTGTTTCTGATTCAGAAAATGTAAAACTTTCTCTGCGTTATATATGGAATAATGGTTTTCTTAAATCAACTGTCCAGATTCACTCCAAATGTGTCAGGATGGCAAGTTCTGGAGTTTCCAGTACTGATTGGGAATTCTGGTGGCAGTCCTAATATACCTGGTGGTCAGAGCAGGTTACAGAAAACTATTCCTATTAACTTTTACTCAATTTTTAAAATAATGTATTGACAAATAAGGCAGGGATCAAATCTTAATGTTATTCATGATTTTTGAAAAATTAAGAAATGTGAATGGATCAATAGCACAAGATAAGAGTGATAAGAAAAATGAAAGCCAAGGAGATTGGTAGAAGGAACAGTGTATACTTTTCATGAATTGTGTCATTGTTTCATGACACTGTGATTCGTGTGATGTCATTCCACTTTTTTTTGTGGGTGGATAAGTTTCAAGCTCAACATCACAGGACACCGTTTTTTTAAAATATAATTTTTTATTAAAATCTTTCAAACAGGAAGATAAAAACTAATACAAACTAAGGAGAAAAGGGAAGGGAGATCAAAGAAAAAGCAAAAAAATGCAAGAAAAAAGTTGAAAAATAAAAAAGAAAGAAAAAGATATAAAGAGGTTGTTTCCAATATTCTTTACAGAAGTTATAAGTACAAATATATATTTAAATCTTTCTCTAAAGTTACATCATATTCCCGTTCTTTCTATGATCTATCGTGTCTAATCATCAAAGACATAAATCACACTTTTCTATTTTTATGCCAAAGGTGTATAAGAGGCTTCCAGTCACCAATATATGTAAATATCTTTAATCAAAGAAGTCAATTCATCCATTTTACCAATATCTGCCATTCCTCCATAGTAGGTAGGGTAGAATCTTTCTGTCTCTGCTGTAATCATATATATTGAATTAATCACAGCTTTTTTAGCTGTTTATTCATTAATCCTAAATCACATGATAACATTTTTAATGTACAGCATTCCTCTTTCAAATTCCAATATTCTCAGTTTATTACTATCCAGTTACAATGCCAGAATGTGGCGGGGGGGGGGGAACCACATATCGGGAGATTTACCCGATACAGCTGCAAACATCTGGACACCCAATAGTTAGCAAAAGTTAGTTCTTTTTTGCCTTGTTGTGGAACCCAGCCTACTACAGAAGACTTTGCTTCCTCTCGTTCCATTGTCCGTCCCCCAACTTCAAATTTATTAATTTGATCCTAGAAAACAAATTGGAACAGCATAAGAGGCAAATTCCAGCAGTAATTCTTAAATCTTAAATGATTATGGTTTTAATGTTTTATTATATTGATTAAATAGTAGTGCTTAATAATAGTAACCCTGAGAGGGATCTCGGAGTCCTAGTGGACAGTCACTTAAATATGAGCCAGCCGTGTGCTGCAGCTGCCAAAAAACCCAACACAGTGCTAGGCTGCATTAACAGAGGGACAGAATCAAGATCACGTGAAGTGTTGACACCACTTTACAATGCTTTGGTAAGGCCACACGTGAAATACTCCATCCAGTTTTGGTCACCATGACGTAAAAAAGATGCTGAGACTCTAGAAAGAGTACAGAGAAGAGCAACAAAGATGATTAGGGGACTGGAGGCTAAAACATAAGGAACGGTTGCTGGAATTGGGAATGTTCTAGTTTAATGAAGAGAAGGATGAGGGGTGACATGATAGCAGTGTTTCAATATCTCAGGGGTTGCCACAAAGAAGAGGGAATCAAGCTATTCTCCAAAGCCCCTGAAGGCAGGACAAGAAGCAACGGATAGAAACTAAGCAAAGAGAGAAGCAACCTAGAACTAAGGAGAAACTTCCTGACAGAACAATTAAGCAGTGGAACAACCTGCCTCCAGAAGCTGTGAATGCTCCAACACTGGAAGTTTTTAAGAAGAGACTGGATAGTCATTTGTCTGGAATGGTATAGGGCAGACATGTCAAACTTGCGACATCACGTGTTGTCGTGCAACGTATTGGGACTGTTTTTCCATTGCTGGCAATGGGGTGGGCGCGGCTTCTGCATGACGCATCCGGCCCACAGGCCAGTAGTTTGACACCCCTGGTATAGGGTTTCCTGCCTGAGCAGGGGGGGGGTGGACTAGATGATCTCCAAGGTCCCTTCCAACATTATTATTATTATTATTATTATTATTATTATTATTATTATTATTATTATTATTATTATTATTATTATTATTGATCATCGCACAGTCAGCCAGATGTTCAGACTGGATTTGGCATTTTGTCTACCTATCGAGTCCTTACCCAGGACCTGGGATAGGCAGATGTGGATGTTTGATGGTATTACAGATATCGTCGCAAGATGGAAGCAGTTCCTAGTAAGGCCGCCTTTTGCAATTGACTAATAGCGAATTTGTCAATGCCAATGGTGTTCAAGTGGTGCTCCAGTTGTTTTGGGATTGCACCCAAGGAGCCTATGACTATTGGTACTACCCTTGCTTGCTTTTGCCACAGTCTTTCTATTTCTATTTGTAGGTCTTTGTATTTTGTTATCTTCTCCAGTTCTTTCTCTTCTATTCTGCTATCTCCAGGCACTGCCACGTCCACTATCCAGACTTTTTTGTCTTTCTTATCGACAATTGTTAAGTCTGGGGTGTTATGTTGCAGGTGCTTGTCTGTTTGAATTCTGAAGTCCCAGAGCAGTTTAATTTTATCATTTTCTATGACTTTCTCTATTTTATGATCCCACCAGTTTTTGCTTACAGGCAAATGATATTTTTTGCAGATCTTCCAATGCACCATTGTTGCTACTTTGTCATGCCGCTGCTTGTAATCAGTTTGTGCAATCTTCTTGCAACAGCTTACCAAGTGGTCCACTGTTTCTTCAGCTTCTTTGCATAGGCGGCACTTACTGTCTGTTGCTGTCTTCTCAATTTTGACTTTGTATGCATTTGTCCTTAAGGCTTGGTCTTGTGCAGCCAGAATTAGTCCCCCGGTCTCTTTCTTCAATTTTCCTGCTCTTAGCCATTGCCAGGTCTTGTTATTATCTGCTTTCCCAGCTATTTTTTTAATGTATTGGCCATGTAGTGCTTTGTCTTCCCATGCCTCTATTCTGTTCTTCATTTGGTCTTTCTTGTAGGCCAGTTTGGTCTCTCCAGTGGTTAGTAAGCCTTCCTGATATACTAATTTCAGTGCATCTTCATCATTGTTCTTCAGATATTCTTCCAAAGCCATTTTTTCTTCTTCAACCATCTGATGTACTTGTAGCATTCCACGCCCACCTATTTGCCTTGGTAGATAAAGTCTATCAATGTCACTGCGTGGATGAAGGGCATGATTCATTGTCATTATTTTTCTGGTCTGCCTATCCATTGCTTTTAGTTCTGCTTGAGTCCAGTCCACTATTCCAGCTGTGTACCTAATGACTGGAATTGCCCAGGTGTTGATTGCCTTTATGGTATTTCCTCCATTGAGTTTGGACTTTAAGATCTTCTTCACTCTCTTGATGTATTCACCTCTAATCTTTTTCTTGACTTCAGTGTGTTTGATGTTGTCAGCTTGAAGGATACCCAAGTATTTGTAGTAATCTTCCTCATCCAGACTCTTAATGTTATTTTCGTGGGGCATCTTGATTCCTTCAGTTTTCACTATTTTTCCTTGTTTGATAGCAAGTGTGGCACATTTGTCCAAGCCAAACTCCATTACAATATCTTGGCTATATATACGGACAGTGTTGAGCAGCGATTCTATTTCAGATGATGTTTTTCCATACAGTTTCAGATCATCCATGTAAAGGAGATGGGATAGTCTGGCAGATGTTTTTGATGTTTGATAGCCATGTCCTGAGTTATTCAGTATTGTTGACAGAGGAAACAGTGCAATGACAAATAGTAATGGTGATAATGAATCTCCTTGAAATATTCCTCTCTTGATATTAACCTCTCCCAGTCTCTCACCATTGATCTGCAACTGTGTCTTCCATTGTGCCATCGATCTTTGCACAAATTTTCTGATGTTTCTACTGACTCCTGTTATTTCTAGGCACTTTATTATCCAATCATGTGGCAGAGAGTCAAATGCCTTTTTGTAGTCAATCCATGCCACATTCAGGTTGGTCTTCCTTCTCTTGCAGTTTTCCAAGATCATTTTGTCTATTAGGAGTTGATCTTTTGTTCCTCTGCTATTGGGGCGGTTTCCTTTCTGCTCAGGTGGAAAGAGATTGTTTTCAACTAGATGCTGTTGCACTGCATCAGCTACTACACCAGTTAGTAATTTGAAAGTTGTTGGTAAGCAGGTAATTGGCCTGTAGTTGCCTGGTGTTGCCCCTTTTGCTGGATTTTTCATTATTAGGTAGGTTTTCCCAGTTGTTAGTATTTATTATTATTATTATTATTATTATTATTATTATTATTATTATTATTATTATTATTATTATTAAATAAAATAAAAAATAATAAAATAAAATAATAT
Source organism: Crotalus tigris (assembly GCF_016545835.1). NCBI lineage: Eukaryota > Metazoa > Chordata > Lepidosauria > Squamata > Viperidae > Crotalus > Crotalus tigris. The sequence goes on from NW_024097440.1 coordinate 116,901, forward strand.
AAAATTTCTGCTCAGTGTTAAAATGTGGTTTGTTTTATCTCAGGTCCTTCCAGGTGGAATATTCTCATTATAATACCATTTCTGGTTTGGTTGCTAAACATGCATCAGAAATAGTCACACACCAATTTCAGCCAATGCTTCCTGGTAAGCCCCACCAATTCAAAGGCACAATGAGATTAATTCACAACTCCTTGGATTCTCTGTAAAATTTAATTGATGAGAGAACAGGGTGACTGAAGAATAAAAAAAAACTTTCTTGGATAGGCCTCTGCATAAATTACTGAGTGGAGGACACATTTGTCATGCTTTCTTCCAATTTTCTAAGCTTAGATTGTGTGACTTGGTAATGAAAGTCTGGTAAAGAAACAATCATTTCGTTTATCAAGAAGATGAAACAGATGCTATAGTTCCTTCTTTCCAAGGAGTGGCCAATATTTTTCATTCTTTTCAAAAGATTCTTTCTAGGTTGGTCGTACAACAGCCCAACTGGAAAAGAGCTAGAACAGACTCACACAGGCCAGTCACAAAATTGGCAACCGAAGAGACTGCCTTACTGTCAACACAATTCAGTTATCCCTCAGGAGGTGTGTGTGTGTGTCTTTTTCCAATCAGAGCTTTTTCTGCAGGGCCTGCCCCCTTTCAAACTTCATGCCAAACACCAAGTGTTGCCTGGAGCCAAAATATTCCATCGAGGCAGCTGGCACTTTGCTCACAGGATTTCTAAACTACAAAGAGCCCTCCCATGTAAGAGTTTAAAAAAACAAAAACAGCAGGATGACTTTCCATCTTAGAATCAAAATAACCAACCCACATTCACTTAGGGCTAAACAGTCAAGATCACTGACTGAGCTGAACCAAGTGTTCCCAGCCTGAGCTATGAACACAGAAAAGTCTTACACTGGCATCTTATTGGCACCTTCTACACAGAGTGCCTGCATTACCCCTGGATGGCTCCTTACCCTTGCAGTCCTGTGCTGTCAATCTAGATCAGGGATAGGTAACCTTGACTCTTTTATGACCTGTGGACTTCAACTCCCAGAATTCCTGAGCCAGCCATACTGAGGGGACAGGGAGAGGTTTCCAAGCTGAGCCATGCTGGCCAAGGTTGCCTACCCCTGATCTAGACCAGTGTTTCTTAACTTCACCCACCTTAACGTGTGGACTTCAACTCCCAGAATTCCCCCAGCCAGTGAAGTGTGCAGCCTTTAAAGCAGTGTTTCTCAACCTTGACAATTTTAAGGCATGTGGACTTCAACTCCCAGAATTCCACAGCCAGCAATGCTGGCTGTGGAATTCTGGGAGTTGAAGTCCACATGCCTTAAAATTGTCAAGGTTGAGAAACACTGCTTTAAACAGATTTTTCTTTTAAATACTGTTCTGATAAATTGTAGTTAGAGGAAGTTCTGGGCTTAAACAACCAATCTAGCCCATGACTACTTGGTAGTACTGTATTACACTTTGAGGAGCACTTCAAAACATCCCTGAATTGTCTCACTTGAGTTCATTGTTTGAAGGATTATGTCTCTTGAAGGCTACATACAGCTGCCTCAAGACCTTTTCCTGATATTTTGACTTATGCTGACCACCAGGAGGCAAGCATTATATAATCAATTTCATACTACTTGGAGCTGTTTATATGAAAGTAGCCAGATGTTATCCTATGAAGTTTAAAGACATTGGCTTTCAGCAATTGCAGGAAGAGATGCATAGAATCGATGCAAATTATATATATTAACAAATAAAAGAAAAAACGAACACCAGGATATAATAAACCAGCCTATTTAATATAAACAAGCCTGTGGTTAAGAAGAGTCACTAAGCTTTCATCCGGCCAAAAACTGCCGGCGTCATCAGAGTTAGAATAGAAGGAGATCGGGAAGGCAGCTCATATAGCTTCCTGCCTCAGCGCCCGGCTCCTTGAGCGCGTCATCGGCCCGTTGATTGTATTAATCCATATTGTGCAGAGTTGTTCCGCATCAGGCAAACTGTCCTTGGCTCCACTGGTTGTTTTACAATCCTCAAGTGCTCTTTCAGAGTGTGTGTAAGCACTTGGAGGGTGGCTGTCAATCCGTCCCTGCATCCAGTCTCCCTCCCTCCCAGGGCCATTATCCTCCTCCAGCCCCAAGGCCGTTGTCGTAATTCCCCCACTCCAGTCCTGCAACAAGCAGCTGTTCCGGCATTCCTACTCTCTGTCTTTCCCCTCCCTCCCCCTCCTTCTAGATTGCCTCAGCGCCTCCGTCCCTGGCTTAGGGCTGTTTGGTCCATCATCTCGGTCCATGGGAGTTGTGGTCGTCTCACCTATAGAGCCATCGTCCCAATTATGCAAAACACTGTCATCATCTTCCTTAGAGATCGTGCCCATCTCATCCATCATTCTACTGCCCCAATCCTGCCAAGGAAGAGTTAAATGTCTTCTCAGCAGGTCATGGCACTGTTTTTCCCATCTCCTAAGAGTCTGGTAAGCTGGCAAAAGATCTATATGCTGGTTGATGGAATTTTCATTAGAGAGCCAGGCTTCCTTGAGTAGGTGGCCACCCTTGGTAGTCTCATAAGCTATAACCTCTGCGTTAGCTAGATCGCACGTGTGGCCAGAGCTGGACATATGGGCCCACACTTGTGAGCGTTGCTCCTGCCTTCTAATACCCAGTTCATGTTTATGAACCCTGGTCCTCAGCCTTTTAGTAGTCTCCCCAACGTAATTGCTCGCACAGTCTTTGCAATTGATTCTGTAAACCACAGATGATCTTTGACCGTTGGGGAAAATAATTCTGTGCACAGCAGCACCAGCTACACGCCTTTCAGAGTGGCCACAGGAAAAGAGTTCAGCCCAATAGCTGAATATCCTCAGTTGCCCTCCACTTCCCAGACACTTGACCAGTGGGTGGGTGGGTGGGAAGAAGTTTGGAGAAACGCAAAAACTGCTTTAAAAAAGACTTTTGAAACCTATAAAAAGCAGGCTGATAAAAAGAGGGCTCCCCAAAGAACATTCCAAGTTGGGGAAAAGGTTTATTTGTCAACTAAATATCTATGCCTCAAATTGCCCAGCAAAAAATTGGGACCAAAATTCTTGGACCTTTCCCCATAGTAAGGATCATCAATCCGGTCACAGTAGAACTAAAATTTCCTAGACTTTTAGGGAAAATTCACCCAGTTTTCCATTGTAGCTTGTTGAAGCCTTATCGGGGCTCCACTTTAAGACCTCCTCCAAAGAAGGTACCTGGGCCCCTCGTAGTTGCGGGACAGACCCACTATGAAGTAAAACGTATTCTTGACTCTAGAATTTTTAAAGGGAAATTGCAGTACCTAATACAATGGAAAAGATACCCGTTGTCTGAAGCCACCTGGGTGAAATCCAGTGAAGTGAAAGCCAACAGATTGATCAAAAGGTTTCATGTGAAACACCTCAACAAACCAAAACATAATCCTTAACATATGCTTTTGTTCACTTTACAGGATCTGTCCTTCTTGTAAGTGTGGGCCGGATGTCAACGCTGCAAATACTGTATATTCTTGCTTTGACAATATGCAGAACTGTCTGGTATTTTTAGAGTTAATGCAGAGCAGAAAAGGGTGGAGGGAAAAGCCCGGGAAAGAGAGAGGAAGGAAACCTTTGACCTTCACACTAATTGGATAGCGTGATATATGAGAGCTAATTTAGGGAGGGAACATACAGATAATTTAATTGCTCAGGGGAAGAGAATTTAGATCTTGGCATACCTTCTTTATGCCTGTGCCGACATTTTGTAACATAAATAAAGACTTTTAGGAAAATCAATGCCTGGAAGTTCTTTGAAGTGTTTCATTAGCTGGAACCATAACATCTGGTTTATTATATCCTGGTGTTCATTTTTTCTTTATTTGTTAACATAATGCCCAGGAACTGGCATTTTATAGAATGCCAAGGAAATCTATAGAATGTGTGATGTTTTTAGGCACAGCATGAAATGTCTATGTTATTTTAATATGAGATCATATATATATATATATATATATATATATATATATATATATATATATATATATATATATTTGTGTGTGTGTGTGTGTGTGCGTGTGTGTGTGTGTGTATGTTTTCTGAGGTTTTTGCGGGTATTTGTATGTAGGTCTTTGGTTGTTCGGGTTTTCTCCCGCGTAAAATTGGAAGTGTCTTGGCGATGTTTCGACAAAGTCCCATTCGTCATCTTCAGGCTGGTGTTTTCAGCTTCGTGCTTCGAGGAGCAATGATATATATATATAGATCTTTGGTTATTCGGGTTTTCTCCCACGTAAAATTGGAAGTGTCTTGGCGACGTTTCGACGAAGTCCCATTCGTCATCTTCAGGCTGGTGTTTTCAGCTTCGTGCATTATTATTATTATTATTATTATTATTATGGATCATCGCACAGTCAGCCAGATGTTCAGACTGGATTTGGCATTTTGTCTACCTATCGAGTCCTTACCCAGGACCTGGGATAGGCAGATGTGGATGTTTAATGGTATTACAGATATCGTCGCAGGATGGAAGCAGTTCCTAGTAAGGCCGCCTTTTGCAATTGACTAATAGTGAATTTGTCAATGCCAATGGTGTTCAATTGGTGCTCCAGTTGTTTTGGGATTGCACCCAAGGCGCCTATTACTATTATTATTATTATTATTGTTGTTGTTGTTGTTATTATCATTATCATTATTATCTCCTTGGTCTCTTCCTATGGATATCTATACCCAGGACACATGCAGGCCAGATTTTGCACTGAAGCTAATTTAAACTTTCAGATGTTCTTAAGGAACTTTCCCCAGCTTTTCCAATTGTGAACTCTTTCTCTCCTCTAAACTTCTGCAATAATTTTTATTCCACGCCAGCTTCCCATGGAAATTCACGAAAAATAAGCATAACAACTTAGACCAATTTATTAGTTTATGTTATAACATACAAAAAATTAAAAAAGCAAATAGTAGGTAAAATAGGGAAGGGAAAAGGGAAGAGAAGAGTGAGGAAAAGAGGGGGAGAAAGAAAGAAAAGGCACTGACTTCCAATTCTCTTTGGTGCAGTAGAATAAGGCATTAACATCAAACCTCAACATTTTACTTTTACATAATAGTTTAAACTAGCCATTTCTATAACAACTAATCTATCTAATCAGTAAAACCCAAAATCAAAATTTCATTTTTCCTCACTTCAAATACACACACAAAAATAAATATTGATATGGATAGAAGCTCGGGCCCTCTTTCCCCAACACAAACCACAGAATATTTTAATATTTCCTTCTCTGGGGGGCTGACTTCCCACAGTCACAAAAGGGGATCACTTTACTCTGAGACACTGCAACCGTCATAAATATGAACCAGTTGCCAAATGTCTGAATGTTGATTACATGATCACAGGGACCCAGGTTGTAAGTGTGAAAAACCATCATAAATCATTTTTTTCAGGGCCATTATAGCTTCAAATAGTCACTAAACAAAAGGCTGTAAGTCAAAGACTACCTGTAGTAATTTCAATGTAGAGCAAAGCTCCTATATTTGAAGCTTTGGAGCTGAAGAAGCTTCTTGGATGAGAAGCGAAACATCTTCAAAGAAAAACAAGAACAGTTGCCTTTTGAAAAAGCGCCTTTGGGACTCCTATTGTTACTCTTTGTTCCCTGTAGATTGTATTGTCTATTATGTCTGGATTGTAGGAAAAGATTTCTTAGGGATTTGATTAGTTCCAATTCCAGTTATCTGACTCTGAGAATTCTGGGATTTGAAATCCATTTTGAATTTGCTAAGGTTGATAAATACTGTGCTAATAGCTCTCAATATGTCACCTATATAAAGGATACAATTTTTTTTAAATTGCATAAGTTAGAGCAGGGGTGTCAAACTCGCAATGTCACATGACGTGTCGCGATGTATTGCCACTTTGTTTCCATTGCTGGCAATGGGGTGGGCGCGATTTCGGCATAATGCATCCGGCCCGCGGGCCGGCAGTTTGACACCCCTGAGTTAGAGAAACAAAACTAATGTCAATCCATTAAAAGCCACAAGGTCTAAAACTAATACCATGTGAATATTTAAAAATATTTCAGAGATGCCTATTTCTCTTGCAAATATAAGAATCCTGCCCACATCTATCACACTTGCTACTAATTAGTCAGGATCACCTACAGTACCACTGTGGGCCACTAGGGGCAGCCACTGATCTTCGGAAAAAAATGCTTTCTAACAGTTACAAATAGAAGAAACGGAGGATATGAATCATATGCTTTTGTGTTAAGAGAAGTGTTGTTCTTACTAAATGTGACAAAAAATTACAACTATTTTGCCTTTTAATAACACTTGTTAGTTAAAAAATGTGCTAGGAAGGCAGAATATTAGATATATTTGTTGCCTTGATTTACTTATGAAATATAAAGGCTATTGCAGGACAAGAAGCAATGGATAGAATCTTTTCAAGGAGAGCAGCAACTTAGAACTAAGAACAAATTGCCTGACATGGAGAACAATTAAGCAATGGAAGAGTTTGCCTCCAGAAGTTGTGGGTGCTCCGTTGCTGGAGGTTTCCAAGAAGAGACTGGGCAGCCATTTGTCTAAAATGGTATAAGGTTTCCTGCCTGAGCAGGGGGTTGGACTAGATCAGTGGTTCTTAACCTTTTTGAACGAATCGCCCCCTTGAGCCAATGAGGAAGTTGTCATCGCCCCCCTCCCCCAACATAACCTCTCAATCACAACATAGGAAATAATTCTTCAATTTATGCAAACACTTTTTTTTTCTTTTCTTTAAAACTGTCATCAGGACATATGATGCAAATAATTTATTTCCAGTCTTTTTCTCATATCTCAGCTGTGTGAAAAATTTTGGTGCCACCCGTCACTTTATTCCCAAACTTCATGATACATGTATTTCATTATTATCTTATTTATTCAAGACACTTAAATGTAATGACCACTGAAAACAAAACATTGGGAGCCGCAAAACCCTTCTGACATCTAAAATGAAGATAACACTGCATATATCCTTTTTTACCTTTAATAAATATATATATATAAAGAAATAAAACGTGAGCACCAGGAAAAGTTAAAACATTAAAAGTTTTATAAAAGTTTTTATAAAAGTTTTTATAAAACTTTTAATGTTTTAACTTTTCCTGGTGCTCACGTTTTATTTCTTAGGATGCATACACCCAGGAATTACTCTTTTATTTTTACCATTATATATATATATAGGTCTTTGGTTGTTCGGGTTTTCTCCCGCGTAAAATTGGAAGTGTCCTGGCGACGTTTCGACGAAGTCCCATTCGTCATCTTCAGGCTGGTGTTTTCAGCTTCGTGCTTCGAGCAGCTTCGTGCTTGCTGCTCGAAGCACGAAGCTGAAAACACCAGCCTGAAGATGACGAATGGGACTTCGTCGAAACGTCGCCAGGACACTTCCAATTTTATGCGGGAGAAAACCCGAACAACCAAAGACCTACATACAAACACCCGCGAAAATCTCAGAAAACACACACACACACACACACACACATATATTCAGTGTTATCTTCATTTTAGATGTCAAAAGGGTCTCTCTCTCTCTCTCCCTCCCTCCCTCTCTCTCCCTCTATCTGCCCTTGGTCTGCCAATCCTCTTCCCCCACTCTCTCTCTCTCTGTGTGTGTGTGTGTGTGTGTGTAAGAGAGAGAGAGAGAGAGAGAGAGAGAGAGAGAGAGAGAGAGAGAGAAGCACTTGCGCATCCTCCCTCTCTCTTTCTCTCTCTCTTTTTCTCTTTCCCCTCTCCCTCTCTCTTTCCTCTCCCTCCCTCCCCCCTTCTTTCTCCAGGGGAGGAGAGAGAGAGAGAGAGAACAAAAGGCAGAGGGCGCCAAAGGGGCAGGAAGGGGAGGGCAGGAGGCAGAAGACTCCGTCGCCATTGGAGGCACCCAGCTCCGCTGCCCGCTGGGCCTGTGGGGATGCCTCAGCTCATGGTCACGTTGGCAGGCCGTCCCACATGTGCTGGCATCCCCGGGCTCAAATCGGGGCCACGGGGCATCTGCAGAATGCCCCACCCATCGGCTACATTGCCAAGCCTCCCCTCGCACTGCCGGTGTCCCCGGGCTTAAGTCACGGGGCATCTGTGGAATGCCCTCGTCAGCTGCGTCGCCAAACCTTCTCCCGCACCACCGGCATCCTTGGTCGGAACTGGAGCAACGATCCGCCTCCCACCAGGACCAAAGCTGGAGCCTCCCATGCTGCTGGTAGGTCCGTCATGCTGGAGGAGCTGGGGCCGCTCCGCACCACATGGCACTCCTAGCGATCCGCGACCCACTAGCATCACCCAGGGAGAGATGGCCCCACCGGCCACCGGCCCAGCCGGGACTGCCGCCCAGGGGGCAGCAGGAGGAAGGGGAGGAGGAGGAGGGCAAGGAAGCCAGCGCCAGGCCCCAGGAGGAGGCGCTCCCGCGGGTCCAGCCGGGGCTCTTCTGCTGCTGGTTGAAAAATGCCTCCCACTTCCTTTCTCTCCCCCCCCATCTTCTGCTCTCCTCACATTCTTTGCTGACAAAGCAACCGGGACTCTGGTGCGCCTTCCTGGCCAGCTGGGCCAATGGTCCTATGGCTGGGGATCGCAGGGGCTGCTCTCCCTCGGGGTCGCAGCTTGTGGAAAGGCTGGCCCGCTCAGCTGAGGCTCTGGTGGGCTGTTCCCAGTAGGGATCCCGGGGCTTCCCCGCACGGTGAGCCACATGCACCTCAGACGGGGCCAGCCAGGGAAAGGGACTTCTTGGCTGTGCTTCTCCCAGGGAGCGGGGCACACGGGCGCAGGGCCAATTAGGAGCCCTGTGAGGGGGAAAATCCGCATGAGAGAGAGAAAGAGAGAGAGAGAGAGAGAGATGGGGGACACAAGTGCCTCTCTCTGTCTCTGTCTCTCTCTGCAAATGGCAGAGGAGGCTCGGAGCCGCAGGGGAAGGCTCAAAAGTATCCCCAAACCTTCTTGCTCCATTGCCCCCATATCGCCTCCTTTTCATTCCTTTGCCCCCGTGTCGCCCCTTTTCATTTCATCACCCCCCCCTGAAAAATGAAATCACCTCCTGGGGGGCAATATCACCCAGGTTAAGAACCACTGGACTAGATGACCTGCAAGGTCCCTTCCAACTCTATCATCATCATCATCATCATCACCACCATCATCTTTAAAGTCCCTTCCAACTCTGTTATTGTCAGAATCCAATTATATTTCATCTCTATTATCAACTATAGAAAACCCTATTTTCCTTCTCTGGATTCTGTCATACGATGAAGGGAAGGGGATGAACAAAGGGGCTTTATGGCCCTCACTTCCTTCAGTACACTTCAAAGGGACTGGATGTGAATATCACCAAAAGGACTAACCATAACAATGGGGCTATTACCTTTCATGTACTCATCTCTGAAGTCTCCCTCCCGCCGGCAGTGAGGAAAAGGGGGTGGGAATGTAATGCCTGAGACTGTCACTGGAGGAAGGGGGTGATTGGGTAGGGCTATTGGGGAACCCCTTAAAACCTTGAATGGGAGAGCTTGGACCCCAAGTCCTGTCTAGAACACCTGCAACCATTTTCTCTTAATAAAGGATGCCTGTTGGAAGAACTATTCCAAGAGTTCTGTCTTCTTAAGATGCAAAGTGGGGTGGGTCCTTACAGTTATTCTTTTTTCCCTGGGCTAAGTTGCTATTTATAGATAAGCTGTGAAATGACTATCCTCTCAGCTCTTAGCTCTTGGCACTTATCTTCCCTTCTGTTTTCTTTTTACAGCCTCCCCACAGTTTTTCCCAGACCTTAAGGCAGACAACACCCAGAGATCATTTCCACAGTGAGGCAGCCTACGATTCTGGTAAGGGTTGCAGTGCTATCAGTTAACCCCACTAATCACAAAGCTTTGAGGGGCCCATGTAGGAAAATCAGAGGACAGTCATGGCGAAAATCTGTGCTAGACAAGGTAATGTTTAATGTATATTAGATTCATATCCCGTCTTTCCTTGAGGAGGGAATAGCAGACAATCGCCCTCAACATTGCAGATTTGTCACTGGGAGGGATCTTTATGGATTCTTTACACTGTGAAATGTTGAAATAAGAATCCTGGAGTCACCATGTGTGAGTTTTGCAGCCATATACATTTGTTTAATAAACAGATAGTGCTTCTTCCTCTTTTTTTAATCTTTAGTGAGGTCAGTTGCAGTGAAAGTGAGTGACTGGCACAAAGTTACTCAGTGAGCTACCATGGCTGTGGGTGAATTCGAACTAATCCTTGTCCAGCATCTCAGCCACCTGATCACATTTGGATATGAAGGGTCCTTGGTGCTCTCTGAGCTTGGTTGTTTCCTTGCAGACATTTCATTACCCAAACTCAGTAATGTCATCAGTGTTGGTGAGGAGTGGACTTTGCTTCCTCGATAGTAAGGAGCAAACCCACTCCTTACTAGCACTGATGATGTTACCTAGTTTGGGTAGTGAAACATCTGCAAGAAAACAACCAAACTCAGAGAGCACCAAGGACCCCTCATTTCAACTCTGAGCTTCAAATATTCTCCTTTATTGGTAACACTTGGATTTCTTATACCTATAGTAAGTAGATATACTAACACTAATTTAGTATTCTTTGCATGTCCTAATGTTCTTCCAATCACAGTTGTCTAAGACTGGCAGCACCATTTGAAGCGCCATTTTGAGGGATCCAAGAAAACTGCTGCACTGAGATGAAAGTTGGACTAGCTAGCCACCAGTCCCTTTCAACTCTATGGTTTTATCATTTTTTAGAAGCTCCAGGACTAATGGTAGTTAATCCACCTTCTTCTTTCCAGGTGAAGCAGGAAGCTGCCTTCATTTTATATCTTTACCCAACCTATTGTGGCACTTGTGTCCAAGATGGCCTCTGACTAAGGAAAGGCTGCTGATTTCTGCAATTAGCAATAGCAATAGCACTTAGACTTATATACTGCTTCATAGTGCTTTACAGGCCTCTCTAAGCAGTTCACAGAATCAATATGTTACCCTCAACAATCCGGGTCCTCATTTCATTGACCTCAGAAGGATGGAAGTCTGAGTCAGCCTTGAGCTGGTGAGAATTGAACTGCTGGCAGCCAGCAGAATCAGCCTGCAATACTCCATTCTAACACTGCGCTACCACAGTTCATATTCATAGACTTCTGGCTTTCTAGGCAGGACAGTATGTCTAGTTCATGGGTAGGCAACCTTGGCTCTTTTATGACTCGTGGACTTCAACTCCCAGATTTCCTGAGCCAGCATGGCTCAGCATGGAAACCTCATGGAAACCATGGCTGGCTCAGGAATTTTGGGAGTTGGTCCACGAGTCATAAAAGAACCAAGGTTGCCTACCTCTGGTCTAGTTATACAGCAAATACTCTTGGCCTCCCTCTGACCACCTCTCAAGCCTTGTGAACATGTTTGGGAGTCAACTGTACCCTTCCCCACCTTCTCATTCCCCTTGTACATGGGGCCCCAGATCATTAGGGGGAAAGCCACAACTGTAATCCCACGAGACAAGCTTTTCCTTGCATACAGAAGGAACACTAGTGTGGATGAGTTACAGTGGATTCTGATTTGGGTTCATTTGATCTGAGAATCTGGCATTAATGAATGTCAAATGACCCAGTGTCAAGTGACACAAATTGGCAAAATGTGGACCAAGCATGGCATGTGATCAAAGTAGAAAAGAAAGCAAGAAAAGGCATAGGAATGGGGCTGAGATACTCAAGTAAAATGAGAACAGGAAACATATAGCCTTTGCCCTATAAAGGCATTTCTGCTTTCTACTCAGATGCTTACTAAGACCTTCTCTATATTTGGAAGAACCAAGAAAAAAAGGTTAAATGAGAGCTATTTGGCACAAGCTGCAACTGCGAAGACCCTTCAAAAATTCTTCCTTCTCAGCTGATCCAGGGATACACTGCTTTTTCTTTCTTTGGAGCATCACCCTGGACTAACTAAGAAAGATTTTTCTCTTCAATCTGAAGATATAAGACTGGCATTCAGACTACAGCGAACCATCCTTTTTGGTAATTATATCTTCTGCTATGATTGTGTCTCTTGTGTAATGAATGACAGCCTTGGGAAAGCGTGTTAAAGGGTATAGTTGTGAACCAATGTCTTAACCATGTAATTAATAAAATGAAACTTCCCTCTTTACTTGCCTAAGTAGGTTTACTAAACATGGCATCTATTCAGTATTGTTAAACTGTTGTAATAACGTCACTGATAGTATAGCCCCAACTAGGATTAGGATTAACAATGAATTCCAAGTAGCAACAAAGCAATTTTTAAAGACAGCAAATGGGTACTGAAATATCAGAGGATGACACACCAAGATGTGATAAGGACTATAAACTGAACACACATCTAGCTGTGGTCCTGATATTTAGAGAAAGTTAAGAAATATGTTGAGAATGGAAAAAAAAATGAAAAGAGAGGTCTTCTAGACTTTAAATAATTCCAGTGGAGTCCCAGGACTTCTTTAGTTTAACTGTTTGCAATATTCAATGCAGACAACAAAGCTGTCGGCAGAAGGGAGTCAAAAAAGTCAAGATGACAGCCTTCACCTTGTGACATAAATAAAAAAAGTGGAGTTTTAGTCACATAGTGGACACCTTCTTAAATTTTTTAAGCCCCATGGATACTTCAGGCAATCTTAATGCAATCAAATATGAGTCATAGGTAAGCAGGGCCTCCAAGAATTTTTGAGCTCTCGTAGAACAATTAGCATGGAAAAATCAGTTGAGCAAGACCGTCCAAATGGAAGCCCAGAAAAAACAAGTGAATACATGCAGGGTTAAGAGTGTTAGGAAGGAGAAAGCCCAGAAATGAATAGGCTGCGTATTACTAAAAATGGCAGCTGGTGTTCTTTTTCCCTCAAGTCCATGAACTGCTGAAGCTGGAGGCTAAAGCATGTCTAATGAAAAGAAGGAATAGGAGTTATATCAGTGATTCTCAATCTTTTTAATGCTGTGACCCCAACCGGTCGTAAGTCGAGGACTACCCAACTGGTCGTAAGTTGAGGACTACCCAACCGATCATAAATCGAGGACTTTCCCTGCCCGGGAGCGCCGCGCATGTGTGATGCCACCCCCTGCGCCGGCCGAGGCGTAGCTGGCAAGCAGCAGAGATGGAGCAGGCTGACCACCGGCTGGGCCACCAGCTGGCCCAGCTCAAGGGAGGTAAGGCACCCGCCGGGCCCCCCACGTGCCAGCAACCTCCCTGCGCCCGCCGGCCTCCCACCTCCCACCCCTGGCCCTCTTTTACTTACATTTTTAGTAGTTGCTCAGCAAGGAGGGGTGGAAACTTCCATACAGCTCGTCTTCTCTGCAGACAACTTGCAGCACCGTTTGCAGAATGGGACTTTTGGCGGGCTCAGCAGGGCAGAGACAGCCTGGACAATTCCTATTGGCTTTTGAAAGCCAATAGAATTAGACTCTATTCAATAGAGTCTATTCTATTGGCTTTCAAAAGCCAATAGAATAAAAGGGAGTAGCACAGCTAAGGAAAAGGGAAAAAAATGGCGGACTGCATTGTTTGGTGACCCCCCGTGAAATGGTCGTTCGACCCCAAATGGGGTCGCGGCCCACAGGTTGAGAACCACTGGGTTATATGATATCCGTGTTCCAATATCTAAGGGGCTGCCACAAAGAAGTTTGTGCATGTATATATAATAACAATAACGATAATAATAATAAAGTTGTAATGGACCTTGGAGGTCATCTTGTCCACCCCCTGCTCAGGCAGGAAACCTTATACCATTTCAGACAAATGGCTGTCCAGTCTCTTCTTAAAAACTTCCAGTGTTGGAGAATTCACAACTTCTGGAGGCAGGTGGTTCCACTGATTAATTGTTCTAACTGTCAGGTCTTCTAGTTCAGAGGTCCCCAACTTTTTGGGCACCAGGGATCGGTTCTGTGGAAAGAGGTTTTTCCGCAGACCAGAGGGTGTGTGGTTTTGTGTGTTGGGGCTTTGCTTGTTTGTTTGGACCGGGTGCTGGCATGCCATGGACCAGGGGTTGGGGACCCCTATTCTAGTCCAACCCCCTGCTCAGGCAGGAAAGTTATACCATTTCAGACAAATGGCTGTCCAGTCTCTTCTTAAAAACTTCCAGTGTTGGAGCATTCACCGCTTCTAGAGGCAGGTTGTTCCACTGGTTAATTGTTCTAATTGTCAGGAAGTTTCTTCTTAGTTCTAGGTTGCTTCTCTCCTTGATTAGTTTCCATCTGTTGCTTCTTGTCCTGCCTTCAGGTGCTTTGGAAAACAGCTTGACTGCCTCTTCTTTGTGGCAGCCCCTGAGATATTGGAACACAGCTATCATGTCACCCCTCATTCTTCTCTTCATTAAACTAGACATACCCAATTCCAGCAACCGATCCTTATATGTTTTATTCTCCAGTCCCCTAATCATCTTTGTTGCTCTTCTCTGTACTCTTTCTAGTCTCAACATCTTTTTTACATCATGGTGACCAAAACTGGATGCAGTATTCCAAGTGTGGCCTTACCAAGGCATTGTAAAGTGGTATTAACACTTCATTTGTGTGTGTGTGTGTGTATGTGTGTGTGTGTGTGAACCTATTTTTCAAAGCACCAGAAGACAGGACAAGAAACAATGGATGGAAACTAATCAAGGAGAGAAGCAACCTGGAACTAAGGAGAAATTTCCTGATAGTTAAAACAGTCAGTGTAATGACTTGCTTCCAGAAGTTTTGGTTGGTCCAACACTGGAGGTTTTTAAGAAAAGATTGGACAACCATTTGTCTGAAATGGTATAGAGTTTGCTGTCTGAACAGTGGGTTGTACTAGAAGACCTCAAAAGTCCCTTCCAACTCTGTTATTCTGAACTGCTGAAGCTCTGTGTTTTTGATATATATCTAGTTCTGAAAGCGTTACATGACTTCAGCCATTTTTTAGCTTGAAGAAGGACAAAGATATCAGCCATTTTTAGTAATTGACAGTTTGTTTGTAAATACACGTCCCGACTTACGTACAAATTCAGGCTAAAGAGAGATTTAGGAATGGAACCCAGGGACTGTCTATATTACTATGTTTGGTTCAGTTAAAACTGAGACAGATATGTTAAGTACCCCATGGATCAGTTTAAAAGACATACAAGGACACTTAAAAAAGAGTTTAAGATTTGTTAAATACAACTTGATCAGCATTCCCAACAAACTTCTGAATGGAGTGGCATGAAGTTTAAATAAAGCAGAATTGCTCCAGATACCAAGTACAAAAGGAAGAGGGGAAGCATCAAGAGATGTTAAAAAAAAAGACATTTTGAATGAACTCTGATGGGATTGAATATCTTTTCAGAATAGTTGTGAGTGTACAGAAACATGACTCTGAGGAAAATGAACTTTGTCTCTGTTACTGATGAAATAGTAATTCAAAGCATGTAAACAGAACTAAAAGGACTGAAAATTGCTGATTCATTTCCATTGTGCTTGATCATGCTTTTGTAATACTTCTTAGTCATGTACAGAAGTTCTCTAAAGAGAAACTTGCACAATAATTTAATATTGAAGCATGTTTGGGAATTTGACTTTTTGATTCTCTCTCAGAAGTGCTGGGAGATAAACATCTGTACTTTGAAAATGTTAGAGATAGCTTAGGTGACAAATGGTTATATTGTCTGGTTCCCCTTGTGAAGGTAATATAATTTTTTTTCAATTCAACTAAGGAATATAATCTCAGATTTGATTACTACATGTGTTTCTTGGGTTTGGTGTCTTTCATTGGATAAGTTTTTTCAGAAAGTATTTTGTGAAGACAAAGTCATGAATTTTCTTGAGGAACAGTAAAAGCAGGAGCTTAGATCTGTTGATAGATGAACAATTTTAAAAACTGTAATTATTTAGAGTTTTTTTTCTTTACATGTGAATTTTAAGTTAGGTTTGCAGACCTTAGGGAATCCCAAAATGGATTCTAAATTAATGGGATTGGAAGCAGGAAATATTCCTATCCCCAGATAGATAATTGTTCAATGTATTCTACACTGCATGAATATTCCTGACCAGAGACAAAAAACAACAATATGTGAAAGAAAGGAAAAAACAAGTAATTTGATTTATATTGAATGAAAAAGGAAAGAATGCAGTGTTTAAGAAATGAATTTACATATAAATATGTGCCTATACATAATGTAAAATAATTGTGGTCAATGTGATGGTATCATGTTAGATATGTGGACAATTGCAATGCAATTTTAACCAATCAAGTGCCAAGAATAACCATAATTTTATAGATTGACATAAAGCAGTATGGTAATTTTGGAAGATATATTAATTAATACCTAAGCCACTAGGTTTTGATTTTTTAAAAAAAAATTGATGACTTATAAATGTATAGTTATTGAAATGTTGACTTTTTAATAGTTATTTAATAGGGCTTCTTTAATAATTATGGAATATGCCCTGAGTTGTGTTTAAGATGGGTGGCCATAAAATTTATTAAATAAATGAAAAATACAGCGAGCCAAAATAAATTAAGATGCTGCTGTCAGAAAGCAATAGAATGAAGTCAAAACATCTGAAAACATCTGAGTGATTGGGAAGAAGGATGTGGCTATCAGGCTCATAGTTTAAAAAAAAAAGATGGGAATCAGGTCTGGTAAAAGGTTTTGGCTTTGAATGTTTCTCCTTCTAATATTCCCATGGTTATAGCCTGAAAAGTATGACCGGGCAGCTCTCTAGAGAAGACTATACTGTAAAATCTGGGAAAAGTGGAAGGAAAGAGAACAAAAAGGATAACCAGAAGCAAAAGGGACAGACATGATCATAAAAGTGATGGGTGCATTGTTGAAAACCTGAAGACCTGAAGGGAATAGATCAGTGATGGCGAACCTTTTAGAGACCGAGTGCCCAAACTGCAACCCAAAACCCACTTATTTGTCATCGGATGCCAGGTGGGTGGGCGTGACTGTGGTGGTCGTGGTAGACTGGGTAGGTGTGGCCAAGGTGGGCGTGATCACCTCAATGTTGCACGTGGGGAGGGACGCATTTGGGGCAGGGTTGGGGGACATCCAGGGGATCTCTGGTAAGTGGGATGGTGGGCAGGAGGTTCGTCCTGCGCGGTGAGGCAGGGCGGGGGTGCCATTATCGCAGGGCAAGGTGAAGCAGGGGCCGAGGTGGCTGCTGCCTGACACCATTGGCCCCCACACACAGAGGCCAGCGAGCGCATGGTGCTGGGATGCATCTGGCCACGTGGGACCTCGTGAGCCGCCTCTGGCATGCGTGCCATAGATTTCACCACCACTGGAATAGATCATAAAGTCTCAGTGTGATGCTAAGAGCTGACACCAAATTGACGGCAGATAATCAAGCAGTCAATGGGTCCTCCTTACAATCATTCTCTGTCTTTGACTTTGTACCTCATTCTATCTGATACTGACGATTAACTCAATAGCTGGAGATGGAGAAATGAAGAAAGTCAGGTCAATAATTTTACAGCCTTTCTTTATTACTGGGTTAAAGTACTACTTACTCATCCCTGAGTTGGCAGAAAACTAGACTGACATGACACATGACATCCCATCCTTCCTTTATTACTCACGTTTTTTAACACTGCAGTCCTCTGTGCCTTCCAGGTCAGTGACTGACAAAGTCCAACAGATTTTATGTGCTTGGAGGCTGCCCTTGGAGGGTGCCAGAAGAAGGCAGAAAATACTACTTAACACTGATAATAGCTAAGGAAATCTAAGTCCGTCTTGCTCAGGGACCAGAAATGAGATTAAGGCAATGCCACGGTTTTTAAAAATGATGCTAACACTTAGTGACTGATTGAAGTTACCCCCCAAAAGAGGAGTTACAATTACGATGGTTCTCCCCCCCCTCCATACTCATGTGACTGCACTTTGGACACTTGGCAATACAATTACATTTGCAAACATTTGCAGCAACTGTGTTTTACAATGATTTTGCTGAAAATGGACTCTTCTGTTTTTGTTTTTGTTTTGCAAAATCACACCATTGCAGACAATGGGTTCGTTTAATGATTGTGACGTGCCTTTAACAACTGTGTTCACTGCTGACTTAATGATCACTGCAAATGAGATCATAAAACCAGGTTGGTCACGTGACTGGCCTGTTTTGACTTATGACCATCATGGGCAGGATCCATTACAGTGGTAACTTGAAGGCAACCTGTAGTGCTTTGATCCTGAATATAATAAATAAACATTTTTTGGGCTGAGTTACAGTGCAGTGTAATATTCTGGCTTTAAGAGATAATAATAAAAGTCTCCATCTAGTGGTCCCAGTGAGGAGGCCTTTTGCATTAAAAATCACAGAGGCTTGAAACTGAAAGATTTAACACTTTGCCCTTTTGTCACAGTCACATTCTGCAATTATGCTGGTTTAATTGGCACAATATTCATTTTTTTCCACTTGCTCTGCAGCAATAAACATGCCCATCTGTTCAAATGAATACCTGGGACTTGGGTTGGTGATTCCCTAGCCCAGGGCAGAAATGCAGGTTGTCCTCAACTTACAACTGTTCGCTTAGTGACTGTTCAAAGTTACAATGGCACTGAAAAAAGTGACTTATGGACGTTTTTCACACATATGACAATTGCAGGATCCCCAGAGTCACATGATCAAAATTCGGACACTTGGCAACTGACTCATGTTTATGATGCTTGCAGTGTCCTAGGGTCACGTGGTCTCCTTTTGTGACCTTCTGACACGCAGAGTCATTGGGAAGAGTCTTCATCCTGCCCCACATTTTCCCGCAGAAGTACAAATAAATCCCCTTCCTTCTTTAGAAAAACAAAAATAAGTAAATGAATAAATAAAAGGAAGAGGATCAAAGAACTGGTGCTTTTGTAACAGTCTTATTGGCAAGCTGCTAATCTCCTTTGGCAATCGTACATTTAGATCCTTTTCTCTGGTATGTCATGTAGATAAGTTCCAGTAGCTGTGAGACAGGATGAGCCAGACTCTTCCATGCATAGCAAAATATTGATGTTTTGGCAGTGGACAAACGCTACCTAAAAGTGGGATTTCCTATAAAGCAAGAATTGGAGGAAGTTAACACTAATTTGCTCTGATAAGCACTTGGCAATGTTGTTATATGATGGGTGTGTGCGTGTGTGGGGGGGAAGAATGAATTCAGTTGGGGCTCTGTGATGCCTTATTGTATGGAAGAATCATCGAATCATAGGGCTGGAAGGTATCTTGGAGGTCTTCTAGTCTAACCCCCTGCCCAAGGAGTCCTTACATCATGCTGGGCAAATGGTTGTCCTTTTTGTTGTTGTTGTTTTTGAAAATCTCTACTAATGAAGCACCTATTAACAATAACTATCATTAATGTTGTGACAGTAATGTATCAGTCAATTATATTTTATTCTTTTTTGTTTGTCAATCCACTGAAAAGTGCTTGAAGATGTTTTTATAGCATGTTAAAATAGTTTCATTTGTCTCCAATTTGCTTTCTAAGCTCTTAGTCCCCCTCCAAAGTAGACATTATTAAAAAATTCCTTGGAATCTGTTGTGTTGATTTTGAGACCTTGTGCAACAGGATGAAATGAGAATACACCACAGATGTTGGTAGGGCACAGAAAGAGGGGGTAAATAGCGACCTACGCATCATGATGCCAGCATGCAAATTATGTAATTTATATGCTTGCATCAAATAGCATGATGCAAACTACATATGTTACTTGCTTGATGATGTCATGAAACACATGCTAGTCTGGCATCAGTAGGGCTTTATGAATAAGGTTGCAAAATGCATTGTGTCACTTTACAGTAGACAGAAGAATGTCTCCCCTGAATCCTTAGGAAGGTAGGAGTGTACCATTATCTACACCAGAGTGAGCATGTGCAACATTAATGGTAGATCTCTGTGATAGACAACAATGTGTATTTCAAGGTGGAAACTATAGAAATATAAGAATTCCTTGCCCTACTTCAATTATGGTGATTAAATCAAAAAGAAAAAAATTAAGAGTAATGTGAACCACAGATGTTTACTTATTTTTATTACATTTCTAATATAAAAGAAAAAAAAGATAAAACTGAGACATTTTTTTTTTAAAAATAGAGAAATATTGAAAAGAAGGAAAAAATTAAGCAATAGACTACAAGAGCCAATGAATTATAAATGACTAGCAAATCGAAAATGTCACACGGTCAATATATTCTAATGCATCATTATAAGAATGGTTAACAATTAAAATCAGTAACAAGGGGAAAAAAAGCTAGGTAATAGAAATACATAAAAGCACTGTAAATGTGTAAGCTATGGGTCCATTTAAAATATAAATTTTAAACCCAAATTTGGGATATAATGCAATTCGATGTATAGATCAGTGGTGGCGAACCTATGGCACGGGTGCCAGAGGCAGCACTCAGAGCCCTCTCTGTGGGCACGCGCTCCCTCGCCCCAGTCCTAGGCCTTCAGCTGGGTTTTATAAAACCTTTTCGCTTTAGACCTCTGCCACCATGTGCAAAAAAAAAAAAGTTCAATCAGTCAATTTCAACTTCTCACAGGAAAAAAAAGATCTTGCAAAGTTGGAATTGATTGATTGAACTTTTTAGTCCCACCCAGTCTGCCGTTACTACTGCAGCCATGCCCAGCCAATGGGCCACACCCAGCCAATGAGCCACGCCCAGCCAATGGGCCACACCTACCCGGCACTCCATGATGCATAAGTGGGTTTTGGGTTGCAATTTGGGCATTCAGTCTCTAAAAGGTTCGCCATCACTGGTATAGACTTTCCATACATCCCAAAAAAGTTTTCCAAGTAAGAGTAAATTGTATACCAGATTCTCTTTCTAGATATGAAGTTATTCTAAACATGGAAGCATATTCCCACAATTTAATCAGCCTGCCTTCTGTAGAGGGGTTAAAAAAAAATCCAATAAAAGGTCACAAAATCCTTGCAGTTGTTATTATATATGATGCCAGCTGAGTGTATTTTGAAGAAATGTGGGGACTAGAGAAGTTTAGTAAAAAATATCTCAGGTTTACAATTAGGCTTATAATTTCAAAATTAGTTCCATTCAACCATGAGTTAATTTTCAATATAGTTGAGCTTTGTGACATTTATTTATTTATTTAATTTATATAGCCACCCATCTCACATATGTAACTGTGGGCAGCTTATAGTAAAACAGATAAAAATAAATAAAATATATATAAAATAAAAATACGTAGCAGACATACGGAAGAAGGATCCAATCTGTTGATTGCATCTCTAGCATTTTAGAGAAAAGGAAGTACTTACTTTAGCAATAGTAATATATCAGTAATAAAACATTTTATACCAGTACACTCTAACTAGAATGTTCAAAGTGAACTGAATATTCTTTTTCCATTGAAATTCTCCTTGTACAATTTCTATTTAAATCTAATCTTACAGTCTTAGATGTTTTCCCATCTGAATATAAGATTCCGTATGTAGATGAGTTCCATGGATTAAAGAACAGAAAAGTCAGTAATCTTTGGGAAGGGCTAAATTATCCGTAGTGAATTCAAAAATTAAAATTACTTTCAACTGCTTCCATGCATTAATATCTTAGGTTCCCCCCCCTCTCAAATAATGCTTCAAATAAGTATCAGACATATTGTTATCTGGGCAGAACTTCAAGTAATGTTCTTATCTAAATCACATCTTGGAAAGGAAATCTCTGTTTATGCAATCTAAAAACCTTCAGACATTCTTGATGTAAAAGTTACAATACTTTCATGCATCTTTTATCAGGTTTTTATATTGCCTATCTATTTTTATGGCTATACGAGTGGTTGTCACGCATTAGTGCCTGGAATATAATTATTAATTTATGAGAGTGAGTGTCTATACTCATTGTACAAACCAACCAGTTGAACTCAGTTCGGCACTTGTTGCAAAGTAGCACTTGTTGCAAAATAGCAGTTATAACTATATGAGCGGTTGTCACGCACTAGTGCCTGGAATATATTTTTTTATGAGAATGAGTGTCTTTACTCCCTGTACAAAGAACTGAATCCTAACCCTAAAATATTGAGAATACCTCAACATTGGTGAAATACATTAGACTGTGCCCACAGCAAAATGTAGTTTCTCCTTAAGGGAAAAATGCTACTTTATTATTGGAAGAATTTAGAGCCATTTTAAGCTGCCTCAGTATGGGCCTTGGACATCATGAAGACCATGTTTCAGAAACGGTAGAAAATAAAGGATGCTAGGGCATCTTCATGCCATCATTAAGTGAGTAACAAAAACCCGAATACGGACACATTCTTTTTCTCTCTCCATGTGTGTACACATGCAGAATTTGGCCTCCATCCTAATGCAGATATGACTGGATTTGAGGGGATTAGATAAATGCTGGAGCTACATTGACCCAAGTAGTATAGCAAATCATTGATCATGTATCTCAAGGCTTAGGTGTGGAACTGCTACTTTCCTGTAACAGAATAGAAGCCAGATATTAAAAGAGTACCAAGCTCACTGTCCAGTTTTTCAGGTAGAAATCTTCCCTAGTCTTGTTCAGTTCAGTATCTATCAGGATATACTCATAGCAATGCAACTGTTAAAGCACAGTGGATGTTGTGCCCCAAAAATAATTGAAGAATTGGTGATAGTGATGAGATCATTGCCTGATAATACAGCTGATAATCATCATGTCTCCTTTCCAGGCCCTGCTTGCTCTAACTACAGAACATGAGAGATCCAAAAGTCATTCAACATGAATTGATCAAGAGTATTATAATTTCCTCTTCCCATATAATGGTCTGTGTTACATGTCATGTCCTTCACTGTCACCACTTCTCACAGTTTAGATAGATAAATGATGTTAATTAATAAGGTGACCAACTTTTTTACAATGAAAAGAAGGACACAAATAAATTGAAGAAAAAAAATATTGTAAAAGCTGGCCCGGCCCATGGAAGGTCAACCGCCCCCCGCGCCCCCACCCACAGCCGCCCCGCCAGCACGCTGCCCCGCCGTGTACAGCGGGCCCCACAGCTCCCAAAGCATCAGCCACACCGGCTCCAGGGGGCAGCCTGCCGTCGACACACCCCACCTGCAGCCGCCCCTCCAGCACCGCCGCCCACCCTGCGCAGCCCCGTGTAGAGGGGGCCCGGCAACTCCCACAGCACGGGGGGCAGCTGGCCGCTGCCGCCCCTCACCCCCCACCCGCAGCACCCCCGCCGCCCCTGCCTCTTGTGCCTGCAGCCATTATTGCCCTAGCAGAGCCGAAGATCAAGAGAAACTTACCGCTCCAGTCTCTTCGGAACTAACTAGGAGATGGTGTAGTTGGGTAGCAGGGAAGGTGCAAAGTTCCTGCCAATTCGCCTTCACTGCAGACAACTTACATGTGCAAAGTTTGCCGGCTGGGTGTTTTGGCATACTCAGCAGCAATTCCTATTGGCTTTTGAAAGCCAATAGGGGGAGTAGCACAGCTCATGCAAAAATTGAAAAAAAACCATCAAAAAAAGTGCCGGACGTTCTATGAGAAAAAAAAGCCTGCAGATTAGTCTTCAAATATGAAAAAGGAGGACATGTAGGAGGACACTTTTTGAGGGAGGACAGAACTTACAAAAGGAGACTATCCTCCCTAAAGGAGGATGGTTGGTCACCTTATAATTAATTGTTTGGCTTTTTTTCAATGTTACAGATTTTAATCCAGTTGAATGATTACAACAGCAGAAACTTAAAGAGAAGAATAATTGTTTTTCTATATTTGATCTACACGGTTGCCTTATATTGCATCAAGCTATGAGATGATTTATTAAAGTTTGGTGCATGAATGTTCCTGGTTCTTTAGGATGTGCTTCCTATTCAAGAACCTTTAAGTGGAAATATTGGGTATTAAAACTGGGGTCTTATGAATGCCAAATGTTTCCCTAATGCTGAGTTATAGCCCTCCCAGAAATTTAGAGCATAGCTTGGGGCATGCCTAAGCATTGCTTCTCAGGGATGAATACAAATATGCAACAGAGACCCTGCTTGCAGACATTCCTGAATAATCCTTTGTCTCATGTGTTTGAAAAAAAGAGGACTTGTCTTCTTTAGCCAATTTAATTTCCTCTATTTAAGCTGGTTAATTTCTAGCAGCTTGATTGTAGCTGTACGTGTAAGTATATATGTAATTATATCAATTATACCTGAGTATCAAAATGCTCCTTAGATCCAGCTTTATTTCTATTGTAGCTTTTTGTAATCTAGCTGTAGCAGTTAAGAGTTGGAGGCTCATTCATTGGGAGGGGAACATGTTGGGGAAACTGCCCTAGTACTGCTCTTCAACATGCTACAGAATCTATTTATTTAATTTGTATCCTGCCTTTATTAATTTTACAAATAAGGCGGCGAGCATATCCAACACATCTTCCTCCCCCTGTTTTTCCCACCACAATAACGCTGTGAAGTGAGTTGGGCTGAGGGAAAGGGATTAGCCTAAGACAGCGGTTCTCAACCTGTGGGTTGGGACCCCATTTGGGGTCGAACGACCATTTCACGGGGGTCGCCAAACAATGCAGTCCGCCATTTTTCCCCCTTTTCCTTAGCTGTGCTACTCCCTTTTATTCTATTGGCTTTTGAAAGCCAACAGAATAGACTCTCTTGAATAGAGTCTAATTCTATTGGCTTTCCAAAGCCAATAGGAATTGTCCAGGCTGTCTCTGCCCTGCTGAGCCCGCCAAAAGTCCCATTCTGCAAACAGTGCTGCACCGGTTGAGTAGGCCTCGACTTACGACCGGTTGAGTAGTCCTCGACTTACGACCGGTTGGGGGTCGCGGCATTAAAAAGGTTGAGAACCACTGGCCTAAGAGGTCACCCAGCTAAGATGGGACTAGAACCTACATTCTCCGGGTTTCTAGCCTGGTGCCTGAACTATTAGAAAGCTGACTCATTTACTTCTATATGTTCTTAGCTCAACGTACCCTATTGGCAGTGGAGTTTCCTCTGATGTCCCTGGTTATTCTGTATTTGTCTCTTTCTATCATTAATTGCATCGGGATTCCTACCTGTGCAAATAGGAACAGAGGAATTGCCATTCTTGAAACAGCAGGCTATAAATGGAGATGTTCTTCTGCTTTCCAAACAAGCTCTTCATGATGGTTGGCTGGTTGGTTGCGTTTCCCAGAAATGGATCCATATTCTTTTTCAGCCTGGATTGGCAGCCCAGGATGGGTGCCCTTCTTTGTTCAGCTTCTTTTGTGTTTACAGCATAGGGATATGGTCGAGGTCTGGATCTACTGCACGTTTACTCCCGTTAGAATAGAATCTCAACTGTTTGAACAGAGCTGGAGGCAGTTGAGGGGGGGTACATTTGCCTAAGCATTATCCTTAATTTTTCTCATATGGGCATGAACATGTGGGCAACCCAGACGACTCTGAAGCTTTTCTCTTAACATATTTAGAGTGGGGAATCTGGGTGCATTGTCAAATGCCCATGGACTTCCTGTGCGCCTTCTGCATTGTGCTTGAAGCATTATCAGCCACTGAAATAGAGTCAGTTCTTCTTCTGTACTAGTCCCTCCCTAAGCAGACCTTTCACCCCTCCCTTAATTGCAGCTGGAAGGGGGAGGGATGAATTGTGATCTCTTTACAAAGCTGTGCAAAAGGAATTGCTTGAATTGAAAGAGAGAAGAAACTAACTGGTGCTCTTTGTCATACAAAGCGGTGTCTTGGATGCCCAGTCAGGCTCCTGAGGGTGCCCAGTCAGGCTCCTGAGGGTGCTTTTTTGAAAGCTGTAAAGGTCTACAAGTTGCATTCCATAATTGAGTCCCAGATGTGCTGTGAACACCTTATTTTATTTTGCTGCTTCTTCTGTGCCTCTTACGTTCATTGAAGGTAAGTCCACAATAGACATCTGGGATTTCCCCCCCCCCCCTTTCCTTTCTGATAGATGAGTTTTGTTTGCCTCTTTGCTTGATTTGGTTCTAACTTCTCATATTAGTTGTTTGCATGAGTAAAGAAAAAAAAAAAGAAAGGTCAGGAAGAAATGGTCCCTGTTAGCAACAGCATGTGTGGGTTTCCTTACAGTTGTTTTCAGCTGATAATAAGCCAGTTCCTTGCTCGTGTGATTTAAGCTTATCACTTTTTTTTCTTCACAAATACCAATTATTCTAAGTAGGATAGGAATGTTCGTAATAGAGTCACACAGCAAAGTAACCAAACATACTCAAAATTTGCAATGGCCAGACCTGACATACTGCAAGGGAAGGAACCTGTCATATAACTGAAAATTACAATCATGTATAAATTGTATAAATGTATAAAATATATAACAGAGGGACTGGAATAAAACTGAGCAAGAGATAGATCTATAACCGCTAGGAGACATTGGAAGTCAGACAGCAAATAAATTTAATAAATGATGATGAATCTAACCAATACCGATCTTATTGAATAGTAACCCTGAATGATTTTTCAATGCACTAAATATTAAGAAATCAAACCAAGTTTTTCTTTTTAAAAGATTAATTCTGATTCCTTTAAAATCATAAGAAATGCAACAACTTCCTTAGGACCCGATTAAAACTTAGTTGTCCTCCCATTGATTTTTTTTCTATAGCTAATTAGAATAAAAACACAAGACTATCTTCCCAGAATATTTTGAAAAGCCTTCCATGGTTAATGCTATCAGCATAGTAAGCTAGACATATTATGGAATGCGAATACAATATTAAAGTGTAACATTTTAACTAGTTATCACAAGGGCCAGTTTAACCATGCTTCTCCCCCTTTACTTCCCTGTGTCAATAATTCAGATCTATTTTGGCTGATTTATTAACAAGATTATCTGTTTTCACTGGCCTTGCAAGAATATTTTTATAAAATATTTTTAAAATAAATTCAGGGCATTTTTTAAAACCTGCCTGCCAATCATATTTTTAAGGGGGAAATGAAATGTATCCAAATCTCAGGTGTAGTGTGCCTTTAAAATTTTAAAATCAATGAAAGACATACCTTGGGCTGTTCAGACTTACCGTACAATTTAGGCTCCTATAGTATCAGCCATTTCCAGAAAGGCAGTTTTTATTCATCTCTGGCATCAAAAAGACACAAAGAGTCTTAATAGCACGTTAAAGACTCAGCCAGCCTTTACAGCAGAAGCCTTAACGGAGCTACGTCTGAGTCAAGGGATTGTCGTCTATGTGGGTTATGCCAGACAAAAATCATTTATTTGCTTAAAACCAAAGGTCGTTGTGGAGCAAGTAACACTATCCAGGCAATCAATCCAGATGAATTCCACAAAATAAGTATATGATTCTGTCTAATGTGCAATGCAGCTCTGTGTGTGTGTGTGTGTGTGTGTGTGTGTGTGTGTCTGTGTTGTGTTTTTGGCTTTTCCCATGTATGCATCTGGGGCTCCAAGATTGACTCCTTATGTTGAGAAATCAAAGCCTTTTGTTGGCGGCATCCTGTCTGTATAATTCTATGCTCGGAAGGGCTAATGGGGCCGCTGAACACAAAGGCTAAACCTTTCCATAGAGAAAAATAGCTGTTTCAGAATACAGTTTTATGAATCAATTTAGAAATAAGTATTGCTGAGGCACAACTGATCTGTACTGGTTGCTGAGAGGGCTGTCATAATTTGCTTTTGTTTTAATTTCACACTGGGGTGTTCATGTTTCATTAGCTATGTTTTATTTTGCTGTCTACATTTTGAGAATAAAGGATAATTCAGTTTTAGGGCCAAAAGGGAACCAAAGTTTATCCATGCACAATTCTATACTTCTTTGTCCTTTGATTTTGTCTCTTTTCTTCCCTACTGTTATTCTACCTCTTCCTAATTGCCCAACATTTCCTTTTGGTATATGGCATGATTGTCATGCATTAATTTAATTTTATTTAATTATTTAATTTTTCCAATAAGTTGTTTTTCAGATGAACCCTTTGTCCTAGGAATTCTGGATGTTCTCAGCATATCTTGGAGGAATCAAGCCAGGGAAAACTCTACTTTACAATAAGAAACTTTAGAAATCAATACACACACACACATACACACACACACACACACACACACACACATATATATTACTAATATATGTATTACTAATATAATATATATATTACTAATTTCGTTAAAAAAAACACAAATCCTGGGTAGACATTTAGTGTAATAGTAGTGAATCATTTATGAAATGCTTTCTTGTCAATATATTACGTAGTGATTAAAATAAATTGAACATAATAGAAAGAAAATTTAAACCCATGTGAATCCAAAGCACTGATATGGGATTAAAATAAACTGAACATAGCAGAAAAAAAATAATTAAAATCCATATAAAATCCATTTAGTGTTGATACGGGATTAATTACATCTTTAAGTTTGTTAATTCTAGATCTATGGAAATGTATTGCTTCATCTTTTCATATTTAGAATACAAAAACTTTTCAAAAATCAATAACTAAGTCCAAGAGACCTTGGATATATATTTAAAAAACAAAGCTCCAATGTACAATGATATTTTTTTCATAAAGTTTTGATTCATTGTTATTTTTGCGTTCTGTTTAGGCTGCTCTGGGTCAATCAATGAATATTAAGGATGCATCTGGGTGTATTCTTAGTATTTTGAAGATATTAGGATTCAGGATTTGAGGGGCATTGCCTAAAATGACTTTTCCATCATAAAGAGCAGAAATGTACAACTGATTTGTAGCATTGGATGCTTCATAACTGTACGTTGTTAACATCTGAATTAGACTTTATTAAAAAAAAGAAGTATTTTTTTAGGCAATATGGCCAACATTTTTAAAACAGTTCAGTTGATAACAATTTTTCAGGGCTGATTAATTTTTCAGCTTATGTATTGATTGTTTAATACGGTTTATGCATTTATACATTTTTATTTGCATGATAAAATAAAACAGTAAATGAAAAATGTCTGAAAAATAACACATGTATGTATTTCCTAGGAGTAAATATAATCCAGAAAGATGTCTCAGAGCTCAGAAGTCATTGTCCCGATGGCAGATTGCAATACAAATGGTATCCAGAATCAGTCCTGCAGCTCAACAAAACCCAGTACTGTCGCCTTTTGTAACATCTGCTACAGAGTGAAGACAAAGAGTGGATTTATAGGCTGTCGAAAAATAGTTGAAAAAGAAATTTTGAAAGATATCAGGTATGTTCATTTACTACGTCCACTTGCATGCTCAGCTTGTTTTCTTTTTAGTTATCATTAGCATTTGCATAGGATTTTTAATATGGCTCATTTGAAATATTTTGGAAACTTTTAGGACCAGATGATGGCACTTGGATCATATCTCTGGGATTTGAAGTTTGTCTATTTGTTGAGGTTGTGCTTCGCTGAAGCATCAGGTGTATAATTTGGACTTTTTATTTTTTTGGCCCTTCCAGACAGCTTTTGACGCCTGGCCTGAATTAGTTTTCTTGGAAAGTTTTCAGAAATAGTTTGCCATTGTCTCCATCTTTGGATTGAGAAAGAATGACTGGCCCAAGATCACACAGCTGGCTTTGTGTCCAACATGGGGCTAGAACTCTTGGTCTCATGGTTTCTGGTTTAATGTCTTGACCTCTACACCAAACTGACTCTCATAATTTGGACTTGCATAGAGTCATTTAGGCCCCCGTGGCTTCCATAGTAAGGAATGCCTTTCTCAGCTTCAGCTGTCTACTAGTTGAGTCCATTCCTGGACAGTCAGTATTTGAACACTTATTTGTGATATTTTTTTTTTTTGCATCATCAGAAAGTTTCAATCAGGGAAGAGTTCACACTAATGAGAAAGAATATAATGTGTCTTTTTTCTCTCAGGATGCCTATGTTTATTGACTAATCTTTCTATTAAGGATAATTAATATGATGGCCATTTGTAAATTCTTGTGGCAGTTGAGCAGCAGTGAAAAAAATGCTATCCTTTCTGAGGTGTACACTTTCTACTACAGTCATTTATGCCATATCCCAGGGGTCCCCCACCCCCCAGTCTGTGGACTGGCACAGGTTCGTGACATGCCAGCACCTGGGCCTCGCAAACAAGCAAAGCCCCATCCACGGGATGCAGGCAACATGTGAAACCACACCCTCTCCAGTCCATGGAAAAAAACTCTCTCCACAGAACCGGTCCCTGGTGCCCAAAAGGTTGGGGGTCACTACCGTATCCCATACATTTTTTTAAAAAAAAAATTACAAATAAAGGCAAATATACCTGTCCCAAGATAATGTTGCAGGATCGATCCAATCTTTGTCAGTCACTGGGACTGGAGGTTTAATCTTTCAAGCTTTCAGACTTCTGCTGGAGCCCATTCACAGGGATATCTGAGAATCTCTCTCACCAGAATGTGTCACCACTGGCCTCCAGCACAAGTACAGAAGCTCAGATAACTAAATCTCTGGACCAGTTGACCCACCCAGATTGTATCCTAAAAAATTCTTATCCTTGGAATCAGCTAGAAGAGAACAGAATATGAGATAAATCATATGTGAGAATGAAGCATAACCACTAGATAACAAATGAAAAGACATGAGAAAATAAGGCATTGTCTACTCTAGATCTAAAAGTTGGTTGACTAGTTTGGAGAATATAGAAAAAAACACAAAGCACAGTAACCCAAGTTCAAACACCAGTTGTCTTCTCTTCTCGGATGTTTGTTGTATGGATCTCCCTTTAAATGTTTACTTTCCATCATTGGTTTGGCCCGTGTAGGCTCAAAAGTTCAGTATGGTGTGGGATCAGTGGGTGACGCTATAAATAATTAACTGAATTATATTACTCTCTGTGTGAAAAGTAAAAGGGTTACTCCCTGCAGAATATTCAGCAAAATACAGGTAGCTAGAAACAGCGGGTCATGAAGGCAGATGTCACCAAACTTAATTACACCATAAAAAGGTCAGATTTCAGAGAATATCTGAGGTCATGGAAATATGTTGAAGTCAATATTACTTTTCACACAAAACTCCTGAAAATAGATTCTCTGCATATTTGGATCAATGGATTTCAACTTATTACTATAGGTAATCCTCAATTTATGGCCACAACTGAATCCAAAATTTATGTCGCTGAGAAATTTGTTGAGTGAGTTTTGCCCCAATTTACGACCTTTCTTATTAAGTGACTCATTGCAGTTGTTAAGCTAGTACCATGGTGATTAAGTGAATCTGGGTTCCCCGTTGACTTTGCTTGCCAGAAAGTCACAGAAGGGGATCCCATAACCCAGGATACTGCAACCGTCATAAATACGAACCAGTTGTCCAGCATCCAAATGTAAATCACATGACCATGGAGATGCTGCAATGGTCGTAAATAAGAAAAATGGTCATAATTCGCTTGTTTCAGTGCCATTGCAACTTTGAATGGTCACTAAACAAACTGTTGTAAGTTGAGGACTACCTGTATCTAGAAGTCTATGGAGATCCTCAGTCATCCAGGTCATGGTTTTCCCAAAGGTGCTTTTTCAAGAGGCAACTGGATTTTCTTTGTTTTTCCTTGAAGATGTTTTGCTTCCCATCCAAGAAGCTTCTTCAGTTCTTCAGTATCTAGAAGTTCAGGTAGTTCTCGATTTACAACAGTTCATTTAGTGACTGTTCAAAGTTATAAAACCACTGAAAACTGTGACTTTTGACTGTTTTTCACAGTTACGACCTTTGCAGCATCCCATGGTCATGGGATTCAGATGCTTGGCAACTGGGTTCATACTTATGACCGTTGCTGTGTCCCAGGGTCATGTGATCCCCTTCTGAGAAGCAAAGTCAAAGGGAAATCCAGATTCACTTAACAACCGAGTTGCTAATTTATCAACTGCGGTGACTCACTTAACAACTATGGCACGCACGGTCATAAAATGGGGCAAAACTGACATAACAACGGTCTCACTTAACAACAGAATTTTTGGACTCAATTATGGTCGTAAGTCGAGGACCACCTGTACTTTCAATTCATTTACTCATCCAGTTTTTAAACTGTGTTTGAAAAGATGCAGAAAAACAACAATGAGAGGGATGTAGACAATTTTTACAAGGAAAGGCACAAGCAGTTGGGTTTCCTTTTTAGGTTAACAAGAAGAAGGGCAACTAAGGTAGAGGACACCTTGGATATTAAAAAAAGAAATCATATATTGCATGGAAAGTCTCATTGCTCTTCCCATAACACAAAATATAGAATCTTGAAATTAATTGAGTCACAAAGGAAGTATTTGCCACAAGAATTATTAGTAGCCACACTGGCTATTCTTTGTGTGTATTCATATGCCTTCAAGTTCATAATTATGCCTGGCAACACTAGTCGATGGAGAAATTTTTTGGCAACATTTTTTGGGTAAAATAGTTTCCCACTACAAATAGCCCTTGACTTAACAACAGTTCATTTAGCAACTGTTGCAACAGCACTGAAAAAGTGACTTATGACCGTTTTTCACATTTATGACCTTTGAAGCATCTCTGTGGTCACGTGACCAAAATTCAGATGCTTGGCAATTGACTCATATTTATGGCGGTTGCAGTGTCCTAGCATCACGTGATCTCCTTTTGCAAGCTTCTGACAAGCAGTGTCAATGGAGAAGCTAGATTCACTGAACCACCGTGTTACTACCTTAACAACTGCAGTGACTCACTTAACAACTGTGAGAAGAAAGGTTGTAAAATGGGGCAAAATTCATTTAACAACTGTCTCGCTTAGCAACAGAAATTTTGGACTCATTTGTTGTTGTAAGTCGAGGAGTATTTGTATCTTTTTTCTGCGGTTGAATAAGGCCACTGACTTAGGCACTTTTAAAAAAAAGAATCTTTGCCAAGTTGTGGACAGGTCTTGATAACCAAATATCTAGTTTTGGATTCACTGGTACTTTATTTGTTTAATTTATTTAATAATTTATTTATTATCCAACTCTGAGCAGGCTTAGCTTCCAAGTCAGATACAGTGACCCAGATGCTATCATCTACCATAAACAACTTAATAATAATAATAATAGTAAAGTTGGAAGGGACTTTGGAGGTCATCTAGTCCAACCCCCTGCTCAGGCAGGAAAACCTACACCATTTCGGACTTGATGATAATGATACTGTCTGTTCAATTGTATCCAATTCTCCGCGTAGACCAGTTCTCTCCTCATTTTGTGATATTTCGCTTGCTTTATGCTCTACCTGGAATCAGCTTTGATAGTGTTTAGATGCCATGTTTTGGGCAGCCTCATTTTCTTTTACCGCTGATTATTCCGAGCACAACTCTCTTTTTCAGTGAGTTTGGTCACGTCATCTTGTGATTTTTGCTTTCCAGTGACATGTTTGTTTTTATATGCTCCATTACTTGTCTGTCACTTTGGGGGTCCAAAGATTGCCCAGGAGCCTTCTCCAGCTTCACAACTTCTTCTTCTTCTTGTGCCATATCCATTATCGGACGTTGGCGATCATGTTGGCGATCATGTTTTTTTTTTATTGAAAATTTTTGCAGTTTTACAATAAAATGATCCCCCTCTCCCACCCCCCCTCCCACCCATCATCCTCCCCCCTTCTTCCCAGAGCTGAATACAAGGTTAATAAAAACTAAAAACTTAAATAAACATCAAACAATTATAAATACATTCAAAAAAACAACAAAATTTTAAATACTTTAACTCCAATATATAAAAACAAAACAAAACAATAGTTCCAATCGTTACCTTAAGCATAAATTATTCAAAAGCTAGATAATACTTTTTAATCTCATATTTGTGCTGTATAAAATTCACCCATCTTTTCCACACCAAAAAATATTTCTCTTGCGATTGATCTTTCAAATAAGCCGAAATTTTTGCCATTTCAGATAAATAAGAAACTTTTAAAAACCATTCCTCTAAAGTAGGCAAAAACTCCTTCTTCCAGTATTGCCCTATCAACAGCCTTGCCGCTGTAATTAAATTCAACATTAAAATAATTTCTTTATCATCACAATCAACAATAATACCTAACAAAAACAGTTGTGGTGTAAATTTTATCCTTCTATTAAAATTTTTTTGAATATTCCACCAAATCTTAATCCATCGCACGAAAAAGTGCTGCTGAGTTTTGTCCAAACCAGTCCCTTAGATTTTGAAGCCACGATGTTCTTCTTCTGCCTGGACCTCGTTTGCCTTCAGTCTTTCCCTGCAGGATTAAATGGAGTATGCCGTATTTTTCTGGGTGTCGCATCACATGTCCGAAATATTCTAACTTTCGTTTTTTAATTGTTTTGATGATTTCCCTTGGCTTTCCCAGGCGGCTTATCACCTTCTCATTTCTGATCTTGTCAACCCAGCTTATACGTAACAGCCACCTGTAAATCCACATTTTAAATGCTCATCACAACTCAGAAAACCTCAAATTCAAGGAAGATCAGATAACTAGTAACTACTGGTCATATTATACAATTATTATTTTTTTTATGGTTCATCTTGGCTCCTTGAAAGAACCTGTTTGGGCATTGGTGGATCTTTGGAACTACAGGTAGTCCTTGACTTACAACCACAATTGAGCCGAAAATCTCTGTTGCTAAGCGAGGCAGTTATGTGAGTTTTGCCCCATTTTACAACCTTTCTTGCCACATTTGTTAAGTGAATCACTGCAATTGTTAAGATAGTAACACGGTTGTTAAGTGAACCTGGATTCCCCTTTGACTTTTCTTCTCAGAAGGTCGTAAAAGAGGATCAGATGATCCTTTGGGACACCATAAATATGAGCCAGTTGCCAAGCATCTGAATTTTGATCATGTGACCGTGGGGATGCTGCAACGGTCGTAAGTGTGAAAAATGGTCATAAGTCACTTTTTTCAGTGCCATTGTAACTTTGAACGGTCACTAAACAAATGCTTGTAATTTGAGGATTATCTGTAATGCACAGAATATATCTTTTGCACTGGGGACTCTTGTGTATTTTTCTTTTCTTTTTTTTTAAAAAAATCTTTTTCAAGAAGTTCAGCAGTGGCAGAAATCAGCTTCCTTGAATTACAGTTTGCCTTTAGTGTGCAGCTGTTGGGGTATTCCATACCAGAGCTTGCCAAGACACATTTCTGACCTAAGATACTTGTTTCTACTGGCTTAGAAAGTGATATTATTTTTTTTTGTTGGTTTGTTTTTCAGTGGAATAATGACACCAGGACTGAATGCAATTCTGGGGCCAACAGGCAGTGGCAAATCTTCGTAAGTTTTACAGCAGTGGACAAATGTGATTTCATGTATATATGACTGGGAATCCCCTGGGCAATGGTGATGTCATCAGCTAATCCTTTTAACTTTGTGACAGCTGTTTGAATTTCAGCACCCTGTTCCTCTCCTCACGCCCTGCCCATGCAGATGTGCGTTCTGCCGAGTGCAGTCATCTCACTGCTTTTCTGACATTTGCATATGCGATGCTGCCAATTTAGCTGGTTGTTCTTTCTTGCTGTCATTGTCCCTGTCCATGTTGGCTCCAAGTCTTTTGCTGTCACTCATTAGCGCTGTCTGCCTCCTCTCGATCATTTGCTGTGACCCTAAATCCATTGAGGAAGGAATATGATCCTCTGTTGACCTGTTTGTGTCAGTGAGGATCTGTGGTTGTTTCATCCTTGCGGTTTTCTTATTTAAAGATATCTGCTGGTGTAATGTCTGATAAGCTAGTAACAGTTCAATATGGCGGTTGATTGAATGCTTGTTGGATAGCCATGCCTCTTTTAGCAGACGGCCGCCCTTTGTTTCATCATGAGCAATGACCCTAGAACTCCGACGATGTCAGTAGATGCTGATGAAAGCTAAGTTTTTAAATAAATTCTTTAGTCTCGGTGATCTGTGTTTTAGTTTTTGAATATATATATATATATATATATATATATATATATATATATATATGTAGGTCTTTGGTTATTCAGGTTTTCTCCCGCGTCAAATTGGAAGTGTCTTGGTGACGTTTCGACGAAGTCTCATTCGTCATCTTCAGGCTGGTGCTTTCGGCTTCGTGTTTCTAGGAGCAATGTGATCGTAGCTGTTTCTTCCTTTTAACTGCCAGTGGGGATATGAACTGATTGGTTGAGAGCCTGGCTGTGTTCTGATTGGATGGAGGTGTGTTCTGATTGGTTAGGAGTTTGGCTGTGCTCTGATTGGATGGGGGGTTGGCTGTGCTCTGATTGGTTGGGGGAGTGTTCTGTTTGGGTGGGGTCTTTGTTGTGCTCAGGTTAATCTGAGTTGCAGGGGGATGTGAGATGGTGAGCATTGCCATTGCTTGGCTTCGCGTCTGTGGCCGTGCCCCATCTTCAGGGTGGGTGTCAGTTTGCTTCATGTATGGATTGGAGGGGTTTAAAGTGGCCAATGATGCAGCTGTGATCTGGCTTCTGGTTTGTGGTCGTGCCTCATCATCGGTGTGGGTTTGGGTTTACTTTTTGTGTGGACGTGTGGTGGTGACATCCTGTGTGGCTTTCGTGGGTGTGGGTCTGGTGTCATTCTTTGTGCTAGGGACTCATTTGTCAATAAGGGTGGGTTTCCAAATGGCTGGTAGGCGGGAGGTATCATCTCATTTGTTCATGCTATGTGGGCGTTTTTCTATCTTGATGGCTTCTCTGATTATTCAGCTACGATCACACATTGCTCCTAGAAGCACCAAGCCGAAAGCACCAGCCTGAAGATGATAAATGAGACTTCGTCGAAACATTGCCAAGACACTTCCAATTTGACAAGGGAGAAAACCCGAATAACCAAAGACCTACATACAAACACCCGCGAAAACCTCAGAAAACAAATATATATATATATATATATATATATATTCTGACACGAGCGGAGTGCAAATATATATATTTGCTGCTTAAGACCTGGCTTTTCCGGCAGGCCTGGGGTTTATAAAATCTGACCCCTGGATGAATGTTATTGTATTGTTTGTTTGTTAAGTTATGTTGTGTTTTTATTGTAAACCGCCCGGAGTCCTGTGGGAGTGGGGCGGTCTATAAATTTTAATAAATAAATAAATAATATATATACATATATATATATGTATATGGGGCAATATATATATATATATGCACTCCTCTCGTGTCAGAAGCACCGAGATGCTTCCAAGTTAAAAGGATTAGCTGGTGATATCACCGTTGCCCATGGGAC
This sequence comes from Crotalus tigris, assembly GCF_016545835.1. Taxonomy (NCBI): domain Eukaryota; kingdom Metazoa; phylum Chordata; class Lepidosauria; order Squamata; family Viperidae; genus Crotalus; species Crotalus tigris. Next base: position 153,824 of record NW_024097440.1, read on the forward strand.
ACCCAGTTGGGGGGTGCCTTTCATGTCCACAGCAGGAGCTGGAGTAAAATATGGGTTTTTTCCCCACCCCCACCCCATGGCAGTACTTAGGTTTCGAGCACAGGCTTGCTCTCACCTCCAACCCAGCCTCCTAAGCGCAAGAGCCACCCTACTATATGTGGTTTTCTATAATCCTTTGCTAAGCAGAAATTACTTTGATGTGAATCATAATTTGATAGCTTCTGTCCGTTATTTTGTTGGAATATTTGCTTGGATCCTGATAGGTATAATGCTATGGTCACACACCTATCTGTGCTGTCCTAGGCAGCTGAAAAATAGCTAGATGCTGATTATGCCCAACTGTCTAATGCTCAGAATTAAGATGCTGAAGCAGTAGAGTAAGAGACGTGTTTGTTTATTTGTTTAAACAGTCTGGTCATAGTCTATTGGTCAAACCATATATTTATGCCAGATAGATACCATATATGCCGGCGTATAAGGCGACCCGGCGTATAAGACGACCCCCATCTTCGGCGCCGAGTCGCATGCCTAGAAAGTCGTCTTATATGCCAGAAACGACCGGTATTTCCGGCATATAAGACGACTCGGTGTATAAGACGACTCCCGACTTCGGCGCCGATTTTAACCCTTGCAAAAGTCGTCTTATACGCCGGAATATACGGTAGTTTGATGATGCTTCCTTCCTTTGAAATCTTAAGTACCTCCAGTCTTGCAACGTAGGGTCATATCATAACTGTGGAGGGGATGGTGTAATCCTGGCTGAGGAATTCCGGGAGTTGACATCTTCAAGTTGTCAAGGTTGAGGAACACTGATTTACATGAAATAATAACAACTGCTGCAAAATTAGACTGGGAGAGATGAGACAGGTGGGTTTTGATGATCTCTGCCAAACCCTCTTATCTGAAGGCATTTCATTTCATTGAGGCTTTCCCCGTAGTTGCAGGTTTTATATAACCAAAACCATACAAATGTGTTACTTGCATTTGTGCACTTTTCACTTTAACAAAATGTGGCAAACATTAGGCAATCCTGATTTCTCTTTTAGATTACTGGATATTTTAGCGGCACGGAAAGATCCTCATGGCTTAACTGGAGCTGTTTTCATCAATGGTGCCCCCCAGCCTGCCAATTTTAAATGCATCTCCGGCTACGTAGTACAGGTAATTGATTGTCCTTTTTATCCCACTTTATGGTTCACCAAATATAGTGAAGCATCAGAACTCTTATGTGTAAATGTCTTTTATGCAAAAGAAATCTGGATAGGTATAGAGTGGACTATTCCATGCTTTCTCTTCTTTTTTTGACACTACAGGAATCTGGAGCGAAAGTTGCACGTGTTCCTTGAAATCTGACAGAGGCCCGGGTTTTCAGCTGCTGCTGTGGTTGAATGCTAAGCTGGTTAATAATACAACTCCTCTCATTTGTGACCTTATTAGAGAGGAACATGCCAACTTGGCAAACATTACCAAGAAATAGCTGGGCTTGAAAGCAAGGGGGTTCTGAACCGCACCTGGTAGGATTTGCGGTATGGCACCTCTCAGACCTGCAGGCCATTGGGAGGGGGTCAAACAGTTGTCATCTGGGACTATCTATTGGCCTTCAGAGGTGCTGCTCCACAAGTTGCCAGTTGTGAGATCCTGTTTCACATGGGATAGGCTCATGGCCTCAGCTGGGATTGTTGCTACTGTACCAGTCACCTTGCTGCATAGAAACCTCCAGGCTACGAGTTGGCTATGGAGTTCACCAGGCTTATGGTCTCTGGAGGCTTCAATTTGCTGTCCCTGAGGTCGGTCTCGGAAGCAGCTCAGGAGTTCGTGGCCACCATTGGTTGCACTTTTGATGAGCCCTGGAAAGAGCAGGATGGAGACAATGGTGGCTTTCAATATAATTCTTTTTGGGTTAGCTTTAGGAGCTGGGAGTGAGGGCCACAGTTTTAGGCTGGTTCACTTCCTTCCTTTGGGACCAGTCCAGTGGTGGGATTTGAATACTGTATGTGAACAACCAGTTCTCTGTGTGGATGGCACTTCCGGAAGTCCATTCTGGGCCTTGGCAACAAAAAAATAGCTACTGGTTCTGCCGAACTGGTGCGAACCAGCTGAATCCCACCACTGTACCAGTCCCAATCAGTGTTGATAGGGAGTGAGAGGTCCAGTCTGTGGCCCCTGCTTTGTGTGGTGCCATAGAGATCAGTGCTCTCTCTGCTCCTTTTTAATATTTAAAGGAAGCCGCAAGATGAGATCACCACAGGATGATATCATATTTTATTCTGATAATATTCAGGTATAAATCTCCACACTGGGGGAAGTAAGTGATGCTATGAATGCCCTTTTATGATCAGGAGGTCAGGGGGGAGGGGGTCCTGGATGGGGAACAACAAGTTTCAACTGAATCCTGATAAGTGGAGTGGCTGTGAGTAAGAGGCTCCTCTGTATCTAGGTAAGGTGGAATAATGAACAATTAATGAACAATCACTAAAATAATGATTGTGTCTGCATAATTACTGGGATAATGCTGTGTTAGCAATATGTGACTAACCTAATGTGCATTGCACTTGGATACAATGTATGTAGCAAAACTCTCCATTGTATACCCATGAGAAACGGACCTAATGTAATACAATGTGTATCATAATGTGTAGTTCTTTGTTCTTGAGAAAGAGAAAGTATAAAACTGAAGCCTGAACCCACCCTCGGGGTTCAGAATTGCTTGTCTCCATTGCTTCTGAACCTGCACAATAAATCTCTCTGCTAAACTCTCTGGAATTCATAAGAGTCCTTGCGTTTTCCACAAAATAGGGACATCAGATTGAAGTCCTCCAAGCCTGGTGATCTCCACAGCTAACCCCAAGACAGCTTCCAACTGCTCAGGCAAGGAGGTTGCTAGGCACCAGTTATATCCTTTCCTGATTGAGAAGCTCTTCTTTCAGTCACTGGTACCCTGATCACCTCCCATACGGACTATTGCAATGCTCTCTATATGGGGCTATCCTTGAAGAGTAGTTGGAACCCATAACTGATGCAGAATATGGCAGCATGAGCGGTTTTGGATAGCCCTAGGATTACTCATGTAACACCACTGCTATACAAGCTGCATTGGGTGCTGATTTGCATCCTGGTCCAATTCAAGTTGTTGGTTATTATCTTTAAAGCCCTTCATAGCATGGGACCAGGTTATCTGAGGAACCAATTGTCCCAATTACATCAAGACATCCCATCTGCTCAGACAGGGAGGGTATATTGTGGACTCCATTGGTTAAAGAATTATGACTGGTGGGATTTAGGAAGAGAAACTTCTTTCTCATTCCCCCTGCCCTTTGGAACATCTCACCTTCAGAAGTGATGGGCCCCCTCCTGCTGTCCTGGTCTTCAGAAAAAGGAATCAAGATCTGGCTCTGCCCATTGGCATGCAGGCCTAAGAGTGATATATGCAATGCTGGGATTCATTGGTGGCTTGAGGGCATTGCCTTTGCCTCTTTAATATTTTTACCCTCTTAATTTTTAACTTCGCTTTTAATTATGTTTTATTTATTTATTTTTTAAAAAAAACGTTTTTAATTCTATTTTTAATTATATGTTTACCTCTGTTTTTAATTATGTTTTTTTATACTACTGTAGGTTTTTATTTGTACAGCACCCAGAGTCACTCAGATGAGATGAGTGGTGTAGAAATTTGATAAATAAATACATATATAATTTCCGGTTTGACGCAAATAAATGAAAATCAACTAAAAGCTTTCTTTGTATTTTCAGGATGATGTTGTGATGGGGACTTTGACGGTGAGGGAAAACTTCCAGTTCTCAGCTGCGCTCAGACTACCCAAAACAGTAAAAGCTTATGAAAAGGAGGAGAGAATCAACCAGATCCTCAAGGAGCTGGGATTGACAAAAGTGGCAGATTCAAAGGTAATGAAATTAAATCTCCCTGAGGACTAATTTCCATAAAGGGAGCGCTAGAAATGGACTAACTTTCAGTTAAATGATGATGGTAAGTAATGTTATTGCCAGTATGTCAGAACTGATAATAATAAGACAGATGAAAATATTCAAGCCACATCCATGATTAGATGTTGTTAGTTGCGAAGTCGTGTCCGACCCATTGCAACCCTATGGACAACGTTCCTCCAGGCCTTCCTGTCCTCCACCATCTTCTGGAGTCCATTTAAGCTCACGCCTACTGTTTCAGTGACTCTATCTAGCCACCTCATTCTCTGTCGTCCCATTCTTCTATTGCCCTCAATCTTTCCCAGCATCAGGCTCGTCTCCAGTGAGTCCTTCCTTCTCATTAGGTGGCCAAAGTACTTGAGTTTCAACTTCAGGATCTGGCCTTCTAAAGAGCAGATTAGATAGAACTGCCTTACTAACCTCATGCCCTAACTTCACCATGCCAGCCAGAATGATGTAAAAACCCTCTGAATGGCACCAAGGCTTGGAGAGGATGCTATAATGTCAATTTGATCTATATTTTCATTTGGTGACCTATTAGGAATATTTGTCAGCAATATATCTTGTTTGTCTAGATCAGAGGTCCCCAGCCTCCAGTCCACACAAACAAGAAAAGCCCCATCCTTGGACCGGAGGCAGGCAGGCAGCACATAAAACCACACACTCTCCGATCCATGGAAAAACCTTTTGGTGCCCAAAAGGTTGGGGACCTCTGTTCTACATCCCCCATATTCAGGACTTTGCCTATAACATACATATAGAAGATCTAGATTCAATTATCTAGATTTGGATCTGGTTCTATCTCTATATGTCTAGTTAGACTTATTCCGAAGCCTATACCTTTATCTATACCTATATCCGTATCCTCCCAGGATATGGGGCATATTCATCCTTTCATTTTTTCAAAGTCAACTGCTATTTGGCTGTGCTCTTTGTGTCATTAATAGGGAGACCTATGTTCTATAACACTTGTGCACAGCCTAACTACAACACAGTATCAACCTTTGGGAGAAGTGAAGAACAGGCGGGCTTAAGTGTTACCAGATCTTTACATTAAAAATGAAGAATACAAAATTCTGGCTACTCAACAATCAGACTGAGAGAAATTGGTCTTAATGAGATAAAAGTACTGTATCATTAGTTTTCTGATTAACAGTGCAGAAGTAAATATGAACCAGGTTAAGAGATTAGACAAATAAATGGAGGTGAAGTACAGAGTGAATACTTAAACCAGATGTTATTGTGGCTTGTTCTTATCAACACTGAAGTAGGGTTCAGCAAAGGGTGCCTGAAGATGACAATGTATTAACATTGTGTCTGTGCTAATGGACCACTGATAATTAATACATATTCTAATTGGAAGGGTCCTTGGTACTCTCTAAGCTTGGTTATTTTCTTGTAGACATTTCGTTATCCAAACTAGGTAACATCATCATGATGTTATGAAATGTCTGCAAAAAAAAAAAAACCAAGCTCAAAGAGCACCAAAATCCATTCATTTCAACCCTGAGCTACAGATATTCTCCTTTATCTTCCAAGGTTTTTTTTTTTTTAAATCAAATTCAATAATGAGTCTTCTATGGTTGGGTGCTAAATAATCTCTGCCTGAAAATGTTTTCTAGAAGACAATGTCATGGACATCCCCATTTTCCATTAGGTTGGAACTCAGTTCATTCGTGGCATATCAGGAGGAGAGAGGAAAAGGACCAATATTGGAATGGAGCTCATTACTGACCCGGCCATCTTGTTCTTAGATGAGCCAACCACTGGTCTGGATGCCAGCACAGCCAATGCCGTTTTGCTGCTCTTGAAAAGGTAATTGCTAGATGAAGTGCTCCATGTAGAAACTACACAAAAAATAACTCGAGGTTTTCAAAAACAGACTGGACAACCGTTTGGCTGCGATGTGTAAGACTCCTCCCTTTAGCAGATGGTTGAACTAGAAGACCTCCGAGGTCCATGTCAGCCCTTTGATTCTATAAAAGGAAGCGATGCTGGCTGAGGAATTCTGGGAGTTGAAGTCCACAAGTCATAAAAGGGCCAAGTTTGAAGACCCCTGCTACAATCTTTTTTCCATGTACAAACACCACACATAGAATAAAAGAAGGCCATTTTCTATAACATCGTCCCCTTGATCAGAGGATCAAGATATAATTCAGAAGCAGTTTTCTTAGCATCCCTGCCCGCTCCCTGAACAGAAAAAAGAATCATGAAAAGAAAGAGACCAGTTACAATACTGACATTTTGCACAGCCAAACAAAATGACAGATGAATAAATGGATGGATGGATGGATGGATGGGTGGATATTTTAATTCACCTTTTCCCCCAAAACAAAACCAAACCTAGGATTTGAGTGATCAATATTAATTTTCAGGGTCTTTTACGTTAAGGAATTAACTTTAACTCCTTAACATATTTCTAATGAGCTTTCTACTCTCTGTGCAGGATGTCTAAGCAAGGGAAAACCATCATCTTTTCCATCCATCAACCACGCTACTCCATCTTCAGAGTGTTTGATAAGCTAACCTTGCTGGCTGCAGGAAGACTTTTGTATCATGGACCTGCTCAGAATGCCTTAGACTACTTCAAGACCATCGGTAAGTGTCCAGAAGGCTATTTATTGAATGCCTGGCTATCTCTTTTTCTTTTTTTCTTTTTTAAATAAGATCCGGGATCTGATTTGGAACCATAATGTTGATGGGAAAGTATTTACCTCTGAGATTAATTTGCCAAAGATCCAGTATGATTCTTAGCTCAAAAACAACAGTAAAGGACAGGATTGCTCATGGAGTATTAGTATGAATAAAATTATAAATTACCTTATTTAATTTAAGCGTATGTATTAGATCTGGATAATGTATTTGGAGAGGCATTGCATATAGTTACCAAAGATGGTTTTGTTCTTCAGAGACTCATCATATTTCAAAGTCTTCCTTCAGTTTTCTTAGTACCCTGTCTCTGTGTGCACATTTATGTTCAAAAACTTGAGAAAAAAGTCTGAAGCTGACATGATGAGCCTTGTAGAAACCTGACCTTCAGAATGCTTTCCACAATTCTATTACACAATAATTAAGGTGTACCAAGTACCATGCATGTACTTTGGAAACTTTGGTGTCGAACAATGTGCTGTTATGTTATGAAACAATTTTAAGGGAGACATTTATTAAGAAGTAGCCAGGGGAGATATGCATGGAAATGTCCTATCCTTCTCTAAACAATCAACACTCCAATGACTTGTGTTCTCCCTGGTTTCCATCACCAGCATTAAATCCCAAAGGAAAAAAAGCCATGATGATGTTGCTATCTTTGCTAAGGTGGAATCCTGTATTTTTTAAATTGGTGGATAAATTTTGCTTCTCTTGGAGAAATTCAGAGAAAATGTCCACCCAATTTCTCTGTCCTAAATTTTATTAGAGAATTTAGAAAGCCTGGTTGGGCCAGCTCTAGCAAACAATAATGTAGATGTTTGTGGTATTGCAAAAAATGCTTTGCCATATATTTTCACCAACGGTTGAAATGATGCAGAAACATTTTGTTTCTTTTATTATTTTTTTCTTTCTTTCTTTTTCAGGTTATGAGTGTGAACCATACAATAACCCTGCTGACTTTTTTCTGGATGTCATTAACGGAGACTCGACAGCTGTGGCTTCTTCTAATGAAACTGAGAAAGGTATAGTGTGCAAAACATAGCTCCTTGTTCGGAATCACTGCCTGGTGTGCTATAGAGAGAGGCAGTCTGCTTTTTGCACTGTCAGCTCTGTCATTGAGCTCACTTAGGATTTGAATAGTGCAAATGGCACAACAAGAAACATATATCTAAGCACTTTAGATTCATTTATATGTCAATACTCCCAAATGCTGCATAGCTTTTACTAATTATGATGCAGTGGAGCCACAGAGAGTAGGGGGAAAGCTGCCTCCATTGTTACATGGATTATATTTTAATACCAGCTCTGACAAATGGAAAAATTACCCAGATTAGCATTTTGTTCTGCAGTGTTAATCAATCCTCTAGCTACGCTATGCATCTGTTGAAGTGAGCTACGACCTACAAAAGCTGGTACCTTTTAATAAATGTTGTTAGCCAAAAAAGAATAACAGAATAACAGAGGTGAAAGGCACCTTGGAAGTCATTTAGTCCAGCCCCCTGCTCAAGCAGGAGACCCTATACCAGGGGTAGGCATCCTTGGCTCTTTTATGACTGGTGGACTTCAATTCCCAGAATTCCTGAGCCAGCATGGTTCAGCATGGAAACCTCTCCCTTTCCCCTCAGCACGGCTGGCTCAGGAATTCTGGCAGTTGAAGTCCACCAGTCATAAAAGAGCCAAGGTTGCCTACCCCTGCCCTATACCATTCCAGACAAGTAGCTGTCTAGATTTCTCTTAAAAGTCTCCAGTGATGGAGCACCCACAACTTCTGAAGGCAAATCATTCTCCTAATTATTCTGTCAGGAAAATTCTCCTTAGTTCTAGGTTACTTTTCTCCTTGATTAGTTTCCATCCATTGCTTCTTGTCTTGCCTTCTGGTAAGGTACAACCAGATTCTGATTTTTTTGGGCCATCCTTGACTAATTTAGATTCCTTTTATTTTTGTCTTTTTACCAACCATTTAATTTCAGATTTTTGTGTGCACCACTTTGAGCCACATTTAGATGTAAAAGTGTAGTAAAAAATTCAAAATGAATAAAAGGATATTTACACGCCCACCGACTTGTGGGTGACAAGGAAGGTGTTAGACCATGATCAGTGAGTTGCAAGTCGAAGTTTGAACTCAACTACACAGAAATTCACTAGGTAACTTGGAGTCAGTAATTTTGTTTTAGTTTAACTTATCTCCCAGAATTGGTATGGGGAAAATTAAAAGAAAGAGATATATGAATGCTGTCTCAAGTTCCTAAAGGAAAAACAGATATAGATCAAACAAACAAACAGTTCTGAATTGGCTTTGCTGTCTCTGCAGAGATTTATAGGTTTGTACAGTTTTCTGTCATGATCATTATCATGATGCTTATCATTAGCATAAATACAGGTAGTCCAGTTCGTTTAGTGACCATTCAAACTCAGTTGCAGTGTCCCAGGGTCACATGATCACCTTTTGTAAACTTCTGGCCAGCAAAGTCAATGAGGAAGCTAGTTTCACTTAACAATCATGTTACTAATTTCACCGCTGCAGTGATTCACTTAATAACTGTGGCAAGAAAGGTCGTAGAATGGAGCAAAATTCACTTAACAACAGAAATTTTGGGCTGAATTGTGGTCGTAACTCAAGGACTACATGTACTTAAGCAACGATACTCCCACCATGATCAAGCTAAAGTGTTGTCCCACCCGGAGAAGGAAAAAAAAACATATTCAATATAATTAATTTTCCTCTTATCTCTTTAAAGATGGTACTCATGATCAGACGCTGGCAGAGAAATTGGCAGACAAGTATTCAAGTTCTTCTTACAACCAAGAAACCAAAGCAGAATTGGAAAAGCTGTCTTCAAGGGGCAAAACCAAAGAGATCACTTTCCAAAAAATCACCTATTCCACTTCCTTCTTTCACCAGCTGAAGTGGGTCTCCAAACGGATGTTCAAAAATTTAATAGGTAACCCTCAAGCCTCCATAGCACAGGTAATTCTAAAGGTTTTAATTGTCCTGTCCTTTCACATGCCAATCTTACACTTACTGAAGCTGGTGAAGGTTGGGGCTTAGGTATCAATGCTTCCTTATTTTAGGAATTAATTTCTTTCACATTTCCTCTTACAGAAGTCTTTACAGTACTGTTAAAAAAGACAGAGGACTATTGGTGCTTCTTGTTAACATGCTTTCCCATCACTCTAAAGCAGGGGTGTCAAACTGCCGGTCCGCGGGCCGGATGCATCACGTGGAAGCCACGCCCACCCCTTTGCCAGCAATAGCAAAACTGTCCCTATACATTGCGCGACATCATGTGAGGTCACGAGTTTGACATGTCTGCTCTAAAGCATCTCTGACCACCCACACCTTCCAGTTTGAGAAATCCCAACTGGCAATTCCCTCCTGACATTTCTTGATTATGGAAGGGGTCTCAGAGAAGATCAGCTGGAGAAAAAAGAATGATCCTTCCCATTCTCAGAGAATGATCCTTCCCATTCTCAGAGAATGATCCTTCTCATTCTCAGAGACAGCACCAGTTTGAACGCTGCCTCTCTAGGAAACTAACTAACCTGATTATCCTCTCCATTTCCTGATCCAAAGGATATAATTCATGTTTTCTTATGGAGCTGTAAGTTTGTCATTGGTTGGGACTTCTGCCTCTTGGATCTCCTAGAACAGAGATCCCCAACCTTTTGGGCACCAGGGACCGGTTCTGTGGAAAGAGGTTTCTCTGCGGACCAGAGTGCATGGTTTTGTGTGCTGCCTGCATCTTGCGGATGGGGCTTTGCTTCTTTGTGTGGCCCAGTTGTTGGCATGCCGTGGTGGTACTGGTCCACAGACTGGGGATTGAGGACCCCCAATCATGAGGGCTGAGGAATTCTGGGAGTTGAAATCCACAAGTCTTAAAGTTGCCAAGGTTGGAGACGCCAGCTCTACAGATATTCTCCCTCCAACATGTTTTACTACCTTACTGCAGCTGAGACACCTTGTTGCCTTACTTTACTGATCATCCCACACTGTAGTTTCCTGATTCTCCCCATTTTTCCCCCTTCTGGTTGCAAAAAGCAAACATGAGAAGGGAAGAATGAGGGTGAGGATAAGCTGGCTGTCATTTTTGTATCCTTCCGTTAGCCAGCTGTAGGAGCTAATGATGGACACTAGCTTGACAGCTTGAAATTGCTGTGAAAGATTTGATAGGTGAGTCCAGTGACGGTGTGGAAGTTCTCTGAGATTCAATAAACAAATACTGGTTTGGGATCCCTGATAGTGTAAAAGTGGTTTTAGAGGTAATTGCCATGGAGAAATAGCAGCAGACAAAATCTGTTCCCTTTCACCATCATTTCTTAGAGGTTTGGTGGTATTGGGAAACTTTAGAAGTAAGGCTTAATAAAATGATTAGATCCGTTTGATTTCTTGTTAAAACCTTTGCTCTCCACGAGGCAATAATCTCCTCATCACAGCGTCTTTGATGTTGTATGTTGATGTTATGAAAATCCCTTTTAATTGCATTGTAAAAGCTTGACCTTGTGACAAGAATTATGCCCTTTAAGAGTCTTATAGTCTCCTGAGGGCTAAGAGTCCTAACTTCCTGCCCCTCTTGATTGCTTTGATCTTCCTAACCTCATTAGGAATGGCTTATGAAATGAAATCTGTAAATGCTCCAAGGTATTCCTTTAAACCTTTGTATTAATCTTCTCAGATTGGTCTTGCTATGATCCTTGCTCTCTAATACAATTGGCTTAGTTGCATGATTTTTGAGACTAGGGCTTTTTGGCAGTTTCTGGAATTTCTTCAGTTCAAGATCGACTCTCAATGGCCTGATACCATTACTTTGGCTGCAATTTTAATCAATGCTATGTAGTTTCTTTTTTTAAAAAAAAATGTTTTATTGATTTTTTACAATAACAATCCTTAGGGCCTGGTTTACAGCATGTTGTGTTGGTTCATAATTTTTTTTTTTAAAAAAAGCACAATCAATAGTAGTTAATTAACAATCAATAATAATTTATTTTTATACTTCCATAATTAGTATATTGATTAATAGTATATTTCTTTGATCTTCTCTTCTCCTAATAGTATTCTCCTTCTTTAACCTTAAACAAATATAATTAATATTTTCAATGCATAAATGATTAAATATGAACATTTTTATCATGTTTGCACCAACAATAAAAGCGTCCATATATGACTTTTTTTTTCTTATAAACTTGGGTTATTTTTATAAAAATCATCTTATTGGTTCACCATATATCCTATTTTCATAAATCTTGTTTAAGCTTAATTTCTCCTTAATATTCAAATGATTCTTATCAATCATAATTTTCTCAGTATTTAACATCTAAATATCCAAATTCTCCATTTAAACACCTCATCCCAATGTTTTCATACTTCATATGTTATAAAAATACTATACTGCTTATCTGTCTTATGACATCTGCTTATCTATCTTATGACATCTTATGACATCTGCTTATCTATCTTATGACATCAACTATAACATCTTTTCTAATCGGTTTATGTTTCAATGCTATGTAGTTTCTTGTAATTCAATCATTTATAGGATGGGCCCAATATCTTTTATTCCCTGTGCAAAGATCCTTCTGGCTTGGACAAGTATTATTGTTCTCCACATATGGATTCCAGCTTCTAGAATTCTTGAGCTAACTTAGCCATTACTGAGCATTCTAAGAGATGAGGCCACATTTGTATGAAGGGTGAGAATTTCACACCATATCTGTCTTATCCCATGGTGATACAGCTTGAGATGGTTGCATCCAGTCAGCAGATCACACTAGATACAGGGGTAGGCAACCTTGGCTCTTTTATGACTTGTGGACTTCAACTCCCAGAATTCCTGAGCCAGCATGGCTCAGCTTAGAAACCTCTCCCTTTCCCCTCAGCATGGCTGGCTCAGGAATTCCTTGGAATTGAAGTCCACGAGTCATAAAAGAGCCAAGGTTGTCTACCCCTGCACTAGAACAAGTGTTTTCCAATAGGTTTATGTTAGCGTATGGACCAAACAAATTGCTCTAATTTATGAAATGTCACTTGTCTTATCTAATAACACAATTCCAAACTTCTCCTGAAACTTTTATTGTTAAAAGTAGCCATTCACATTTAATATCAGTTGAATACGGGTTAATAGTGATGACTGGAAAATTTGTTGTTATAGCATGATGCCTTCGATTTTTTAAAGAATGAATGAAGGCCATTTTGGGAAGAAAAAGAAGCAAAATTTGTCTTTGGTTTTGATGATGCCAACTCAAGTACCATGACTGTGCATCAATTAATAACTGAGCATAATATATCTTTATATTTCAGTTACTGGTTACGATTTTTCTGGGATTAGTCGTGGGTGCCATATTCTTTGGTGTAACGAATGATGGTAAAGGTATACAAAATAGGTGAGTCCTTTGGGGATAATAGGATGATCAAATAAGTGATAAGAAAATAAAACCCAGAAGCACTGGATTAATTTTTTTAAAAAAAGCCTTTTAAAAAAGCTAGTTTCTCATGATGACAATCTGTCTTTTCCCTAGAATCGGTGCCATGTTCTTTATGACCACTAATCAGTGTTTCAGCAGCATTTCAGCAATTGAACTCTTTGTGGTGGAGAAGAAAATATTTATGTAAGTAAGCATTCCTAGAGAAAATGATGAATATCTAAAAGAATTCTTTATTTAGTGATAAAATCTTTTGATCTATAAGCTCTTCACTTGCAGATAGTCTCCCTGGAGTTGAAAAGACCACTCTAGGCCTCAATGGGTGTGCAAGTTTGACTCTCGTTGCTGTGTTTGGCTGTGCATAGGGCAATCCAAAAAGTCAAGATAGTAGTCACAATGTACCTTTTAAACATGCTTCTGTTTTTATGGCTATTTCTAACTTTAATCTGTGATATTTATTGAGAATGCCACCTACTCCCTTCATGATTCTGGGTAATACCAGCAATAGCACTTAAACTTATATACCACTTCACAGTGCTTTACATCAGGGCTTTTCAACCTTTTCACCCATTGTACCACTTTTAGGATATGGCAACATCCGACTACCACCAGTCGCCTAGCAAGGTGTCAAAAACTTGATGACCCCCCCCCAAAAAGGAAAAAAATGATAAAAGTACAGGTAGTCCTCAACTTACAACAGTTCGCTTAGTGACTGATCGAAGTTACGATGGCACTGAAAAAAGTGCCCCCCAAGGCAGAGCCGAGCAAGACACCTGCCTGCCCACCCAGCGATGCTCTTCCTCCTGTCCGAGGTTTTCATTGTTGTGAGCATTTCTGCTGAGGATTGGCAGCGGGGGTGGGGTGGGGGGTGTTTGGTTTTTATTCCCCCTGTCTGCTGGGTGGTTGCAGCAGGTTTCGGTCACTTCACATGACCCTGGGACACTGTGACCATCATAAATATGAATCGGTTGCCAAGCATCTGAATGTAAATCACAAGACCCTGGAGGTGCTGCAACATTCCAGCTGATTGGTGCTTCTTCTGGGCTCAGCAGAAGCATCAGATCAGCGCCGAGCTCCAGCTGGAGCCTGGTGCTGATCCTGGTGCTTCCACTGAGCCCTGACAGTCCTGAAGAAGCGCCAATCAGCTGGAAAGCAGCACTGATCCTGTCACTTCCGCTGAGCCCTGACAGCCCTGCAGCTCCAGCCGTCTCTCGCTCAGGCTTGTGCGGTGCTGCCACCAGTTCAGCTCATTCCCCACTACCACTTTTCTAGGATGGTCGCGTACCACCTGCCAGGTGCCAATGTACCACAGGTGGTACCCATACCACTGGTTGAAAAGCCCTGCTTTACATCCCTCTCTAAGTGGTTTACAGAGCCAGCCTATTGCCCCCAACAATCTGGGTCCTCAGTCAGCAGAATTAGCCTGCAGTACTGCATTCCAGCCATTGTGCCACCTTTCAAAGCATTCATAACAAAGAAATTGGCAAGCTTAACTGATATACAAGAGATAAAAAAACAAGCAAAAGTCTTCCTAAAACAAAAAGTCTGTCTAAATAAGTTTTGAATGCCAGGCTTTACTCTGTAATTTTAAAAATGTATTGGGGCAAAAACAAAATGGCTTAAATTAAAAGGAATCATAGTTTTTGCAGAAATAATAGTTACATATGTATATTCTAAGAATGGGCATTTGATATTAGGATAAACATTGTTATTAGAATATATCAAAATGTGATATTTAATTTTTCATTGATTTATTGATTGATTTATCTATCTAGCTTGTGAACTCAGCCATAGACGCTTGAAATGCTGAGCCAGGTTTTATGTATAGAGTATGAATACAGCTTGTACTTTATTTCATAAAGAGTAGTTTAATTATTATTCGATATACTGTGTAAACTGGTTGCAAGAAGTCAAACTAAAAGCTGTAGATCTTTTGTAAATGCAATTATTCCAGTCAGGATAATTTCCAAGGAACGGTCCTTCTGCTGCAATTCATACATGACACATTTATATTTTTAATGAGTGAAAGTTAATTGAGTATCTAATTTTTTGGCTGTTTTGTTATAGACATGAATATATCAGTGGATACTATCGAACCTCTGCATACTTCTTCTCAAAACTAATGGCTGATTTAATACCTATGAGGACTTTACCCAGCATAATTTTCACCTGCATAGTTTATTTCATGCTAGGTAAGTTTATCATCTTTTGTCTATCTGGAAAAATATACCGAGCGAGATCTGCAAACAGATGTTTCATGTATAGACATCATAAAAACTACAATGCATCTTTATGCAAATCAGAATGAATTATGTAACAAAAAATGTAATCATCATGCTAATATAATGTTTGACAATATAATAGGATTGAGATTCCAATCCTGCTTTTCTTGTTCTCAAGGACTGAAACCCACTGTGGAGGCTTTCTTTATAATGATGTTTACTCTGATGATGGTGTCATACACTGCAACCTCGATGGCACTTGCTATTGCTACAGGACACAATGTGGTTGCTGTCGCCAATCTCCTGATGACTATCAGCTTTGTTTTTATGATTGTGAGTACCTTGAATGGATGTCTCATTAAGGCTATTTGTCCAACTTCAGAGGTATCCAGAGGGTCAAAAAAGTTGTCAAACACAACCATAGAATCAAAGCCCCTTTCTTTTGAATTTGTTGCCATGACACACATAAAAAGATGGGGTTTTCATTGCCTGATTGTGATTCCCTATTGATTAACCCTAACAATTTGCTTGTCCCCTTCCCTGTTATCATCCTTTCCCCACATAATGCTGTTCAGATATGTTACACATCAACATCTGGCCAGCATGCCTGAATATGGGCATTTCTCTTACCACCAGGCCAGCTTGATGGTAAATAGTTTGAAAAACCAAGATGGGATTAAGAAGATACTACACAGAGAAGGAAGAGAATGGATTTAGTTGAGAAAATAGAACAGCCTTTAACATTCCAGGAAATGTTTGATCATGTATTGATTATAGCAGTGGTGGCGAACCTAAGGCATGAGTGCCAGAGGCGGCACTCAGAGCCCTCTCTGTGGGCACACGTGCCGTTGCCCCAGCCCCACCTCCCCCACAGCCTCCTCCAGACCAGACCCCCCAGAGGAGAGTTGCCCCCAGGCACAGCCCGCCTGGAGCAGCGCAGCCAAGGATATGTTAGTGGGGATAAGACTTCGGCCTTGTGCCCCGTCGCAAACAGATATTGCTGTGGGGCACAGCTGGCGGGCGTGGCCACCATGGCGCTATTCGGCCATCTGGACAATCTGCGGCGGGCCATGGAGGTGGTGGGTGGCGCTGTGGGTGGGTCGGGGCGGGGCAGGGGTGGAGCGGGGTTGGGGCAGTTATTGGACACTCGGTGTCTAAAAGGTTTATAGTTTCAAAAATTACATTCCTTTTTTTAATGAATTTAATGAATTTTGCATCTTTGATTTTATCTGCAGATTTTCTCGGGTTTGTTGGTCAATCTCACCAGTATCATGTCATGGCTATCTTGGCTCCAGTACTTCAGCATCCCTCGATATGGCTTGACAGTAAGTGCTACATCATTTTGTAAAGAAGAATTGACTAATATGTATCTTTCCGTCCATCCAACATATAACTAAAGGGGCAATTTTAACAGTGGGTATATTGTAAGTCTAACACACATAATATCTAATACTTCTGAATGCATAGAAAATGCATAGAAAAAATATTATTGTTCTCCTAACTGTATTTTTAAAAAAACTTTTCTTCTTGATTAACCATCTTACAAACAAGAAAAGCCTCACCTTCACCCTTTTATAATACCCTCAGATATTATTTGGTTGCATGTCAAAAAGTTCTGAAAATCAGTGTCAATTATTTCCTGCTAATAAATGCTTTAATAGCATTTATTTTATTTATATTATTTTTCCTGCAATTTTAACAGCAGTACGTATATTGTAAGTCTAATGCACATACTATGTAATACTTCTGAATGCATATGTATATTGTTGCACACATAGGGCTTGTTTTGTGTATGCTTTCAAAAACACTATTGTGCTATGTTTCTTCATCTTCAAAGGCATTGCAGATTAATGAATTTGTTGGTCTTGACTTCTGTAATATCCATACAAATAAAAACGGGAGCCCCTCCAATTGCACAGAAGTTAGCACAATTCAGCCGTAAGTAGAATCTCTGCTTTTCTCAACTCTGCCTAGTACTAAAGACTTGAGGCAATCCTGGTACGAGATATTATAAGTGAAAGAAATGATATATTATCCTTTTAATATTATTGTTAATGAAGTCTTGAATCCTTTAAAGTGGGAATCAGGAGAAAGCACCTAAATCTGATCAGGTCTTCCCTCCCCCCGATTATATATTTTCCTATGTAAAGATTTGCACTGATAATACCAACAATTTACAATTGTAATTGAGCTTGGAATTATGGTTGTAAATCATGTCGGTCGATAAATGGGTAATCATATGACTAAACTGATTTTACCATGTTATTATGTGGTGGGTGTTAGGCCACCCTCAAACCAATCCACATCCATGGGTATAATGTGGCCACATCTGTGTTGCAGTCTTTGGCCCACAGAAGACTGAGGCGTCCTTTGGTGCTGTCTAAGCGTGGTTGTTTTCTTGCAGATGTTTCATTACCAAACTAGGTAACATCATCAGGTGCACTCAAAGAGCACCAAGGACTCTTCATTTCAACCCTGAGCTACAAATATTCTCCTCTATCGATACCATACAAGATTGTTACACGTGTGGTGGAGCTTCTGATAATCAAAAATCTCTGCTTGTATTTCTTTTTAGGTGCACTGGAGAACAATACCTAGAAGGCCAAGGGATTGATGCAACTGGTTGGGGGTTATGGCAGAACCATGTGGCATTGGCTTGCATGACCATCATTTTCCTTACTATTTCTTACTTGAAGCTACATTTCATGAAAAAGTTCTCTTAAGTCAATGAAGCTGTCAAGTGTCCAATCCAGTTTGCCCAAGCCAGCATAATGTAAAGAGAAGAATGAGAAAAAAAAGACTATTGTTCTTTCAAACTTTTCTTCTTGATTAACCATCTCACAAACAAGAAAAGCCTTACCCTTCAGCCAAGATGTTTGCCTTCATACTACCCTCAGATATTATTTGGTTGCATGTCAAAAAGTCTGAAAATCAGTGTCAATTATTTCTGGCTTACAAGTATGGAGACTTCACTTGAATAGCATTTATTTTATTTATATTTTAATTTTTTTTCTTCATATTCCTGACATAGCCCATGCTGATTCACAACATTAAATGACAATAAAATTATATTTAAATGAATGGACCCAACCACAAATAACAATAAAACCATCTCATAAATAAAATTAACCATTGATAAAGAAATAAATACACTTCTAGAAGGTAGTGCTACCATTTAAAGATTTCAGGTTATTTTTCAAATAGTCAGATACAGTGGTACCTCGGTACTCATCGTTAATTGGTTCCGGGAGGCACAATAATGATGAGTATCAAACAATTTTTCCCCATAAGGAATAATGTAGTGAGTCACAAGGCAGATGACACTGACAAGTTCTAGTTTGTGCATTGAGTACCAAACAAACAATGATTACTGGGACAAAATGTTCACATCACAATGAACTGAGTACCAAATTCAATGAGTTTTAAAAAGTTGTGTACCAAACCACCACTGTATGTGTTTAATTCTCTCCCAAGTACTAAATGGTTATGAAATGTTTAATTCCAGATTAATCATATTTCTCAATATATGGGTTTGTAATTGATTCATAGTCTAAAGCAGTGGTGGCGAACCTATGGCACGGGTGCCAGAGGTGGCACTCAGAGCCTTCTCTGTGGGCACACGTGCCATCGCCCCAGTCCTAAGCCTTCAACTGGGTTTTATAAAACCTTTTTGCTTTAGGCCTTCACCGCCGTGTGCAAAAGAAAAAAAAAAGGTTCAATCAGTCAATTTCAACTTCTCACGGGGAAAAAAAAGATCTTGCAAAGTTGGAATTGATTGATTGAACTTTTTAGTCCCATCCAGTCTGCTGTTACCACTGCAGCCATGCCCACCCAATGGGCCACGCCCACCCAATGGGTCACGCCCACCCAATGGGCCACACCACCCGGCACTTGACGATGCATAAGTGGATTTTGGGTTGCAGTTTGGGCACTCGGTCTCTAAAAGGTTCGCCATCACTGGTCTAAAGTATAAATATGAAGTGTAACAAAGCCATTGGAGATAAACCAGGACTGGTGACAGATACCACTACAAATAGTAAAACTCTACTTTATTGATATTTTTTCATTATTATTATTATTTTTTATTTATCAACTTTTGAAGCTGCCCATCTCCCTCACTGACTTTGGGCAGTGTACAGTACAGATAAGATGTACAGATGTGTAGAGATAACCTGATATAGGCTATAACAAGCCTGAAAGCTTGACAAAAATTCTTTGTTCTCTCTAACATCAAAGAGACTCTAGGCAAGGCAATGTTGAGTATTTTTCTTACACCTTCCTGTTTTCCTGTTCATGGTTTCCTATTGACTACAATATATTTTTTTCAATGCTAACTCCATACTGCTGTACAATTGCGTAAAAGGTTACTTAAATATTCAGTCCATTTCAAACCAATCCAATCCAATTAAAGGTCAGTGACCCAGATCAAGTAAATCTTACTAAATTAAACCTGTAATGTACAACCCACAAAATAGAACATATAAAATAAGGCATATAAGGAGCAATAATTGCAATCATGCTACTGCTATTTTGCTATCAACAATACACACATTTTATTAGTTGCCATGCAGGTATGGAAACATGACATTTTTGTTTATTGTTTACAGGCTATAAAACATTTCTACTTACAACCATTATTATGGATTGTACTTTGTGTGCAGTGCTTAGAATGAGAATTACCCCTACTACACACCCAAAACCTGTGAATATATGAGAAAACATTGATATAAAAATGTGCACAGTATGTTGGGATAATATTCAGGTGGTTTCCAATTCATATTATCCATAGTTACAGCACAAAAGTTTTATTCTACTGCACTATTGCATTTAAGCATATTTCATGGAGTATTTTTTCTCATAACCTTTTGGGAAGCCAGTGACTGAATTACCATACTTTAAACTTAAAACAGTGATTGTTAGGATTTCATATCAATATAAAAGCCTGCATTTGAACTTTTGGGTAGAAAAAGTCAAGGAATACTTGCTTTATATCAAAATATATTAAGGATGTTCAATACCAATGTCAATATAACAGGTACAAATGGGTGGTCAAAGCTTTTCCCTCTTTTTAACATGTACATGATGCATATTTTTCTTTTGTTCAATCTTGTCCAATTCTCAGAGACTGCCTAGAGAAGTCTGTAGTTTTCTTCGCAAGATCTTTTTGGAAATGATTTTCTATTGTCTTCTTCCCAGGGCTGAGAGAAAGTGACTGGCCCAAGATCACCCAGCTGGTTTCGTGTCCAATGTGAGACTAGAACTCATAGTGGTCTTCAAACTTGGCCCTTTTATGACTTGTGGACTTCAACTCCCAGAATTCCTCAGCCAGCATGCCTGGCTGAGGAATTCTGGGAGTTGAAGTCCACAAGTCATAAAAGGGCCAAGTTTGAAGATCCCTGTTCTAACCTAAGAGACCGAGTGCCCAAACTGCAACCCAAAACCCATTAATGCATGGTCAGATGCTGGATGGGTGTGGCCATTGGCTGGGTGTGGTCCATTGGCTGGGTGTGGCCCATTGGGTGGGCGTGGCTACGGTGGTAACGGCAGACTGGGTGGGACTAAAATGTTCAATCAATTCCAACTTTGCAAGATCTTTTTTTTCCCTGCAAGAAATTGAAATTGATTGATGGATTGAACCTTTTTTTTTTGTTTTGTACACGGCGATGGAGCCCTAAAGTGAAAAGGTTTTATAAAACCCAGCTGAAGACCTAGGACTGGAGTGACGGTGCACGTGCCCACAGAGAGGGCTCTGAGTGCCGCCTCTGGCACCCGTGCCATAGGTTCGCCACCACTGATATAAAGCGATGACTAAAAATGTCTTCATGAGTAGGTAAAGATAAATGTAAAAAATGAACATTGCTTTAAGACTGAGATATGTACTGAAACAGATTCCTTTGTTACTACCTTGAATGGATTTTTCACATTTGGGAAGGACAAATTTCCTAATTGTGCCATTGATGAGCTTTATATGATAATGGAAATTTTAACTTCCTCAATCTTCAGTTTTATCACCAAGCATATGTTTTCCCTTCTATTTTCTTTGTAGAATTTAAAACTGAGGAAATTAAGATTATATGACTATGTTAACTTTTTAATACTTCGGCAATATCTTGGTTCTTTCTTCTGGCCAAAATTCAGTTGTATTTTCAACACTGAAGGCTGCTAGGCATATAAAGAAGTATGATGTTGTTTCTTATTTCATGAATTTTATATCTTTGGGTTAATCCTACATTGCAAATTCATGTACAGTATCTATATACATATGTATAAAAGTTCATAGATAAATAATATTGTACTTGAATTCAATTGCCAACCAAGCTTTCAAACATCTGTTTTTTATTATTGCAAAAAGGATTTGGATTGTCTAAAACTACAGAAAAGCAATAGATTTGATTATAGCGTCTTTTGATTTCATAGCCCAGTCTGGACTTGTTACCAGCTCTACAACACTTGAATTATTATTGTTTTTGAAAAATATACTTTACAGTTCCAAATCTATAGTTTTTTAGACAATTAAAGTATATTATTATGATAGACATTGGTTATTTGTAAAAACTCTGCAAAGAAGAGATGGAATATTCTGTATTAAAAATCAATAGTTAAGTGTCTTAAATTATTAACTAGATTCCTTGTTATCATAATATGATTTTTAATGTTTATTGGACACATCAGAAAAGATTTAGAAAAAATTGGCTACCAGCTCCATTTGGCTAGAAGTATGAACTGACAAAAGGTTATCCAATCGTTGTCCTGATTTGGTTTAATGTTCTAAAATTTATTATAAGGCATTAGTAATAAGCTTTAAAGATATTAATGTATAATATATTGTTACAATAATCAACAGATATAATTCTATATATAAATGTCTAATGCAATCATTTATGTAAGTGTGTGCGTAACTATCATGCTTTTTTAACTTATTGTATTTTGTATAAATAAATTCCATACAGGTAGTCCTCAATTTACAACCATTTGTTCAGAGTTACAACAGCACTGAAAAAAAGTGACTTATGACTGGTTTTCATACTTACAAGCGTTGCAGCTTCCCCATGGTCACATGATTAAAATTTGGGCACTTGGCAACTGGCAACTTGCAGTGTCCCGGGATCACATGATCTCCTTCTGCAACTTTCTGACAAGCAAAGTCAATGGGGGAAGCCAGATTCACTTAATGACTGCCTGCTTCACTTAATAACTGCAGTTATTTGCTAACTGTAGCAAAACAGGTCATAAACTGGGGCAAAACTCATTTAAAAACAATGAAAATGTTGGGCTCAGTTGTGATCGTAAGTTGAAGACTACTTGCATTTCATTATATTTATCTATATATAGTGTAAGGACCCACCCCACTTTGCATCTTAAGAAGACAGAACTCTTGGAATAATTCTTCCAACAGGAATCCTTTATTAAGAGAAAATGGTTGCAGGTGTTCTAGACAGGACTTGGGGTCCAAGCTCTCCCATTCAAGGTTTTAAGGGGTTCCCCAGTAGTCCCATCCAATCACCCCCCTCTTCCAGCGACAGTTTCAGGCATCACAATCCCACCCCCTTTTCCTTTCTGCCGGCTGGATGGAGACTTCAAAGAAAACTACATGAAAGGCAACAGCTCCATTCTTATGGTTAGCTCTTTTGGCAATACACACAATCAGCTGCTTTGAAGTGTACCGAAGGAAGTGAGGGCCATAAAGCCCCTTTGTTCACCCCTTCCCTTCATCGTATGGCAGAATTCATAGAAGGCAGAAATGGGTTTTTTTATAATTGATAACTAGAGATGAAATATAATTGGATTCTGACATATAGTCTAATCCACTCATAAGTAGCAAGTTTAATCAGGTTTACTATTATAATCACATATTACAGGTACTCCTCAATTTACAACCACAAATTGAGACTGAAATTTCTATTGTTAAGTTGTTGCGGTCGTTAGTCGGTGTACTATGTGATGGGACTAGATTTTACAGCCACGTTTTCGATGGTTGTAAAGCAAGGTACCATGGTTATACTGTATAGCGAATGACACGGTTGCTAAATGAATCACTTGGTTTTTAAGTGAATCCTGTTTATCCAATAGACATTTTTTTGGGTTGGAAATCAGCAAAAAAAAAAAAACCCTCAGAAATCATTGTCATGTGATCAGAGGATATTGTAAATGCAACTATTTGCCAACCACTTGAAATACAGTCATGAATGGATCTTAAATAACTTCTTTAGTCTGTAGTAATTTTAAACAGTCATTAAATAACCAATAGCAAGTCAAGGACTACAGTATACAGCTAGTCCTGGCTTACAACTGTTCATTTAGTGACTGTTCAAAGTTGTGGCACTGAAAGAAGTGACTTATGACCATTTTTCATACATACGATGCTTGTAGCATCCCTATGGTCATGTGATCAAAATTCAGACCCTTGGCAGCTGATTCAAACTTACGACGGCTGCAGTGTCCCGGGGTCATGTGATCACCTTTTGTAACCTTCTGACAAGCAAAGTCAATAGGGAAGCCAGATGCACTTAACAACCGTGTTTCTAAGTTAACAACTGTAGTGATTCACTTACTAACTGTGGCAAGAAAGGTTGTAAAATGGGGCAAAACTCACTTAACAAATGTTTCACTTAGCAACAGAAATATTGGGCTCAATTGTGATCGTAAGTTGAGGACTACCGGTATATTTTAATTTTTTTTTCTGTTGTATTATTTTTAAGTACTTGTTATGCATTGTTTTGATATTGTATGTATCTTTGTGTTTTGTTCCTTTTCTTTTTTTTCCTTTTTCTGTTACCTTGAAAACAATAAAACATTTTATTAAAAAAAATGTAAAGATATTAACGTGATGTGGCTTTTCAAACCAGACATTTGAAGCTTATCAATAGATGAAGAGCACTGGATTCACTGAACATGCATTGAACAACGCTGAACACTGGGTTCATTGAACAAGAAGATTGCAGTATCTTGTTATAATGAAAAGACCACAGCCCCACTCCAGGTTTACAGTCCTGGACTGATGGTTGCATTCTCTCTGCCTTGAATTCATTTTTGCTTGACATCATGAAAAAAACTCACTGATATTCCATGTCATCAAGGTCTAATGTGGGGGGGGGGTTTAACCCATCTGCTTCTAGGCATCCCATTAACAATCAGAGCTCTGCACACCCAAAGTAGTCTTTCACCATTGCTACAAACCTTCTGCAGACAGTTGTCACCGCCACATCAGAATAACAGAGTTGGAAGGGACCTTGGAGGTCATCTAATCCAGAGGCCCCCAACCTCTTGGGCACCAGGGACCAGTTCCATGGAGAGAGGTTTTGCTGTGGACCGGAGGGGGTGTGGTTTCATGTGCTGCTTGCATACTGCAGATGGGGCTTCGCTTATTTGTGTGGCCTGGTTTCTGGCATGCTGCAGACCGGGACCGGTCCATGGATCGGGGGTTGAGGACTCCTGATCTAGTCCAACCCTGTTCTAGCAGGAGACCCTATACCATTTCAGACAAATGGCTGTCCAGTCTCTTCTTAAAAGCCACCAGTGATGGAGCACCCACAACTTCTGAAAGCAAGCTGTTCCATTGGTTGATTGTTCTTACTGTCAGGAAATGTTTCCTTAGGTCCAGGTGGTTTCTCTTTTTGTTCAATTTCCATGCATTACTTTTTGTCTTGCCTCCTGGTGCTTTGGAAAATAGGTTGACCCTCACTTCTTTGTAGCAGCCCCTCAAATATTGAAACACTGCCATGTCACCCCTAGTTCTTCTTGCTGCCATGTCGCCCCTAATTTTTCTTGCTATCATGTTGCTCCTAGTTCTTCTTGCTATCATGTCGCCTCTAGTTTTTCTTTTCACTAGATATACCCAATTCTCCTGCTTGAGTGGGGGGGGGGCTGGACTAGAAGACCTCCAAGGTCCCTTCCAGTTCCTATTCTATTCTATTCCTATTTCTATTCTAAAATTCCTGCAGCCATTCCTCCTATGCTTCAGCTATCAGCCCCCCAATCATCTGTGTCACTCTTCTCTGCACTCTTTCCAGGGTCACAACATCTTATTTTTTATATTTTAGTGACCAAAACTGGATGCAATATTCCAAGCGTGCTCTTACCCAGGCTTTATTATAAAGTGGTAGGGTCCCTTCTGGGATCCTATCCCTGTTGATACAGTCTAGGATTGCACTGGCTTTTTGCAATCCTAGACAATCCTACATTGTGGTTGCCCAAAAAAAAGAAAGAAAGAAAGAAAGAAAGAAAGAAAGAAAGAAAGAAAGAAAGAAAGAAAGAAAGAAAGAAAGAAAGAAAGAAAGAAAGAAAGAAAGAAAGAAAGAAAGAAAGAAAGAAAGAAAAGCCAATGCAATCCAGGGCTGCATTAACACGAACGATTAATTAACACGAACGCTACGCTCTTTTCCTGGGTCCGGCTTGGCCCAGCGTTCGGATGACTCCTGGGGCGCTCAGCCTGCGCGGAGGGAGGGGCCGCCGCTGGAACGCGGCCGCGGGGGCAACGGTTGCGGAACCAAGCTAAGACAGAGCAGCTGCCTCTCCCGCCTTCGTCGGCAACGCTTCGCCTGGGCTCAGTTTCGCGGCCCGCGGTCACTCCTTAATGTCCCGGTAAAGCAAGACGGAGGGCGGCCAGGAGGCTTAACGGTAGGAGGCGAAGGGGAAAGGAGTCGGTTCCAGCTGATCCGGATTGCTGACGAAACGCCGGCCAGGGAAGCGCAGCTCTTCTGCAGTCTGGTGTCTGGCCAGTAGTATTCCATCGTCCGAGATGGAGAAACGCGCTCCCTGTACGCAGATCACGCTTTTCCCAAGTTCGGGATTTCTAATTCTCTTTTTGTTTCTTATCAAGAGCCCTATTGGCAACTTTAAGCTGTGTGGGCTTCAACGCCCAGAATTCCCCCAGCCAGCAAATATATGTAGTCACTCATCTTAACTCATAACACACTGTAGGACTGGTATAGCTAGTTTTTGCCAGAGCAGCTCCATTTTGTTGAACCTTCCCCACCCCCCCCCACCCCCTTTCATTTGTCTCACTTCTGTTCTTAGATGTTTTCTCTTTGGGCCTCTCATCCTTGACCTAAAATTCCTGGAAGGGTACAGGGTAGCCTTATCAAGGAACACTACCAGGCCAGCAGCTAATTCAGGGTTACTTCCCCTTTGTTGTTGCAGATTAATTAGCTAGAAAGTTCTGCATACTTAATTATCAGCCTTATCAGTTAGGGACAGAAGGGCAAAGGCTGCAGTATTTTAGTAATGAACCCACCTTCAGAAAGGACCATTCAACACCAGGGCTGTGAATGTTTTATTGCTTTTTGCTTGTTGCTTACTAATGATCACAAAAGTGTCCCAAAAGTGTATAAAAGTAGTCCACAGCTGAGCCCAGAATTTCTGTTCCTGAGACATTTGTTAAGTGAGCTTTGCCCCATTTTACGACCTTTCTTGCTACAGTTGTTAAGAGAATCGCTGCAGTTGCTAAGTGAATCACATAGTCGTTAAGCGAATCTAGCTCCTCTATTGACTTTGCTTGTCAAAAGGTCGCAAAAGGAGATCAAAGGTGACCCAGAACAACAGCAACCGCCATAAATACAAATCGGTTGCCAAGTGTCTGGATTTTGATCAAGTGACCAATGTGAAAAATGGTCATGTCATATTTTTCAGTGCTGCTGTAACTTCGAACAGTCACTAAATGAACAATTGTAAGTTGAGGACTGCCTGGGTAGGCAGTCCTAGTCTTACAGCTGTTTGTGACGGTTGTTATGGTAATGACTGTTCAAAGTTAGGATAGAGTTGAAAAAAGTGGTCCTCATACTTATGACTATCTTACAGTCCCCCAATGTGATCAAAATTCAGGTTCTTGACAACTGTTACATATTTGTAATGATTGCAGGGTTTACATGATTACCATTTGCAACCTTCCTTGCTGATATCCAATAAGCAAAGTCAACAGGGAAATCAAATTTAGTTAACAACCGCATGATTCACTTAACACCTAAGGTGATTCACTTAACAACCATGGCAAAAAGTGACAAAATTGGACATGACTTACTTAACATCCATCTCGTTTAGCAACGGAAGTTTCGGTCCCAACTGTGGTTGTAACTTGAGGCCTACTTTTAAAAGCTATGCCAATGTATGTCTTGATTTGCGATTTAGTCCTGGAAGCACCACTCTTTGTGCAATACAGTATTGTTACTTCTCCCAGCTTGTTCTCTCTAGACCGGCCACGAGTTTTCCAATCATTCCTTCTGGTTTTTTTGCAAGATCCTGACAGAAGTAGTTTCCAATCATTCCTTCTGGTTTTTTTTCAAGATCCTGACAGAAGTATAGTTGACATATCCAAGAGAAGAGTTACTTTCTTAAGTGAGATGAGTAATATAGAAGGAAGTATCATAACCTTTTACAATGTTTCCTATTTTGTGAAATTCAAGACTGGCTATCTTGGCTTTCGAAAAGAAATTAAGAAAAACATTTTGTTCAATATCAGGTAAGTTTTAACTGAGGAGGGGGCTTAGTGGGGTGCCGTGGGTTAAATTTGTCTGGACTGGGAAGTTAAGCAGGGTCAGGCTTGATTAGGATTTGGATGGGAAAACACCAGGAAGTTCCAAAATGACAGCTACGGCAGTATGATGGAAGCTCTGCCTGCTTTATTGGAGACGGAACTTCCATCACACCCTACCATTCTGGCTGCCATCTTGACGGCTTTGAGCACACCCTGCAGACACACCTGACTATAAGCCTTCTTGGATATTTAAAAGACAGCCCACAAGTAAACAATGGCCAGCCATTTCTGTAGCACTGCCAAAAAAAAGTCATGAACACATATACGTAGCCCCTTCCCTCCCCCAAATCAGATTCAATTGGGGTTTATTGTTTCCTTTAAAAATGGACTATTTGAGCCAGGCCTTTTAATGTTATTATTATTGAACTTTTGGAATGTTTGTTTAATATTTGTCCAGCCTTTTTAATGTAAGGGACACAATGGAGCTGTTGATGTGTTGCCATGTAACTCACTTTTGATCAAACCTGAAACTATACAATTCAAAGAATGGTTAAAAAGAAGAAGAGTCAGAATGCAGTCCTGGTTTATTCCTTTATGCGTATGAATTTTGAGAAATGATTACCAGTGACAAATTTAAATTGGTTGGATATATTTTCATACAGCTTTGTAATTTGGAATAATATTATCTGGTCTATAGAAAAGAGTGTCAATTTGTCATAGTTCATCCCTAGGGCTGTGTGTATATGTATGTGTGTACACTAAGGAATTTGAGAAAGAGTATACTTAGCTCCCATTAGTCCTTTTAATTCTTACTATCTTTCAGATTCATGACAATCTCATGGCACTTTCCTCATTCATCTAGAACAGGGGTAGGCAACCTTGGCTCTTTTATGACTCGTGGACTTCAACTCCCAAAATTCCTCAGCCAGCCTGGCTCAGCTTGGAAACCCTTTCCCCTCAGCATGGCTGGCTCAGGAATTCTGGGAGTTGAAGTCCACGAGTCATAAAAGAGCCAAGGTTGCCTACTCCTGATCTAGAACTGGATTGGGTTTTTAAGGACATTTATTTATGATAGTCCCTTTTCACCTGACATTTTCTTCACTTGTGAGATACACTGTGCTACATGCCGCCACAGTGAGGCACTCCATGAAGCAATGCCAAATCCTCTTTATCATTTCTGACACTTGCAATCAATAGGTCTGAGTGAAAAATCCTCTAGAAGTTGCTTCCATAAGCCACCCAGTCCCCCGTAGTAAAGTGAAGTATCCATTTTGCTTCATTTTTCCTCTCTAAACCACCACTTCCCAATACCATGTCTTCTCAGACCGGCAATGATAAGAGCTTTGCATACAGTATGCAGAGGTATCTTCTGATGCTTCCTCTCAGCTTCATTTTGCACTTAAAAATGAGGGAAAGAGCTCTAAAGCACCCTAAAAAGCTTCAAAGGATTGTTTTGCTTGAACCTTTGAAGACTATGAAGCAGTGCACAATTCCATCCTTACTATCTTAATACAAACCAAACTGCTAATCTAGGCTTTTAACATCCAGCCAAAACTAGTAAGAGCCTAGGTACTGTTTAAGAGTTGTTGTTTGAACTTTAGGGTTCTCTGTCATGGATCACAGAATAACAAAATTGGAAGGGACCTTGGAGGTCTTCTAGTCCAACACCCTGCTCTGGCAGGAAACCCTATACTATTTTAGAGAAATGGTTGTCCAGTCTCTTCTTAAAAACTTTCAGTGTTGGAGCATCTATAACTTCTGGAGGCAAGTTGTTCCACTGATTCATTGTCCTAACTGTCAGGAAGTTTCTCCTTAGTTCTAGGTTGCTTCTCTCCTTAATTAATTTCCACCCATTGCTTCTCGTCCTCTTTCAGGTACTTTGGAGAATGGTTGATTCCATCTTCTTTATGACAACCCCTGAGATATTGGAACACTGCTATCGTGCCACCCCCCTCCCAGTCCTTCTTTTTGTTAAACTACATACACCCAATTCCAGCAACCATTCTTTAATATGCATTTGTACCTCTGATTGTCCTCAATGAATCTCAGTAATGCTGAAAAACCACAGTGGGTACTTAGAAGCAGCTTTGAAACTGATGAAAGTAATCAACTCAAATGATGAGAAGCTTATAGATAATAGTCACATAATGTTATTTGCCCATGTATCTAGAATAACAAAGCAAAATGTGTAGTTAGTAAAATATATATACAGTAAACATCTCAAGAGTAACAAACTATTTTTATTTTACAGTGGTGTCATGAAACCTGGTCTTAATGCAATTTTAGGACCCACTGGCTGTGGCAAATCTTCGTAAGTATTAAAATAATGACACAAAAGCCCTATTTTATAATCCAATTAAATGTATATTGCCCTCAGGTGCTTTGGAGAATAGGTGACCCCCTCTTATTTATGGCAGCCTCTCAAATATTGGAACGCTGTCGTGTCACCCCTAATCCTTCTTTTCATTAAACTAGACCAGTGATGGCGAACCTTTTAGAGACCGAGTGCCCAAACTGCAACCCAAAACCCACTTATTTATTGCTGGGTGCCGGGTGGCTGTGGCTGTGGTGGTCATGGCAGACTGGGTGGGTGTGGCCAAGGTGAGCATGTCACCTCGATGTTGCTCATGGGGAGGGACGCCTGTGGGAGCCGGGCAGGGTTGGGGGAGATCCAGGGGGTCTCTGGCAGGTGGAGTGGTGGGTAGGAGGCTCATCCTGCGGGGTGAGGCGAGGCAGGGTGGGGGGTGCCATTATCTCAGGGCAAGGCAAGGCAGAGGCCGGGGCAGCTGCTTCCTGACATCATTGGCCCCTGCACACAGAGGCCAGCAAGCGCATGGGGGCCGACAGTGTCCATCAGCAGCCACAGCCTGCCAGCCCCTCAACCGGTGCACTCTGGGGCTCCGCAGCCTGCCACCAGCATTTCAGAGAAGTGCCCACAGAGAGGGCTCTGAATGCCACCTGTGGCACACGTGCCATAGGTTCGCCACTACTGAACTAGACATACCCAATTCCTGCAACTGTTCTTTATAAGTTTTAGAATTTCAATCCAAGTTTTAATTTTACAAGACTTTTGAACATTTGCATTCTTTAACAGTTAAAACAACTTTGTATTTCTCAGGCTTATGTAGCTGTTTTGAAAGCACCTGTTTCTCTTATGTGTGCACGCACAGATAAATTATGATTTTGAATGATTGTAAAGCTGTAATTGATATGTTCCTGAAATGTAGACCTCAGTAATTTCAATTGAAATGGGTTTTATTTTTCTTTTAGGCTATTGGACATTTTATCTACAAGGAAAGACCCCAAAGGGCTATCTGGGGATATTTTATTAGATGGCATGGGCTTGCCAACACAATTTAAATGTATGTCTGGATATGTAGTACAGGTAAGCTTTTTGTTGTTATGTATAATCCACCTACTTTATTTTCCACCCAGGGTAAAGTACAGAACCCCTTTCCATTTCTCAGTGATTCCTATTTATTTATGATAAATTGGCCAAATGGAATGGTTTGCTTCAGGAACACATTCCAATATCTTCTGTGCTTATATTGTATAATCTAATGTAGAATATTGTAAAAAAAATTTTTACAAAAATATACACATGCGGAACATCTAAACAGGAAGAGGAAATTAAATCTAAAAGAATCTTCAGGGATTGTAAAACTAGAAATGAATACAGGTAATCCTCGACTTACAATAGTTCATTTACTGACTGTTTAAAATGACAATGGCGCTGAAAAAATGACTTATGACTGTTTTTCATACTTACAAACAGGGCTTTTTTCCTCATAGAACGCCCGGAACGGAGTTCCGCCATCTTTTTGGGATGGAACCTTGTAGGGTAGGCAAGGCTGGTTGTATGAAGTGTGTGAGTTCCGGCACTTTTTTTTTTTTTTTTTTTTTTACAAAAAAAGCACTGCTTACAAGCGTTGTAGCATCCCCATGGTCACATGATCAAATTCACACACTTGGAAACTGACTCATATTTATGACAGCTGCAGTGTCCCAGGAACGTTTATTTTTTGCGATCTTCTGAGAAGCAAAGTTAACAGGGCAACTGGATTCATTTAACAACACTGTTACTAATTTCACAACTGCAGTGATTCACTTAACAACTGTGGCAAGAAGGGCCATAAAATGGGATAAAATTAATGTAACAACTGTCTTACTTAGCAACAGAAATTTTGGGCTCAATTGTGTTTGTAATTCGAAGTCTACCTGTACACCTGGGGTGAGGGATGGAAGTCTCGGAAAATCCTATATATGGTATGATGTCATAAAATAAAAACTAGCTCTGTTTTAAGAGGTTTTTAAAGGAACATAGGCGCAGAACATAACTATAATTCTGTGAATGCTCAATACACCCTCTGAGTGTCTAATAATGATTGTACAATAGCAGTCTTAGCAAGTCTAATGTTCAAATGAAAATGTCCAGTTGTTTTTTTAATCTCTAAGGATGACATAGTGATGGGGACCTTGACAGTCAGAGAAAATTTAATGTTTTCAGCAGCCCTTCGGCTACCTTTATCTACGAGCAAATATGAAAAGAAGCAGAGGGTTGAACAGGTTCTCAAGGAACTGGATTTGACTAAAGTTGCAGATACTAAGGTAGTTATACATACATTAGTATAGTTTTTAATCCCACCTGATACCAACATTTAGTGTTGTAAATAGTTATGTCTATAAAGAATGGTACGAAACCACTATCTGCAAAGAGTGATTTTGTTTCTGGAATCCACAAAAATATTTCTGAGGTTGCATGTAAGCTGCAGATTGGTGTTTGCCCACCTTTGATCTAATCCGAAAATGAGAGAAAATTTAGTCCATTAATATTACATAATAATAATAATAATAATAATAAGTTGGAAGGGACCTTGGAGGTCATCGAGTCCAACCCCCTGCTCAGGCAGGAAACCCTACACCATTTCAGACAAATGGCTGTCCAGTCTCTTCTTAAAAACTTCCAGTGTTGGCGCATTCACCACTTCTGGAGGCAGGTTGTTCCACTGGTTAATTGTTCTAATTGTCAGGAAGTTTCTCCTTAGTTCTAGGTTGCTTCTCTCCTTGATCAGTTTCCACTCGTTGCTTCTTGTCCTGCCTTCAGGTGCTGTTTGTCCCCCCTCATTCTTCTCTTCGTTAAACTAGACATACCCAATTCCAGCAACCATTCCTTATATGTTTTAGCCTTCCCTAATCATCTTTGTTGCTCTTCTCTGTACTCTTTCTAGAGTCTCAGTATCTTTTTTACATCATGGTGACCCAAACTGGATGCAGTATTCCAAGTGTGGCCTTACCAAGGCATTGTAAAGTGGTATTAATACTTCATGTGATCTTGATTCTATCCCTCTGTTAATGCAGCCCAGCACTGTGTTGGCTTTTTTGCAAGAACAATGATGCTTGAGTGTCATAGGAACTGCAGTTGGGGCTGTGCTGAACTTGTAGAAAGCATCCAGTCTGCAGTTGCTGTATGACTCTTAGTTTAACATAATGTAGATGAAGGGCCTGCAAAAATGAGAAAATTGTGGGTCATCTCATCCGCATTGCTTCCCTTCTTGGATCCATGTGAAAATAGCACGGGCTGACTGCGTTTAGTGTCAAAACTGGACTTAACTAATTAATATCCAGGAAATAGGTTAAGTAAGAATGTAATAGGGCAGGAGATTATAAGATGGGATGCAAATGAACCCTTTGTTGGAGAGATCTCTGGTGATCTGAGGGAAAGGAACATGAAAGAGAAGGAGGGGGCAGTGAATGGAAGCAGAGCAACAGAAATGATGTTGTATAGAGATGGGGCTGCTGATCTGGGCTAGAGAGAAGAAAGAGAAGAAAGGCAGGGAAATAACCAGTTGCCTGGAAAACAGGTGGTAGGTGAGCACTGGGGGAAGAGAGAGAAGCAACTTTACCAGTCTCTTTGAGACTGGACACCCTCACTGTAGATACTAATCTGTGAGGGAAGATTTGCTGAAGGTGGCCATTTTGTGAGTGCCTCACGGACATGCAGGTTCTTAAAATTCCAAAAAGGTTGTCTATCTTTATGTGAGGTCTTAGGTTGCAGGGTTCTTATAGATCTTTCTGGCAACTAAGGGTCAAGTGAATTCCATATAAATGGGCATTCTTTCACCTATGCATGAGGACAGGTGGCTTAAGATGACCATCTGAGACCCCTTAATGAAGGGGTGGGCAATTCACGAGAGAAACGGGGGCTGTTGTGGAGGGCCAAACCAATAGGGTTCTGAAGATGCATAGGCATGCACACCCACATACATATGTAAATTGAAAAAAAAAAGCAGTTGCCTTCAAAATAAAAGCAACACAATTGTATTGCATGCATGGTGTACAGTTATTTACATTTGATTTCTAATTTCTGACCGATCTCATGCAGGCCGGACAAGGACTATCAAAAGGCTGGATGTGGCCTGGAGGCCATAAAATGCCCAGGTCTGCCTTAATGTATGCTGCCTTTCCCGTCCCCCATATTCTTTCAGTGATGTCCCATTTGATAAACTCAGTTATTATCAGGAGAAGACATTATTAAAGTATTTTATGCTGAAATATTTTTTGTTCCATATTGTTCATGAACCAAGAAGTTTATTTTGCCATTTCCTTTGCTGTACCAGGTTGGCACCTATTTTACTCGCGGAGTTTCAGGGGGGGAAAGGAAAAGGACCAGCATTGGATTAGAACTCATTACTAACCCCAGAGTGTTGTTCTTAGATGAACCAACCACAGGATTGGATGCTAGCACAGCCAATGCTGTCCTGCTGCTCTTAAAAAGGTAATCTGTGCCACAGGTAGTGCTCAACTTACAGCCATTCATTTAGCGACCTTTTGAAGTTACAGTGGCACTGAAAAAAGTGACTTACAACCAGTCCTCTCCCTTACGACCACTGCAGACATTTGCTTAATAAAATCGGAAAAAAAATTGTAAAACAGGGTGCATCTCATTTAACAATTGCCTGGCTTAGCAATAGAAATGTTAGGCTCAGTCATGCTTGTGGACTGAGGACCACCTGTACTTTTGTCATTCTGGTAGCCAGGAGAACCTTCTTCATTATGTGTCATTAATTCATTTCATATGTCTTTTACAACCCTGATGGTGCAGTGGTTAGAATGTAGTATTGCAGGCAAGCTCCACAGCCTAGAGTTCGATCCTGACCGGCTGAAGGTTGACTCAGCCTTCCATCCTTCTGAGGTCGGTAAAATGAGGATCCAGATTGTTGGGGGTCAATATGCTGACATTTGTAAACCGCTCAGAGAGTACTGTGAGAGAACTATGAAGCAGTATATAAGTCTAAGTGCTATTGCTACAGCTATGGCTAAGACAGAACTGGGCTAAAGCAGATGATTTTGGCTGAGCAGGGGTAGGGCGACAGGACCCTCAGCAATTTTCAACTGTGATAGCATCATTCAAGAGTCTGATCCTCATTTCAAGCTGTATGTATTGTACTTTGATGCAGAGCAATTAAAAGCAAAGAGTTCTCACATGAGGTAATGGTCTTCCCTGTGTTGCACCCAGGATGTCACTGCAAGGAAAGACAATCATTTTTTCAATCCATCAGCCCCGGTACTCTATTTTCAAGTTGTTCGACAGCCTGACGCTACTTGCCGCTGGAAGGCTATTGTATCACGGGCCAGCTGACAATGCTCTTTCCTATTTCAGAAGCCTTGGTGAGTTTTTATGGGCTGTGCCCATTCTTACCCAATTTGATTAGCCCTCTAAACATTCCAGTAAAAAATGTGAAAGGTATCATTTTAATTTAAAAACAAAAACCCAGTTAAAATCAGTGGTGTACAAAATCCAAGTGAAAAGACCTGGCTGAAAAGGAAGGGTTTCCTAAAAGAAGAGAAAGTGGAGCCGAACACAAGGCAATGTATTCCATCACTTGGGAGCTGTTACAGGTACAAATTATGGGTGTGCCTTGTGAATATTTTGGACAGTAGGAAATACGTCTTGAGCAACAGTTAGTGAAAAAAAAATTATTTAAGGAAATGGAATGCAGAGGTAAACAAAGCTTGGCACCTAGTTATCTACTGTGTTTTCCCCAAAACAAGACCTATCCCGAAAATAAGTCCTAGCTTGATTTTTACGTATGTGCCTAATATAAGCCCTACTCCCAAAATAAGCCACACCCACTGCATCCCACCGTCTGAGGTGGGGCAAAGCGCACAGTAAAAATCAAGCTTTAGAAAAGGCCTCTGCCGATGAA
Organism: Crotalus tigris; assembly: GCF_016545835.1. NCBI lineage: Eukaryota > Metazoa > Chordata > Lepidosauria > Squamata > Viperidae > Crotalus > Crotalus tigris. The sequence continues at coordinate 189,730 of NW_024097440.1, forward strand.
ATGGAGGCCGGGCCTTGATGCACGCATCATCCCAGAGCTCCATTCTGGGCTGCAGAGGCCTTTCCTGAAGGTCTGTGCCAGTGAAATGGAGGCCAGGTTGCGATGTGCATGTTATCCCGGAGCTCCATTCTGACTGTAGGGCCTTTTCTGATGGCTTCTGCCAGCGAAATGGAGGCCGGGGGCAATACGTGTGAGTGGTGGTGAGCGGCCGCAGAAGAAGTGGGCCAGTGGTGGCCACGTGGGCTCCTTCTGGAAGGGGCTGTCGGTGCTGCCGCCATGAGGCGAGACAGCGGAAAAGACATCCCCTGAAAATAAGACCTAATGCCTCTTTTAGAGGCAAAAAAATAAGACTGGGTCTTATTTTCAGGGAAACACATATCTAATCTGGAGGAAAGTCTAAAATGGAGCTTTGCTTATGTCTGTAACAGTATCTCCCCCCTTCTCCCCTCCTAAAAAGTCTCTGTAGCCTGATCCTATTGCGCTTTTGTGACGCCTTGAAGAGCTTGCTTTTTTAACAGACTTGGAGGCTGTCTGTCTGTCTGTCTGTGTATGTGTGTTTTTGTGTGTGTGGTAGATAGATAGGATGGGGTGGTTGGCTTGATATACCACCTTGATGTTCTGATTATTTTCATAACAGATTGTATTTTTCTCCCCAGAGTGGATATTTGGCAAATGTCTCTGTTGTATTTCTTTTGTATATACTTTTTTAATTGCTGTTTTAAGGCTAATCATTCTACTTTGTAAACTGGCTTGAGTTGTGATAGACATTGGGATAGCTTATAAATTGGATGAAATAAGTTGAAAGGAAATATAAAACAAAAAGTATTCCATATGTTTGTGTCTGGGAAGAAAAGCAGGAGGAAATAATCTGAGTTTAAAAATCTTTTGGAGCTAGGGTTCCTAGCCTATTTGTCCCACAGACCTTTTGAGAGTCTGATAAAACATGCAGATTCCTTTTCAGAATGAATGAATGAATGAATGAATGTTTAAATGCAACCCCCCCCCTCCCAAATACACTGTTCTAGACATAGATCATGTAATGCAAAGGAAACCAATTATGCTCAAATATCTATATCTTATCTAAATATGAACAAAATAACAAATATGCAATATAGTAATACATGTGCTTCTTTATAAATCCATAAAATAACAAGACTACGTCTATTTTTAGGGTATATTAATTTTGGATAGTAAGATTTGTTGAAATTAAACATTTTTGGAGTCTAGAGGTCATAAATTACTTTGCTGCATACTTGCATAATTGAATGAAAAGTTGCCTTTCAGTTGGGGTTAGCGAAAATAAATTTGTAATCCCCCCCTCCCCACTGCAGTCCCAGTTCATGGACCCTCTGAAATCTGTCTACAGGTCCTGGTTAACAATGCCTGCAGAGGAAGCACAAAATAAGTCCTTAACTCCTCTGCCTCCTTGTGGTCAGTGCTACTAAGCACAATTTCAGAAACATCTTACTACTATCTGAAAAAGGACCTCAGAAAGCCAGAGTAATTCAGCATTAAACAGTTCATATAGAATAGAAAAAAACTATCAAGCCCTGGCAAACAGTTGGCCTCTGGTACAGCTTTTTGATTTAGTTTTAATATATTCCAGATATGTTGCAATAGATAGGAATGATTAAACCTCACTGTCTGGAGAAAAATCAGTGCTCTCAAAATGAATATTATTCCTAGATTTATGTTTATATTCCGAGATGTTTTCCCATTTATATATCTGGGAAAAATATTTTCAGAAAATATTTTTTTAGAAAAATTTTTGTGGGGTTCTTCAGTTATGACAATATCTTTACGGAATATGCAGTTCCTAATTAATGAGGGAGGGAAGGTTTGCGTTTCCGAATCTGGAGTTATATCATCATTTATTTAGTTTATTATTTTATTGTATTTATTTATATTTTGTATTTCTGGAACGTCCCTCTCCCACATATTTATATATCAAGAAGCTAACAGTTGGAGTTAATTTTCCTATTTGGGCAATCTAAGAATATAGATATAAGGTAGTCTTCAACTTACAATAGTTTATTTGGTGATGTTCAAAGTTGCAATGACACTGAAAAAAGCAACTTATGACTGTTTTTCACACTTAAGACCGTTGCAGCATCCCTACAGTCGTGTGATCAAAATTCAGGCCCGGAGTCATGTAATTAATATTTTGCAACCTTCTGACAAGCAAAGTTAATGGGGAAACCAGTTTCACTTAACAACCATCTTACCAACTTAACAACTGCAGTGATTTGCCCAACAACTGTGGCAAGAAAGGTCATAAAATGAGGCAAAATTCACTTGTTTCACTTTGCAACATAAATTTTGGGTTCAGTTTTAGTCGTAACTTGAGGACTACCTGTATAGCACCTTTGATGGGATGGGCAGTATTAAGACCTAAATATAGTAAAACTCTGCTTTCTCTGAAAACCATTACATCAGTTAGAAAGTTACGGTTTGTAATATCTAAAAAAAAAAAAAAAAAAAAGATTGGTCTGTTTTCCCATGCCAAATTAACTTTATGGAGAAATCCAGCTTTGACTATTGGGAAAAAGATGGTGATGTGTTCCAGATATTGTGCATCAGTTAACAATTTGGCTGCTGTTGTTTTTTTTTTGTCAGTACCCTTTTTGGTTATCCCTCATAAAGTATGATGAAGTAGCCAAATTGGATGTAAATAAAAAAAAAATACTCCAAGTTGTAATTACTTTATGAGTTTTCATTATGACTGTTGTGGTAACAAAGAATTTTTTTTAAAAAAAAAAAATCCTTGCAGGTTTTGTGTGTGAGCCATATAACAACCCTGCTGATTTTTTCCTGGATATCATCAACGGGGATTCCTCGGCGGTTGCAATGAGTAAAATGACAATTCACAGTGCAGGTATAAATGGCCAAGCTTTTCAGATATTCTGCGGAAGAAATCGGGCATCTGTGCGTTGGCCCTGAGCCACGAGCTTGTGGGTGATGGCTTCAGAAAAAGGAATTAACTCAATAGCCCTCTCAGCGGGAGGTGGGGGGAGGGAGATCCTACTCCAAGGATCTTCTTTCTTTCCTATACTTCAGCTCCAAATTCAAGAGAAAACAGCCAGAATAACCCACACAAGTTGATGAAAGGCAAGCAAGGAAGGAAAATGTTATAAATAAAATGTATTTATACAGTTCATTTGTAAGGATACAAGCAATCCTTGCTTAATGACTGGTTGCTTAGCAACTATTCGAAGTTACAACGGACCCCCCCAAAAGGTACTTACAACTTGGATTTGAAGTTCTGAGGGCTAGCCCACCCTTCCTCCCCCCCCCCGGTCATATGATTGTATTTTGAGTGCTTGGCCGTCCACAATTACGGCCATTTATAGCAAGCTGTACAGTCGTCATGTGACTGTAATTTACAATATTTTTTGCTTTGTTGCCAGAAACTGGCATTTATTTCTGGTTTCCAGCAAAAAGCACCTATTGTGGACAATAGGTTAGGGTTTCGTTCTCAACTAGCAGGTTTGCTTAATGACCACCACAAAATGAGTCATAAAATTGGGTTGGTTGTGTGATGACTTGTTTAACAACTGGCTTTACTTATGACTGTAATTTCAGGTTCAATTACAGCTGAATGTTAAGGACTACCTGTACACACAAACACACACACACACACACACACACACACACACACACACACTGATTGATTGATTGATTGATTGATGGTTATCACCCAGTTCTTGTTTAAATTATTTTGCATTCCCTTGTATTGTTTATTTCAGTGTTTTTCAAATTTGGCAACTTTAAGATGTGTGGACTTAATGCTGACTTAATACTGACTGAGAATTGAAATCCATACGTCTTAAAATTGCCAAGTTTGAAAAACACTGATGTCTTTCAATTAAAAAATGATTCAAGAAAGTTTGAACATGTACGTATATATACATGCCCACATAGATATCTACATACAGATACATACACAGATTTATTTGTAATTCCAGTCTGAGGAGAGACTGACTTGGAAACTGAAGAAAAACACACAGGGCATGTCTTTTCTGCGCTCCCTCATAGGCTGTTTTAAGATTCCCCTCCCCAAAAAAGGGCTATTTAAAACACAATGAAGAACTGCAAAATCACATGAAACTGGAATTATGGTGGAGCTCAACAGCTGCTCATTAGTGGAAGTGCTGCTTTTTGCAAAGCACAGATATGACCTAGAACACGAGTGTCAAGCTCGATGATGTCACGTGACATATGGTGGCGTATCGTGACATTTTTTTGCCTTTGTGGAGCCGGTGGGCGTGGCCTGCATGTGATGCATCCGGCCCACGGGCCACCAATTTGACACCCTGGAGTCCTAGAACATAAGATATGATTCAGTTGACCTGTATGTCTCTCATTTTATTTGAACACACTAATTTGGCTTTTCGTTGTCATTCAAACAGTTCTTGAGGCAACTGAGAGAGAGCAGGAGACTATTGCTCTAACATTAGCAGTACAGTTTTCCAAATGCAGTTACTACAAAAAAATGCTCGAAGAGCTGGATGTAATGTCTAAAGAACAGAAAAGACAGGCAACAACAATTAAAGGAGTTCAATATTCCACTCCTTTTCTACATCAACTGAAATGGCTGTCCAGGCGCACCTTTAAAAATTTGATAGGCAATCCACAAAATTCCACAGCCCAGGTAAACAAAGTGACCTCTTCCTCCTCCTCTTCCTCCTCCTCCTCCTCGATATATTATGAAATAAACTGTTTATATTATTTAAGTGGTTTTTGAAATAGCTAATTTGTGTCAGAACTAAAATTACTGCATTTCAAATGGAGTCCTTAGAATCATTGGTGTTCTCTGGGCTTGGTTGCTAGAATACATTTCATTACCCAATGAAAGTAATTATAAATGATGAAGAAGTCTGGGAATGAAGTTGCAAAATAAAATCAAACCACGGCTTCCTTCTCTAGTCATCTGTTGGTTAATGAAACCACCTTCAAGCATTAATATATCCTATTAAGCTCAACTTAATAGGATATATTAATGAGATAAATCCGCTGATCAGTGCTTGATAATGTTTCCCAAATGTACTAGAAGGAAACTTTAATGGTTTTAATAGATGCTCACACCATCACCACCAAAATGGAGCAGGGCTTTGATAGCATGATTGTGGCTGCCATCTTAATTTTTTTGACAGCCAGTCCACATGCACTGAACACTTTTGGATGGTAATTAGTTTCAAACTGAAGTGTATTTTATGATTTAGATGCAGCCTTAAATGTTTGAGGGCAAGACTAGATAAAAACAGGCTAAGATATCATTTAACAATGCTATCTGTAACGCCATCAAACATCCACATCTGCCTATCCCAGGTCTTTGGGAAGGAGAAAAATGCCAAATCCAGTCTGAACATCTGGCTGACTGCCCGATGAACCATAATAGTAATATATTTACTAGTTGTACATTTAACTTGTTCTCACGATAGCCTATACAGCACTGTGCTGTACTTGAGATCTGATTTCAGAAAGGTGGTTTGGAATTTGTGCAACATGTAGCATGTGTCTCCAACTCTTTAAAGCAGGTGGATCTTCTCTAGGACCATGCAAGGATCATAATTCATTTAAAGAGTTGCAAAGCAGTAGTACATTCAGCTCCAGAATTCAATTTTGGGATTGAATATGCAGCACTACATAATGTATAATATTTTTTTCATTTTTTTAACACCATAGCCCAGTAATGGCAAACCTTTTACAGACCGAGTGCCCAAAATCCGCCCCCTGCCCCCACTCTGCCTCCCACCCTGCCTGCTCTGCCCCCGCCCACCCTTTGCCCCAGGACCACGCACTGCATCCATGGCCTACCGCAGCAGATCGCCCAGGCAGCCTTGCAGCGCCTGGCAGCCATGCCCTCCGCCCACACCCCTCAGCATCATCTGCAGAGTCTTGTCCCTGTTGCCCGGCTATGTACTTGGCTGTGCTGCGCCGTGCGGGCCGCGCCCGGGCGTGACTCTCCAGGGGGGCTGCTGGTGAGGAGGGGGCCGTGGCAGGAGGCGGGGCTGGGGTGATGGCATGCATGCCCACAGAGAGGGCTCCGAGTGCCACCTCTGGCATGCATGCCAAAGGTTCGCTACTACTGCCATAGTATTGTCTCAGATGTAGTGATTGTTGCATATATTAATTTTCTATAGCTGACTCTGGACTTCAGCTTGGATCTCTTTAGTTGTGGTCTAACATCTTAATGTTAATAGACTAAAGTGTTAAAATTGAGACATGAATTTGGAAAGACTGACATTTTGGGGGATTCAAAGGATGTCTTTCAGGTCTTCTTTCTGAAAGACTTTGAATGTTTTCCTTTATATAGCATATCTGCCTCTTTTAGTGTGATCTTTGGTTCCAGCTAATGCTCTTGCAAAATTGTCAAGTGGTTAAAAAAAAAAAAAGTACATAGTAATTTTCTAGGAAGAGAGGCCATGCAGTTAAAAAGTTTTCTTATGTGAGTGCTGGTCTTATATGGACTGTATAAATTACTTTGTAAAAAATTGACCTTGTGACAGGAATTATGATTTTAGGAGATTACAATTTTTCCTCAGCTAAGAGCCCTGACCTTTTTTTTTCTCACAATCATTTCTATCTCCCTAACCTCATTACAGATGGATTTTTGAAGGCATTCTTCCAAAAGCCCTTGCATTTCATGGAATTAATCCCTTTTGTTAATCCTCTTAAATGGGTCTAGCTATGATCCTTGTTTCCCACTCCAATTGTTTAGTGGTAGAAAGAGTGCTGGTATTTTGATCTTTTCGGCAGTTCTCTTGAGCCTAGGGCCACATTTAAGAGCTTGTCATATTGATTGAGGCAATCTTTCCTGTCTAACACTTCAGAGAAGCCTGTTACCATCACCTTAGCTGAGATTTTAATTATGTGTATTTATTCTTAAAAATAAAAAACACCTAATACATTAGATATCTTCAGTTTGATTATGATAATTGGTGCCACAATCCTAGGCATATTCATGTAAGGTAATCCCCATTAACCAAATGGTAATTCTGAGTAGACATTAGAATTACTTGGTTAACACATTCAAGCATAGATTACTTTATTTTTAATACACTTTACCCTAAAAACTGCTGTTGTACAGTGATGCTGGCAATCCATAGAGTTCCCAGACAGGAATTCTGAACTAATGGCCATACTGATTAAAGAAGCTAAAGACTCTAGATCAAATGATTTGTTGGCCAAAACCAACCCAACCCAACCCAAACCACAACTTAGTAAGTTTTCAAAACTTGGATAAGTAATAGTGGTTGGATTTAAACATATGAAAAATTTGCTTTGATGGTGGAATATTGGGTTATAAAAATCCAATCAATTGTATTTTAGTCAATGGACTATGGCTAAGAGATATGTACCATTGGTTAGCACAATTAGGATACCTATCTCCCCAGCCAAGACTACCAGTTCTACAGTAGGGTACAAAAAATGGGAGTTTTCTTTAACTCTTTGATTCCATTTAGTGGTTCACTAGATTTTTTTCAGTTTAGATCATCCTCCCAGTTGTAAAAGCAAGGTGTTTCCTATCCCTATTCTTCCTATCCTTTCCTGATCATGGAATAGAATATTTGTTGTATCATTTAAATTGGAGAACTATAGAAAACAGGTATATATTTTTCCTAAGCTCATTAATTTGTCAAAAACATTTAATCCCTGTTTCATTCTAACATTGATAATTTGAAATACCCTTTCTTCCTAGATAGCTATTATTACCGTCATGGGAATAATTACTGGAGCTGTTTTTTCTGGTGTTAAAAATGATGCAACTGGAATTCAAAATAGGTTAGTTAATGTAAGAAACATGCTTCTAAACCAAATGTACCTTTCTCAATTAATAGTTTAATTTTTGAGATTAGCAGGGCGTAGAACACTTGTATATATATAAAAAATAATGTTAGTATCACAATGGCCAAATATTGTTTTATTTGCATGCTCCTTTGCCTATAGAGCAGGGAAGAATAATTTCCTAGGAAATAACTTCGCATCTGTTTTGATTACTTGATCAAAGTACTGTGCTTTGTTTTTGTTTTCAGAAAAAAATAGGCAATTTCCACGGGGAGGTCCCTAGGGAGATCAACAGCATCAAAATGGTGGGCATGACTGGGCAATAGAAACTTTTATTCTTTTGGATATTTTGATATTTTATGGGGTCTCTGAGCGTAGTTATTTTTTTGCAGATGTTTCATTACCAAACTAGGTAATCTCAACAGTTCACCAAGGACCCCAAAGTTCAACCCTGAGCTACAGATATTCAATTCTATTGATATTTTATGCTCTTTCATGAGCTTATATTGCATGCCTATAAAAGATTCAATCACCCAAGTTGTATATCCAAGCCCCTGATGCTTTCAGTAAGTGCATCTATTTCTGATTGGCAAAAGCCACTACGTTCAGAGTGTTTCTATGTCCCCACCATCTGAATTTCAGCAGGAGAGAAAGCACTTCCTGGTTGCTGTGTTGTATCAGGCAGTGACCAGCTACTATACTTGGGTTCCACATGATCTCTAGACAGAAGTAAAGTCTTAAATTTTCTCTATTTCTTTGCTATCATCTAGTAGTCATCTGGTAAATATACATACAGTATGTATTTCATGTAAAATTCTGCAAATAAAACATGAAGGCGTCATTTGGAGGCACCCTTGATTTTCTTACATTGTGATCCTATCATGCTCTGTTTCATTAGTGCTTCATATGTATTTTCCTTTTCTAATTTGAAAATTCTTGGGTTTTCTTGTAGAGTTGGTGCTTTGTTCTTTTTGGCAACGAATCAGGTTTTGAACAGTATTACAACCGTTGAACTTTTTATCACAGAAAAAAGGATATTTATGTAGGTAAATCTGCATGTAATGGAACATCAAGTTTTTTTCTTATAATTAATAATTGCACTTGTTTACTCTTTGGTTAATCATTTGTTGGTTTCTTTCCCAGTGCCCATGCATGTTCTTTTGACTATAGTTTTCACCAAACTATAATCAATGTCCTCCCTGCACCCCCACCCCCCCATCTAGTGGGAAAGTTGCCTTGTAGGGCTTTAAAAGTCATATCCAACACCTTGATTTGGATTTGGAAGCAAACTGGCAGCCAGTGCAGCTTGCGCAGCAAAGCTATTACATACTCCATTCTTTTGATGCCCAAGATTGTCCAGATAGTCACACTCTGTACAAGCTGAAGTTGCCAGATATTTTTCAATGATAGCTCCATGTGTATAGCACATTACAATAGACCAGGGGTAGGCAACTGTGGCTCTTTTATGACTCATGGACTTCAACTCCCAGAATTCCTGAGCCAGCATGGCTCAGCTTGGAAACCTCTCCCTTTCCCCTCAGCATGGCTGGCTCAGGAATTCTGGGAGTTGAAGTCCACAAGTCATAAAAGAGCCAAGGTTGCCTACCCCTTCAGTAGACCAAATGGGAGATGACCAGGACATAAATAACCAGTCGGAGAGCTTCCCTATCCAGGAAAGAGTATAACTGGCACACAACATGAATTTGAGCAAAGCCCTTCCTAGCCAAGGCTGCCACCTGCTGTTAGACGTGAATCCAGGAGGAGCCCCAGATTACTCACTGGGTCTGTCTAGAGCAGTGGTTCTCAACCTTTTTAATGCCGCGACCCCCAATCGGTTGTAAGTCGAGGACTACTCAACCGGTCGTAAGTTGAGGACTACCCAACTGGTGCAGCACCGTTTGCAGAATGGGACTTTTGGCAGGCTCAGCAGGGCAGAGACAGCCTGGACAATTCCTATTGGCTTTTGAAAGCCAGTAGAATTAGACTCTATTCAAGAGAGTCTATTCTATTGGCTTTCAAAAGCCAATAGAATAAAAGGGAATAGCACAGCTAAGGAAAAGGGGAAAAAATGGCAGACTGTGTTGTTTGGCGACCCCCGTGAAATGGTCGTTGGACCCCAAATGGGGTCCCGACCCACAGGTTGAGAACCACTGGTCTAGAGTAGTGCAACCCCATCCAAGAACAAAGATGATAAACTCCTAGAGGCAGAAAGGCCCACCCACAGCTGCTCCATCTTACCAGGCTTCAGCTAAAGTTTGTTGTTCCTCATCCAAGCTCCCACTGTCTCCAGGCACCACAAAAGAACATCCATGGTATCACTCACTTCACCCAGGATGATGAATAGATGTAAATAGTGAGTACAAAATGTACCAAAAAAGATTATTTAATATTTAACTGAACATTTAAGATAACTGCAGCAAATCCAGTAATTTCCCAGTCTGAAACCTGTTGCCTGCATTTATGTGACTGTTCCAGGCTTGAGTATGGATATATGTTTTTTTTCTTGCAGACATGAATATATAAGTGGCTACTATAGAGTGTCCGCATATTTCTTCTCAAAAATAATAGCTGACATGTTGCCCATGAGGACTTTGCCAGGCGTCATCCTCACCAGCTTGAATTATTTCACAATAGGCAAGTAAACTCAGTCCTACACCCTTTTTGTGGTAGAGTGAAATCATATAGATCAGTGTTTCTCAACCTTGACAATTTTAAGGCATGTGGACTTCAACTCCCAGAATTCCACAGCCAGCATTGCTGGCTGTGGAATTCTGGGAGTTGAAGTCCACATGCCTTAAAATTGTCAAGGTTGAGAAACACTGATATAGATTGTTTACTTTCTGTTTTATTTATTAGATTTTTAAAATTCTGCCTTTGTTAATTTCTAAATAATTCAAGACAGCAAACATACCTTATATTCCTTCCTTCCTTCTATTTTTTTTTATTTTTTTGCTGATAGAGAGAAACTAATTCAAAATCACCCAGGGTGTCTTTCATGACTAAATCTGGACTAGAACTCACACTCTTCTGGTTTCTATCCTGGGGCCTTAACCAGTACACCGAACTGGTTCTTTTTAGTTATAATCACTCTTATGTGCAAACAGCTGGCCAACTGGATGATTTATTTTCTCGGGAGAAGTATAAGGAGGCTAAAATTGATTTAGAACAAATAGAAGAAACACTAGGATAGCCGTTGGCATTTTGTCATCCTCTCAGACACAACTCAGCGCACAGTAAACTTGGAAGAGTGCTCAAACATCTCCAAGCAATACAAAAAGTTTAAAAAGACAGTACCGTAAATGCCGGCGTATAAGACGACTTCCGCGAGCGCTGAAATTGGCGCCAAAGACGGGGGTCGTCTTATACGCCGAGTCGTCTTATACGCTGGAAATACTGGTAGTTTCCGGCGTATAAGACGACGTTCTAGGAATGCGGCCCGGCTATAAAGACAGGGGTCGTCTTATACGCCGGGTCGCCTTGTACGCCGGCATTTACGGTAATCCTTTCCCGCCCCCAAAGTACTAAACCCAGCTGTTTTTGATTGCTAAGCAACTTCAGTACTTTTGGGAATGACAGAAATTCTCCATAGTAAAGGAAAAAAAAAATGCAACATCAAATAGTTTATTTCTGTCCCTTAAAGCAAGGGTCCTTAATCCCCAGGCTGCGGCCTGCTACCGGTCCACAGCCTATTAGGAATTGGGCCGTGCAGCTGAGCAAAGCTTCATCTGCACATGCATGGGATCTCGGTAGCCTGCGAAACCATCGCCTCCTCCCAGTCCATGGAAAAATTGTCTTCCACGAAATCGGTGGCCGATGCCCACAAGGTTGAAGAATACTGCCTTACAGCTCATGCGCTTCTGGAATGGCTGGCTAGAAACTCTCCTGCAGGGGCTTAACAATACACAAGAGAAATTGGATAGATGTCCCACTTGCAAAATGCTTGAATGTGATAAATGATTGCTAAGCGTTTAAGACTTAAGGGGCAAAAATAAATTGAGGCTACTATATCTGGCTGCAAAAATCCACCCAATACTAAGGGGTATCAGAGGGATATAGAAAATTCCAACCCTTGCTGCCCTTTTAGGATTGTCTAAATGCTTTGCAACTCAGATATGGGAGCCTTAATAAAATTATTTTCAACTGACTTGTCAACACAAAATACAAGCAACGGGACAATAGCAAATAAAAGCAATTTCTGATACATGGCCGTAAGCACTGATTGCATTTAGGGGGAACTTCCTTCTAAGTGGACATGCAGAAGGTTGATTGCATGGCTGAAGTACAGGTGGTCCTCGACTTAACGACCATAACTGAGCCCAACATTTCTGTTTGCTAAGCAAGACCGTTAAGTGAATTTTGCCCCATTTTACAACTTTTCTTCCACAATGAGTCACTGCAGTTAAGTTAGTAACCCAGTTGGTAAGTGAATCTGGCTTCCTCGTTGACTTTGCTTGTCAGAAGGTTGTAAAAATGGGACATTGCAACCCTCATAAATACATGCTAGTTGCCAAACACCCGAATTTTGTTCACATTGACTGTGGAGATGCTGCAGTGATCATTAAGTGTGAAAAACGGCGATAAGTCACTTTTTTCAATGCCATTATAATATTGAACCTGTATACAACTCTGTTAAGGTTGATACTAAGTGTGTATGTGGATTGGTATACACCTAACTTATGTATATGTGTATTTATTAATTCCTTGCAGGTTTCAAGCCAGCTTTGGTGTCTTTCTTTATCATGATGTTTACTATTATATTAATTGCATATGCCTCTAGTTCTCTTGCTATGGCAGTTGCAACAGGACAAAACGTCACATCGGTTGCGAACCTCCTCATAAATATTTGCTTTGTTTTTATGATTGTGAGTGTTGCCTTTTCATATTTATTTGTTATTTGTAGCTAGCCTATCTTTAAAAAGCTAGGATTTGACATTCCCTTCATTGGCCTAAATGCTGGCAAATTCCTCTATGAATCAGAATCAGAACTGGAAGAATGGATTCCTATGCGTGTTTTATTTGTAATAGTGGTAGGTGCCAGTGCTGGGTCAACCAGGGGTGTAGTCAGGACAGGAATTTAGAAAAGGGTCCCTGAGATCCTTTCAGCAGGACAAATGGCCGTAATAAGCCCAGTAAATTCCCTGTGATACATTGTCATGACATCACTGCTAAAGGACAAATTTGTGGAATGATATTGTCCTTGGCCCCATTGTTCCAGAGGGTTGCCGAAGACAGCAGGTCTGGCTTGCCACATTTCAACATATTTCAGTTTAAAGAAGGAGCTTGAAAATATCACTGAGTTTAGAGCCCAGAAATACAGTATATTAGCTGCTTTATTGGCCTCAGAAGTGATCCCAGCTAAACCATCATCTAAAAAGGTTGACTGACCCTCATATGTTAGAGAAAAAACACAGTTGATGCCTGAAGCTCTTTTGGTGAGCCACTCCACACACTGGCTCCTCCCTTATTAGGAGATAAAGAGTTATTAGGAGTTAATTACTATTTGGTGAACAGGAGACAGCATGATGGCTCAGTGGTTAAGACGCTGGGCTTGTCGGATGGAACGCCAGCAGCCCAGGTTAGAGACCCAAGCTCCACGCGACGGAGTGAGCTCCCGTCCTCACCCCAGCTCTAGCAGCTCGAAAGCATATACATGCAAGTAGATAAATACTGTAGGTGCTACTTCAGTGGGGAGATAACAGTGCTTTGTGACAGCATGCTGGCCACATGACCATGGAAAAGTCTTTAGACAGTGCTGACTCAATGGCTTTGAAACGTAGATGAATACTGCTCCTTATAGTTGGCAAAGACTAGCGGAATAAAATCTGCAGGGACTCCTTTTTTTAGCAAGAGATATATTCTCTCTAAAATCTATTATTTAGGTACCACACAATGTGTTATCATGTACTGTATATTTGTGTGTCTGGATTGGTTCTCACCTAACACACTGGCACTCATCTAACACACTGGCCATGCTGAACGGAAATTAGGGGAATGGCAGCTTCAATGCATTCTGCTTCACATTTAGTGTCCATTAGAATTTGCAGCCTTTCCTGTCCTATGTGAAATCACAATATGCATTCCAATCTCCCCCTCTCTCCTCCTGTCTCCAACTTCATCTTCATGTCCATCTCGATCTTCATCTCCATCTCCACGAACCTATGCAACCCAAAATGCTCTTTGAAGCTTCCCATTGTTTTTTTTCTACAATGGTTAGACCTTACCAATTGGGCAGAGTCCAAACAGGCCGCAGTCCTAACTTAGAAATATACCTAAATTCTGTTTTCTGCAGGGAAGATATATATAGGAAAGTATTATCGGGAATTAAAAAGTTCCTGATTGCACAGTTAACGTAAGAGTCCCATAATAAATAAAAATTACTGGGGTTCTTGGAGCATTTGAGGTCCAAGCTAATTATGACCTAGCTTAAATGGTTTGTTTTTTTCCCCTCAAATATGTAGACATCAGCTCCCAGAACTCTCTAATCAACTAGATCATTCTCCAGGTTGGCAAAAAGTAGCCAAAGGGAATCTTAGACCATATCCTTAGCCCTAAGGAAATCAGGCCACATAATATGCATGAGATAGTATTCTGAGTAACTTACCTCAGATATGTATATCTGTAACACAGGATAAGATCATGAATCTGATTAGCTTAATATAGACTAAATTAACCATAGTCATAAAAGGTTCAGTCTTAAAAGTATAATAACACACTTCATTGATTTTTCTAGTTTTCTAACAGGGTTATCAACTGAGGAAAGCCTGTATACATGAAACTTGACACATATTTTGCCTGTCTGGAAGCAACTCAGGTTCTTTAGTTGTTTTAGAATTAGAAATACAAATTGTTTTCCATTCTTCCTTCTTTCCTTCTTCCTTCCAATTTCCCCATTCAGATAAACACAGGTTTTGGAGCATGAAAGGCACTAAAATCCATATGATTGCACCTAATCATGATATAAATGTGTCTGGGCAGCCTCTTTTTTGCCATGTTCCCATGACACTACTTTCATCTCCCATCTATGAATAAGACAGGCAAAACTCATCTTTAGCTGTTAGTTCTTCACTTTTATTCTGCCACCCTCCAAAGGTATCTTCATAGTATACAAAATCTCTTAGGCTATATCATTCAGTAGTTTGGAAGGAAGTCAAGTGATCAGGTGTGATCGGGATCAGGGGCAATAGAGGCAGGCCAGGGATGAGTGGCAACTGCTACGAATTGGTAGTGCAGAAAGGCCAGTGACTTTCAATTTGCTGGTAAGAGAGAGCTTGTGCGTTTCCAAAGACAATATTCTTTCAAAATAGGCCTAAAATATGAATCATAAATAAACGAATTGCAGGAACTTTGCTTCTCAGGAAAGGTGAAAGTCACAAATCTACCTGTATACTGTATGTGCAATGGTAATCATTGATGATTGAATCCTGGATATAAATGTGAAAGCTCTGGACAAAATTCTATGCTATAACAGATGTCTCTTACCCCTTTTTTTCTTGCAGGTTTTTTCTGGTGTGCTGGTAAATCTCACAACCATTACACCTTCGTTATTGTGGCTGGAGTACCTCAGTATCCCTCGCTATGGCCTAAATGTAAATAATAATATTACTAGTATTATTTGTTAACTATTTGTAAAAAGAACTCTCAAGTTGGTAGAACTGACTGGAGAACGGTTTTCTCTTCCTTGGCACGACTTCATGTGGTCACTTAGAGTTAAAGTGGACATGTTGCTGTTTAGGAATATTCTGAGTTAGGCCATTGTCTTACTTGCCTCCAGGATGTCAGTATCCTTCAGCAGTTTCCAGAGATTCATGAAAGTTCTGCCATCCCCAAAGATGTTGGGGTTTGAACTCCAAATGTTTTCTCTCCAAAGGTTGTCCTTGTCCATACAGACATGTCCTCTTTTCTGTATGCTAGAACAGGGGTGGGGGACTAAGGACCTTTTATGACTTGTGGACTTCAACTCCCAGAATTCCTGAACCAGCATGGCTGGCTTAGAAATCCTGGCATTTGAAGTCCATAAAGGCACCCTAGTTCTCCACCTCTGCATTAAAAGGAGATTCTGTATTTGGTTTAAAGCAGGATTGGGGAGGATCTGTTCCTTTTTAAAAAGAGAATGTGTGTGTGTGTGTGTGTGTGTGTGTGTGTGTGTGTGTGTGTACATGTGTGCTTTCCTACAGTCTTGCTTGAAGCAACCCCCCCCCTTCCCAGAAGCAGCAGTTGCAGTAGTGTTAGAGAACCATTCAAGCACCTTTTCTGTTGTAATTATTGCTTGTCCTCTTCACTGGCGCCACCACTTCCCACATTCAGTGGTAGGATTCAGCCGGTTCGCACCACTTTGGCAAAACCGGTAGCTAATTTTTTGTTGCCCAGGCCCAGAATGGATTTCCAGAAGTAGCATCCACAGAAAAGAACCGGTTGTTCACATATTTGAATCCCATCACTGCCCACATTCTACACATTTGCACAAGAGACTCCTTTGGTGAAAACATTGTTAATCTGCCTGTTATTCTGTTTTTATTCTTTTATTATTCATTGTTATTCTGCCTCCTAAGGAATTCTAACACATCTGCTATAGAACCATTTGAGGGATTGTGGAATATGTTCTGCACTCCATCCATTGTCCAGATAGATATTTTTTGGTCTATTTCTGTTGTTTCCTGTGAGTTAGCTGTGTATTCAAGCAACCTAATATTTATAATTAAATGAAGGACTTACAGTACAGTGGTGAACCAACTACTTTCATGGAAGCTCTTTAGCAAATGTTCTTCTTCTACAGAGCCAAGTACAAGAAAGTGCAATTTTTTGAAGTTACAAACTGGAAAAAAATCTAATAATTCGTAATCTGATGTTGACATCTAGTGGTTTATTTTGAGAACTTTGTGTGATTTCTGCTCTAGAAGAAACAATTTTATCCTACATGAGTAGCTCCTACATAGTGGCAAAAAAAAAAGTAATCTGGGCTCATAACACATTAAAAATGTAAGATACCAGAAATCTGGCTTAAGGGTAACCTGCATATGCGCAACCATGATTTTGAGATGTGCCAAGGAGCCTGAAAAGTTCACTTCCAGCTCTGTAATTTTTGAACAGGCAGTGTCTGTGACTATAGGTGAATATCCAGATGGATCTACCGGTTTTGATGCCCTGTTGCAGTGCCTCTTAAGAGGTTTAGAAAGAGGCATGGATTCACACCACACATTAAAACATCTGGCTTTATTTGGTTTGGCTTTGGTGTGGGAACCATTCTGGCTTGTAAACCATAGTTTATGGCCTAGTGTGTTATGTATGTGTACTTAGCATTTCTGTTTTCAATGGGAACTAGAATAGGCAGTGAAGATTTCCACTGCTAGAGAGAAGTGGGTGAAGCGAGACACGAGTCAATTTTTCCTCCTGCTAGAAAAAGGGTAACCAGATACAGATAGTCTTCGACTTACAATAGTTCATTTAGCGACTGTTTAAAGTTACAACAGCACTGAAAAAAAAAGACAAGACCATTTTTCACACTTATGACTGTTGCAGCATCCCCATGATCATGTGTTCAAAATTCAAGCACTTGGCAATTGGTTCATATTTATGACGGTTGCAACGTCCCAGGGTGACTGATCAACTTTTGTGATCTTCTGACAAGCAAGTCAATGGGGAAGCCAGATTCACTTAATAACCATGTTACTAACTTATCTGCAGTGATTCGCTTAAACTGTGCCAAGAAAGGTTATAAAATAGGGCAAAACTCACTTGAAAACAAATGTCTTATTTAGCAACAAAAATTTTAGGATCGTAAGTCGAGGACTACCTATACTGCCTGCAGGAAATCCTGTGTCTCCATAGATTCCCTTAGAAATGTGAAGGGGAGCTAGAATCTATTGAAGTGAGTCTTCATCTTATTCTTTATATGTGACTTCTACAGCTCATCCAAAAATTGTTGTCAACTTATAAGTTTGAGCTGGATACTACATGGGAGAGCACAATAATTTAATTAGAGCAACAACTTAACAGGACATCAACATATTCCTACCTATTAAGAATTAAAAAATTCTGATGTTGCTTTAATTTTAGCAAAGCACTCTCATTTCTGTCATTTTGTTGCCTTTTAGGTTCAACTGCGCGGGAAACCTTTCAGATAATATAAGCAAGTAATTCCATTATCTGTCTGTTTTTCAAAGGCTTTGCAAATCAACGAATTTACTGGACTCAGATTTTGCAATGAAACCCCAGAAGGGGTCAACGTAACATGTGTTTCTACTACTGCATTTACAGTGTAAGCATCTGCCACCTGGCAAATTGTTGCACCATCTAGAAAAGTACAACAAACAACAGTGCCCAAGTTTATTTAATTATTACTCCTGCTTTTTTAAAAAAAAAATATTCAGGGCTGCACTAGTTAAAAAGATATGGAACTTTTTCCAACTTAACATTTGGAAGGGTGGCTTGCAAAGCATATTGTAGCAAAAGCACTGTTCCTTAAAGTTGCTGCATCCTTGTGGAGGCTGATGTTTTTGACAGTTCAATCTGAAGGTGTATATGCACCACACGTCTGCTGGGGCTTCCAGAACAGCAAAGCAAGCACACATGAAAACAACCTGGGAAGCATTCTTATCATGTTTCATTGCTATTCGCCAAAACTTAAAATTTAAAAATATGATGTTTTTGCCAAAAACTTGCTATTCGTTTCAGGTTTTCATCCAAAACCTGCCATAGGGAACAATGAGATTGCTTAACGATTGTTCTCTTAACGGGTGTGGCTTTCACTTTATGAATGCTGTGTTTGCTTAATGACTGTCATGAAAAAGGTTCTAAAATTATGGGCTGGCTGTATTATGGTCATAAGCAGAAGACTATCTGTATGAATTTACAGCAATAAATAAATAAAAAGGTAAATTAAGAATTGCATTGTTCTAATACAATTTTTTTTTAACCCATGTTTGTAGATGCACTGGAGAAGACTATTTGACAATGCAAGGCATTGGCACAACTGCTTGGGACTTGTGGCAGAATCACGTTGCGCTTATATGCATGACAATTATTTTTCTCACATTTGCATATCTGAAATTGAAATTTCTAAAGAAGTATACTTAGCAAGAGGCTATCCTTACTTAATGCAGCATTGTACTTTTATAATAAACACTTAGTTCTTGTAACATATGGTTATACAGTTCTTTAAATACCTTTCTGATTCATATTTAGTAATAATTATGGAATTGCAATTGTTGTACAGCTATTGTCTTCAAACTGAGGCCCAGCTTAAGTATATCGTTTTGCATGAAAAGTAAAAGAGAACATGAAGCCTCTCAGAATTCCATCTGAGGTGTCTATGCTACACAAGCCAGATATCTGATCTCTTGCAGTCCAAAAAACAGACACAGAGGCCAACTGGATGGGAAGATGGTTTTCCCATAGCAGACTTAATTGGCCAAAAGGAGCAGGGCAGATGTTGACTCCTGGCTGTATTGTTGGTATCATTAATGAGGCACTACAGAATCTCTATATTTAAGATTTATATTGGGAAAGGAAAAATGCCACATAACTTGAGACAATTGAAGATAATTAGATTGTCTCAACAACAGAGAATGTCATAAAGATGTGTGTCCCTTAAAATCAAGTATCAAGGTATTAGTGGTAAATGGAATGTGAAGACAAGCCCTATAATAGTAATAATTCATTTTATTCATTGAATTAGGGATGTGCAAAGTATTTTGCAGAGTATTCCGACCTTGGAGCCATACCCATTTTAAGTTTTGTTCTGGGCTCTGAACTTGAAAATAAAACTGTTTGTTTGGTTGGTTTTTTTTTTTTTTTTTTTTTAAAAACATTTTACATTTTGCTTTGTATTTTGCTGATAGTGAGTTTCAGGATGCATTTTAAAGTGCAAAGCCTCTACGTTGATCTGGGTGATTAATTCTGCTTTTTGTGTTTAGGCTTTGGTGTGTCTCGAGTGCCTTTTACGATGTGAAGAGTGAAAAATCTCTGTTGTTTTAAATGCTCAATGGATTTTTTTTTTTCTCATGCAGGGCTAGGTTTCCGTTTAATCTGTTAATTTAGCTCCGGCTGTGATTTAATTCATGATTAAATTTACATTTTAAATCATGATTTAATTTTAATTCAGCTCTGCCTCTGTTCTATGAGCTCCAGAATATATTTTGCTTCCTTGTGGTAGAACCAGGCCTGGGGAAATACTATACAGAGAGTCCTCAACTTACAACTGACTGCTTAGTGACTGTTAAAAGTTCTGATGGACTTACCCGTGGGTTACTTATGACCTGGATTTGAAGTTCCAACAATCATCCTTCCTCCAGTCACATGACCACAGTTATGACCACAAATAAAAATACATGATTATAAATCTTTTATTTCACAAACAGTTAGTTGGATGGCACTTAAGAGCAGAGTAAAAAATATCCATTCTTTGAAATGAATGCAAAGCCCACTTCCCCCTCTCCACAAACAACTTCAAAATACATAAAATTGGTCAGGAAGTTGTTCACTGGTACATTTTTACCATTATGTGAAATGTTCAAAATTAACATTTATATTCCTTTCTAAGGCAACATTATCTTAGAAATATATTGGCACTTTGGAAGCGTGTGTGTGTGTGTGTGTGTGTATATATATATATATATATATATATATATATATATATATATATATATATATATATACACATATACACATACATATACATATACATACATACATACATACATACATACATACATACATATATACATATATATATATTATATATATATATATATATATATATATGTAGGTCTTTGGTTGCTCGGGTTCTCTCCCGCGTAAAATTGGAAGTATCTTGGCGACGTTTTGACGAAGTCCCATTCGTCATCTTCAGGCTGGTGTTTTCAGCTTCGTGCTTCGAGGAGCAATGCTCCTCGAAGCACGAAGATGAAAACACCAGCCTGAAGATGACGAATGGGACTTCGTCGAAACGTCGCCAAGACACTTCCAATTTTACTTGGGAGAGAACCCGAGCAACCAAAGACCTACATACAAACACCCGCGAAAACCTCAGAAAACACACACACACACATATATACATATACAGTGTGCAAAATAGCAGATACTCAAGCTTCTTTGCTGTCATACTTTAAATGTATGTGTACATTGTCAACAGACATGGCTATCCCATGAAATCTTAATGCACTTCAAAATGAAGTTTGTCATGAAGTAACAACATGTTACAGAAATGTAAGCTATTACGATATGAATGCAAACCTTTGGTTTTCATAGTATTCCTTTATGTGAAACTCTATTGTTGTGAGGGTTGTTAAAGAGAACAGGAAGATATACTGTATCTTAAAAACAAGCATAGTAAGCCATGCGAACAGTTTCCCACTCTACCTCAATACCCAAAGCATGGGTGATTCAGGAGTTAAAAGACACAAGTGTTTTACAAAGCTATGCTTGGCACTGTTTTGAGTAAGGAATGCCCTTTCCCTTCCTGCCATGAACACTAGAACAACAAAAGATGAAGCATCTACAGCAGGGGTCTTCAAACTTGGCCCTTTTATGACTCGCGGACTTCAACTCCCAGAATTCCTCAGCCAGGCTGAGGAATTCTGGGAGTTGAAGTCCACGAGTCATAAAAGGGCCAAGTTTGAAGACCCCTGATCTGCAGTATAGAACAGGGGTTTCAAAGTTAGCAACTTTAAGGCTTGTGGACTTCAACTTCCCGGGGGAATTCTGGGAGTTGAAGTCCACAAGCCTTAACGTTGCCAAATTTGGAGACCTCTGGTATAGAACATACCTGGTTCCCACTGCCAGAGGCAATCTAATCATCAGATGTCATATGTGCACGTCACATTTTGAAATATATTACATGCAATTCTTCTACATCTCAATCTGACCTGCACGTCTTCTACACCAGTGGTTCTTAACCTGGGTGATATCGCCCCCCAGAGGACGATTTCATTTTTCAGGGGGGCGATGGAATGAAAAGGGGCGATGTGGGGGCAAAGGAACAAAAATGGGGCAATATGGGGGCGATGGAGCGAGAAGTTTTGGGGATACTTTTGAGACTTTTTCGTACAGTGAATCGCTGTATATCTGTCGTACAAAAACATCAGATCACTCGCTATTAGTGGATTGAATTGTGTTTTCAGTGGTCATTACATTTAAGTGTCTTGAATAAATAAGATAATAATGAAATACATGTATCACGAAGTTTGGGAATAAAGTGACGGGTGGCACCAAAATTTTTCACACAGTTGAGATATGGGAAAAAGACTGGAAATAAATTATTTGCATCAATATGTCCTGATGACAATTTTAAGGAAAACAAAAAAAGTGTTTGCATAAATTGAAGAATTATTTCCTATGTTGTGATTGAGAGGTTATGTTGGGGGAGGGGGGCGATGACAACTTCCTTATTGGCTCAAGGGGGCGATTCGTTCAAAAAGGTTAAGAACCACTGTTCTACACCATCCATCAACCTCTCTAGTTTTGACTTATAAGTGATGAAATAAAAGAATATAAATCTTGCAGAAGCTCCCCCATTAAATACTGTTTGTTTTGCTGTCCAGTTTTTTTTAGAACAGCTTATTTAACTTAGTGCTTTTATTTACTTATTTTTTACTGAAATTATTTTCATAAATGCTTTCAGAATATATTTAATCAGGTCCCTGTTTTTATGGGCTTATGAAGACTATGCTCCCGAGAACACTTTTTCCAGAACCTAATTTTACAAGGACAATTGTAAGTGGCCCGTTCAGAACAATATACTATTATGGGAAATTTTTTCCTATAATCGTGCATCTGTGAGATGATTAATGTTGCTAAATTGTGTCGTACATTTTTTCTCAAGGGAGCTTTGAGAATAATGTAGGTTATCCTCCCAATAACCATGTGAAATAGGCTTTGACAGAATAGGAATTCCTTTTCGGTAAGCTTAAATCCTAAAGATTAAAAGACAAATCTTATCATACTGAAATGGTGATAAGTTATTCATGCAGCCAAACACTGATATTACTTTGGTATGTATTATTTTGTGGAGAATGTATTACAGACTGCTTGTTTCAATTAAAAAAGGAAAGAGAAAATCATATAGACTTGATTACTCCATATGAAACAGCTACTTATAGTGTAATTGATGTACATTTTTTTTAGGAAGTACGTCTCAGGTTCCAATATGTCTTACTGCCAGGTAAATGTGCAAAGCACTCTCACCTTAAGTTCTAGAACTGGAAAATAAATTTACTAGCTTACCTGTTTTCTCCTTAGCAGGTCGAGAAGTGTGCCCCTTTTTAATGAAAGCAGTTGGAAAGGAAACCAAGGGCATTTAAACAAGAAGCTCTGGTTTTTAAAAGCCAGACCAGATCACAACATGATAGTTTCCTACATGTTACCCTATAAAATCACAGCCCTGTCCCAAGGCATCTTGTCCTTTAGTTAACTCATGATTTGTGGAAAATAGTTTCAGCAAATACAAATGCTACTAGACATGGATGTTGCTCCCTCTATTGCCGCCTCCTCCTCCTCCTCCTCCATCAATGCCTTCTGTGGACTGTGAGGAAGAAGGGCGGGGATTCCTGGTCCGTCCGTGGCTGTTGAATCCCACCGGGGTTCCCATTCGATGGCTTACTTGGGATGCAGCATCATCCGATTCCCAGTGTTCCACTTCTTCTCGTACCAGTCTCTCCATCTGATCTCTGCGCGCGTCGTTGTCACAACCCAGCCTTTCATCCTAAGCAGAAATACCACAATCTCTGATCATGCTCAAATGGCTAAAACTCTCTTTTAAGTGCAAAGGTATAAACACATTTTAAAATTATTTTTAATAATTTAAGTCAGGGCTTTTCACCCATTGTACCACTTTTAGGATATGGCAACATCCGAATACCACCAGTCACCTAGCAAGGTGTCAAAAACTTGATGACCCCCCCCAAAAAAGGGAAAAAAGTGATAAAGTACAGGTAGTCCTCGACTTACAACAATTCGCTTAGTGACTGTTTGAAGTTACAATAGCATTGAAAAAAGTGTCCCCCAAGCCACAGCCAAGCAAGACACCTGCCGGCCTGCCCGGCGGCGCTCTTCCTCCTGTCCAAGGTTTTCATTGTTGTGAGCATTTCTGTTGAGGATTGGCAGTGGGAGTGGGGGGGGGATGTTTGGTTTTTATTTCCCCCCCCCACACATCTGCTGGGTGGTTGCAGCAGGTTTTGGTCACTTCACATGACCCTAGGACTCTGTGACTGTCATAAATATGAACCAGTTGCCAAGCATCTGAATGTAAATCATAAGACCCTGGAGATGCTGCAACATTCCAGCTGATCAGCGCTTCTGGGCTCAGAAGCGCCAGGATCAGCGCCAAGCTCCAGCTGAAGCTTGGCGCTTCCGCTGAGCCCTGACAGCCCTGCAACTCCAGCCATCTCTCACTCAGGCTTGTGCGGTGCTACCAGCAGTTCAGCTCATTCCCTTCCCCCACTACTTTTCTAGCATGCTCGTGTACCATCTGCCAGGTGCCAATGTACCACAGGTGATACCCGTACCACTGGTTGAAAAGCCTTGCTTTAGAAAGCCAGATCCTGAAGTTGAAACTCAAGTACTGTGGCTACCTAATGAGAAGGAAGGACTCACTGGAGAAGAGCCTGATGCTGGGAAAGATTGAGGGCAATAGAAGAAGGGGACGACAGAGAAGGAGGTGGCTGGATGGAGTCACTGAAGCAGTAGGCGTGAGCTTAAATGGACTCCAGAAGATGGTAGAGGACAGGAAGGCCTGGAGGAACGTTGTCCATGGAGTCAGGATGGGTCGGACACGACTTCGCAACTAACAACAAATCAAGTGCCCAAATTTTGATCATTTGACTTGGGGATGCTATAACAGTTATCGAGGATCAGTTCTAAGTCACTTTTTTTCAGTGCCGTTTTAACTTCAGTCGGTAAATGAATGGTTGTAAGTCAAGGACTATCTGTAGCCAGAATGGTATAATTCTGATAAAATACCCTGCTTTTAATTCCTGACCATTAGAACAATCAATCAGTGGAACAACCTGCCTCCACAAGTTGTGAATGCTCCAACACTGGAAGTTTTCAAGAAGAGACTGGACAGCCAATTGTCTGAAATG
The DNA here is from genome assembly GCF_016545835.1 of Crotalus tigris. Taxonomy (NCBI): domain Eukaryota; kingdom Metazoa; phylum Chordata; class Lepidosauria; order Squamata; family Viperidae; genus Crotalus; species Crotalus tigris. Next base: position 214,593 of record NW_024097440.1, read on the forward strand.
GTGTAGGCCAGAGGTAGGCAACCTTGGCTCTTTTATGACTCGTGGACTTCAACTCCCAGAATTCCTGAGCCAGCATGGCTCAGCATGGAAACCTCTCCATTTCTCCTCAACAGGGTTTCCTGCCTGAGTAGGAGGTTAGACTAGAAGACCTCCAAGGTCTCTTCCAACTCTGTTGTTGTTGTTATTATTATTATTAATTGATTTTTGTGAAATCTATGGATTCATTTACAATGGGGATGGGTGCCCCACTGTAAGATCTGAAAGCTCAGTTTAGAGACAGATTATCGTGACGAAAATCTACCTGCGTGCTCGCTAAGAGTTGACAGTGACTATGTGGTAAACAATCCAGTAGCAACATCCTTTCATCTGAAGAAATTAAACACAAAATAGCGACGTTTGCAAAATAAATACTGAATGTTTTGCCAGCTTTAAGTAAATTTACCTCTGCAACTCCATCGAGCAGTCTGCCCAGCACCTCTTTCCTCTTCAGTTTAACTCTCTCCATAGTTTCCAGCTTGACTATGACAGCATCAATCTTAGATACAATGCTGCCTATGGAATGTTCCATGCGATCCACTCGACGGACCAAGCTGAATGGAAAATGCATTTGGATACAGTTAGGGTTTGAAGAACAGTATGGACAACACATTCTCTTTCAAATCTCTGTCCCAAAGATGGGTAGAATAACAGTTAAAATAATCTTTCAGGATCCAATCTGGGTCAGTCAGCGGAACCAAAGCCCACCCTCAGGGAATTTCTCTCTAGTAGAGTATGTGGTTTGGATTACTGTGTGCGGTATTTATAGAGTGCCTGTTGTAAATCCCACACAGAGAACAGCCCAAAGCACACACTCTGCTAGAGAAAATTTCTCTGAGGATGCGTTCCCGCATGAATCCGAAAGCTCGGAAGATAAAAACTCTGGTTCCGGTGACTGACCCAGATTGGATCCTGCCGCATTATCCTGGGACACGTATATTTGCCTTCATTCATGAGAAAATAATATTTCATCTACGACTTTCGTTAGGAACATCCATGTTCATGAGTCTAGTGGGCTCTTGGATAAGAAAGTCTGAAATAGCCTCTGATCTATCCTGGAGAGCTGCTTTCAGCCGGGTGCAATTGGAAATCAGATTTGTGTGGAAAGATAATTAGGTTTCATGAGTTCTTGACATGATTCTGTACTTTAGAATTAATACAGATATGAGCTTTGACAGGAAAAAAACTGTAACACGAACACTTGAAACTCTTCATATGAAACGCCACTTGAGCTGCTGCCTCTTCTTCTGGAGCTGTGTCCACTGTCGTCGTCATCGTCCTCTTCCGAATCATCAAGGCTTCGTGGAAAGCTACGGCCACTGAGTGGACGGTTTAGAGAACTTCTGTCTAGCTCTAAGTCCTCCTTAGTGAAAACAAACACAACTGTTAGAATTTGACTCTTTCTTACTCCTACAATCAGTGTGTCCTATTCGCAGGCAATGGAAACCTGCTTGACCCACTGAGAATATTTTTGTGGTTCTTTCAAAGTAAATAGTAGATTGCCCAACCCAACCTACTGCAATTCAGGATGAGCAAAACATTTCCTAACCAAAACCAATACCGTTAGTCCTCAACTTACAACAGTTCATTTAGCTACTACTGTTCAAAGTTACAACAGCACTGAAAAAAGTGACTTACAACCATTTTTGTTATGACCTTTGAAGCATCCCCATGACCACACGGTCAAAATTCAGAGGCTTGGCAACCGGTTCATACTTAATGACTGTTGCTGTGTCCCAAAGGATCCCCTTTTGCAATCTTCTGACAAGCAAAGTCAATGGGGAAGCCAGTTTCACTTAGCTACCAGGTTACTAACTTATCAACTGTAGTGATTCACAGTTGTGGCAAGCAAGGTCGTAAAATGGGGCAAACTGACTTAACAAATGTTTCACTTAACAACAGAAATGTTGGGCTCAATTGTGTTCATAAGTCGAGGACTACCTGTATGCTATTTTGTTGCCTCATCAATCAACACTCAGCAGCCAGAGATCTTCACCAGCAATGAGATTGCACAATGTTAGTAAACAGAATTAGGTAAAAGTGCTTCTCTGAAATCAAAAAGCAAATTTCCCAAGAAATGGAATTCCAGAATTCTTTACTGCATTCATAGACATAAAGATTTCTTTCTGGGACAATAGCAGTGCAGGCTAACAAATAACCTCCCCCATTTTTCAAGGATGCAGACCACGCCATCCAATGTAAAGCTCACCCTCTCTTTCTCTAAATCATCTCTCATTTGCTGATGCTCCAACTCAGTCAATTCTTGATCTCCATCTTGGTCATACTTTGTAAAGATGGCTTCAATCTCAGCATCAGTACGTCCCTTTCTGGAAGTAAAGGCTAGTTTTTTAAATATGATTGCTTTAAATCTTTTAGGTTAAAAATTATTTTCTGGTGCGAGCAATAAATAAGGGGCCTTCACAGAGTCATTCTGTATTCAGCAACTTAATTATATTATTGTTTTGGAGAACTGTCATATAATTAGCAGGGTCACTAAATGCAATCAGAGGTGTTACTCTGTATGAAAAGTATGCCTTGAAGAAAGAACTATTGTGAAGTAAACATATCTTTACTTTAAGCCAGTAAATATACGAGGAGACAGACACTTTCTTGTAACTTAGTTTATTGAGATAACAGTGCTATATGATGGAAGTAAAGTATGTTTTATGGATACCTACTGTATAAGAAATGCTTGTGATTAGAAGAATGGATGGGTATTTTCATATGAGATGATATAAAGAAATTCATTGAGATAGTCTGACTTACAGAAAGAGTAAATCAGGAGTAAATAAGGATCCATTCACCAACATAAAGGGAGGTGAATATGCTGATAGGAAGGAAAAGACCAAAGAAACTATGATTTGACAGAATTGATGAGAATCTGAAAATGAAATGTGAGAAATTAAAGGAACAAAAGGCAATGGATATGATACAAAGAAGACTAGTTTGCAAGGCCAGAAAGATATGGAGAGAAATTGCAAACGGTGGCATGGTAAACTATATTTTCTTTCTTTTTTCTTATCTAATCCCTGGGCTTACTATTTCTTTACTCCATTGTTGAGCTGCAGAAAACAGTGCTACTTCTGAAAGGAACTGTGTGATCATTTATTTGTTATTTAATCTCTGTACAAAAGAAAAAAAACGGTGCAAAGTTACCCCTTTAGGTTTTGCCGCAGTTCATCAAAATTTAATTTGCCTCCACATTGGCGCAGACTCTCCGAAATGTCATCGACTGGTGTTTTTTTCAATTTTAATTTCACCATGGCTTTGGTGTATCCCTGAAAAAGGAGAGCAAAATATTCCTTATGTGGATACAACTGTTAGGCAAGCAATGCAATGAAGTGCCTTGAAGTTCCCAATGGAAGCTAATGGCTTACCAGTTGTAGACTTGCATAGTGTAATATCTATTTGGATGATTTAGAAGTACTTGTTAAAATAACTGATTTACTGATTATCCTTAAAACTTCTATATCAATGTTTTTCAACCTTGAGAACTTTAAGATGTGTAGATTGAACACCAAGAATTCCCTAGTCAACTGGGGAATTCTGGGAGTTGAAGTCCACACATCTTAAAGTTGACAAGTTTGAAAAACAGTTATAAGGCATGCACAGATTCTGTTATATACAGGTATGTTAGCGGATTGTTAGCTGAGGTTCTGATAGCAACAGACTGTATCAGGAAGATAGTCTAGTCTCTTCCATTTTAAAATATTTCCTCCCCAACCTCCCACTACCAGATGGAAACAACTCATTTATCATCTTATTCTGTTATTTAAATTTCTTAGACCCATTATCTTGATCAGGGGGTTACTCCAGTCCGGTCAAAAATGGAATTGTAAACAATTTGTTACAACAGAACAAAACAACTGGACTGGAGGCTAAAACGTATAAGGAACGGTTGCTGGAATTGGGTATGTCTAGTTTAATGAAGAGAAGGACAAGGGGGGACATGATAGCAGTGTTCCAATATCTCAGGGGCTGCCACAAAGAAGAGGGAGTCAAACTATTCTCCAAGGCGCCTGAAGGCAGGACAAGAAGCAACGGATGGAAACTGATCAAGGAGAGAAGCAACCTAGAACTAAGGAGAAACTTCCTGACAGTTAGAACAATTAACCAGCGGAACAACCTGCCTCCAGAAGTGGTGAATGCTCCAACACTGGAAGTTTTTAAGAAGAGACTGGACAGCCATTTGTCTGAAATGGTGTAGAGTTCCTGCCTGAGCAGGGGGTTGGACTCGATGACCTCCAAGGTCCCTTCCAACATCATCATCATCATCATTATTATTATTACTATTATTATTATTATTATTATTATTATTATTATTATACTATTCTGTGATCGAACCAGGCATCATAAGCCCTGATTTTAATAGAGTCAACACGCTAAACACTAATGAGTTCAAGTCCTGCCTTAACACTGAAAGCCAGCTGCGTGATCTGGAGCCAGTCACCGGGAGACTGTGAGTTCTAGATTACCTTTTTAATAAGATCTGAAAGTTCCATTTCCGACTTCTGCTGTATCATATCAGTTTTGACTTCTGAATATGTGTCGTTGATGATGGCCAAAAACATGTTCTGTTTAAGAAAAGCATTTTAGAAATATTTTTTTAAAAAACAAAAATGCTGACCAAGGATCCCAGTACAAACAGAATTATTTTTCAATATCTCTAGCAATTAAGATTGGCAACTGCAAGCATAAAACAATATTTTTCTGGTCCATTTAAACTGATTTAATGTATCTTACCAGAGTAGTCATTAGAAAAAACAAAAATTAAATCATTTATGCGGCATGTGGACAATGCAGAAGGAAATATAGCAGGACACACCCTTAGGTCCAGTGGTGGGATTCAAATATGTGAACAACCAGTTCTCTGTGTGGATGCCGCTTCCGGAAGTCCATTCTGGGCCTGGGCAACAAAAAATTAGCTACAGGTTCTACTGAAGTGGTGCAAACCGGCTGAATACCACCACTTCTTAGGTCTCATGAAAAGTAGATATTACATTGCCACTTGTGTTAATGCCTATTCATATATTCAGAAAATGAAGCAGCTTCATCACTTGCTAGCACCGGACATCTGTGAGACTTTAGGCCAGCATTCCATGAATGCCCAATGTGAACCATGTTGGTTTTGATTTTGACAGGAACTTGGCAGGTGATCAGAGACAGAATGGGACAATTCGCCACAGCCAATTCGTCATGGCTAGTTCACCACAGGATAATTCGCCATGGCCAACTCACCGTGGGGCAACTTGGCACAAGACAATTCAACAATTCCATTTAATTATTCAAACTAATTAAAAAATTATTTTACTTTTTTTCAAGGTAATAATTTAATAACTAAACCACTTATGTAATGATGTAATGTAACATAAAGTGGATGATGCAATGATAAGAATTACTCAGCAGGGTCTGTGTCTGTATCCCTTTAAGAGCCTAAAAGGGAAGGCTTTTGCTAGAGTATCTCTCTCACTCGTCCGTTTTCCTGCTGTATTTGCTGTGCGTTGGAATTTGTTGTATTACCACGTATGTGTATATTGGGAACTTGGGAACTTTTGGCGCATGATCGACCGACATGGCGCACCTTGGTGTACCAGGGTTGCCAGACATATGAACATAGAAGGACAATCTTGGCACAAGAGAAGCGAGCACTCCGCAAAGCCAGAACTGTAAATGCTGAAGTAACAGTGTCTACATTCCTGTTCAGTATGTGGCAGAACATTCCATGCTAACATCGGTCTTATTAGCCACCTACAGACACATTGTTGATGGCCCATAACCCACAAGATGTCAAGGTCTTCATCGAAATTGATGGACGAACAACATATTGTTCCTGGTGTATATTGTAGATAGTGTATGATAAACCACCATTTAATACAAACCACTGTTTACTGTATTTACTCCTCAGCGCAATAAGACTGTGCACGCTCTGACATTGTCATTCATATTCCATTTTGTCCCTCCTTTGGCAACCTTTTTTTATTGATTCTGTTCTATCCTTTCTTCGATATTACTGTAACTCTTGTTCCGTGGCAAATTGTCCCATGGCAAGTTGGCTGAGGCAAGTTATCTTCACCTTTTTGATTTTTGATTTGATGTTTGTGAAACCTGCCCACTTTTTAATATAGTAATGCAGTAGTGAGATTCTCCCATTACACAGTAATGATTTGGAAGAGACTCTGGGGAGATTTAGTCATTTTTTTTTTTGTTCTTCTGATACACAGATACATAGCATAAAACTGGTATTAGTTATACTGAAAAATAATAATGCAAAATAAACTTCACTTTGAAAAGATGACCAGCAACGAAAATGTCAAGGAATAAAAAAAAGCTACATACCAAAAGAATGAAGAGCATAAAGAACACAAATGAAGTGAAATAAACTGGTCCTAAAATTCTGTTAGCTTCTTCAACCTCTGTAAAGTCAAAATCTCCCAGCAGGATGCGGAACTGAGTAAAGCTTTAAAGAGAATAATACACGTATAGCCAACAGTTAAGGCATTGTGTGGAACTGGAATTTTCTTTACCAATTAACTTTAATCTTTCAGGATATTTCTAGTGCAAAATCAGGTGTTTGAATGCATTCTGTAGCTGAGAGGCTGAAGTAAGCTGAATACAATGGAAAGAGGGTACTGAAGAAGTGTGTGCTAAAACAAACAAACAAAATAAGGTTCAAGAATGTATGGGTGAAAGTGGGTTCAATTCAGATTGACCAGGATGAAGGAATTTCACTCAGATTTTGCATGATCACAAGATCAAGTAATAAAGCTATTGTTGGATGGGTTTCATAAGATGCTGATGAAGGGATAATCTAAGGCAGGGGTCCCCAACCCCCAGTCCATGGATCAGTACTGGTCCATGGCATGCCAGCAACCGATCCGCACAAACAAGCAAAGCCCCATCCGCGGGATGCAGGTAGCACACAAAACCACGCACCTTCCGGTCCGCAGAAAAACCTCTCTCCACGCAACCGGTCCCCAGTGCCCGAAAGGTTGGGGACCTCTGGTCCAAAGGACAAAGGTTGGAATAGTGTATGGATATAGTGAAATCAAGGAGGATTTGCAAATATACAGTGCTGTTGATTTTCATTTTTATATCTCATGTCTTTTCATCTCTCCGATTGTACATCCCAATCATACTGCAAGGTGGAAAAAAAACAGTCTTTCTTACTGTTTTTTTTTCCACCTTGCAATATGATTGGGATGTACATATGTAAATAATATCCCCAAGGTAATCCACTGAATCAGACAAAATTTTAAGTCTGTAAGACATTTACTAAATCACTTAACAGCTTTTGAATCACATTATCTTACAGTTTAATCCTTTGATTGAAGACTGTTGACATGTACTCTCCATTTGGCTGACCTTGGAGAGTTCTCAAAAGCTACAGATGTTTCCAAATCAGCAGTATAAAGAGTTGCAAGCATGCCTCAGGGTGCCCAGATAACACATCTGTTGGGTGAACTGTGCTGGTTACCAGCAAACATCAGGGTATAATTCAGGTTTCTGATTGTTGTCCACTAAGCTCTTATGGCATAGGACTGGTTATTTGAGAAACTGCTTCCCCCCGCCCCATCACCTCTGCCCTTCTCATAACCTGTGATAGCGTGGGCATGCTTTATCTCCTATCTACTAAGTAATGCCTTGTGATGGGACCAAGGAAGCATGATTTCACCATGCCTGTCTTCTAGGATGCATATAGTGTATTACAGATAATTCCTTGACTTACGACCATAACTGAGCGCAAAATTTCTGTTGCTGAGTGAGGCAGTTGTTAAGCGAATTTTGGCCCATTTTACTACCTTTCTTGCCACAGTTGTTAAGTGAATCACTGCAGTTATTAAGTTAGTAACACAACTGTTAAGTGAATCTGAGTTCCCCATTGTCAGAAGGTTGCAAAAAGGGATTACGTGGCCCTGGGACAATGCAACCGTCATAAATATGAGGCTGTTGCCAAGTATCCCAATTTTAATCACGTGATCATGGAGATACAATAGTTGTAAGTGTGAAAAATGGTCATGAGTCACTTTTTTTCCAATGCTGTTGTAACTTTGAACAGTCACTAAATGAACTTTCGTAAGTTGAGGGCGACCTATATGTTCTTCTTTTATTTTCTCCAGTTTAATGAACTGTGATTGTGTTTTGAATTTTTGCACCAACCAAAATTTAGAAATCTAAATTATAATATATTAACAAAGAGTTCATTCTACTTACACACTATCCTGGAAGGTACTGAAGTCATTAACTTGTGTCCCAAACACAAGGTAAGCTAGCTGAGCATAGGCTAAGAAGATGATGAAAAACATAATTGCAAAGCCAAGAATATCTTTGGCACATCTTGACATGGTTGTTGACAACTGGTTCATGGTTCGGTTGAAGCTGATAAATTTGAAAAGCTGATAAAGAAGAGAAAATGGTTTAAAACAAGGAGCCAACGGTAGCTAAAAGAACTGAGCTACTGACCAGAAAGAATTGCAGTGAACAAATTCCATACCAAATTGTTAAGTAGGATATTTTCATTTCATGTTTACATGTTCACCGAGCTGTGGTTTGTGATACAAAGGTGAAGGAAAACCACAGTTTATATGGAAATAACATCTTAAATATTAAGAAACTTTATGTCAAGGACTATTCCAAAGACTGCTTTTTGGGACAGCTCAAGATATAGACAAAAGTAAATATGTTAAAAGTTTTAAATTGTGCCCTTATTTTCACTTTTGGTGGTCATTTGCCTACCTTGGTGCTTAGATGTTTTCAGCTGAAACACTGAATGTACTATCTCAGTTGTATATTATTGGAACAGACAAAAAGGAAAGTCATTCTTGGGGGCAGAATATAGTGTAAATATCAATTGCTTGCATTTGATATCATATTAAGTTGCATCAAGTATATAAAAAAGGGGTAGGGCTTTGATTGTATGATGTAATAACCCCATACTGGGGTTCTCAACTTTGGCAACTTTAAGACTTGTGGACTTCAACAAAGCTGGCTGAGGAATTCTGGGAGTTGAAGTCCACAAGTCTTAAAGTTGCCAACATTGAGAATCCCTGCCGCGTAGAATAACCTTTTAGAATAGGAGCGGAATTTGAGAATTCGCCTCCTTTCCTTTTCTCTTCCTAGTTTTTGTAGGATGAAGGCAAAATTCCAGGGCTGGTGTCAGCCCTTTGTGGTAGACCAGATATGAACACCAAAGTCATGAATACTGAAACTACAGGTTTCAACTTATGTCCACGGTTGAGTCCAATTTTTCTGTCCAAGACAGTTGTTAAGTGAGTTTTGCCCCTTTTAAGACCTTTCTTCCCACGGTTGTTAAGTGAATCATTGCAATTGTTAAGTTAGTAACATGGTGGTTAAGTGAATCTGGCTTCCCCATTGTCAGAAAGTCGCAAATGATTCCGGGACACTGCAACTGTCACAAACACCAGTCAGTTGCTAAGTGACTGAATTTTGATCATGTGACCATGGGGATGCTTGTAGCTGGCCTTATGTGCAAAAGATGATCATAAATCGCCTTTTTCAGTGCTATTGTAACTTTGAAAGGTCGTAAATGAGCTGTTACAAGTCAAGGTCTACTTGTATTTCATTACAGCGTTACAGTAACAGAATTTTGTAATTCCGAATGTGTCTCTCCCCCTAGAGAGGGTCTGAGATACTTTCTCAAGTTCCATTCCTGCTCTGGACTCAGATTTCCCTTATCTGATTTTGCCTTGGCTGCACCTCTTCCTCCTTTTTCTCAGAACCCATCCCATAAGTTCATACTGCCATCTTGACTTTTTTTTTTTGATCCTCGTCCTCCTCGCTGGACCTCCTAGATTGGAGACAGCACGAAATTCATCCCTTTCACGGCTCCCTCAACCCTCCCCCCCCCTCTCTCCCTCACCCCATCACCACCAATGACTCGGACAAGGCAACTTTATCTGTTTTTTGTTTTCATTTGGGAAGAGAAAGCTAAGGTGCAAAATGGTTGCCTTAAGCCCCGTAGAAGCTTAAAATGTCTATTTCATGTCTTAAATACTCCACAAAACTGTGTCCTGGCCTGGTCATCTTTAGAGGGCGACCTCTGTCCAGTGGACATATTCATGGTGATGGGAGTTTTGCATTACTCTAGATACGATCCACATGGCACAAGAGAGAGAACTGTTTTAGACCTAAAGAGTTCTCCTACCTATTGTTCTTCCGCAAGGCTAGAAGGTCTTCAATACCCTTTCATTTTGCCTTTAGTGAAATCCAAATAAATATTATGAATGTGATTTAGTATCGTGTGGATTGTCTCAAAGCAAATCAATTGTAAACCATTTTTATTTTCAGTGAATTTTACTATTACACTTCTGCTGTGTAAGATGGAAAGTGTCACTGTGGGGATAATGGTGGGCCTACATTTTTTTCCCCTCACAAACCATGATTTATCACAGCATGTGAACTTTGCCACCCCTTTAAGCAGAAATATTTTTAAGAGCTACTTTTTAATTCTCTATGCAACCACATAATACACACTTAAATTACTAAACTGTATTTTTAATCCTGCAATTATGGCAAAAGCTAACTTGGACTGGGCTTTCTGCTCCTTTTTAGAAAAAGCTCTTGTTAGTCAACCAAAGCTTTTAAAATAATTTTTATATGCCATGTCAGAAAGCAGTAAAAAAAAAAAAAACCTTAACTGCAAGGATTTTATTTATTGCAGTACATTGTTCTGTGTTCCTGACTTTTAGAATAGACATTAAAAGAACAAAAGAGAGACAGACCTTGAATGCAAATTGATTTTCCCCACTCCCAAATTATAACTAGTCACTTTTTCAAAAGAAAAAAAGACCAATGTTCTTATAAAGTGTCCTGATTTACTTGAATTATCTCAGTAAAATTTGAATTACCTTTATCCAGACGAAAAACATGGTAACAGCTGCAACATTATTGAACTGGGTTTGCCAGTATGCTAAAGGTTCAAAATTGGGGAAGCTATTTTGATCTTCCAGCAGTTTCTTCACTAGCTTATTCACAGTAGATATTCGATAGATATTCAATCCAATAGCTGCCAATGATAGCTGAGAATAGAAAAAATAAAAGAAAAAAAAACATACACAAAGTTTGGTGGACTAACTTTATTGCTCCTGCATAATATTGTAATCCTGTCAATATAGACTTAACTGTTCTTTTAACTTCTAGTTTACACATGGTACCGCCAAAAGAAAACATTCTGGGTATCTTTAGTATTATAAGTACATATTTGGAGTATTGAGGAAACAGTATTGAAAAGAGATTCAAAAAGATTGTCCACATATTGGGAGACCACTCTGAAATTCATGGCCCATCCCTTTGGGCCCTTCATAATGTCTTAAAAACATGGCTTTATGCTCAAGCCTGGGGCCCATCTTAGGGAACCATCTCCTGATTGTATGTATGATGGATTAAGATGATGCCCGGCTATTTATTTTTATTTTATGTGTCTTTATACATTTATTGTAAGCCTCCTAACATCGCATAAAAGTCAAATGGGCACCTACATAAATAAAGTAGATAATATAGTATAAAATGCTTTGTAGTATAAGCATCTGGTTTCCTGTTCCATTGCTTTGGCTACTGATTCATCAAAGATGGGAAGGCTGCTGTTTATTTCAAATAATTTTTTTTTTCTAGCAGCATCAGGAAGGAAGGCATCTCTAGCAGTTGTGGTATAGAAGGGACAAAGAAGGAGGCTTCTGTCTCTTTGTTCACCAGAAACTTGAGAGTTGACAACTCCCTACAAAGTTTCCAGAATATTTCAAAGTAGCTCAGTATTTAAATGGGTTTACTTACTGTGATAATGAGAATGTCGAGACAGTTCCAAAGACTCCTAAAATAGAACAACCTGTGAATGTGAATTTCCAGGATTTCTTCCACCACATAATAAATAATAAAGAGGCAAAAAACAAGTTCACAAGCAGCCAAGAAAAAGTCAAAAGTGGAAATGTAGTGGATTAACTTCACTGGCTGGAATTGCCAGGATGTCAGGAGGCCTCCGGTGGGTGGAAATTCCACCAATAACCTGCATTTAAAAATAAAAGTTATCTTGTCATAGATCATTCTTTTATTGCTCAGCTGATATTAAATATCTTTTTTAACCCAAGGGTGGACAATTAAGCTGTTAAAGTGATAAGTAACAATATCCATTTGCACTACTCAGGTGACCCTGAGGACACAGGTAAACCTCCAAATGTAATGTAATACAATGTAATAGTAGTAAAGTTGGAAGGGACCTTGGAGGTCATCTAGTCCAACCCCCTGCTCAGGCAGGAAACCCTACACCATTTTGGACAAATGGCTGTCCAGTCTCTTCTTAAAAACTTCCAGTGTTGGAGCATTTACTGCTTCTGGCCTCAACAACTCTCTAAAAGAATGCAAATGACCAACTGTCTGCAAGGAGTATAAATCCTTCCATTCCCCACCATCCAGTCAGAGCTGAGAAGCTCCTTGGATGAGAAGCGAAACAGTCTTAAAAGAAAAAAAGCACTTTTGGAACTTTTACCTACATGCTATTATTCTTATTAAAAAATACCCCAAATCCACAACATTAATTATAGCCTCATGAGAGAGAGAAAAAAAACACATTATGGGTAGCATGGCCTTCCTGTTGAGTATAATGGAGATGACACCAACATGGTTCGCCTAGTGCACCAGTTGCGGCCTTATTTGGACCGGGAGGCTTTACTCACAGTCACTCATGCCCTTGTCACCTCAAGACTGGATTACTGTAATGCGCTCTACATGGGGCTACCCTTGAAGAGCGTTCGGAGGCTGCAGTTGGTTCAGAACGCAGCCGCGAGAGCGATTGTGGGCGCACCAAGGTACGCCCACGTGTCACCTATCCTCCGCGAGCTGCACTGGCTTCCTGTGGGTCTCCGGACGCAATTCAAGGTGTTGGTTATAACCTTTAAAGCCCTTCATGGCATAGGGCCAGGTTACTTACAGGACCGCATTCTGCCGCATAACTCCCAGAGACCGGTGAGGTCCCATAGACTGGGCCTCCTTCAGGTCCCGTCGGCCAGACAATGTCGGCTGGCGGGCCCTCGGGGAAGGGCCTTTTCTGTGGTGGCTCCGACCTGGTGGAATCAGCTTCCCCCCGAGGTTCGAACTACTCCCACCCTGCCGGCCTTTAAGAAGGCCGTTAAAACCCTCCTGTTCCAGCAGGCCTGGGGCTGATGTCCCCGGGGGGGTGGGATATGATCGGACTCGCGGTATGACTGCTTTATTTTATTGTTTTATCATTGTTTTAACTTTGTACGCTGCCCTGAGTCCTTTGGGATTGGGCGGCATATAAATACTGAAATAAATAAATAAATAAATAAACATGCACCAGAAGGTGGCTTCACAAATCAAGAGTTAATGCTCAGTTAATAGTCAAACAGTCCATGCTCACCTGACAATGAAGAATAGATTGATATTTGCATTGTACACAGAAAAGTCGATAAATACTGCCCTTGTGCCTCTGTCAAGCCACAAGTTGTTCTTAAGGACAGCAATCAAGGCAGAGGTGTCTTCTTTGCTTTTTGAGAGCTCCTGGTAATAGCCAGCTCCACTGTATGTGGCGATCAACCCCCAGTGGCTGCTCCCATTCAAGTCTTTTTCACTGCTATATGTCCATCTACAACACAACATTAGAATCATGAGAATTACAAGAATCCTGCCTCCGTTACTGCCATCTTGAACACTTATGAAACGAATTATCCCCAATCCACCCTTGGGTTAAAAAAGATATTTAAGCAGTAAAACATGACAAAAGATTTGAATATCCGTTGAATCTGCAGTATGCGCCATACATTGAATATTTTTCCTAGTAGGTGGGGTGGCAGCAACTTGCAGGGGCCATCTCCAGAATAGTTTATCAGCTGTCTTAGTAGCATTGAAAAGCATGAGCATATTTGGTATAAAATTGGGTATGGGTTGCTCGTGTGGCATGCTCTGTTACTGTAGTCAAACATCAAAAATGGAGTACTGTCCTATTGGGTATGCGTATGGGTAACCTAAGGGCTGATAATGTACTCTACACCCCCTCTGCCTTATTAAAATGCATTATTAAGTCTTGATCAATAAAAGTTTCATAGCTGGCACATCTGGTAAGCATATAGAGGTTTGGTCTCCAGAACATAAGAAGAATAAACTTTAAATAGAATGAATGAATGAAGAAATGTAGTTGTTATCTGATGTTATGGATGTGGTTGTTTAAAGGCTTAGAAGGTTTAAGTCCTGTTAAATAGCTATGAGATTATGACATCTATGGCAACTTTATGACCTGGGGACTGCAACTCCCAGAATTCCTGAGCCAACATGGAGTTGAAGTCCACAAGTCATAAAGTTGCCACAGTTACCCATGCCTGGTCTATATGAATGTGAACAAATACATACGCTGTCCCATTCCGGAGCCCAAATGGAGCAGTGTCCTCATTAGCCACTGAATAAACATCGTAACAGTCTTTTATTTCATCTTTTAAATCTTCAGGTATTGAACATGAGGCATTCCTCACTTTCAGCTGCCGGATACGAGGCACTCCTAAAAGTAGATTCTCGTGGTAGATGAAACTTCTGTTTTCTGCTACGGTTTTATTATTGTACCACATCTCCCAGTACAGTCCATCCAACAACGGCCCCTCAGTGAACTGAAAGATTAAGCAGAATGTTTTAGATTGAGGATCAGTGATGCACTGCCTCTGGCGCTACTTGCTGGACTCTACTAAATTTCAGCCATTAAAAAAATATTTTAAAAGGAATTATTTTTAATTCATATTAAAAGTTAATAAGCTGCCTTGATAGATAGATAGATAGATAGATAGATAGATAGATAGATAGATAGATAGATAGACAGACAGACAGACAGACAGACAGACAGACAGACAGACAGACAGACAGACAGATAAATGATAGATACAGTAGACCACTACATATACCTTGGCCAACGTATCTCAATGGAAGGTGATACAATAAAGGAAATTGAACAGTGTGTTAAATGTGGTTGGCAGGCATTCAGCAAACTAATAATAATTTTCAAGAATTACCTCCCCCTATGGCTGAAGAGAAATGTTTTTATCAGTGTGTGTTACCTGCTCTAACATAAGCCAGTGAAGCGTGGACACTAAGCTCACAGTTGATAGAAAAGCAACAAATGTCATAAAGAGCCATGGAAAGATACATCTTCGGCAGTACAAGACAAGATAGAAAGACCTGCACATGGATTAGAACATAGTTCCCCAACCTTTCTGGCTTTGCGGAACAGCATGGGGGGGGAGGGGGAAGGAATGGTTCAGCACGAGCTGTGGGCAAGCATGTGCATGTGTGCAGCTCCATTTGCGTGAGCAGCAGGCATGAGTGTGTGTCTGCTTGCTGCATTGGGCACTCTGGTTTTGAACAGCTCTTGCCCCGTTAGTGGGCCATGGCCTGGGGGTTGGGGACTCCATGACTAGAGAACAATCAAAAATATACGATATCATCAAGAGAGTAAAAGAACTGAAATGGAAATGAGCTGGTTACATAGCAAGAAGAACTGATGGCAGGTGGACCAAGGCAGTCATAGAATGAATCCCACTTGATAAAAAGCGTCCATGAAAGAGACCTAAAACAAAGTGGATCAACAACATCAGCAAGTATTGTGGGCTCAGTTGGCAAAAGAAAGCTCAGGACTGTATTATGGAAGAGTCCTTCATCCCGCAGTGGATAGACAATGACTAGAGTGAGAGTGAGAGAGAGAGAGAGAGAGAGAGAGAGAGAGAGTGTAAGGCTGAGTCAACCTTGAGCTGGTGAGAATCGAACTGCTGGAGTCAGCAGAATTAGCCTGCAAAACTGCATTCTAACCACTGTGCCACCAGGGGTTTCATACTAGGTTAAATCTGAGTGATATGCATAAAGCTTAAAGATATCAAGAATCACATTTCAATTAGTACCTTCCAGAAGTCTTCCATAGTAGACAAAGATCTGAAATTGGTTTTCTCCATCTTTGATACTGGTGTATCGAGAAAGAGCTGAGACATTACTCTTGTGTAGTAGTAAATGTTAGAATTCACCATTCCGTAGGATACTGTAAACATGAATTTGGAAATAATATGTATTTCAGATAGAAATTTATTAATCACCATCTTCAACTATAACATGTAAGCAAGCATAAAGTAATATTTTCTTATCTGCTATATTATCAAGAATGATCTCACATGGGGCTCTTTAGGATGAACCTAGATGCCAGACATTGTCTATGTTTAATGCTAAATGCACAAGAAGTAAGCCTTCCTCCACATATTATGAATGAATTTTCCCAACATCAACCAAAAAGTAAATACAGTTCTTCTGTATTCTTTTCAATAGATCCTTCATACCTTTCTAGAAACTCTTGTGTTCAAGGAACCCAGGACAATGGGGAACCTGTAGCCATCTAAAATAATAAGATGGATTGATGTACGGTATATGTGTATTTGCTGTTTATTTTCTTCTTTCTTTTACTTTGTTTTAGTTGCTGACTAAATGCTGTAATAAAATTGAATTGAAACTGAAATTATCCAGATTCAGTTTCTGAAGAAAATGCACACTGAAGGCAGTCCTCTTATCCAATCATTAAGATATGGACTAGTTTCTAATACTAAACCTATTTGTTTATATTTAATATTTGAAAAAGCAAAAAGCAAAAACATGAAAAAGGTACATGCATTTCTAATTTATTTGTTTTGGTGTCCAGAAAAGCATCTGCAGTGAAGTTGGTTTACTTAGTGAAGCACTTAACTGTAGCTAAATTCAGTTAATCGCCGGCCCAATTATACTCTCTAGCAGAAATACGTAAAACTCTGCAGGAGACTGCATTGCAGAGGAAAGACAGAGCTCTTTCAATATTTTATGTATCCCTAAAATGTTTTAAGAACCAGTTTGGTGTGCTTGTTAAAACCACCAAGCTGGACATCAAAAGACTGTGTGTTCTAACCCTGCCTGAAGCAGGGTTATGAAGCTTGCCAGGGGATCTTGGATCAGTTATTCTCTCTCAGCCCTTGGAAGAACGAAATGGCAAATTATTTTACCAAGGCTTTGTGCAGATACTGTAATTGCCAAGAGTCAAGATTGACTCAAAGGGACAAAAAAAAACCACATACCCCATAATTGAAGAGAGAATAGCTCTTTTAATATCATCAATACAGGCACCCATCATGATTTCGAATTGTGGTATTGGAGAAGACTCTTAAGCAGTGGTGGGATTCAGCCATTTTGCACCACTTCGGCAGAACCAGTAACTAATTTTTTGTTGCCCAGGCCCAGAATGGACTTCCGGAAGCAGCATCTACACAGAGAACCAGTTATTCACATATTTGAATCCCACCACTGCTCTTAAACGTCTTTGGACTGCAGGGAGATCAAATCAGTCAATCCTAAAGGAAATCAACCCTGTCTGTTCTTTGGAAGGAGAGATACTGAAGATGAAATACTTTGGCCACCAAATGAGAAGAGAGGAGTCATTGGAAAAGACCCTGATGTTGGGAAAGAAGGCAGGCAAAAGGAAAAGGACACAGCAGAGGATAAGATGGTTAGACAGTGTCATCAATGCAGTGAACATGAATTTGAGCAAACTCCAGGAGACAATACAGAACAGGGAAGCCTAGCATGCTATGCTTCATGGGGTCACGAAAAGTCGGACTTGGCGATTGAACAATATCATGTTGGTTTTGTAATGGAAAGAACAAGGACACAATCTCCCTTTATTGTTAATAAAGATTGTATTTGTAATATTGAATGTTTTATATGTCTACATTTATTTATAAGATATTATTTTGCAAATTAATCATCATTTTTAAAAATAACAATAGAGTGGGAATACACACACACACACTTATTTATATCCCATATTTATTATTTTTATAAATAACTGAAGAGGGCAAGCATACAGCATCTAATATTCTGCCTGTTATTTTTCCCACAATACCAGCCCGGTGAGATGATACCAACAGCTGGCTTTATAAGGGAAATATAACTTGAATACAATATGTGCACAGGACTATGGAAATAGCCTTGAAGAAAATATGCAGCAACTGTTAGGAAACATGTACGCAACCCAGGAAAACATGAGCATGTGAGAAGAAAACTCAAAATAATGTCAATTTGAGACTCTTTGGTATAGACCAGGGGTCTTCAAACTTGGCCCTTTTATGACTTGTGGACTTCAACTCCCAGAATTCCTCAGCCAGCGTGCCTGGCTGAGGAATTCTGAGAGTTGAAGTCCACAAGTCATAAAAAGGCCAAGTTTGAAGACCTCTGGTATAAACAGACAGAGGGAAGGAGAAAGTCTACAGGTTCTGATATTATAGCTTATAGTAAGTAATATGTTTTTTGGGGGTGTGCATGACTGTTTCCTGATCTGCTCTACCTTGTAAAACTAATAGTATTGTATTTATTATTTTATGGCAGTAGAAGTCTATATAACTGATATAGCCACTAAAGCTGACTTTGTAAAATCTCAGACTATACATTTTTTCTTATTATTTTAAAATTATAGACTGAAATTGTAATATACTTTTAGAATTATCTTCTTCAAATTATTTTCCCTAGATCTTGACTCAATCTACAGCCATATGAATTAAAGAACAGGTTTTGGAAGTTATTATAGCATATATGGATTAGCAATTTTCTGAACATCAAATTTGACTGGATAAGCAATAATCATGGCCTCAATTGAAGAAATCTTTCAGAACTCATTTCCATTATATATTAAATATCAGTTTATCATCACATTAAAATATCAGCAAAGACTACTTACGGATTGATAGGACCACAAGAAAAATCAAATATGTTATTAGCTCACGTAAAACACTTTTCAAGTATTTCTCTCGAGTTGTAGTTTCTTCCATGAGCCGAGTACCCCACAGACCTTAAAAAGAATAACCAGGAATCCATAAGAAATAGGATATATTGGTATATGAAAGGGATCAGTATAAACTAGCAATCGTTTGCCATTGTTTAGTCTGATGTATAGGTTTGGGCATTTATTTCCACCTTACAAGATTAACATAAGACTTATTTTATATTAATCCAATAAGTTATACCTATTAACCAGAAAAACAAGGAAAAGAACCAGAAAGGGATGAAAGATTGCTACCTAACATGTAATAACTGAATGCAGGTAGTCCTTGACTTACAACCTTTCATTTAGTGACTGAAATTACAACAGCACTGAAAGTGACCACTTTTTATATTTACAACTTGTGGGAAGTCAGCCCCCCCCCCAGAAGGAAATATTAAAAGGGCAGAAAAATATATTTCCTCAAAGGATCTTAAAGAGGCAGAAAAGCATGCCAGTTTTCTTAATAGCCCGAAGTCTCCCTC
This sequence comes from Crotalus tigris, assembly GCF_016545835.1. Taxonomy (NCBI): domain Eukaryota; kingdom Metazoa; phylum Chordata; class Lepidosauria; order Squamata; family Viperidae; genus Crotalus; species Crotalus tigris. Next base: position 233,940 of record NW_024097440.1, read on the forward strand.
CCCTAAACAGAAACTAGCTCTATAGAAATGCAGATGTAAACCATCCAGGAAGGCTGGAGGCCCCCAGCTAAAAGTTTGGAAGACAAAGACACCTAAAATCTACATACCCCACCCAAACTCTAAGACAGGACATAATAGGATTAACCCACAGATGCCAAAGGGCCACCTAGACTCAGGTCAGAATACATGACATAGGAAATACAAAGCCTCAAACAGGAACAGGAAAGAACTCCAAACAAAAGCTCCAGAGGGTATAAAAACCCACTCCCTTCATATGCTCACTCTTTTCTCTTCCAGAGCCATCTTTCTGTCTGGCTCTCCTCTTCAATAAACTACAACCTTTTTTCTAAAGCAGTCACCATGTTGTTTATTCCAGGTTGGACTGAACCATGATGAAGACTTTTCCTTCAGCAAACTATTGCAGCATCCTTCTGGCCACATGATCAAAATTCAGATGCTTGGCAACTGGTTCATATTTATGACGATTGAAGTATCCCAGGGTCATGGGATCCCCTTTTGCGACCTTCTGATAAGCAAAGTCAGTGAGGAAGTCAGATTCATTTAACAGCCATGTTATTAACAACTACAGGATTCACTTAACAACTGTGGTAAGAAAGGTCATAAAATGGGGCAAAATTCACTTAACAACTGTCTTTCTTAGCAATGGACTTTGGGGCTCAAATGTGGTTATAAATTGAGGACTACCTGTATATCATTTGCATAAATAGTACATCACTGCAGTTCTAAGTACTACCAAGATAGCTCAAGCGGAAGAACAGTGACCACTGATAAGACTAACCAAGTTAGAATGGCAAAGCTTGGCCAGAAAAAAGCACCTTTTGCAATTTTTACTGAAGATATGGAAATAGGTTTTGCAGGCAAAAGAAAAAATCTGAAAAACACATATACAAATTTAGTGGAACAGCATTTGGCTCTAGGTAAAGAAATAAGTTTATCTTTGTCTTATTGGCAGTTAACAACTTTTCTCTCAAGACCAACACAGTAACAATGAAACCAATGGCAACAGCATATAAATACATTGGAATGCTGGTGCACTATTTACAAACACTGCTAAATTGATGTTTTAAAAAGCAATACTCCACTAATGCAGTTTATTGCAAAGGTTCTTCTACAATGTGCTCTGTAAGAAATCATCAAAAAGGATTTAAAGATTTTAAACATCCTAAATAGGCCAAAACAGTTACTCAGCCTCTTCTGGAAGCCAGCCAGCCCAGAAAGCTCAAAATATGTGTTAACAGCCAACAAAGTAACAAAAAGAACTATAAAGTTCTACATTATTGAAAGTCCACTGAAGCTAGGCTCTTCTGTATCCGTTTATTAAACTTGTATGTATATGTACAAATTTGTAATTGGTACAAAGTTTGTAAAATGTATTTGCATGCTGTTGCATATCCCACTTGCCTGAGAAACAGGGACCCTTGCAAAAGATAAATTGACAGAGTTTTGTAGAAGTTTGCACATTATCTAGTACCAATTACCACCCACTTGAACAACAGGAGAAAAAATTAGGACAGTGAAGATATTTTTGGTCTCAACTTTCACCAGTTCTGGCTAATGGCAAAGAATTTCAATCCAAAATTTCTGAAGGATATCAGATTGCCCACATTTACTCTGTAAGGATCAGGGATTTGTCTTAGTATCTGAACAGATGTGTCAAGTTATAGTGCAAAGGAAAGGACTCTAAACATTTCCCACTTTTTTTTAAAAAAAAAAAACCAAGCTATGTTAAATCGTATCAGTTTTGTATTAGACCAACAATGAAGATCAATCCCTGTCCCGTAACAGTGGATCCTGACGTAAGAACTAAAAGATATATGTTGCCAAAAAAGTGCATCAAATCAGTATATACATCCAAACAGTAGTTGTACAAAATGTGCTCATTTCATCATACCAAAGGCATGTTACTAAAAATAACAGCATGAGCTATCCACAGAAGGAATTGCAATGCAAGAAAAAGGGTATAACTTAAGATATATTACGCCCAGTAAGTAAGCTTGCAAATATAGCTTAACAGCTAAAAAGAGCTAATCTTTTTAGCTGTTAACATCTGTCTCAAATAATTATCATTTGTGGTTTTTTAAAATTAACTTTTAAGATATATGCTACTTTGTAGCAGGATTTTTCTATTCTGTGAACCATCCTGCATATAAATAAATTACAAGCAAACATTATATGAAAAGAAGCGAGTGAGATACAAATAAACGGCTTACAGTACAAAGCTGAAAGTAGCTGCAGTTATGTTTTTTTGTTTTTTTTTTTACTTCTAAGGATTAATATGGCTACTCTTCTGGAATTTGTAGCTAACTAGATGGTTATCCTGAACTGGAACAAATGAGCAAAAGCTGGTTGGCCAGGCAACAGAAACTTTGAAATGCATTCTGAATGGATTGCAGTTTGTAACACTTGGCAAAGAAATATTTTATTTTTGGGAAAAAAAGAAGCATAGCTTAAAAAATAGACAGTCTATGAATTCTGTCTGGTGCCCAATGTAAAAGTTTCATATTTTTTCAGGAAAGGAAAAGGCTTAAAGCTTCTCCTTAAGACCTTTCATTTTGTAAATGTTTTTGCTCATACAGGCGAAGACTACCTCAGCTTGCCTTACACAGGGCCTTCAGAGACAAGATGAAAGCGATGTCAAAGAGATAAGCAGAAAGATGTTGTCAAGATACGTTTGTACTTTGCTTAGGAGCAACGGGGGACAGGCCTCAAAGCATGTGAATAAATTGCAGTGAAGTTGGCAAATTATGTAACATTGTCTGAATGCCCACATCTGCAGCACGGTAACAAGAAGTCTGAATTCAGAAGAAAAATCATGTGATTTCAGGAAAAAAAAGTTTTCAAACACACACACACATGCACATAGAGACTTTGAAATAGTGACAATGGATTGTCCTTCAAATACATATGACCAGTTCCACATTATAAGTGAACAGATTTGCATTACCTACTTTATTTTTTATAAAAACTGCTAGGTTCCACCAATGTGTTTTAAATTTAGATAGCAAGGGTTAGTATTCAGGAATATTTTAACTGTTATAGTAGAACTAGACAACCACAAACTCCTTGGGTTATTGTTTCGAAGATATCTCCTTACTAGATTTCTCAATGCTTTCAACAGTGGCAGAGCTTCTAAGGTACAGGTGGTCCTCAACTTATGACCACAACTGAGCCCAAAATTTCTGTTGCTAAGTGAGACATTTGTTAAGTGAGTTTTGTCCCATTTTACCTTTCTTGCCACAGTCATTAAATGAATCACTACAGTTGTTAAGTTAGTAATATGGTTGTTAAGTGAATCTGGTTTCCCCATTGACTTTGCTTGTCAGGTCACAAAAAGTGATGACATGACCCCAGGATATTGCAAATACGAGTCAGTTATCAAGCGTCTCGATTTTGACCATCGGGATGTTGCAGTAGTCATAAGCCACTTTTTCAGTGCTGTTGTAACTTTGAACATTCTCTATATGAACTCTATATGATGGTTGTAAGTTGAGGACTACCTGTACTTGAAAAATTCTTAAAAATTCAAATAGCTATTCAGAGATGTATCTGCCTTGAAAGTAGCTCACATTTACACTGTATAGTACAGTTAGGTATCAGCAGTTGACCACAGGAAATGTTTTATAACCATATCATAAAATTACAGAGTTGGAAGGGACCTTTGAGGGCATCTAGTCCAGGGCTTTTCAACCTTTTCACCCATTGTACCACTTTTAGGATATGGCAACATCCGAGAACCACCAGTCGCCTAGGAAGGTGTCAAAAATCTGATGACCCCCCCAAAAGGAAAAAAGTGATAAAGTACAGGTAGTCCTTGACTTACAACAGTTCGCTTAGTGACTGTTCGGAGTTACAATGGCACTGAAAAGTTCCCCCCAAGCCACAGCCGAGCAAGACACCTGCCTGCCTGCCTGGCCGCGCTCTTCCTCCTGTCCGAGGTTTTCATTGTTGTGAGCATTTCTGTTGAGGATTGGCAGCGGGGGTGGAGTGGGGGGTGTTTGGTTTTTATTCTCCCCGTCTGCTGGGTGGTTGTAGCAGGTTTTGGTCACTTCACATGACCCTGGGACATGGTGACCATCATAAATATCAATCAGTTGCCAAGCATCTGAATGTAAATCACAAGACCCTGGAGATGCTGCAATATTCCAGCTGATTGGCGCTTCTTCTGGGCTCAGCAGAAGCGCCAGGATCAGTATTGCTTTCCAGCTGATTGGTGTTTCTTCAGGGCTCAACAGAAGCATCAGATCAGCGCTGAGCTCCAGCTGGAGCCTGGTGCTGATCCTGGCACTTCCACTGAGCCCTGACAGCCCTGAAGAAGCGCCGATCAGCTGGAAAGTGGCCCTGATCCTGGCGCTTCCGCTGAGCCCTTCAGCTCCAACCATCTCTCGTTCAGGCTGGTGCGGTGCTGCCACCGGTTCAGCTCATTTCCCTCCCCCGCTACCACTTTTCTAGGATGATCACGTACCACCTGCCAGGTGCCAATGTACCACAGGTGGTACCCATACCACTGATTGAAAAGCCCTGTTCTAGTCCAACCCCCAGCTCTGTCATAAAGTGCTTTATAGAGTTCGCCAAATTTCAATTCAACAGGATTCCAGATTTTGCATTCTGTACAGTAGCCCATTAAAGATATTTTGGTTGAAAACGTTTTGTCTTATGATGCACTATTTCACCCAGTTAAAGGCTATAGACACCATGTTATTTTTGTTGTGCGATCATCCGGATATTCTTAAGGCCAAAATGAGAACATCGAAACACATTATGTTTGGGGCTGTAAAGAAAGCCCTAAACCTTTTTATTCACAATCATTCTTTCTCCAATTAGAAAACCACAGACTGCAACTTAAAATCAAAATTAAACCCATCTGGAGGATATCAATTTGGAAAAAGTCAAGCCACCCATGAAAGGAATAAAATTCAGATAACAATTATTGGAAAAATGGAAAAAGTTCAGAGAAGAGCAACTAAGATGATCCAAGGCCTGGAGACCAAAACATATGAAGAACAGCGGCAGGACTTGGGTTTGGCTAGTCTAAAAAAAAGAAGAAATAGGGATGACATGATAGCAGTATTCTAGTATTTGAGGGGCTGCCATAAAGAGGAGGGGGTCAGGTTGTTCACCAGAGGGAAGGATGAGAAACAATGTTTGGAAACTGATAAAAGAGAGAAGCAACCTGGAATTAAGGAGAAAGTTCCCAACAGTGAGGACCATTAACCAGCGGAACAGCTTGCCTACAGAAATCATGGGTGCTCCATCACTGGAGGTTTTTAAGAAGAGATTAGACAGTCACTTGTCTGAGATGGTATAGGTCAGTGGTTCTCAACCTGTGGGTCGGGACCCCATTTGGAGTCGAACGACCATTTCACGGGGGTCGCCAAACAACGCAGTCTGCCATTTTTTTCTCCTTTTCCTTAGCTGTGCTACTCCCTTTTATTCTATTGGCTTTTGAAAGCCAATAGAATAGACTCTCTTGAATAGAGTCTAATTCTATTGGCTTTCCAAAGCCAATAGGAATTGTCCAGGCTGTCTCTGCCCTGCTGAGCCCGCCAAAAGTCCCATTCTGCAAACGGTGCTGCACCAGTTGAGTAGTCCTCGACTTATGACCGGTTGAGTAGTCCTTGGTTTACAACCAGTTGGGGGTCGCGGCATTAAAAAGGTTGAGAACCACTGGTATAGGTTCTCCTGCTTGAGTGGGGGGCTGGACTAGAAGACCTCCAAGGTTCTGTTCTGTTCTATTCTATTCATAAATAAATAAAAACCTTGAAGTTAACGAAAGTACCAAAATACACAGTAACCCCTCCCTCTTTATAATTAAAATTCAGTGCCTTTTGAGCTAGAGCAGTTGTTTTGGTAAACATTATGGAACTTATTGGCTATTCCCTTCTGGATTATTATTTTTTTTTTTTTGAGTTTTCAGGCTAACTAATAGATAATCCTGGGGCTCTCCTGGTGGTCTCCCATCCTGCTTTACGGTTTTGAGGGAGGGGGGGTTGAGCTGAACTCTGCGCCCTTCAGGTCCCAGTCCTGCTGGCAGCCACAGGTAAATGCATCAGCCAAGGGCTGCCCTTCCTTCCAGGAGCAGAAAAGTCGCGTCCGAGAGCAGCTGGGTTAGGGGCGGGGAGGCGAGGCTGACCCGGGCGGGCGCTCACTCACCTCGCAGTCGGCTCGCCAGCCCTTTGGCCCAGGCGATCCGGCGCGGCGGGGGCTCCGCGGCCTCGCCATTGCCCTCTTCGGGAGCGAAGCGCGCGGGCAGGGCGTCTCCCGCTCCTGCGCCCGCGGGGAAGGGATGGCCCCGCTCCCCTCCGTCCTCCTCCTCTTCCTCGCCCCGCCGCCTGCGCCGCCGCTGCCTGCCCTGCGCGGCGTCTCCGCTTCGAGCGCTGGGCCCGCCGGAGGTCGGCGAGGCCGCGTCGTCCCGGCCCCACTCCACGTCCATCCTCAGCACCGGTCCCGCCACCGCCGTCGCCACCCTGGCCGGGTCTTCCTCCTCGGGCTCAAAGACCGGGTTGTCCCGGCTCCAGGCCTGCCTCGAGCAAGAGGAGAGCGGCGGCGAGGGCGAGCCAGCAGGCTGTCCGAGCTGCCCCAGCTCCAGCTGCTCAAGACCGCCCGGGGGGCAAAGTCCAGCGCGGCCGCCGCCGCCCCCCGCGCCCGCCATTGTCCCTTTGCAAGCCCCGCCGCTTCAGGAGTTTCCCCGCAGCCCCGCCGAGTAACGGGGCGGGAAATGAGCGCCCTCGCCCCCTTTTCTCCCCATCCCCGCCCACAGCGCCTCGGCGGCCAGGCCGGCGGAGCCAACAGCCTCCTCGGACGGCCTGAGAAGGGGAGAGAAGCTCCTGAGCTGGACGGGCTTCTTTGCGGTGGAAAGTGGCGCTGCTGGGGATCTCTGAGCCGATTTTCCCAGGAGTAAAAATCTCCCCGAGTTTCTTTGGAGTCGTTTCCAAGGATGGGGGCAGAGGCGGGCGCAGGTCGTGGAAGGATTCAGCGCTAAAGGCAGGCGGAGATTGGATCTGAGGGGGCTGAGCCCTCCATGGGGTGTGGATGTGGAAAGACTGAAAGGTCCAAACCAGGGGTTCTCAACCTTGGCAACTTTAAGACTTGTGGACTTCAACTCCCAGAATTCCTCAGCCAGCTTTGCTGGCTGAGGAATTCTGGGAGTTAAAGTCCATAAGTCTTAAAGTTGCCAAGGTTGAGAACCCCTGGTCCAGACGATCATCGGGGAGAAGCTGCTGATCGGGACTCGGGGAACCTGTAGGGTCCGTGCAGCAGCAGCAGCAACATCCTGTTGTTTGTGAAAACACAGCTGGAGCAGCTCATTAGACCCGCATACACGTATAGGTACTTACATTATTAAGTATGACCTAAAAAGCACATGACTGTATAGTAAGGCCTGGGCTTACCACCAGTTGAGCCCAAATTTCTGTTGCTAAGTGAAACAGTTGTTAAGTGAGTTTCACCCCATTTTACAACCTTTTTTTGCCAGAATTGTTAAGTGAATCTGTCCAGTCGCTCTGGCTCCCCATTTGACTTTGCTTGTCAGAAGGATGCAAAAGGGGATCACATGACCCCGGGATGCAGCAAGCGTCATAAATAGGAGTCATTGCCAAGTGTCTGAATTTCGATCACATGACCATGGGGATGCTGTAATGGTTGTAAGTGTGGAAAATGATCATAAGTCCCTTTTTCCAGTGCAGTTTTAACTTGGAGCAGTCATTAAACAAGAGGTTGTAAATTGAAGACTATCTGTACTCTTTTCTGTTACAAAGCATTTACCTGATTACCTGATTTACCTTGGCTGTGCTCCAAATGCTAAGCTGGGTTGGCCTGATTAGGACTTGGGGAGAAAAAGTAAAACTGACTGGCTGAATACCAACCTACTCACAGGGATGTTTTTATTAATCTAAAGTAGTGGTTCTCAACCTGTGGGTCAGGACCCCATTTGGGGTCAAATGACCATTTCACGGGGGTCGCCAAACAACGCAGTCCGCCATTTTTTCCCCTTTTCCTTAGCTGTGCTACTCCCTTTTATTCTATTGGCTTTTGAAAGCCAATAGAATAGACTCTCTTGAATAGAGTCTAATTCTATTGGCTTTCAAAAGCCAATAGGAATTGTCCAGGCTGTCTCTGCCCTGCTGAGCCCGCCAAAAGTCCCATTCTGCAAACGGTGCTGCACCAGTTGAGTAGTCCTCGACTTACGACCGGTTGAGTAGTCCTCGACTTACAACCGGTTGGGGTCGCAGCATTAAAAAGGTTGAGAACCACTGACCTAAAGTCTGCTGGAATATATATATATATATATATATGTCTTTGGTTGTTCGGGTTTTCTCCCACGTAAAATTGGAAGTGTCTTGGCGACGTTTCGACGAAGTCCCATTCGTCATCTTCAGGCTGGTGTTTTCAGCTTCGTGCTTCGAGCAGCAATGTGTGGTCTTAGCTGTTTCTTCCTTTTAACTGCCAGTGGGGGTATGAACTGATTGGGTGGGAGCTTGGCTGTGTTCTGATTGGGTGGAGGTGTGTTCTGATTGGTTAGGGGCGGCTGTGCTCTGATTGCTGGCTGTGCTCTGATTGGCTGGGGGGTTGGCTGTGCTCTGATTGGCTGGGGGAGTGTTCTGTTTGGTTGTGCTCAGGTTAGTCTGAGTTGCAGAGGGGTTTAAGATTTTGGGCTGCCTTGCTATTTTTTGGCTTCGCGTTTGTGGTCGTGCCTCATTTTCATGGAGGGTGTCAGTTTGCTTCATGTATGGATTGGAGGGCTTTAAAGTGGCTAATGATGCAGCTCTGGTCTGGCTTCTGGTTTGTGGTCGTGCCTCATCATCGGTGTGGCTTTGGGTTTGCTTTTTGCGTGGATGTGTGGTGGTGACATCCTGTGTGGTTTTTGTGAGTGTGGGTCTGGTATCATTTTTTGTGTTAGGGAGTCGTTTGTCAATAAGGGCGGGTTTCCAAATGGCTGGTAGGCGGGAGGTATCATCTCGCTTGTTCATGCTGTGTGGGCGTTTTTCTATCTCGATGGCTTCTCTGATTATTCTGTTATTAAAATGTTCACTTTTGGCAATGGTTCTGGTATTTTTAAAGTCAATTTCATGTCCTGTGGCTTTAAGGTGTTGGACCAGGGAAGATGTTGGTTCCTCTTTTTTGACTGAGTTCTTATGTTCTTCAATGCGTGCACTTATTCTTCTGTTGGTTTGTCCGATGTATGTGGTGGGACAAGTGGTGCATGGGATTTCGTATACTCCTTGATTTTCTAATTCAATTTTATCTTTGGGGTTTCTAAGGATGGTGGATATTTTTCTGTTTGTGCAGAATGCTGTTTTGATGTTGTGTTTATGGAGGATCTTACTGATTCTGTCTGTGATGCCTTTTATGTATGGGAGGATGGCTTTGCCGTTTTCTTGTTCTTTGTCTTGGATTTTAGTGGGGGTTTCTTTTTGGATTAGGTTTGTAATCTTATTTCTATGGAATCCATTGGATGTTAGTACATTGGTGAGAGTGTGTAGTTCGGGTTTTAGGTGTTGTTCGTCAGCTAAGCGTTTTGTTCTGGAGATGAGTGTCTTGGCTACAGAGTTGATCTGTGCTGGGTGGTGGTGTGAGAGAGCGTGCAGATAGCGGTTTGTGTGTGTTTTCTTCTGGTAGATGGTGTGTCCTAGGGAGCCATTGGATTTCTTGTAGACTAAGACATCCAGGAAGGGAAGTTGGTTGTTAGCTTCTGTTTCCATGGTGAACTGTATTTTGGGGTGTAGGCTGTTGAGGTGTGTGAGGAAGTTGTCCAGTTTTTCTTTCCCATGTGGCCAGATTATGAAGGTGTCGTCTACGTATCTGAGCCAGAGTTTGGGTTTGTGATCCGATTTTTCTAGAGCTTGGGTTTCAAAGTGTTCCATGTAGAGGTTGGCAATGACAGGTGAGAGGGGTGATCCCATGGGTGCTCCTTCTGTTTGTTTGTATTTTTGTCCATTATAGATGAAGTATGTGTTGGATAGGCAGTGGTTGGTCAGATCTAAGATGTGTTTGGGGGGGTTATATTTGTTTTGGATAGCTGTCAAGGCTTCTTTGATAGGCACTTGGGTGAAGAGGGATATGACATCGAAGCTCACTAGTAGGTCGCTGGGCTGTAAGTTTTGTTTCTTTATGATCTCTATAAACTGGAATGAGTTTTTTACGTGTGAGGTATGGATTCTGCATAGGGCTGTAGTTGTTTGGCGAGAAATTTGGCTAGGTTTTGTAGAGGTGAGCCTATGGAGCTGACTATAGGTCTGAGTGGGGTTCCTTCCTTGTGTATCTTGGGGAGACCATAGAGTTTGGGGCATCTGGACCTACATACAAATACCCGCGAAAACCTCAGAAAACAAATATTGAACCTCTACGGGGACGAAATCCACCATCTGACCAGGACCTATGAAAAACTTGAAGTCCAAAGAGCTTCCACAGCACTACGTATCCTTAAAGAAGACACCAGCATAATAATCCTACCAGCAGACAAGGGCAACGCCACAGTGGTTATGAACACATCTGACTACCAAACCAAATTAACCAACCTACTCCAAGACAAGGTTTGTATGTGGAGTCTTGGAGTAGGTTGGTTAATTTGGTTTGGTAGTCAGATGTGTTCATAACCACTGTGGCGTTGCCCTTGTCTGCTGGTAGGATTATTATGCTGGTGTCTTCTTTAAGGATACGTAGTGCTGTGGAAGCTCTTTGGACTTCAAGTTTTTCATAGGTCCTGGTCAGATGGTGGATTTCGTCCCCGTAGAGGTTCAATATTTGTTTTCTGAGGTTTTCGCGGGTATTTGTATGTAGGTCCAGATGCCCCAAACTCTATGGTCTCCCCAAGATACACAAGGAAGGAACCCCACTCAGACCTATAGTCAGCTCCATAGGCTCACCTCTACAAAACCTAGCCAAATTTCTCGCCAAACAACTACAGCCCTATGCAGAATCCATTACCTCACACGTAAAAAACTCATTCCAGTTTATAGAGATCATAAAGAAACAAAACTTACAGCCCAGCGACCTACTAGTGAGCTTCGATGTCATATCCCTCTTCACACAAGTGCCTATCAAAGAAGCCTTGACAGCTATCCAAAACAAATATAACCCCCCCAAACACATCTTAGATCTGACCAACCACTGCCTATCCAACACATACTTCATCTATAATGGACAAAAATACAAACAAACAGAAGGAGCACCCATGGGATCACCCCTCTCACCTGTCATTGCCAACCTCTACATGGAACACTTTGAAACCCAAGCTCTAGAAAAATCTGATCACAAACCCAAACTCTGGCTCAGATACGTAGACGACACCTTCATAATCTGGCCACATGGGAAAGAAAAACTGGACAACTTCCTCACACACCTCAACAGCCTACACCCCAAAATACAGTTCACCATGGAAACAGAAGCTAACAACCAACTTCCCTTCCTGGATGTCTTAGTCTACAAGAAATCCAATGGCTCCCTAGGACACACCATCTACCAGAAGAAAACACACACAAACCGCTATCTGCACGCTCTCTCACACCACCACCCAGCACAGATCAACTCTGTAGCCAAGACACTCATCTCCAGAACAAAACGCTTAGCTGACGAACAACACCTAAAGCCCCGAACTACACACTCTCACCAATGTACTAACATCCAATGGATTCCATAGAAATAAGATTACAAACCTAATCCAAAAAGAAACCCCCACTAAAATCCAAGACAAAGAACAAGAAAACGGCAAAGCCCTCCTCCCATACATAAAAGGCACCACAGACAGAATCAGTAAGATCCTCCATAAACACAACATCAAAACAGCATTCTGCACAAACAGAAAAATATCCACCATCCTTAGAAACCCCAAAGATAAAATTGAATTAGAAAATCAAGGAGTATACGAAATCCCATGCACCACTTGTCCCACCACATACATCGGACAAACCAACAGAAGAATAAGTGCACGCATTGAAGAACATAAGAACTCAGTCAAAAAAGAGGAACCAACATCTTCCCTGGTCCAACACCTTAAAGCCACAGGACATGAAATTGACTTTAAAAATACCAGAACCATTGCCAAAAGTGAACATTTTAATAACAGAATAATCAGAGAAGCCATCGAGATAGAAAAACGCCCACACAGCATGAACAAGCGAGATGATACCTCCCGCCTACCAGCCATTTGGAAACCCGCCCTTATTGACAAACGACTCCCTAATACAAAAAATGATACCAGACCCACACTCACAAAAACCACACAGGATGTCACCACCACACATCCACGCAAAAAGCAAACCCAAAGCCACACCGATGATGAGGCACGACCACAAACCAGAAGCCAGACCAGAGCTGCATCATTAGCCACTTTAAAGCCCTCCAATCCATACATGAAGCAAACTGACACCCTCCATGAAAATGAGGCACGACCACAAACGCGAAGCCAAAAAATAGCAAGGCAGCCCAAAATCTTAAACCCCTCTGCAACTCAGACTAACCTGAGCACAACCAAACAGAACACTCCCCCAGCCAATCAGAGCACAGCCAACCCCCCAGCCAATCAGAGCACAGCCACGCCCCTAACCAATCAGAACACACCTCCACCCAATCAGAACACAGCCAAGCTCCCACCCAATCAGTTCATACCCCCACTGGCAGTTAAAAGGAAGAAACAGCTAAGACCACACATTGCTGCTCGAAGCACGAAGCTGAAAACACCAGCCTGAAGATGACGAATGGGACTTCGTCGAAACGTCGCCAAGACACTTCCAATTTTACGTGGGGGAGAAAACCCGAACAACCAAAGACCTACATACAAATACCCGCGAAAACCTCAGAAAACATATATATATATATATATATATATATATATATATATATATATATATATATATATATATATATATACATACATACATACATACACATACATATATTGTGAGTAACACGTAACAGGGCCTTGCTAACTGACATCTTTAGTCTTTGTATTAAAATGATTGAACTATGTTATTTAAAATATTAGTTTTCTGTGAATAACAGAGATCAATCAATCTTTTTTCCCCTTCTCAATAAAATAAAGTGAAACACTATAGGAATTGTTAAAAAAGAAAGACATTTCAATAGGAAAACAAGATTGCTAAGGGTAGAGTTTGCTTATGAAGAAATTACTAACTCTGACTTTATGACCTGAAATTGGAGTCATTACTCCAATTTGTTGAAAATAAATACTGAATTAACTGAGAATAATGACACAGTTGATTTATGCTCCAGTTTAAATTTTATTAGGAAGTTTGGAGTCATTCTGACAACCATTGAGGGAACACATATGTACAAGTTCCCTATTCTTTCTGTAGTTCACTTTCTTGAGGTGTATACAGAGCCTCTAAAACTTCCTCTGAAAACATTATTGGCTCAGGGTCCTGCAAAAAAAAAAAAAAAAGGCATTGTCAATAGGCTTTGTAGGCCAACTATAAATTCATCTTTAAACAAAACAAATTGAGGATTTGTTTTAATAATAATTAGTTGTAAATTCTATTTCCCATTTGTTTCGTGAAAATGAAATTATAGCTATTTTGACTATGAAAATTCTTGGAACCAGTTCCAAAATGATACAAGACGGTATTCAAAATGAAGTTAAGTTTCTGAAATTCACTATTCTTAATACTTTGTCATTTCTTCCCAATCCTTCCAGTTGACATAATTTATTATAGAAAAAGGAGGCAGGTGAAAATTAAAATGTGTAACCTAGAATATTATGCTTAGAAGTAGTACAGTTTTGCATCTTTGGCATTAAACTCTTGTTTAAACTACATTTTATTATTTCTTAGTTGTTATTTATCTGGCAGGATTGGGATGGAGATGTATCATATCTCTGAACCACTATGATCTGGACCTTCCTATATTTTCCTATTTGATGTGCCTCAGAAGCGTTACACAAAATGGCCGTCCATTTTGCCAGAATCAGAATCAATATTTTTTTTGCTGTTTCTCTTACATCAGCACCACTTTTGCTGCTTTTAAGTGTCTGGTCTATATAAATCTCCCACCACGCTGTCACTTAATAGAACAGTGGTTCTCAACCTTTTTAATGCCGCGACCCCCAACCGGTCGTAAGTCGAGGACTACTCAACTGGTGCAGCACTGTTTGCAGAATGGGACTTTTGGCGGGCTCAGCAGGGTAGAGACAGTCTGGACAATTCCTATTGGCTTTTGAAAGCCAATAGAATTAGACTCTATTCAAGAGAATCTATTCTACTGGCTTTCAAAAGCCAATAGAATAAAAGGGAGTAGCACAGCTAAGGAAAAGGGGAAAAAAATGGCAGACTGCGTTGTTTGGCGACCCCCGTGAAATGGTCGTTCGACCCCAAATGGGGTCCCGACCCACAGGTTGAGAACCACTGTAATAGAAGTATCTTGACAGAAATGTATCTTTTGGGGAAAGTATCCATTTTTAATTGAATAATTTAATTATTCAGTGAAATTCAGAATGAACAAGGTTTATTTTATATAGCGCTATGCAAAGTAAGTTTACAATAACTTGATTTCTGCTGTAGATTTTCTTTTTTGGAGGAGTTAGGGAGAAGGAGTCATTATTGACTACTGGAAACTGCCTGGAAAAGTTCATGCCGTGTCCTTCACAAGTTTTTGTCAGAAGTGGTTTGCCATTGCCTCCTTCCTAGGGCTGAGAAAGAGTGATTGGCCCAAAATTACCCAGCTGACTTAGTGTCTAAGGCTGAACTAGAACTCACGTTCTTCTGATTCCTAATCTAGTGTCTTACACTGTTCTAATTATTATTATTTTGTTCTTAGTGGTTTAATCCCAGGTACCTTTGATTAAACAATGGCATCTGATGGTACACAGAAAACATGTCTCAGTCTGCCCTGTGGAAGACCATACCCTCTTAGATCTGGATGCTTTTGGCCTATGATTTTCTGAAGGCCTTAACCCCCCCCCCCCGCCCCGGCCTTAGGTTAAAAAATTAAGTGGATCCTTGTGTGGAATTGTGGACGTGGGTTGTCTCTGATCGCTGTACTGCCCCAGGCTTCATAAGCTTCTGAATTTTTGTTGATTATTTAACAATAAAAAAGGTTATTGTTCTTTTAATTTGTTTTTTACTGATCACGGTATTACGTACACATCGCATTGAATCAAAACAAATAAACACTCTTTAGTGCAAGGGTGGGGAACAATGGTCCTTTTATGATATGTAGACTTCAAGTCCCAGAATTCCTGAGCCAGCACTTGTAGACTTCAACTGAGCATGACTGGCTAAGGAATTCTGGGAGTTGAAGTCCACGAGTCACGAAGGTGCCCATCCCTCCCCCCCCACCTCTGCTGTAGTGCTTAATGCACTGAAAGTATTGCTTTTACCTGCTGTTCCTGAAGATCATCCTGGCTCATCTCTAAAGGAACAAAGTCAACAGCAGGGAGTTTCTGCAGATAAGATGGTGCTGTAGGATCCTTTAGAGCGAGTGCTGGCGCTGTAGGATCCTTTAAAAGGAGAGCTGGCCTTGAAGCTTCCTCTAAAGCGAGCGCTGGTGCTGTAGGATCCTTTAAAAGGAGAGCTGGCCTTGAAGCTTCCTCTAAAGCGAGCGCTGGTGCTGTGGGATCCTTTAAAAGGAGAGCTGGCCTTGAAGCTTCCTCTAAAGCGAGTGCTGGAGCTGTGGGATCTTTAAAAAGAAGTGCTGGTCTTGAAGGATCCATTAAAAGGAGTGATGGTGCTGTAGGATCCTTTAAAGGGAGTTGAAATATTAGGGAGCAAATTAAAATAATGTTATGCATTAACAGGTTTCAAGATCAATAAACAAGACACAGATGTAAATCAAAATCATGAAAACAGAAGATCAAACAGAACTGATAAAATGAGTTTTAAGTTTGAGTAGAAAGTAAAATATGAATTATATGTTATTTCAAACTAACATAGAATAGAATGAGGTTTAAAAAGACACGTTAGGGCAGGGCTTTTCAACCTTTTCACCCATTGTACCACTTTTAGGATATGGCAATATCCGAGTACCACCAGTCGCCTAGCAAGGTGTCAAAAACTTGACCAAAAAAAAAAAAAAGGAAAAAAGCGATAAAGTATGAGTAGTCCTCGACTTACAACAGTTCGCTTAGTGACTGTTTGAAGTGACATTGACACTGAAAAAAGTCCCCCCCCCAAGCCACAGCCAAGCAAGACACCTGCCTGCCTGCCCGCCTGGTGGCACTCTTCCTCCTATCCGTTGAGGATTGGCAGCGGGGGTGGGGTGGGGGGCGTTTGGTTTTTATTCCCCCCCCTGTCTGCTGGGTGGTTGTAGCAGGTTTTGGTCACTTCACATGACCCTGGGACACTGTGACCGTCATAAATATGAATCAGTTGCCAAGCATCTGAATGTAAATCACAAGACCCTGGAGATGCTGCAACATTCCAGCTGATCGGTGCTTCTTCAGGGCTCAGCAGAAGCACCAGGATCAGCACTGAGCCTCAGCTGGAGCCTGGTGCTGATCCTGGCGCTTCCATTGAGCCCTGACAGCCCCGAAGAAGCGCCGATCAGCTGGAAAGCGGCACTGATCCTGGCACTTCTGCTGAGCTCTGACAGTCCTGCAGCTCCAGCCATCTCTCGCTCAGGCTTGTGCGGGGCTGCCACCGGTTCAGTTTATTCCCTTCCCCTGCTATCACTTTTCTAGGATGGTTGCGTACTACCTGCCAGGTGCCAATGTACTACAGGTGGTACCCATACCACTGGTTGAAAAGCCCTGTGTTAGGGGAGAAATTACTGTGGGAATATCTGTGATAAAATGAATGTCTTGCATAGAATGGTGTTTTTGTATCAGACGCTATCTGTTTTGATAATTGTTGCACCACTGAAACACCGGCAAAAGGATTTATCTAAATTTGTATGGTAAGGAACAAACTATAAAATAAATATAAGATGCAAAGGAAAGAGGAGGATCAGGTTTATCTGACTTGAAATTGTATTTTGCAGCTTGTAGTTACTTGGTTTGGATGAAAGAGTGTTGCTGAGAAGTAAAAGGCGTTTTTAAAGATAGAGGAACAGAGCCTGAGATTTGAATGGCATGGATATCCGTGGTACAACAAAATCAAGGTTAATGTGGATTTTATGTATTGAGAGAATACCCTTTATAGACTTTTTGAGTGAAACAGAAAAAAATGAATTTATAATTTATGGTTTTGATGATTAGACAGGTTAGGTTATAGAACAGTGATGGCGAACCTTTTAGAGACCGAGTGCCCCAAAACCGGCCCGCCCCTGCTCTGCCTGCCCCCAGGGCCGCTCACCACAGATCTCCCAAGCAGCCTTGCAGCGCCATGGTGGCCCCGCCCTCCACTCGCACCCCACAGCATCATCTGCACATGACGGGGCACGAGGGCATTATCTTGCCCCTGTTGCCCAGCTGCCATGTGCATGGCTGCGCTGATCCGCGTGGGGGAACCTGGGGGAGCCTCTCCTCCAGGCAGACTGTTGGTGAGGTCGGGGTTGTGGGGGGAGGCAGGGCTGCCACGCGTGCCATACGTTCGCCACCACTGTTATAGAAAGAACAAAGTTATGTTGTAAGCATAGAGTAAGCAGTACATTTATAGTTACACTTAATAACTGCAGTAAAGAATGGAAGCTCTTCTTTTATCCTTTTTCCTTTTCTATTTTTTTTTAATTTGTTTTCCTTTCTTGCAATTTTAGCTTTCTCTTGGATTTCTTTGTTTGTCTCCAGCTAGTCCTCAACGTACGACCACAATTGAGCCCAAATTTCTGTTGTTAAATGAGACATTTCTTAAGTGAGTTTTGTCCCATTTTACGACCTTTCTTGCCTCAGTTATTAAGTGAATCACAACAGTTGATAAGTTAGTAACCCGGTCGTTAAGTGAATCTGGCTTCTCCATTGACTTTACTTGTCAGAAGGTTGCAAAAGGGGATCACGTGATCCCGGGACACTGCAACTGTCATAAGTATGAATCAGTTGCTGAGCTTCTGAATTTTGATCACATGATCACGGGGATGCTGCAATGGTCATAAGTGTGAAAAATGGTCATAAATTACTTTTTTCAGTGTAGCTATAACTTTGAATGATCACTAAACGAACTGTTGTAAGTTGAGGACCAGCTGTATTAGCTTATATTAGTTTTTATCTTGAAGGAGGAGGAGGAGGAGGAGGAAGAGGAGGAGGAGGAGGAGGAAGAGGATGAGGAGGAGGAGGAAGAGGACGAGCCCTAAACACAATAAAATACAAATGATTAATGTTGGAATAATTGTTGTTGGTATTCCTTGGTATACTTCAGAATTGCTCATACCAGTCATATTAGTTCAGAAGAGAGGAAATTTTATATACCAATTTAGCTGATGGTAATACTTGAGTTTGAATGGAGTCCTGAGCAAGAATGCCACCGCCATTATTAAAACAGGAGAAAAGAACCAATATTTAGTTTTATAGCTACTGCATGGGTAAAGCTTATTGATTTTCTTTAGGATAATGTGGGACAAAAAGAAACTTGCACAGGCGTTCAATATTCTGTTATTCATCCTAACTATTCTGTTTCATTCCAGATCCCCTTGATTGAAAAACCTGGCCTAGATATAGTTGCAAAAATAAGAACTGTTGGGGTGGGAGGAGGAGGAGGGGGAGGGGGAGGGGGAGGGGGAGAAAGAAATTGAAATGGACAAACTTTTCCCCATGAAATATTTTGCAACCTTTATTATTTCTTCCAAGAGATCTATGGAAATAATGCTTGACCTACCTCATTTGCGTCTACCTGTTCCAAAACATTGTCTGGCAGTGGATGAGCGACCTTGGAAAAAGACAAAGCAGAAGAGGGATGGTGAAAAAGGATTGCATTTCCTACTGCCAATGCAAATATATAATGTCCTTGGCTTTTTTTTAAAAAAAAATGGCAATGTACTTACTGCTAAAGTAAAGATGACGATGAAAAGACAGCAGATTATCTCAATGCTTTTCATTGTGGCTGATCCCCTGTAGAGTATTTTATGAGAGGATAAATGTTCAAAAATGAAGCCAGAAGGTTACAAAGATTTTAACCCTTGCTTTTTTGTTGTTGTTGCCCTCTTTCTCTTGAATTGTCTGTTCAGTGGTTTTTGTGGCTGACCAAATTGCTGATTTGCTCACCTGATTTCTTTATTGCTATCACATGCTACAGATCAGGGTTGAAGCACCACCAACAGAAGTACAGAAGTCGGAAAGATGGAAAGGGAACTAATGTGAGCTTCCCATGGATAATATTATATAGCAGTGTTTCTCGACCTTGGCAGCTTGAAGATGTGTGGACTTCAACTTCAGAATTCCCCAGCCAGCTATGTTGTATAGGAATGGCTGCATTATATTCAGCGTATTATTGTTGCAGCCAGTAAATATATTTTAGAGCAGGGATCGGTCCCTGTAAGTTTTCACAAAATCTGAACATCCTAAATGATCGGAGATAAAAGTGGGATAAAAATGCATTCCTATATACCCACCAAAGAGCAAAAGTGCCAAAAAGTACATACAGTAACTAGAAAGCCTGAAGTATGCTTGCTGTAACAGTTTTGACATTTAGCCACGATATTTTGAAATTTAGCCTCAGGAGTTCTTTATTGTGGTTGCGTCATTGAATAGCCACAGGATGAATAGTCTCACTATACAAAGAAATCACCCGAAAGTGCCATGAAAACCATTCACCTTTTGTTCACAGTGGTTGCGTTTCCATAAGACGCCTGTTTATATAATATGATTTTTTTTCTGGGTTTGTACAACACACTGAACAAGAAGCTATTTGTGTTGTCTGACTTGGCACAACAAGCTAATTTAAAGGTGATGGACTCTATCTATCAAACAACAACATCTGCCTATCCTAGGTCCCTGGGAAGGACTTGATAGGGAGATGAATATAGCCAAATCCATTCTAAACATTTGTCTGACTGTGCAATCTACAGTATTAATAAGATTGAAACAAAAGAAGCAATAGTGATAGGCTCCTTGGGTACCATTCCAAAATGTCTGGAACATTATTGAACACCATTGGCATTGATTTTCAAAATGAAAGAAGTCCTGGACTTTATTTGGATATTCGAGCTAGAGGTTGACACACTGTCAGACAACTGCAAAAGGCAGCTTTGCCTGGAACTGTCATTAAATTGTGGGAGGAAACTTTTCACACCACCAATTTATTTAGTAAATGAATAAGCTAGCTGTTGATTGCTTGGGTCTAGTAGCTATGCCAATAGTTCATAAAAAAATGAAATATTGATCACCCAGTGATTAAATTCTTTATCTAGAAAGTAAATAATACAGGATAGAAGTGAGACATATGCCCACACCACTATCACAAACTGGAAGAGAGCTTGGATGTCTTCTTGGAGACATTCATAGAGTGGAGTTTACTGATTGTTTATACATAGTAGCTCGCCCTGCCAATCTTGGTTGGAGCGTGGTATCCTTGATGGTTTCTTGACTATTATTTTTTCCCTGACTATCCTGTTTCTTCCCTTTTTCTTATCTGGATTTTGGGTGCTGCAAAGGTTGGGTTCTAGGGAGGATGTGCTCTATGTTGCTTGCTCCCATACTCGACTTGAATCTTTCACTTGTCTGTTTAGAGACAGAACTAAATTAAAAAAAGAGATGTGAAATAAAAGTTATATTTAAAGGCAGGAAAGAGAATCTACAAATAGGAGCGACTACTTTAAGTTGCCTATTTGCATAAATTAATAAACAGGATAGTGTGACATAGTAGCATAGAAATATTCTTGATCTATACCAGGGTTAGGCAACCTTGGCTCTTTGATGACTTGTGGACTTCAATACCCAGAATTCCTGAACCAGCTATGCTGACTCAAGAATTCTGGGAGTTGAAGTCCACAAGTCATCAAAGAGCCAAAGTTGCCTACCCCTGACCTGTACAATACCTAGATCTTAACAGCAACTCTGGTTATCTTAGGGAAGCTTAGAACTTCTTAGAACTTCAATAATTTAAGGATAGCAACATTTGTTTTGCTTACAAAGTTCTTTTATATATTGCTCTAGATCAGTGGTTCTCAACCTGTGGGTCGGGACCCCATTTGGGGTCGAACGACCATTTCACGGGGGTCGCCAAACAACGCAGTCCGCCATTTTTTTCCCCTTTTCCTTAGCTGTGCTACTCCCTTTTATTCTATTGGCTTTTGAAAGCCAATAGAATAGACTCTCTTGAATAGAGTCTAATTCTATTGGCTTTCAAAAGCCAATAGGAATTGTCCAGGCTGTATCTGCCCTGCTGAGCCCACCAAAAGTCCCATTCTGCAAACGGTGCTGCACCAGTTGAGTAGTCCTCGACTTACGACCGGTTGAGTAGTCCTCGACTTACGACCGGTTGGGGGGTCGCGGCATTAAAAAGGTTGAGAACCACTGCTCTAGATATTCTAAAGTAGTATGTGATCATCTCATTACCTGGATCTGAAGAGTAAATTCTCCAAAGGCGGCCAACCACTTAGAATGGACTCCAATGTGATCTTGGACTTCTGACTCAGATGAGACTTTTATCCCTGCTGCTCTGTTGCCTACAACCCCTGGGAATTTTAATCCTGCCCAAGGATCAACCCACAGTTTCATGAGGTCAGACTTACATAAGTTTCCTTATTGCTTCCCTTTTGCTTATCCCCTTTTTCTTCCTTTGGTGGCTTGAGAAACAAAGATATCATTAAGATTGTATTGGTTAAGATATTTCTTATCATGATCTAGTATTTGCATCAAAGACTGAGTGGGAGATCTAAAAAGAGGCACAACGTATTTCCTTCAGTTCAGTGTAGGAGTTCTGAAGAACATGTCATGGCCTTTTTATGATGTTGGCAATTGATTTTCTTCAGTCATTAACTTATCATTCCTTAGAAGTATTTTAATGAAGGTATGCCTTAATGGTTAAATAAAATTATACAGTAATAATTCACTGAAAAGTGGAGACTTTCTGCCTTTGAAGTTTGAATATCAACAGTAAATTAAAAAAAAAAACAATCAAGAAATATGTTGCAGACCAGTGCTTTGGTAGGTGAACAATAAGGGCTTTGGAAAATGTATTCAAATGTTGTGATGTGTCTATAGCTTCAAAAGACAGAATTCTGCAAGCAGTGTCAGCCCTCTGAAGTAGACCAGATCAGAAAACTGAGTTCACAGGAAGACTGGAACTATAGTTTACTGAAATAGGCTACATTTGTAGAATTTTGCAAGTATCACTACTTCATTCGCCACCAATGGACTGCAGGTTTCAATCTATGACCATCTTTTTATGGACTCTTGGCATGATGCCATTGTCTAAGTTCCATGGGGAAAAGGCAGGTAAAAGTTCAGATGAACTCTGGAGCTATTCTGGTAGCATAAATGGAAAAGTAGAGAAACATGTTCTTCAGTGATCTGTAAAGCCCTATGCCCACGTGAATTAATTTTTAAAGAAAAATGTGGAAAAATTGGAGGAAGTATTATATCTATTATCCGATACTGTCACAGAATGCTACTTGGCATTTTTTTCATAATTACTATCTGTACTGATTAGTGTCCTGGCACTGAATTCAAAGGACCCGCAGCAAGTAAATATTTTTAAAATGCTATATTTAGTTACTGAAATCAAAAAGCCCTTATGCCTATTTCCCTCTTCTGCCCAATCAATTATAAATCAAAATATAAATCCAGATGTCTGGGACTTCTGGTCAGTTCCGGTGCCAGGTAAGTGAGCACAGGATGCTTACTTGAAGTGGAGGTAGAATTTATTTGGTAGCAAGACAGTCAGACAGTTCTGTTCTCAGAGGGGGCCACGGTTAAAAAGTTTTGGAAATATTTGCACAGAAATCTAAGGCTTTGTTAGTACAGTGGGCATGATTTGCCTTGAGAGTTTGCATTGAGTCTGGGAGGCAATGACGTCTTCTCACTCTGTAGGGTGAGACAATCTTTATATATTTTGTATATATTGGTGTCTGCTATGGGTGATGGGTTCAGATCTGGAGAGTCTTTAATGTGTATATAAAGGATTTTAATGTTTTGAGGAGCTTTTTTAGGGTTTGATTTGTGTTGCTGGTATTGGCTCATTTCAATAAGGTAAGGTTAAGGTAAGGTAGGATAGGATAGGATAGGATAGGATAGGATAGGATAGGATAGGATAGGATAGGATAGGATAGGATAGGGCGAGGCAAGGCAAGGCAAGGTAAGGTGAGGCAAGGCTGAGAGTTCACAAGGTTAATACTGTATGGAACAAAATTGTGACTTAATCTGGATGTTCTGCTTCGGATACCATGAAGCCTCCTCCCAGAAGGTAACAAACAGGTTGTGAAGAGGATGTGTAGTGTTCCAGACAATCCTGTGGACCCTGCTCAAGAAATGGTTATATGTCTGGATAGAAGGGAGTGAACTGCCAATAATCTTTTCTGCTATCCTCACCACTCTGCACTGCCTTCCTGTCTGAGGCAGGATTGTAATGCAATATGATAGGATGCTCTCGATTGTCCCTCTATAAAAATTAGTAAGGACAGGAGAAGGAAGATGTACTTTTCTCATGCGATGCAGAAAATGCAGGCACTGCTGTGCCCACTTCACTAGTGTCTCACTGTTGAACGACCAAGCCAGCCTACTTGTTAGCTGCACACCCAGAAATTTGATGCTGCTAACCATCTCCACAGATGAATCATTAATACGTAGAGGAGTGTAGCTGTGCGTGCCTTTTCTGAAATCGACAATGATTTAGTTTTCCCAACGTTTAAAACTAGGCTGTTTTTCTTACATCAGTTTACCAAACCCTCTACCTCCTTGTGGTAAGCACCCTCACTGTCATCTTGAATAAGGCCCACAACTGTTGTATTGTCCACATACTTGGTTGGTGACAAATCTTGCGCAACAGTCATGGGTCAACAGGGTGAACAGCAGCGGACCTAGGACGCAACCGTGAGGAGAACCTGTGCTGAAGAAAATGGTGTTAGAAATATTAGTCCCAACTCGCACATACTGGGGCTTATCAATAAGAAAATCAAGAATCCTGTTGCACAAAGGAGTATTAAAGCCTAAAAGGCCCAATCTGTCTGCTAGATGCTGAGGAATGATTGTACAGTATTGAATGCCGAACTGAAGGCGACAAACAGCTTTGGCACATGAGTATTTCTTTCCTCTAAATGCTCCAAGCTTAGATGGAGAACAGGTAAGACATGTTTAATCAATTTCAGCCCAAGTGTCAATAAGAGGAAAAAGCTTAAGCTGTGCTTTTGTATTTCTGTCTAGGGTTTATTGAAGGTCAGGGATGGCTGGAATCAATATGTGATCTGTCTAGCAGGAATGTCAGGGATGTTTTTACCTTTTAACAGTAGTTTTCTGTCTACATCAAAGATAACTTCCCCAACCTGAAGCTGCTCTGTTCAGATGTTTGAGGCTGTGTCTTCCAGGCATAGACAATTGGCATGTCAGATACAAATCTGGGAATTCAATTTAACAGAATAACAAAGTTGGAAGGGACCTTGGAGGTCTTCTAGTCCAACCCCCTGCTCTAGCAGGAGACCTTATACCAGTGATGGCGAACCTTTTAGAGACCGAGTGCCCAAACTGCAACCCAAAACCCACTTATTTAACACCGGGTGCCAGGTGGGTGTGGCCCACTGGGTGGGCATGGCTTGGTGGTCATGGCAGACTGAGTGGGTGTGGCCAAGGTGGGTGTGATCACCTCAACATTGCTCATGGAGAGGGATACCTGTGGGGGCCGGGCAGGGTTGGGGGAGATCCAGGGGATCTCTGGCAGGTGGGGTGATGGGCAGGAGGCTTGTCCTGTGGGGTGAGGTGAGGCAAGGCGGGGTAGGGTGGGGGTGCCATTGTCACAGGGCAAGGTGAGGCGGGGCCGGGGTGTCTGCTACCTGACACCATCGGCCCCTTCACACAGAGGCCAGCGAGCGCATGGGTGCTAGGATGCATCTGGCCATGTGGGACCTCGGCGAGTTAGTGGGTAGCTGATTGAAGGATAGTTGCCATCTCCGCGACATGGCGCACATGCCCACAGAGAGGGCTCTGAATACCGCCTCTGGCACGCGTGCCATAGGTTCGCCACCACTGCCTTATACCATTTTAGACAAATTGCTGTCAAGTTTCATCTTAAAAGTCTCCAGTGTTGGAGCACCCATAACTTCTGAAGGCAAATCATTCCCCTGATTAGTTGTTTTGTCAGGAAATTTCTGTTCTAGGTTGGTTCTCTCCTTAGTTAGTTTCCATCCATTGCAGGAATCAGTACAGGCATTTGTCTTCAATTCCTCTTATTTTTGTTTTGGTGTTAACAGTTCTATGTTGTCAAAATCAATCCTCTGGCTCAAAGATTTTAAAAAAAGACTTTTCTATGAAAATAATACTCAATTACTCAATTTCTGTTTTTAAATTTATTCTAGCCCTCTATGCGTATATCCTAGTGTGGTATCCAGAATGAAACAGCAGGTGTGTGAGTGAAGGTATGAATAAAAGATGGGGGAAATGAGATACATGGAATGTGAAGATTCTGCTTTCTGCTCATAGATGTAATTCATTTTACACTGAAACTGCCATAACAGCACATTCAGATGTCTTAATCTAGAATGCTTGTTAATGGGACTTGTACTCCTGCATATGTGAAAAATCCCAGGTTGAAGAAAGATGAAGATAGGTTTACCAACAGAATTGACCCACATGTGGCTGATTTAATCAAAAATTATTGAATACATAATTGGTTGGGTTTACACCAAATGGCTCAGTTTGTTGTAATAATCAGGGCAGAGATTCCTTAACACTTGCAAGGTCTTAGTTATGCAGAGCAACAGAATAAATCACAGGTTTTGAGAAATTATATCTGATCAGAGAGGCTACTGAACAAACTGGTATTAATTACTGTGCTTCCTTTATAGCAGTGGCCTCCAATCTTTTGGGTATCAGGGACCGGTTCCGTAGAGAGAGGTTTTTCAGTGGACCGCAGGGGGCGAGTTCGCGTGCTGCCTGCATCCCACAGATGGGGTTTCACTTATTTGCGTGGACCAGTTTCTGGCATGCTATGGAGTGGGGCCGATCCACAGACCTGGGGTTGGGGATCCTTGCTTTACATGTAGTCGCTAACTTACAGCCATTCATTTAGTGACTGTTAGAAGTTACAATGGTATTCAATGAAGTGACTTCTGACTGATCCTTCACTTAATGCAGCATTCCCATGGTCACATGATCCGAATTTGGGCACTTGGCAACCAGCATGTATTTACAATGGTTGCAGTGTCCAGGGGTTACATGATTGCCATTTTCAACCTTTCCCGCTAGCTGGCCACGTGATTCACTTCATTTAAGAGCTGTGGTGATTTGCTTAACCATAGCAAAAAGGGTCATAAAATTGCATGTGATTCAGTTAATAACTGCCTTGCTTAGGAACAGAAATTCTGGTCCCAGTCGTGTTTGTAAGTCAAGAACTATTTTGCGTTTGTAAGTCAAGGACTATATTGTCCTGATCAATTTAAAAGCACTCACTTCAGCCACTAGAGGTCGCACATACAACTAACCCAAGAGTCTATCAAGGTAACTACAGAAACATATAAAGTTTTGTCACTTTATTTAACTCACAACTGTCAACAAAATATACACTGCAATATTAAACATTTCAGAAGTACAGCATTGTAAGATACACAAAAATCAGTGGGAATGTAAAACTAGATTTTCCCAAGCATTTTTCTCTCTCCTTCAGAGCAAGCTACTGTGAGACAGAGCAGGACTTACGCACCAAGAAGGGCTTAATATTCTCTAATCATCATGACTACTATTCATTTAACACTAATATCTTAAAGATGTTTATTTGGAGCAAATTCTGCTGAAGATCTATCAGATTGACTCCCAAATAAGCATGAACAGGATCAGGCAGCATATTTACATTTGCTGCTAGTTATAATCGCTATGGCTTGAAATCCGAATTATGTCTATATAATTGGGAACAAACATTCAAGTCAAAGTTGCATTGCCCTTCTCACTCTTTTTTCTTTTCTTTTCTTTTTTTTTTTTTTTGCAACTCAGCAAAACAAAAACACTGGTGATGGAGTTGGGCTTTGGTCTTAGCTGGGCCCATACATGCAAAAAGTCTGGAGAGCTGTCTCAGATAAGTATTGGCCTATCTTGCTCTACCCTTTAGAGGATGACCTCGTTGTCCTCAACACTATCGTGATGTTCAACACTGTGGTGATCTTCAGTGCTGTGGTGATTCTCGGCGCTTTCCAAACTTTGGTTGCTGACGTCATCAGGATTACTGTCTAACTGTTGGAGTTCCTCGCTGTGATCTTTTTTCTGCTCTCCGCTTTCAGTGCTTTCCAGGGAAACAGAAACTTTGCTGTGGTCATGGCTGTCCTCTACACTCTCAGGTTTCTCTGGGCTGTGGTCCTCTAGACTTGTGTCATGGGATGCACTGTGGACTTCATTGCTGTCCCTCAGGTTACTTTTGTCATCTCTTTCATGGCTTTCCAGAGAACGTGCCTTGGCATATTCACGGCTCTCATCGTCTGGGGTGCTGTCAACTTCATCTGAAACATCTTGAGAATCAAACTGAAAAAGTCCACAAGAGAAACAATCAAAGGCCACTCCACTCTCGTGAGAAATATCTGCAGTGCTGCCATACAAGATTAACAATGATTTTCCTTTCTTCAGAGAATGTTACACAGGGCTGGAGGATGGTATTTTCAGACTCTCTAACAGAATTATTAGTTCAATAGCAGTTGTTAGTTATTTCTAAAAATAATAAAGGTTGTATACGAATACCTCAGGGTGGCAAACATATCCCCACAACTGTGTGAGGTGGGTTGGGCTTTCATGCCTAAGGATCCGGCTTTCATGCCTTATGTCTCCACTTTTCTAGCCTGGTGCCTTAGCCTCTAGCCAAAATGGCTCTGGAACCTCATTATTCCAGAAAGAATATCATAGTGTATTACAAATAAAGTGCAAAATAGGTTATCAAATACAAAGAAGACTTAAATAATATACTGCCTCAGGTATATACAGTATTAATTTCAACAGCCTGTATTATTTTTTGTTTGTTATTTTTATTTTTTTATTTATTTTTTTTATGTGATAATGCTTCTGTGTTTTTCATGTGTTCAAAATAAGCTTTTTTAATATGGGAAGTGATTAATAAATTGGTTACTCATGTCCTTTTACACGAGTGACAATTCTCTTGTTTCTAAAAGAATTATATTGGTATAAAACATAAAATAAGCATAATATTTTCCATATACCTTTTTATGGCTATAACATTTAATCTACAATTAAAAAGTCAGAAAACTTACTGCAAATGTTATTTTAAAAAATCTAAGCGTCTGAAATGTAGATGTTTAGGAATGAAAGTGAAGTATGTTTATGTCAACTAATTGTTAAAACAAGGGAACCCTTGTGTTTTTTGTCTCTCCCACCCCAAGCTTTGCAGTTTTTACTTTATAGTACTTTTATAGCATGAGGGCAGCAGGTTTTTCTAAGCCAATGAATTTGCTCAAAACATGCTTCCTCCTGCTCGTTCTCATATACAATATAATACTTATTACAGGTGGTGTCTTTGCAGCAGGGGTCTTCAAACTTGGCCCTTTTATGACTTGTGGACTTCAACTCCCAGAATTCCTCAGCCAGGCATGCTGGCTGAAGAATTCTGGAAGTTGAAGTCCACAAGTCATAAAAGGGCCAAGTTTGAAGACCCCTGCTTTACAGCAACCACAAACAGTGTTGGCCAAGCATGTAACATTTGAATATCCAACTATCGAAAACTGCCGTGACAAATGGTGTTTTAATGATGGCCTTGCCAATCACCACAAGTTGGTGTAGGAAGAGGAATTGGAGGAGGAGGAGCTTGCTGAAATGTTAAAGTGAAGCAACAACCTCAGACATTATTTTCCATAATTACCCAGAGCTACTAAACATTGGCAGTTGCAGACCAAAATCCTCTAGGCAAAAATATTGTGTGTGTGAATTGTAACTTAATAGATGGACTGTGTGATTCTAAATAGATTAATTGTCTTGTTCCTTGAAATCAAACATTTAAATCACTTGATTTAAAGCAGACGATGATAACCACATGCAGCTAAAGATGCTTCTCGTAGGAGCTGCTTTTGGGGCATTCCAAGTTCTCCCCCCACTTATGTGAGTACAGCAATAAAAGAAAGCAATCAGTTGGCATTTACCTTTCCAGATCTCTCCAAACTCATCTGGTCATCTTTTGCCCTGAATCCATAAGGTGCGACGTCTCCTCTGTATGTGACGGAATCTAAGGTAACAGGAGCCTGAGTGGGATATTCAGTGAAGTTTTCCTGAGACTCATCTGATTCATCTGAATCTGGATGATCGTCGTCTTTGGAAACATCACTATGATTATCATCGTCTTCATTACTTTTGCTGGAAGATGCCAAAAGAGTCTGCAAGAAAACCAGTGCAACTTGGTTATACCACATGCACAAGGACATACTTTGTTTTAGGTTTGGACATATCTTGTGAAGATACTACACAAACTCAAGACATTGAAACTGGGCAGCAGCTAGTTTTCAGTGCCAAACATCAGAATGAGAACCTTGGAAACTGAATATAATACCCCAGACAAAATGCAGAATGTCTTTGGTTCACTATTGGGCAACAACAAGAATCTGAGGACTATACTCTCAAGGCTTAAGTTTTAGATAAATGAAATAATATGAAGGCTAGGAGCATGGTGGCTCATGTGATTAGGACGCTGGGCTGATAAGCAGTAAGCCCACGTTCGAGACCAGAGTACTGCCATGGGATGGGGTGAGTTCCCATCCTTTGCTCCAGCTCCTGCTGCAACATGAAAGGAGCCTCCAATTGGGTGTCCCCCAGGCAACGGTGATGTCATCAGCTAATCTTTTCAACCTGGAAGCAACCTTGGTGCTTCAGACAGAAGTGTGGTGCAAATTGCAAGGTTTCTAAGGGATCTCTATTTGGATTACTTAAAAGCACCCAGAAGCATGAATTGGTATAACATTCAACATGTAGGATTCTAGTTGGTGTGCAAAATCATCCCAAGGGATACTTGGATCCTCTGGCTTGGGAGGGCAATTTATAGCTCTTTAAGATATCACCAAATCCTTTAAGAATGCAAATTCATGCACAGGCACTTAAAGAAGGCGTACTGAACCTTCAGGGAGATGGACAGGGCACAGTCCTCGGAATGGTTTTGTACAGCCCTAACACAAATCCTGTGACACCACACTGAAATAACTGCCTTGGTTACCAATTGTTTTTTGGATTGTGCATTGGTTTTTGGTTTCAAAATTCAAACTTTTAATAGCTTAGGATATACATAAAAATCTGACTCACTATGGATCTCTTTGCCTGTTATTAAAATCTGCGAATGACACTCATCTAAAGACATTGCTGCTCAGTTATACACTCAGGTGTTACTTTTTACAATGCACATGCAATCTATGGATCTTCCTTTTTTCTGCACAAATATCAAAGGTGAATGAGTTTTATCTCCTTTTTCAGTGGATCCAAGGGTGGCCACAGTTGTAGTCAAGTTGGTTGTCTCAATAGGATGATCAAAGCTTGGCCTGGGTTATTTTTTGTTGTTGTTGTTGCATATAAAGACTAGTTTTGACTGTTTTGATCAAACCCTACAGACACCACCAATGGGGGATCATCGACTACTGGGGAGAATGGCTGATGCGAAATACACTTGCACTCATTATCTTCTGTGGGTGGAACATGTTGAGTTAAACTCACCTGTTGCTCAGTGATCTCATCACGATCTTCCAAAGACTGAGAGTTCTGTAAATGAAATAAAAGGGCTATGAAAACTAGCAGTGGATTTGGAACAGATAACATAAAAGGAAATCTGCCCAATTAAAATTATAGAATTCATTGCAATGGGTGGTCCTTGACTTATAACAATTCATTTGGTAACCGTTCAAAGTTACAACAGCACTGAAAGAGTGACTTATGATCATTTTTCACACTTACATCCGTTGCAGCATCTCCATGGTCAGGGGATCAAAATTCAGATCCTTGGCAACTGACTCATATTTACGATAGTTGCAGTGTCCTATGGTCATGTGATCATTTTTTGCCACCTTCTGACAATCGAAGTCAATGGGGAAGCCAGATTCACTTAACAACCATGTTACTAACTTAACAATGCAGTGATTCACTTAACAACTCTGGCAAGAATGACTGTAAAATAGGGCAAAACGTACTTAACAATTGTCTTGCTTAGCAATAGAAATTTTGGGCACAGTTGTGGTTATAAGTCAAGGACTATCTGTCTTCATAGCTGGAGAAAAGATCAGTTCATGAATGGTAGATATGTTAACAACCATTAATCATAATTAATGATTAGCCTTAGCAGCCATTAACATTGATGAATGTTGATTACTGGGGAGAAACGGAGAAGGAAGGGTATTCTCATAAACCTCAGCTGGTAAGTCTCCCAGAAGCAGTTGATTTATTACTGATGGAGATGCTGAATCAGTTGGATCCAGTTGAGGCTTTCCTGGGTTTCTTTTTTATTCAAGGAATAATAGGAATTAGGGCCTGGATTGAATGGAAAGGAAATAGGGCTGGTGGGAGGAGAATGATGGATAGAAAAACAAGTTAAATAGAATAATGGGTAAAATACCTTGCACTAAATCTAAAGCTGCCATCTCATCAGGCCTAGTTTGGCCATGACTAGGCCCAACTGACAGCTAATTTGTGTCCCATTTTCGCTTGCTCCTCTCACCACAACATTTCTTTGTACTATGTTGCTTTTCTCACTCTAGAGCAGTAGTGGCAAACCTATGGCACTAGTGCCAGAGGCGGCACTTGGAGCCCTCTCTGTGGGCACGCACGCTGTCGCCCCAGCCCCGCCTCCCCCTGTAGCCCCCTCCTCACCAGCAGCCTCCCGGAGAAGAGTCACCCCTGGGTGTGGCCCGTGCAGAGCTTCACAGCCAAGCACATGGTAGCTGGGCAGCAGATGATGCTGCAGGGTGCGGGTGGAGGGCGTGGCCACCATGCTGCAGGGCTGCTTGGGCGATCTGTGTCGTGTCATGGATGGCCCTGAGGGTGGGTGTGGTGAGGGCGGAGCAGGGGTGGGCCAGTTTTTGGGCACTCGGTCTCTAAAAGGTTCGCCATTACTGCTCTAGAGCTTTCCAAGTGTATTGGACTTGCAGCTGCATAGTCCCCAGACAGCACCATCTCAAACCATGCCATTTGGGTTTATACACTTGAAGTCAGGCACATCCAGAAGCTGCCAATAGTTCATTAAAGGAGATGAGTTGCATACCAATTGAGAAGATGCATGTTCTGGTGACTCTTGACTGTGTTCATGGCTGTTTCCATGCTCTTGACTGTGTTCATGGCTGTGTGAATTGTGGTGGTGGTGGTGGTGTGCGTGTGCTTCATTTTCTCTGGAGTCCTACAACAATACAAAAACATTAGAATTTAGCATTTAGAATTTAGAGAGGAAATGGTTAAGAGCATCTAAGTGCCATACTATCTAATTTCATTCTCATTCGACTTTTGTGAAAAAAGTAAAATCGGTGTTAAGAATAATTAGAAAAGATATCTAAAAAAGTGCAGAAAGTGCCTGTTAGGAAGTGAAATGAATCTTAGTACTATTTTGTGGTAAATTCACATAAGGTAGGTTATAGCTTTTTTTTTTCTTTTTCTTTTTACATTTTGGAAAGGTATAAAAAGAACAGCTGTAGTAACCAAGAAATAGACACCTTGAAGTTTGGGGAGAGGATTACAGGGTGGTAAAAAAGGAGGCCTTTTTTTAAGTGGGTGAGAAGTATGGCCCAAATAAATGCATTTAATAAAAGGATTACAGTCCTTTTAGCAGTAGGACCTTTTTTTAAAAAATAAATAAATGGAAAGGTATTGTCAGTTGTCTCAATGAAATTGATGCCTGGTGGATTAGGACTGAAAAGCAAGACAAATCAAGTTCTTGATTGTCTTCTTCCTGAGATGAGTTTTTTATTATTAGAATTTACTAAGTGTATCTTAAAAACCCCATTTTTGAAAAACTTTAGATAGGAAATACAGAAAATCTGGAACCACTTGAACTGAATAGGGTTCAATAAATAATAAAAGTAAGTCCCTGCACACATACAATACACACTTACATGTTTTCTTTCTGCACTCCTAGAATCGTCATGATGTGTCGATTTGCTGATCTTTAAGAAGAAGGGAAAAAATAGTATTGATTCCTTTTTGCTACACTAAGGAAGTCTTGATTGATTTGTTAAGTGCATGGTGTACTTACTGGTAAGGCAAAGGCAACGGTGAAAAGACACACGATAAGCACAGCAATTTTCATGATGACTGATCCTTGCAATCAGTTGGTAAGATTCCTGTTCCAAAACAACAACAACAATAACAGTTCATTGGACCTGTGTTTTAGAAACAGTCTACATATATGTAAACAGTACCTCCAGACTCTCATGATGGATTGATCAGACATTCACTAATGAACTGCACAGTCTACAACAGAAGTACCCAACCTTTTCAGCACCAGGGACCGGTTCCGTGGAGAAAGGTGTTTCCACAGACCGGAGAGTGTGTGGTTTTGTGTGCTGCCTGTATCCCATAGATGGGTCTCTCCTTGTTTGTGCAGACTGCTTGCTGGCATGCCGTGGCCCAGTACTGGTCCATGGACCAGGGGTTGGGTACCCCTGGTCTCCAATGTTGATAAACTCTTTCTAGATGGTGCCTTTTTAAACATCAACATAAAAAGTAATTGTCTATCTAAAAAGTGGACTGTTGCTGCCTTCTAGTTCTCTATATATTTATCACTCTTTCATGTCTTCCAGAATACCTCACTTGAGATTTAAAGAAGCACAAATAAAAAGGATGAAAACAGAGATAAAAAGCTCTCCTTATTCCATCATATTATATAGGCCTATGAAACTTTGAGACCTGGTTTATAAAACCCACCAAGCCATAAGGTGGTGTGTTTGCTTTTCATTTAACATGAAGTGGGAACTTGCTCATTATGCCACAACATTATGTGCAAAGTAGGCCACTGCAGCTGGTTCAACCAGCTATGGTTTGAAACATTCTAGCAAAATATATATTATATTTGAATGCAGATTAGTTTGATGAAAATGCATGCATTTCCATAACATTCCATACATGCAAGGACACAGGGCTTTTTGCTTAATGTTATTGCTTTAGAACACAAAAAAGATAAGAAAAAAATAGAAAACACCCACAAATATAGTAATACAGTACATATAGAAAATAAACTCAGTTTCTAAGATTAATATTAAATCTTGGCCACACAGAATAATCTTGGCTAATCTTTTCATTAAATTGCTAAATATGTTCATGAGCACACAGGTCAACACATCTCTGCTTATGAACACACTAATATCGTAGGACTAAATAATATTCTTATTTGCAGGATAAACATTCTCTGAAATATCCAATAGCTGTGAAATAAATATTTTTTGCTTTAGTAATCTAATTTCAAAATTGTAAGAAACATAAATATTTTTAAAGATGCTTAGGTATTTATTTGTTAATGAGGGATATACTTATTGCTAATAACTAATATTCAGTTTAAAAATTCTATTATCTGCTCATAAAAAGAGAACAATTTGAAAAACATTTCAATGTTGATCATAATTCAGGAGTTTTAGAGGTTGCTACTGCAGCAGGATGCAGTCTCTTGGGAAGGAGGAAAAGTGAGAGCATATTATTATGAAATAATTCAAAGGCAGATATTTCAAAACTTAATGGAAATTTTGGGAAAGAAGGTTACAACAAATTGGTATTTCTTCTGTCTTTGTTTGCATGACACGTGCATACGGATAGAAATTTAATTCAAGCATAATTGCAATGCTCAGCAGCAATACCATCTAATTGATTGGGTCCTTTCTTCTAAAGCATTTTGAAAATTCAACCTAACATTTCTGAGTCAGATAGGATTATACTGCTGCATGTAACACTTTGGAAAAAGCTGATGAATCAGGACTCAAGGGATATACGAGAAATTGATGAATCATGATGGAAGGCTGTATTAGGAGCCAGGCTGATGGGGGAGCTGGCATCCTTCCTTATGCATTGCCCTTCTTCTTACAAGGTTAATGAGCACTTGTGCTAAAAGCAAAAATCAATGTGAAAACACTGCACCAAATTACATCTGAGTAATACTCCTAAAGATCCAATTTAGGAGTACTGGAGGATGAAGAGCCAATGATTTTCTGAAGATTAAATGCAACAATTTTAGCCAGAAATACTTTGCTAAATAAATAGGTGCTGTATAAGAAATGGGGACTGGCAAGAATTTGAACTCTATTTGGATGGAGCTGTGAGGGTTTAACTTACACCTGGATCCACCAGTGCTCTGATATCAGGATATTTCAGATAACCAAATATTCTTGCACATAAACACTACATGATTTCTCCAGATTACTGGAGAAATACTCCATATTATCTTAATATGATGGCTATTTTTGCTTTTAACCGCAGAGCAAGAAGCAAGTATGCGGCTGCAGGAGATTTCTGTGTAAGAAGCTACTGTTTTAAGAAATAGGACCTCTGGTAAACACAGAAGTTGATACTCCTAGGTACCCAAAACATGGTAAACTTATGCCTTATCTTTCTCTTCCAACGTACTTTAATGCCTTCCCATGTTACTTCTACAACAGTCTTGCGAGGTAGATGAAGTGAGACACCCAGAGAATGAGCATTTGGACTCTGCCAGTATCCCAACCATGATGCAATCTGGTCTAGTCATAACCCACCCTCCTCTGCAATTTAGCACTTACACAGAGATAGCAGAATGCAGACCATCAGCCACTTTGAGCCAAAAGTATGCAGCAATTTGATCCCCCCCCCTCAGGGATAATTCTAAGAGCCGCTGTGTATTTTTTTTTCCTCTTCTAAATGGCAATTTCCATTTGACCGCACTTGCTCTTACAAACCACACCATCCCCGCATCTTTAAATCTGCTCCCAGGAGCCATGCAAACCACTCTGTTGTTGGAACTGAATCTATTTCAGGCAAAATGATCCCCTCTCAGTGGAAACAGTCCCTAGCATACTGCTATGGCGCTTTTCCCTTAATCAATTGTGGCACAGCTTAAAAGTAACAGTTAAGAAAGGAAGGCAATAGGTACCTGGTGTGGTGCTTAGATCCTCAGGCAGCAGTCTGCAGCTATGTAGCGAAGCTCAGAGCAATGCTTGAGTCACTTCAGCTAGTTCCACTCATTCACTCTCCCTCCTTCTCTTCTGTTTCGCATCTGCAGACCTCTGAATTTAAACTGTAGTCCAGATACCAGCCGACCAATCTGCGCCAGGCGGAAAAGATGAGGTCATGAGTTTCCTGGTCTCAGTCCTCCCACCATTCTGCTACATTTCCTTTCAGGGGGTTTTGTGGCTTTCCAAGCAAACAAGGAGCTGTCCCATAGTTAAAACATTACTTATGTAAAGTCTGATTAACTAGTGTTTTAGATCAACTCTCTGCACTCAGTCTGGAGGGAAGAGGATTTTAATGAGCAGGGGAGTTATTAGCATTTATGGGGAGAACTACATTCAATTGCATCTTTTTCGTCTTCTTTTTTATATAAAGGTATAGGCAGCTTCTACTAGGAATGGTAGAATATAAATAACCCCTTGCAAAGTATAACTCTTGGGGCCCTTTGGATTTCATTTGCATGAAAACAAGATATGTCTTAGAAACTTTATATTTTGGCATTTGGATGAAGAGAAAACATCCTCTTTTTTTTTTTTACATAATCTTTTTTTCTAGTAGCAATGTTTGCAGTGTGTCTGGCATCTTAAATATTATTCACAAGTTCCATCTGAACCCAAGTCAGAAGCCCACAATTCCTCTTATTCACACTTGGTGAATGTGCACATTATACTAAGCCATAAATCATGGTTTGCAAGCCACAATAGCAAAGCCAAATAATGGTAACATTTAACCCAGAACTCTCTTGTTCTGTTTAGCTTCATCCTTTCTTAGTATCAATCCCTTACAAACAATGCAAACTAGAAAGAAAGGTTAAAAAAAAGATAATAAATAATATGAGACTAAGATATACATTTTGGAAATGGAATAAGCCCAAACTTGATTTATTAGTGCATTCATTAAGGAAGAATCTCAAAGAACCATTTGAAGCTCGTTTTCCCCAAAATGCCAGATTGAAGGGCTAACTGGCTTTTTTCCAGATAGGAGTAACCTTAAGCTTTTTTTTTTCCTCACCATTAATAATGTTTTGAGATATTTTTTTCTCTTTCCAAAAGATCTTTCTTACAATCAGCCTACATTCTGTATGTATGTTATCTAGGGGACATTGATTGGCCCTAGAAAGCTGTACTTGAAAACACCAGGATAGAATGCTTCAACTCTGACAGACTGTTCATACAACATCTTTAACTTGATTATTGAATTAACCCATTTTCTAAGTTTGCCCAATACATTAAACCATAAATTAACTGAAAATACTGCACTCATTAAACTCATGGAAGACACACAAAACAAAGTTAACACAGGTAGTCCTTGACTTAGGACCACAACATTTCTGTGGCTGTGAGACATTTGTTAAGTGAATTTTGTCCCATTTTACGACCTTTCTTGCTGCATTTGTTAAGTGAATCCCTGCTGTTGTTAAGTTAGTAACACAATTGCTAAGTGAATCTGACTTCTCCATTGACTTTGCTTGTCAGAAGGTTGCAAAAGGTGATCACATGACCCTGGGATCGTCATTAATATGAGTCAGTTGCCAAGCACCTGAATTTTGATCATGTGACCATGGAGATGCTGCAATGGTCATAAGTGTGAAAAATGGTCATAAGTCGCATTTTTCAGTGCCATGGTAACTTACTAAATGAAATGTTGTAAGTCCAGGACTACCTGTATTGATCAAGCTACACATCCAAAGTGCCTAAGCAGATTAAGTTTATTGTGCGTGCACAGTTTCAGTGTGGTATAATAGTTATAGTCATGAGTATCTGAGAAACAATAATGACATGCATAAGTGTCCATGGGGAAAGGAGGTAAGTGACAAATATGCATTATGACATCATAATACAAACACTATGACTTTCATACTCAAAGAAAGAACATATTTGTATGGTTGTAAGCTCCTCAGAATTATCCTGGGGTAAGATGGGTGGCCAATAAAATTTATAAATCAATAAATATACTGTCACATCACCATTACTTTTTTGTTATTGTGGCTAGTAGTGGAACCTGTTATAGTGTGATTTCAGAGGCTATTGTGTAAATTACATACATGCACAGTGATATCGCGATTCTGATGTCACCATGGTTTCTATTGGCTGACTGTGATTACAATTTTGGAATAGAATTGGAGAGAGACTTGGGTTTTAAGCCCACACAGTTATATAGTTCACAATTTCTCAGCCTGACTTTCCTTGTAGGATTCTCAGGAGAATAAAAGGAGAGCTGGAGAATTATCCATGTGGAAGGGAAACGGAATGTGAATGTAATGAAATAAGCAACATCTTTTGATCAAAGTGAGCAGCAGTTCTCCTGAAGATCATTTGCAAGCTGCGGAGATCTTTGATGGATGACCTTTTTTGGAATGTGAGGGTGCTGGGATGTGCTTATGTATGTATGTGCAGGTAGTCCTCCACAACAGTTCGTTTAATGACTATTTGAAGTTACAACAGAACTGAAAAAAGTGACTAATGAACATTTTTCACACTTAGGACAGTAGTAGCATCCCCATGGTCCTGTGAACAAAATTTGGATATTTGGCAACCAATTCATATTTATGATGGTTGCAGTGTCCCGGGGTCATGTGATCACCTTTTGTGACCACCCCTGGCAAGCCAAGTCAGTGGGGAAGCCAGATTCACTTAACAACCATGTTACCAACTTAACAACTGCCAAAAAAGCCAACACAGTGCTAGGCTGCATTAACAGAGGGATAGAATCAAGATCACGTGAAGTATTAATACCACTTTACAATGCCTTGGTAAGGCCACACTTGGAATACTGCATCCAGTTTTGGTCACCACGATGTAAAAAAGATGTTGAGACTCTAGAAAGAGTACAGAGAAGAGCAACAAAGATGTTTAGGGGACTGGAGCTAAAACATATAAGGAACGGCTGCTGGAATTGGGTATGTCTAGTCTAGTGAAAAGAAGGACTAGGGGTGACATGATAGCAGTGTTCCAATATCTCAGGGGCTGCCACAAAGAAGAGGGAGTCAAGCTATTTTCCAAAGTGCCTGAAGGCAGGACAAGAAGCAATGGATGGAAACTGACCAAGGAGAGAAGCAACCTAGAATTAAGGAGAAATTTCCTGACAGTTAGAACAATTAACCAATGGAACAATTAACCAATGGAACCACTCCAGAAGCAGTGAATGCTCCAACACTGGAAGTTTTTAAGAAGAAACTGGACAGCCATTTGTCCAAAATGGTATAGGGTTTCCTTCCTGAGCAGGGGGTTGGACTAGATGACCTCCAAGGTCCCTTCCAACTTTATCATTATTATTATTATTATAATAATTGCAGTGATTCACTTAACAATTGTGACAAGAAAGGTTGTAAAATGGGACAAAATTCACTTAACAACTGTCTTGCTTAGTAACAGAAGTGTTGGGCTCAGTTATGGTTGTAAGTCAAGGACTATATGTAGTATCACATGTGCAAAGTACTAGAAGTCATGGCATCATGCAGGTATCTGATATCTTTTTTAAAAAAAGTTAATATTTTACGATCAATATTATGAAATTTTCCATGTTAGTTTTTTTGGATGCTACAGTCCTAGTCGATTAGTCTGACACAGACTATCTGTATCTTTCTTATCAGAGCAAGAGGAGGTGAAGGACAATGACAAAGCTTTTTAAGCAGTTCCACTCAATTACAAAATGTTTTTGTTTTCAGGAAGACTTGCCTAGGGACAATATCCCTGTCATTTAGGTTCCAAGAGAAAAATCTTTTTGTATGCCCAAGCATTTTAAGCAGCTTTGCTTTTAATCTGTGCCCTTTGTGTGTCCTTCTCTTGGTTCTGTTGTACCCTTACTCCATTTCAGAATTGTCCCTTGTGTTATTGATCTTTCATTCTTCTTTAAAAGTCTTCATCAATGAAACAAGCAAAGGCAGGGCAAGTATTGCAAGTGTTTTCTCTCCCCCTTGACCCAATCAAAACTGCTGCCCAGGAAGAAGAATGTTCTGCCCCATTAAGTTAATGGTCAGAGCACTTCCTGGATGAGATAGATGCAGGCTTGGATTAACTGCTGGGAAACTAATGACAGAAAGGAAAGTAGAATTTCTTGGAGGGGAAAACCCATTTTGAAGCAAGATCCCACCCCCCAAGGCTAATTGCATTCTTCTGGCATGAGAAGGAGAAAATCCTGTAAGAACCTCTCCCCTTGCTTGGTAAGGCAAAATAAATAATAATAATAAATGAAATGGTCATTTGTTGGATGTGATCTATCAGACCAGCTGTCTGGGACTGTTATCCCATGAAGTCTGATGGAAACCTTGTCTTTGGAGCACTTGTGGAAGGCCCAGTGGAAGACCCGCTGCCTTTCCTTGAGGTTATGGTTCACATCCTTTGGTGAATTGAGGTAGAGACCTTTGTGTGTGTTTGTATGTGTGTGTGAAGTTCTGTCATTGGAAAGTTGTGTGCAGAAATGGTTATTGCCTCAGAAAGACTTTTTCATTTTTCAGTAGACCGTAAAATATGGTCTGCTTCTGTGATCTTGTCAGCTTTACACCTCATTTCTAACAGAACTCTATTGTGGCTGTCCTAAGGTTTAGATTTATTTAATGCATTTTATTCATTCGTTCAGAATAAAAATCTTCCCACAGCGGCGTGCACAACAGAATAATTTTTAAAAATCAATAGAAGTGGCTTACAATACAAAATACTGAACAATAACACTTAAGGGTAAAACTTAAAAGGACTAGCCTAAAGTGAATCAATAAAAATGGTCATGGATGATGTTGTTGTTGATGATTAGGACAAGCACCTAAGGACCAGTTCAAATTAATTGATGAAGCCCCTCCCCCAAGACTAACTTCCAAACTGTAATGTTTTCAAGACCAATATTTAGCTACTTTAAGAGCAAAAGTACTGGGCAAGATATAATGTACACAAACAAGCACACAAATGTTTGACATTTTTATGGATTCATCTAGTGTAGGAGTGTCCAACCTTGGCAACTTTAAGACTTCTGAACCAGCTCCCAGAAATCCCCAGCCTGTCATGGGAGTTGAAGTCAACAAGTCTTGAAGCTGCCAAGGTTGAACGCCCCTGATCTAGTGAGATATGGTAGTATTGTAATTGTTCTAAAGAAAGTGAGGTTCAAATCTATGTCAGTTATGGAAACTCAGAGGAGACTTTGGACTAGGCCGTACCTCCCAATTGAATTGCTGTTATGGGAGTAATTGGAGGATGAGCAGATATATATGCTGACTTGTCTTCCTGGATGAAAACCAGACTAGAAACCTAAGTAATAGTGAAGGGGAGACTCAGATGCATGCATCTTTGTTGGACAGGCATATATGGAGGGGTAGTAGAATAGTGTTTGAAAATTTAACCTTGATAAGTTGCCCTCACCCATCTACCACATGAAATAGTAGGGCTGGTCCAATTTGTATCCATCATGGTAAGATCACACATACACCTTTCAGTACCAAAAATCTCTTTCAGACTATGAAAATCTTTTGCAATATTTTTCATATCACATCAAATCTCAGAGGAAAAATCGTTGAGCCCAGAAGAGTTAAAGCCTCATATGTGGGACAGCCATTAACCAAACAATAAGTAATTTCCACTTAAACTTTGAAAGAGCTCAGCCTTTCTACATGAGCAATTTTTTGACTATAATTATAATTGTACTTTGTAGCTGCAGAAGAACTCACAAGCCACCAGAGGGCTCTTTGAGACATTCCTGTGGACTGTACCACCTCTTCAAAGATTGAAGATACTTGTGAGCAGAAGAAGAAAATGATTGGCAGAGAAAAATCAATTAGAGAGTCTGTGTTTGTAGTCTGGGTTATGACAACCAATATCTTTTAAATTGGGGTGGAAAAGATATCAATGCATTATCATTGGAAAGCAATGAAAACAAAGTCAACCCAAAATTAAAATCTGGGTTGAAAAGGTCAGTTGGCATCCAGCATGTCTATACAGTACCTGTGGTTACAACTTTCCAAACCAAGAAAAGGCTCAAAAACAAAAAGGTTACATAAAAAAAACAAATAAAAACCCACCAAGATTATCACTATTAATTTATTTTGATGGCAGAGAAGCAGAATTTAACATAAATGGTTCATGTCGTAGATCAGTGATGGCGAATCTATGGCATGCGTGCCAGAGGCCGCACTCAGAGCCCTCTCTGTGGGCACACATGCCATGCCCCAGAGATGGCAACCGTCCCTCTTCAACCAGCCGCCCACTAACTCCCCGAGGTCCCATGTGGTTGGATGTATCCCAGCACGGCTGGTTTCCCTCCCCCCCCCGTCCCATCCCTCCTGGCCTTGCATGCTTTCCTTTTCCCACTGCATCACCTCCTCAGCTGTCGGCATGCTGTCCAGCTCAGAGGCGGCTTCTCTGAATTGCTGATGGTGGGCTGCGGAGCCCCTCAGTGCACCAGTTGAGGGGCCAGCAGGCTGTGGCTGCTGATGGACACTGTCGGCCCCCATGCGGTCGCTGGCCTCTGTGTGCAGGGGTCGATGGTGTCAGGCAGCAGCCTCCCTGGCCCCTGCCTCACCATGCCCTGTGACAATGGCACCCCTGCCCTGCCTCGTCTTGCTTCACCTCACCCCACAGGATGAGCCTCCTGCCCACTGCCCCACCTTCCAGAGACCCCCTGGATCTCCCCCAACCCTGTCCGGCCCCCACAGGCATCCCTCCCCACGAGCAACATCGAGGTGACCACACCCATCTTGGCCACACCCACCCAGTCTGCCATGACCACCACAACCATGCCCACCCAGCGGGCCACGCCCACCTGGCACCCGGTGATAAATAAGTGGGTTTTGGGTTGCAGTTTGGGCACTCGGTCTCTAAAAGGTTTGCTATCACTGTCATAGACCATCTGATAAAGTCCAGAAAGAAATGCTGATCAGTTGAATTACATGCTTTTATTTCAATCAGGAGGAATAAAATGGGCTATTGTCAGTTGAAAGTAGGGAATGCAGTCACTTCAGGCTACTAAAATTTATCTGCAGATATTATTCTGTATATAATGGATGAGGATCTGAAGAAATCAGTGCTATTCAAGTGTAGCTATCAGGCTCCAAAACCAAGAAAGACATGTGATAATTCTTCCAAGCTGAATTCTTTATTGACCTGTACCTATAGACAGATATCTTGCCAAACTGAAGCACTCTACTATCTGCATCTATAATATTCTCTGAGGATTATTAGGGAGAGCCTGTCTTCACCCCTTTTCTCTCACACAAAATATCTGGATTGAACTGTCTCTGATTCCTCTGGAATGCACCGCCTCCCGGGAATCCAGCCTATTGCATTTCATCACAGTAACCAATCAGGTGGCGTATGGATTTCTTGGACTACAACCCTCTATCAATCCAACAGTTAAGTCAAATGGAAAGGGCTTGTGGATGTTGGGATTCAAATAATTTGAGAGAACCTTGGTTTTTTTCACCTATGTCAGCATTTTCATATACTGCATGGATTTTAAAATAGCAATAGATAATTCATACATAACTGGATGCATACAGACATTTGAACCTGACATTGTGAGGCCTGTCTTGTTCATGAAATTAGATCCATCACATCCATATTTTTCCTCAGAACTCTTATTTTTCACCTTGACTGATTTCATAATGGATCTTTTGAGTCATAGCTTTTTCCAGGTGATGTTGAAAATAGTTAGCATCACTACTATATTATTGTATCATCATGGAAGTGGTTTCTGAG
This sequence comes from Crotalus tigris, assembly GCF_016545835.1. Classification (NCBI taxonomy): domain Eukaryota; kingdom Metazoa; phylum Chordata; class Lepidosauria; order Squamata; family Viperidae; genus Crotalus; species Crotalus tigris. The sequence continues at coordinate 277,737 of NW_024097440.1, forward strand.
CATAGCTGCGTGCTGGATAGCATCCTCCCAAATTTGTTTGTGCACTATAATGTAACATAATTTTTATGGAAGATAGTTGGGCGATCCAATTCATTCTGGAGTACAGTTGAATTAGTTACTGAGTGAATGGTTTCCTGGAATACCAATATCACAAATGGACTACTTTCCGGGAAGAGAAAAAATTATAAAATATCTAGATAATTGAACACACAAAATGGGACAGGTTTCTAAGGAAAACTCGTATGGGAAAAGATATGTTAATATCCCAAAGCCACATTGTGTATAAATGACAGCTTCTGATTATATATTAATAGAAGAGCATTATTTATCTCTCTCAAGTAAGATACTTGAAATGTACCACATAGAATATCAAAAATGAACTAACACACAGTTCTTTTGTTTTCAGTGTTCCAATTTAAAATAATCTGTTTGTACTATTTGTTGTAGTATCGTGCCTAGAGATTGTAGAAACTTTAGTTTCATATTTTTTCCCCACTCTTTTCTTCTAGAGGAGAACAACAAATCAATGAGCGGTGTGTGTGGTTACTGTGATGGGAAAAAAATTGGGAAAAACAAAAACAAAAAAATGGAAGGATATCCGGTGTCCTGAACAAGAGATATTACGTGCTGTGAAGTTGTGTCATGGGGTCCACTTGTACTGAAAGCTTAACAGTCTGCTTTGACATATTGTGTCTGCGATATTTTTACCATCCTCTTCTGGGGAGCAGACAAGTTCTAGCCAGACAAGTTACGAAAACAGATCCTTAGGGCTGCAAACATAGTTTACAAGCTGTTAACTACAAAGATAATGGTTTCAGTTACCGACATCCTGGCATATAATTTGATGTTATAGGAAGATTATTGGCTAAGCACATGGATATGTGTTTGGCAGAAGCAAATTGTGGATGGCTGCTTATGTGGAGTAGGAGATTACGTTGTAGAGTATATATTACAGAGAGGAAGGGAAAGCTTTCAATTCTGAACCAGGCCACAAAAAGAGGTCAGAAATGCCATTTAAGGAAAGTAGTGAAAACATCTGTCTCTCATAACTTATTTTTTTTTCTTGCAGCATATATTAACTTGGGCCAGCTTGTCACAACTTTCCTTCACCCAGTGCTTTTCAGGTTCCAGAAATTAAAGTTCCCATTGCACTTGGAAGCTGCCCAGTTGAGAAACGCTGCACTAAAGGAATAAATTACATTTGAGTACTTGATGTAAGTGAAGCTAAAATGGTCAGGAAATTCAAGATTCAGTTTTTATCGGGTCAGCTGCATTCTAGTTAAGCAAACCTTCGCTGATGCCTTTTATGGATAAAGCATATTCAGGATAGTAGTTACAAAAGCAGTATTGCTGCTCTTTAGGCACATGACAAATCTATATAAATAAAAATGTAAATGTTCATTTGTTCAAAATCTTAAATCTCCAAAGGTTCTTCACCGATTGCTTTGAAATTTTGACACAACGTTGCATTCGAATACACGCGTGTTTTTATATACCTTCTATTAGATGTCACACCTGTGACAGGTAAAACATGCTTTTTTGAAAAACAGCACCATCTGTTGGACATAAAAGCAACACACGCTACGATTTTACAATTCCGTTTCACTGTTTCCGATTTATGATCCATTTACGATTTCCAAATTTCCAATTTTATGATTCCATTTCAATGTTTCTGATTGCATTGTTAAATTGAATGTTCATGGAGTTTTCGATTTATTTTCATTTTGATTTAATTATTTCGTGTGACATTGGAACAACAAAAAATATTGTAGACCCACAAGCATTGTGAAATTAAACATATTACAAACATGCGCTTTCTCTCTTCTTTCTTTTCCATTTAACCAGACTGAGCCACAGCAACGCGTGGCTGGGTACAGCTAGTATTGTAATATAATATGAGCTGCCCTAATTATTATGCTTGTTATAACAGAAGCATAACCATATCCACAGGTTCCAGAGGAACCCATGTGCTTTTGGTAACCCATAGCATTACAATTCCCAATTCTGCTTGCTGTTCTCTGTGTCCAATATTTTTTATTTTAATTTTCTAACGTTAATCCACTCAGGCCCAAAATACTATGCCTTTTTCCCCCATTTGATAGAGGAACTGCCTCCGATCAGTTGCACAGATTGGTTTAAAACCCTTGGATGGTTCTTTTCAATCTAATCAATAGGGCTATTCCAATACAGTTAGTCCTCAACTTACAACAGTTTGTTTAGTGACCTTTCAAAGTTACAACAGCACTGAAATGATGGCTGCAATGTCCCGGGGTCATGTGATCATTTTGTTGAGACCTTCTGACAAGCAAAGTCAATGGGCAAGCCAGATTCACTTAACAACTGTGTTACTAATGTAACAACTGTATTGATTTACTTAACATCCGTGACAAGAAAAGTCGTAAAATGGGGCAGAACTCACTTAACAAATGTCTCACTTAGTAACATAAATTTTGGGCTCAGTTGTGCTTGTAAGTCAAGGATGACCTATATTGATTCCTGTATCCTATTGACTGCCTTATGATAATTGTTTTGAGACCTTTCACCTGATACTTTGCTTAAATAATTAACAAATGCTACTTTCCTAGAAGCAGCGGAAAAATGAAGCTGATAATTCTGCTGATTTGAACCGCATCCTTGGTCGTGGCAAAGGTCCCCCAAAGCATTCTCAAAGTAGCCAGTGCTGAATTAAGGAAGTATATCTTACTGTGACTGAATCTCATGTAGCCTATTTTAGTCAAGTGACTTTTCATTATTCATGGAAAATGTATATGCCAAGAGTTGCAAGCAATCTGTAGCTCTGCAGGGGTGGTATCTGTAATGGAAAAAAATTATCATGGAAAATGATTTCAAGTGGTTTTCATTCTGAGGACCGTATATCACACAATATAAGACATATACTACTTAAGTCAAAACTGGAATCCCAAATCAGAAAGATAGAACTGCTAGTAGAAAATGTCGGACTGAAATTCCAAAGAAAGAAAGAAAGAAAGAAAAAAACACTGTGGAAAGCATTTGTTCCTTCCACTACAAAGAGCAGCAGATTGTGTCTTAACATAAAGCTTTCCTAATGATTTTATCATCACATGTAAAACTGCTCCAGAGCTTTAACGCTCTAGACTTCAAGTGGAGAAATTACATGAATAATACAAAAGCTAGCAAAATGCCTTTCTGTATATAGAACATGGGCTGCACAGAAAGGGTTGAAGATCTGTTTTCCTCTTGACATTCTCCTTGGAATTCCCTCAATTTAGTATCTTAAGATAACACTGAACACTAGTTCCACAGAGTTTTCCCATGGCACTAAGGCCTTTCCAAATCTGTATGTTCCCAAATGCATTGGCCAATTACTCTCTAACATCCCATCAACATTTCTCTCTCTCTCTCTCTCTCTCTCTCTCTCTCTCTCTCTCTATATATATATATATATATATATATATATATATATATATATATATATATATATATACGGTTAAAAAGGTTAAAAATATGAACCCATAGTTTTAATTAATTAAAAACTTTTACAGTTTTTATTACCCTGGTGTTCATTTTATTTCTTTACTATATATATATATATATATATATATATATATATATATCTAAAATTCGGATTGCTAGCAAAGAATTAAGGGAGAACTGGAATAGCTATTTCGAACTCTTTAGCTCTTTTCAGAGTTTGAAATAGCTATTCCAGTTCTCCCTTAATTCTTTGCTAGCAATCCAAATTTTAGAAATGTATACGATGTCACAGTTGTGACTGCTGCCTGTGGATGGCTCTAGTTTGAGCTGATACAAGGCAATACAAGGTGTAACATACAGCATTCTATAATTTCTATCTATCATTTATCATTATCATCTATCATCTGTTTATCTATCAATCTATCTATCTATCTCCTATCTATCTATCTCCTATCTATCTATCTATCTATCTATCTATCTATCTATCTATCTATCTATTTATCTATCTATCTCTATCTCAATCTCTATCCTATCCGTCTATTCTATTCTATTCTATTCTATTCTATTCTATTCTATTCTATTCTATTCTATCATCTATATCATTTCTCTCTATCTTCTATCATTTATCATTTATCATCTCTCTGTCATCTATCATTTATCTATCTATCTATCTATCTATCTATCTATCTATCTATCTATCTATCTATCTACCTACCTACCTACCTACCTACCTACCTACCTACCTACCTACCTATCCATCTCTATGTCATTTATCTCTATCTGACTTTATACTACCACCCAACTCAGGCAATGCTAGTCTAGTTGGCTTGCAAGAAAACAGGTATGACAAAGAGCCAGTATGGTCTAGTGGTTAAGGCACCAGATTATAAAGTGGGAGACTGTGAGTTCTAGTCCCATCTTAGCCATGAAAGTTGGCTGGATGACCTTGGGCTAGTCATTCTCTCTCAGCCCAATCCACCTCACAGGATTACCGTTGTGGGGAAAATAGGAGGAGGAAGGAATATTGATTATTTTTGTCGCTTTGAATTATTTGTAAAAAAATAATAAAAGTGATAAGTAAATCAATCAATCAATCAATCAATCTGTCAGCAATCAACAACAATAAAGATAGGCAACCTCACTGATACTCATATCGTCTCCCGATAGGAAACTGCTCATCACATCTCCAATGCTAAAAAAGGAATACCTGATAGTCATATCTTGAAGGCTTTTCTAAAGATCAGCAGGCCAGGGTTGAATAAACAAATGAGGGTTCACGATTGGACAAAGCTAGTTAGGAACATCTGAAAATGACCAGATATGGATTGTGTTCCATTATGCCCCCAAATTGTCATCTCTTACACCAAGGTTCAAAGGGGTCAATATTCTTCCTATCCTTTTTCTCTAAAGTCAAACTTTTGCTTCCATAGAGAGTCACAGTGAATACCAAAGCCTGCTTGATTCTGATCTTTGTAGGTATAGACTCATCACGGCATTTGAATATCTTTTTCAAGGCCTTTAGAGCTGCTATATTGGGAGCTAGTCTGAAGTGTATTTTTGGGTTGGTTGTTCTCTGAATTTCATTAAATGGGGAGTGAAATTCTCATTTGAGGCATAGTAATAAATCTAAATTGGAACAGTTTCACTTGAGACCACAGGATGAACTAATGCAAATAAACAGTTCTTCGTAGCACACGAGGGGGAAAAAAAATCCTGAAGATTCAAAAGTCCTCAGGGAAGAGAAACCTACACTACCTTTTTTATTGACCTACAAGTTTTCCCCCTTAGGAAAAAGTGGGTGGAGGGGGATGTAATTTTATGAAGCATTCAGTTATGTTGTCTTTGCAGTGATCTGGCCTAGACACACATTTATCATTTCAGAACTAATGCGTCTTAAAGGTTCAAAAAATATTCAGTTGATTTGAAGCTAATCCAAAGTCTATAATGTAGGGCAGTGGTTCTCAATCTTTTTAATGCCGCGACCCCCAACCGGTCGCAAGTCGAGGACTACTCAACTGGTCGTAAACCGAGGACTACTCAACTGGTGCAGCACCGTTTGCAGAATGGGACTTTTGGCAGGCTCAGCAGGGCAGAGACAGCCTGGACAATTCCTATTGGCTTTTGAAAGCCAATAGAATTACCGTATATGCCGGCGTATTAGGTGACCCGGCGTATAAGACGACCCCCGTCTTTATAGCCAGGCCGCATTCCTAGAACGTCGTCTTATATGCCGGAAACTACCAGTATTTCCGGCGTATAAGACGACTCGGCGTATAAGACAACCCCCGTCTTTGGCGCCAATTTCAGCGCTCGCAGAAGTCGTCTTATACGCTGGCATTTACGGTAGACTCTATTCAAGAGAGTCTATTCTATTGGCTTTCAAAAGCCAATAGAATAAAAGGGAGTAGCACAGCTAAGGAAAAGGAGAAAAAAATGGTGGACTGCGTTGTTTGGCGACCCCCGTGAAATGGTCGTTCGACCCCGAATGGGGTCCCGACCCACAGGTTGAGAACCACTGATGTGGGGGGAAAAAACTGCATACTAAACCAACATACTAAACCAAAACTAAGGACATTATGGCTGAGAATTAGCTTCCATGTTTATATATTTAATTTATACTGCAACCTTTTCTTCAACAAATACTCAACAGAGCTAATCCGAATTGGGTTCGCTTGCAGTGCAATTGGGTATCTATAATCTCAACAGATATATCCGTTTTTATCTTTTCAGAGTTAGTACAGGTAGTCCTTGATTTACCACCACAAATATGTCCAAAATTTATGTTGCTAAGTGAGACATTTGTTAAGTGAGTTTTGCCCCATTTTTACAACATTTCTTCTTGTTAAGTGAATCACTGCAGTTTTTAACTTAATAACTTGGTTGTTAAGTGAATCTGGCTTCCTCGTTGACTTTGTTTGGGAGAAGATCACAAAAGTCGATCACAAAACTCTGGGATACAGCAACCATCATAAATATGAACCAGTCACCAAATATCTGAATTTAGATCATGTGACTGTGAGGATGCTGCAACTGTTGTAACTGTGAAAAACAGCCATTGAAACTTTGAACGTTCACTAAATGGATTGTTGCAAGTTGAGGACTACCTGTATGTATTCTGCATTTATAAATACAACTGTCAGCAATCAACAACAGTATGACTAGTTTTCCGGCAATTCTAGAACAGGAGATGTATGTCATATTCCTAAAGGGTTTTTTTTTCAACCATTTAACGGAAATGCATACCAAGGGTCTTTTTGGAATTTATATGGGAATGGAAACATATTGCACATAGAAAAGTCTGAATAGCTACCATAAAAATAAACCTGTGATTTCATTGGAACATCCTAGCTGAGACTTGCCCTCAAGGTAAACATGGCATCTAAAACTTTCAGCGGAAGTTATGGCTGCAAAGCATTTCAGAAACTGTTTTTAATAGATTTCAAAGAATTGCAAGAATCAACAAAAAGAACATCCCACTGAATTACATGAGCAACTGTTTCCTTAATTTGAAACTAGGATCCAACAAAAAGATTTTTATATATGTTTTTTATTATATTATATTACAAAGTATTAGATTATGTTATATTACACATATTCAAAAGGATGTCTAATGGAAATCCATAGGTTCATATTTACTCCCAGATAAATATGAATAGGATTGCTTCAACTATAATATTAAGGTGACCAACTTTTTTACAATGAAAAGGAGGATACAAATAAATTGAAGAAAAAAATATCGTAAATAAAAGAAACATTTTATTCATTGCAACAATAATACAGAATACACTATAATATGATAAATGCATAATAAAAAAAATGTAACAATAACATTTTATATTGTAATTATGCTTACATGCCGCGCCCCTGCCCGCAGCCACCCCGCCAGCACTGCTGCTCTGCCATGTAGAGCGGGTGCCACGGCTCCCAAAGCACCAGCTGTGCTGGCTCCGGCCCCGGGGGGGCAGCCCTCCATCGACACACCCCGCCTGCAGCCACCCCGCCAGCACCACCGCCCACGCTGTGCAGCCCCGTGTAGAGCAGGCCCCGCGGTTCCCAGAACACAGGGGCAGCCGGCCACCACCACCCCTCACACCCCTGCCTACAGCAGCCCCACCGTCCTTGCCTCTTGCGCCCGCAGCCATTATTGTCTTAGTAGGGCCGAAGAGCAAGAGAAAGTTACCATGGTGTCGCCACTCCTGTCTCCTCCAGGTATCTTCGGGACTAACTAGGAGATAGTGTAGTTGGGTAGCAGGGAGAGGTGCAAAGTTCCTGCCAATTCGCCTTCGCTGCAGACAACTTACATGTGCAAAGTTTGCCAGCCGGGTGTTTTGGCGCACTCAGCAGCAATTCCTATTGGCTTTCGAAAGCCAATAGGGGGTATAGCACAGCTCATGCAAAAGTTGAAAAAAAAACCCATCAAAAAAAGGTGCCGGAATGCCGTTCTGAGCGTTGTATGAGAAAAAAAAAAGCCCTGCAGATTAGTCTTCAAATATCGAAAAGGCGGACATGTAGGAGGACACTTTTCGAGGGAGGACAGAACTCACAAAAGGAGGACTGTCCTCCCTAAAGGAGGACAGTTGGTCACCTTAATAATATGCTTAAATTACAAATTATAAAATAAATATGCGAATCTTGCAAAAAATATTTAGTTTCATCTGGATCACAGCAATGAATAGAAGGTTAGCTGAATGGCCTAAATCAGCAGCCCCCAACTTTTGGGGCACCAGGGACTTCTGTGGAGAGAGGTTTTTCCGTGCATCCAAGGAGGCATGGTTACTTATGCTGCCTGCATCCTGCGGATTGGGTTTCACTTGTTTGTGCAGACCCGTTTCTGGCATGTTGCGGACTGCTGCCAGTCCACAGACCAGGGGTTGGGGACCCCTGGCCTAAATAGCCCCTTACAATTCGGTGAAACCATCATGCTGCTACTGCTGCTGCTGCTTTTTAAAATAATGCTCAATCTTTAAAACTGAGGCCTAGAGTTTGGTCCTAGAGATTTTCTAACCTGTTACCAAACTGTAAATGTTAATGTGATAGAACAGAAAAATAACAAAACACATGCTAGAGAATAATTATATGAATCATATTTAATTTTAATTAATCATTGACCCCACCTGCTATTTTTTTTTGGGGGGGTGCGTGTCCCAGCAAAGCACTCAAAAATGATTATTTGTCTCCACCTGAACCTTCTTAGCAACTCTAGATTAAGCCAAAGTAATTCTGAGCCCTCACCTTAGTAATTTTATTGTTCCAGGATGACTAAGGACGTCAAACAAAATATTATATTTATGAATTGGCTCCTAACTTAAGGATTTAAGTTAGGAGCTTTCCTTCCTCTAAAAGTCTGATAAGGTTTGGATTATTAATAATTCTGAGAAGTTTAAGAATAACTATGAAAGGTTGTGGGTCAGGGTACAAAAAGACTTGAAAAATTGGGAGAACTTACAGCTATCTCTCATGGGAAGAATTGCAGTGATTAAAATGAATGTCCTGCCAAAATTTCTCTTTTTATTTCAAATGTTACCTATTTTAAAGAATGAGGTTAATTTAAACGAATGGCAGAAAGGCATTAATAAATTTATTTGGGCAGGGAAAAAACCAAGGGTAAAGTTTAAAATTATGCAGGACTTCCGTGAGAGAGGTGGACTCAAGGTACCGAATTTGAAATTATATTATGACGCTGTGGTCTTAACATTAATTAGTGATTGGGTAAATTTAACAAATTCAGAGATACTCCACTTGGAGGGATGGGATTTACTTTTTGGTTGGCATGCCTATTTAATATTTAATAAAAAAGTGGATTGGGCCTTTAAATCTCATATTATAAGGATCTCTTTACTTAGGGTTTGGAGGAAATATTATAAAAGTGATTTTAAAATACCATTATGGGCTATACCTTGGCATGCGATAGAGGGGATAAAGAGAGGTGTTAAAATGGATACGGTGTCTTATACACAATTACTTAGATGGGATGGTCAAAATTGGCAGTTAAAATCTTTGGAAGATCTAGTATATGAAAATATTACCTATTCTTGGTTTCAATATAGACAATTAGTAGATAGATGGAAGATGGATCGTAATATAGGCTTGCTTAGAGAAGATGAAAATCTTTTTAAGCAAGTAAAGGATCAAAGACAAACTCACATTAAGAGAATTTATGGGGTGCTAGTGGAACTGGATTCAGAATCAGAATTAATTAAAGATTGTATGATTAAATGGGCGCAGAATTTTGGTGAACCAGTTCTACTGGATACCTGGGAAACTATCTGGGTGAGAAATGTTAAGTTTACACAAGCTCAGAATTTAAGGGAGAATTTTTATAAAATGTTTTACAGATGGCACCTTGATCCACAAAAGATGTCTTTCATGTATCCTGACTTACAGCCCAAATGTTGGAGATGTGGCTGCCTCGATGCCACTTATTATCATATTTGGTGGTCGTGTAAAAATATAAAAGCTTTTTGGATTAAGATATGGTGGAACATTCAGAGAATTTTTAGAAAGAGGGTAAAATTTACTCCACAATTGTTTTTGCTTGGCATTGTTACTGATTGTGATGCTAAGGAGGTTATATTGATGTTGAATTTGATTACAGCCGCAAGGCTTTTAGTAGGTCAATATTGGAAGAAGGAATCTTTGCCTACTTTGCAAGAGTGGTTTTTTAAAGTATCTTACTTGGCGGAAATGGCAAAGATTTCGGCTTTTTTAAAAGAGCAAACGCAAGAGAAATTTTTTGATGTATGGGAAAAATGGATAAATTTCATACAATTTAAACTGGATTTGAAAAAATATCATTTAGTTTTTTTATAACCTGTATTTTTCTATTTTAAATATTTTCTTTTTTTAAGGATTACTCTTTTTCATATATATTTTATTTTTAATTATTTTATAATTTTGTTAATTTTTTTTTTTAATTAAGCCTATATTCTGCTCTGGGAAGCTCCGGGGGGGGGGAGGGAGGGGGTGGTTTGGGAGGGGTTGGGGGAGGGTTGTATTGTTTTTTTTTTGTTATTGTTTTTTTTCTGTCTTTGTAAAAGTTTTTAAAAATTTTTCAATTAAAAAAAAATAATAATTCTGAGAAGAAGATTATTCTATATGGTAGACGCCAAGACAGAGAAGGCATACCTAGAAATCAATACTGCATACGCAGTGGTGGGATTCAGCCAATTTGCACCACTTCGACAGAACTGGTAGCTTTTTTGTTGTCCAGGCCCAGAATGGACTTCCGTAAGCGACATCCACACAGAGAACCAGTTGTTCACATTTGAATCCCACCACTGTGCATATGTTAAGGGATTAACAGATAACAAATTAACAGCACATTGAAGGTCTAAGACTCTAAGGGGTTTTAGTTTCTTACAGTGCAACATTCTCCTTTCGCTCTTTACCCATAATTTGTGTTATATACTGTAAACTTACAGATAGATCTCTTCGATTTTTTTCCACTTTAAAATGCCTGATTCTTTTAAGTAGTCGATCAACACACCATTGGGAGCTCATGAGTCTTGGAAGTCTGGAAAGAGCTGAAGATACCACATTAAAATTAGGCTGCACATCTGCTCAAGTTGATTTAATTTTGTGGGCCAGCCCCAAGCTTTGTTGATTTAAGAAAAACGTGGCTTTTAATTTCTGTCTGGAATGCTATAGATAATAGAGACACATTATGAGCCCTCAAAGATTCAAATGCTGTAAATGCATGGGAAGAAGCCAACAAAGCAACAATGAAGCACTATATTATGTCATCCTTAATTCTGTTTGCATTGTTCTTGTTTTTACTGTAACGATTTACAGTCACAGTGAAGCTCAGAGTAAAAAGCCAAGGAGAGACATGTTGAATAAATAAAAGAATGCTAACCATATAATTGCATTCTAGACATGCAGGGCTTTTAATTACCATTGTTGTTACGGAAAATCCTATCTTTGAGGTATAAGTGGGCAAGTGAGATTAGGTTATATTTGTGACCGAATGCACACAGACATAAACACAAGAACCACAGTTTGTAATCTACAAGTATTTAAGTTCACTGCATACAATTGCTAATCTTGAACAGACATGAGACAATACTTCTATTGAGTTCCACCAAGCCCTCATCCACAGGTAATTTCCTGCTTGTTTATTCAAATTCTTTATGTCCCACTTGGTTGTTTTTTTTCCCCATTAACAGTCGATAAGTAAGAAAAAAGTCTGGATTGTGGACGTGGCAATATCTGGATAGAGCAAAATGGAAGAGAAAGAACTGGAGAAGTAGCAAAATACAAAGACCTGCAAATAGAAATAGAATAACTGTGGCAAAAAGAAGCAAAGGTAGTACCAATAGCAATAGATGCTTTGGGTGCAATCCTAAAACAATTGGAGCACCACTTGAATACCATCAGCATTGATAAATTTTCCATCAGTCAATTGCAAAGGGCAGCTTTATTTGGAAGAGCTTACATCCTGTGACAATATCTCTAATACTATTAAACTTCAACATCTGCCTATCCCAGGTCCTTGGGAAGGACAAAAATGCCAAATCCAGTCTGAACATCTGGCTGATTGTGCAACAAACAAACAAACAAAAAATAAAAGTACTGTAATAAATAATTAAAAGTAGTAAAAAATGAGCAGCTTAAAAGGTTGTGGCATGCCTGAATACAAACTGATAGTCTTGGCTTATCGTTTATCAGATTTAATTGGTTGAAAAGAAGAAAGTGTGACTAATTGATGTGGCAATACCAGGGAATAGTAGAATACAAGACAAAGAATTGGAGAATATCACAATATTTAGTATGATTAGGTATTAAGATCTGAAAACCAAAGTTAAAAGATGATGACATGAATCAGCAGTGGTGGCTCCAGTGGTTATTGGCACACTGGATGCCATGCTAAACATCTTGGACTATACTTGTCAGCCAATAGCATCTAAACAAGTTATTTCACATTGTTGTGTATATAATGATAATACAACAATAATAGATGTGGAGAGAATGAGTTGAAAAGGCAAGTTAAGACTCAGAAAGATAGGGAAGATTGAGGAAGGATGAGGAAAACTTGATCTAAAGAAGCAACTAGTGGACCATCACTTAAATATGAGCCAGCAGTGTGCTGCAGCTGCCAAAAGAGCCAAACAAACCTAGGCTGTATTAACAGAGGGATAGAATCAAGATCACATGAAGTGTTAGTACCTACTTTATAATGCTTTGGTAAGACCACACTTGGAATACTGCATCACATTTTGGTTGACATGATATAAAAAAAGATGTTGAGATTCTAGAAAAGAGTGCAGAGAAGAACAACAAAGATGATTAGGGGAATGAAAACTAAAATATATGAAGAATGGTTGTTGGAATTGGGTAAGTTTGTTTAATGAAAAGAAGCACCAGGGGTGACATGATATCAGTCTTTCAATATCTAAGGCAGAATTCCCCAACCTTTCCAGCTTTGCAGATCGGAGGGGGGGGAGGGGATGGTTCCCTATGAGTGGCTGGTAAGCGTGCGCACTAACACAGCTCCATTTGCATAAGCAGCGGGCACATGCACCTGCTGCTCACACAAATGGAGCATGCATGCATGCACTCGCCCGCTGCTTGCACAAGTGGGGATTCATGCAAGTGTGGGCACATGCGATCACCCGCCATTTCTGTGGCCCAGTTGCAAGCTGCTCACGGCCCACTAGTGAGCCATAGGTCAGAGATTTCGGACCCCTGATCTAAGGGGCTGCCTAAAGAAGAGGGAGTCAAGCTATTCTCCAAAGCACTTGAACGCAGGAGAAGCAATGGATGGAAACGAATCAAGGAGAGAACCAACCTAGAACTAAGAAGAAATTTCCTGACAATTAGAACAATAAATCAGTGGAATGAGGGGTGCTCCAACACTGGAGGTTTTCAAGAACACATTGGACAACCATTTCTCTGACGTGGTATAGGGTTTCCTGCTTGAGCAGGGGGTTGGACTAGAAGACCTCCAAGGTCCCTTCCAACTCTGTTATTCTGTTTCAAGAACAATCGAGCAATGCCTGATAATGAGCTATAAGACTGAAATGATTTCAGATAAATTGACAGAGGGAAAAAAAAGAGGAAAACGTATCTCTAAATTCAAGAAGTCAGTTGGGACAGAAGTCAGAATGTATTTTGAATTCCTGCTCATATTTAAGAAAGTACGGTAAGAAGACATGTTTCTTTGGTGGAATGTAATTAACATTGCTTTCTTCCTGTTTTGAACTGTAATTCAGCAAGTAAATTGAGGCATATGAATGAGGTTATATCCCTAGCTATAGTTTATGCATTTCAAATAATCTATAAGCGTAGATTTGTAACAAAAGAAGGGAGGGGAAGGAATGCCCAACAGACGTCTCTTTCTCTTCCTGCTGAAGTCTATATTCTGCAAAGGAGAGATGCAGCCTCTAATGACAGTCGGCTAACTGGAAGAAATTGGTTTCTCCCTCAGTCTATAAATGTAATTTTAGGGAGGTTAAACGAGAGACCACAACATGCATAGGCTTTGTGTTGTGATCATTGGCCTGACATGAATTGGTAACCTAAACTATGATTGTGTATAATTGCAATGCTTCTACCAAAAGCTTGATTGATTTAGAAATACATCTGCCCTGTTCCTGAAAGCTTACTTCATTCCAGTTTGCATGTACAGCAGGAAAAAGAAAATATGGGTCAGGGAAGGCACGTCAAAGATGGCTGATGCTTTATAGTTATTACCAAGCTCCTCACAAATTTATACAAAAGTGACTATGGTGCAAGATCCAGCATTTCTTCTCATGAAGGCCTGTGTGATGCACCAGCTACATGGAGTGGGCAACTTGGCCTGTGGACTTCAACTCCCAGAATTCCTGAGCCAGACATGCTAAGCTACATCATTCTCTATTGAATTTTGATCTAGTTCCATTTGGTTTCCAGCTGTGACTGCAGCAGAATCGTTCCATGTGGAATGACATCTGGAAAAGTTCTGAGAAGCATCAATCTGCCCAAAAGAGATAGCAGGGAGGACTCTTGGTAGAACCCATATCATATGGGCAATTTAATTTCTGTGCTTCATCATTCTGGTTGGCCTCCATTGGATTTCCAGGTTCAGTTCAAAGGACCTAAAATGTCTTATCTGAAGGGCAGCAATCTCGATACAACTAGTCCTCATTTAGTGACCATAGCTGAGACTAGCAACTCAGTTGCTAAGCAAAGTGGCCACTAAGTGAAAATGCGACTGTGCTTATGATCTTACTTTGCTATACAGAAGGTCATAAATATGAGGATTGGTTACCAAGTCACTTTTTTCTCACGGTCTTAATTGTGACTGGACACTGACTGAGGCAGTTCATTTAGTGGCCATTTGAAGTTAAAACGGCACTGAAAAAAGTGACTTATGGCCATTTTTCACACTTATGACCATTGCAGCATCCCCATGGGCATGTGATTTGGATGCTTAACAACTGACTCACATTTATGACAGTTGCAGTGTCCCAGAGTCATGTGATCCCCTTTTGGGATCTTCTGACAAGCAAAGTCAATGGGGGAAACCAGATTTACTTAACAACTGTGTTACTAATTTAAGAGCTGCAGTGATTCGCTTAACAAATGTGGTGAGAAAAGCCATAAAATGGGGCAAAACTCAATGAATTTCTCACTTAGCAACGTAAATTTTGGGCTCAGTTGTGGTCGTGAGTTGAGGACTACTTGTAATGTGAGGTACAAAAGACCAGATGCACACATAAAAGTTCAGTTAAGCTTCTTAATTGCTAAAAGCCTACGTGCAGGAATCTTCTCAACTAACAGCCAGCATCTGGTTAGAGTTAAGTAAGGGTCAATGGTGCTCAAGGGGTGGGTTATATTAGTTCATTTACGTCTAGATAGGGGTTCTAGGGTGATCCCTGTTTTCATTCCATCCCCAGGTTCTGCCATTCCTTTCCCTATAAGTATGACCTCTTTGCTTTTTCATACATCTTGGGACTATACCCAGCTATGTAGAACAGCGGTTCTCAACCTGTGGGTCGGGACCCCATTTGGGGTCGAATGACCATTTCACGGGGTCGCCAAACAACGCAGTCCGTCATTTTTTCCCCTCTTTTCCTTAGCTGTGCTACTCCCTTTTATTCTATTGGCTTTTGAAAGCCAATAGAATAGACTCTCTTGAATAGAGTCTAATTCTATTGGCTTTCAAAAGCCAATAGGAATTGTCCAGGCTGTCTCTGCCCTGCTGAGCCCGCCAAAAGTCCCATTCTGCAAACGGTGCTGCACCAGTTGAGTAGTCCTCGACTTACGACCGGTTGAGTAGTCCTCGACTTACGACTGGTTGGGGTGGGTCGCGGCATTAAAAAGGTTGAGAACCACTGATGTAGAACTTTGCTGAGATAAGGGCAAGCAGGCTATTTCAAGGACAAAGGTAGAATAAGCAATCTGCTTAATTTAAAAAACAATACACAAACAAAACTAAGAAGAAAGTAAAATTGGATATATAATACCTCTCCCTGATTCCAGGAGTAGTTGGATCAATAATATAGAACTCAAAATACGCCTTAATGGTGTTTCAAGAATGCTTAAAAGGTGTTCAAACTATTGTTTGATCTAAAAAAAAAATGGGAATGGTAGAAATTTGGTGCCAGATCTTTTGAAATTTTACTGTTTTTGTAGTAAGATGTAATAAAATCTGGGTGAAATTATTTAAATCTTATTAGAGTTCAGCTACTGATTTCAGGTACTCTTTGAAAAGTGTAATTATTCAGGCGCAGCACTTGAAAAAGGATTTGGGCTAGGTTAACCTGCCTTTTACCAAATTAGTGATCTACTGTAATGAAGTATTTACATGTGTCGATATTCTCTGTATTTAAATTAGAGAGGCATTTTTTATTAGTTTATAATATAACATGCAAAAACATGAAAGCAAATAATAAGAAAAGTAGGGGAGGAAAAAGGGAAGAGAAAAGTGTAGAGAAGAACGGAAAAAGAAAGAAAAGGCATTGATTTCAACTCCCTTTGGTGCAGTAGAAGAAGAAGTAACACCAAATCTCTCAACTTTTTACTTTTACATAATAGTATAAACTAGCCATTTCTATAACAACAGAGCTAGCTAATCAGTAAAACCCAAAATCAAAGTTTCATTTTTTTCCCACCTCAAGCACAAATTCCAGAATTGGTTTCCAAGTAGAAACAAAAGTACTTGTGGTTTTTTTCTTTTATCAAATTTAGTCATCTCTGCTAACTCCATCAGCTTTTGCAACCTTTCATCCATTGTGGGGATTAAAGTGTCCTTCCATTTTTGTGCACAGAGTAACCTTGCTGCTGTTCCAAATTTTTTTCCAAGTCTTTTTCCATTAAACCCAAAAGAAAAGTTTCTGGTTTTATCTTTATATTCACTTTGAGAATTTTCTGTGTTAGAATATGAATCCTACTTGCTTTATCACATGTCCACCATAAATGATAAAAGGTCCCTTCTTTATATTTGCATTCCAGTGTTCATTTGAAATATCTTTATACATTCTTGATAGCTTATCTGATGTTAAATACCAACGATACATCGTAAAAATTTTCTTTTAAATTGTAATTTAATGTAAATTTTTAACCTTTCATCCACATATTCTCCCCTTGGTCAACCTTTACATTATATCCAAAATTCCTTGCCCACTGAATCATGTATTCACTTTCCAAATTCAAACTCAATAACATTTATAGACCCTAGTAATAATATGTTCATCACTTCCAAACAGTAGGGTTTCCAATTCACTTTTAACAGAGTCAAACTGTAATGTATTGAGTTAAATTTGAGAAATTGGTTGCTGAGATCTGTGTAGTAATGGTTAGCAGGCCAGGGCCAACAAGCCAGACTTTCTGTCTGCAGTCTATTTAGTATGCATTTAAGCGGGAGAATGCTGTGTTTCTATTGTCTGCTGCCTCCTAGGCTGAATGTATAAATAGGGGTGGAGCATGTGCTTGTTAGTTTCTGCTTTGACCTTCAATAAAGAAAGTAGTTTTTCAGTTGCTGCCTGTTTCATGCTGCATCAAACAGAAAACATAACACAAACCCATAAAGCTTTTTGTCTAGTTTAAATCTTTCTTTCAGTTGTAAATATGTAAACCAGTGGCAGACAAGTCCTTTTGATTCTAGGTCCTCCTTAGATTTGAGAATAGGATCACCAAAGTTAAAAGTTATTATTTTACTGTTAAGTCCACCAGGCTGGCTTCACCATCATTTCTTTTCTTTAAAAAGCTACCTGGAGGGGACACCCAAAGAGGTATCCTCATAGAAAACCTTATTTTATATTTGTTCCAAACTCTTAGAATGACATATCTAACAAAATGATGGTTAAAGTCAACATTTATTTTAACCTTGTCATGCCATAAATAACCGTGTCATCTGAATCTTATTTCATGGCCTTCTAAATGAAGTAGCTTCTTATTCTGGAGATTCACCCACTCCTTTAGCCAGAAAGGAAAGCATTTTTTTTTTTTTTGACAAAGGATCAAGGAAGATTTTTTAGCAAATAAAGTTTGGTGATGCTATTTTTATAATGTATTTTCCAACTCTATTTCTTTCCTGTTTTCCATGATCAACAAGAGGAGCACAATGATCTGAAGTTATATATATATTAATACAATTATACTATCTTTTTTAGTTTAGCTCAACAATGTCTTCTTGATGATACGCAGCTACTACATACTGTCAAACCCAACATCTAATTCTGGATGGATTCTGGATGTCACAAAGCAAAGCCCACGTTTTGCAATTGACTGAAGGATTGGATTGGAAGCCAACTGTGCAAATTGATGAATAGATTCTCTCTTACTTGAATATTCTTTGTAGTTTTATAAAAGCTGATGGTTTTTCTTTTCCACCATGAACAGAAGGGTGGTGCCTTTCAAAGAACAGGTCATATTTCATCTTTGAATTTTTTCCATCATTCTCCACCAAAACCCTAAAAAAAGGCATCCAGCGACTGTCAAAAGGAAATCCATGATCAACAAAATAAGTATTTTCCCTTCCAAATCACTGTTGAAGTGTCTTTGTTTTCTGGCTTCTGTATTGCTCTACCCTGCTATTGAGACAAATGTCAAAGGGCCTGTTTTTGTATTTATTCCACCCACACTTTTGGCATGGACATGAGTTTGCTTTACAAAGTAAAGTTCTGAGTTTCCTTCTGTAGACTTGGATGGACTCTATACTAATCCTCACTGAATTGCACTGGACACGTCCAATTAACTGAATGACAATATAGCTCAGTATATCTATATAGAGGTAGTCCTCAACTTACAACCACAATTTTGCTGTTGGTAATCGAGACAGTTGTTAAATGAGTTTTTCCCCATTTTACGATCTTTCTTATCACAGTTGTTAAGTGAATCACTGCAACTGTTAAGTTAATAACTCGTTTGGTAAGTGAATCTGGGTTCCCCTTTGACTTTTCTTGTCAGAAGTTTACAAAAAGTGATCACATGACCCCGGGACACTGTAGCCGTCATAAATATGAACCAACTGTCAAGCAGCTGAATTCTAGTCACGTGACCATGGGGATGCTGCAATGGTTGTGAGAAACAATCATAAATCACTTTTTTCAGTGCCATTGAAACTTTGAATGGTCACTAAATGGATGATTGTAAGTTGAGGACTAACTGTATTTATATCTACCAATGCTTAAAAAACTTTATTGCATTGGAATAGTGCAGTCAAATACTAACCAGTTTCATAATCAATCAGTTTGTAACTCAGCTTTGCTGGAAATATATGTGGGTGTGAGTGTGTGTGTGTGGGGGGGGAAAGGGTGTAAAAAAAATCAAGATGGTGATTGTGGCAGAATGAATTGCAATTCTATGTCTTCTTTGAGTATAACAGAACAACAGAGTTGGAAGGGATCTTGGAGGTCTTCTAGTCCATCCCCTGCTCAGGCAGGAAACCCTATACCATTTCAGACAAACAGCTGTCCAATCTCTTCTTTAAAAGCCTCCAGTGTTGGAGCACTCACAGCTTCTGGAGACAGGTGTTGATGTTGCACTCATATCATTGGGATCAAGTTTTAATCATATGCTACAAAACCCACCATTTTTATTCCATTATTTTCCATATTTTATTCCATAAATACTATGGATTGGCCCAAGGTCATCTAGCTGACTTATGTTTTCAATTTGTATAACAATGTAGGTTTTCCCTAGAGATGCATATAATAAGTGTACAACAGGAAAAATGGACTAAGGAAAGAAGATGGATGTTCCAGCTTTTCCCTTTTCAACCTGTCGTACAATAAGACTTTGACATGTCTCCCCACTCTCTCTCTTGCCCTAATTTCAATAGAGTCAGAGACTGTCTTAACCTTGAGAATGTGTTGATGGATGTATTTTTTTATTTATTGGCTATGCTTTGTTGACTTACCTGTGGCCAAGAAACTATTGCATGCTATCGGGATAATTAAGAATGACAAGCTTATAATGATTTCTGGAAGTAAATCACCAAGGTCTACTAGTAAGAGCTGTCTGTAAACATTACTGCATCCTGTTAAACTGCTCTAGACTAGTTGATGTTGACATCCATTAACTGGGTGGAAAGTGAAGCAGACATGAATGTAATTCAAATTCCCGGACAGGTTGATGGTTTTGGGTGGTTATCTGAATGTCCTCCAAGCTTTCAAGATGCAGATGAACCACAAGTCCATAAACAACAAGAGACATCCTATGTGTCATTGACAAAGATTGCCCACCTGTGTTTGCAGCTAATCCTTCTGGAAGCTTCATTAATTAACCACTAACAATCTAAGCACCTTGAAGATGAGGTCTGGCAGCCTTGCCTTTGGCCATTGTCAGTTTTGTTATATACTGGAGTTCTTTATTCAGACAGAGTCTAGCTCATTTCTGCCAACTAAACCCAGAGATTTATTATTCTTAATTACAGTATTTTATATTAGTATTGTCTGACAATGTGAGCTTCTTTCTAAGTCTATGAAACTTGAGCAAAGTTGCTTATTAACTGTATTACTAACTGTATATTGTGATGATAATATAAGGGTTGGGAAATGAGCCAGTCTCCCTGTCTAGATCTGAAAGAATGTATTTTTCAAGTTTTCTTTCTTTTGCCTTTCTCAGAAGGGAAAGAATTCAAAACTCAGCCTCCCTAAAATGGGAAAAATCACCATAAACTAGATAAGCGAATTAAAAACATATATAATGGGAATCAGAAACTCCAAATAAGAACCAATAAAAGAGGAATGGGAAATCCCTATATGTAGATCAATGTTGGCAAGTTTAAGATGGGTGAACTTCATGCTGCCTGGAGAATCCTGGGAATTGAAGTCCATGCATCTTAAACTTGCCAAGGTTGAGAAGCACGGGGCTAGAGCTTAGGATTTTCCATTCCTGTTTTATTTAGAGTTTGGTGCAATTAAATAAATCAGTTGTGGTTTCCTTAACAAATAGCGATTAAAGTGACATGGCTGAGAAGGATCAAACCACTCAGAATGGAGGGTGAAGCTGATAGAATTGGCAGGGATGCCTTAATGCAGTGTTTCCCAAACTTGACAATTTTAAGGCATGAGGACTTCAACTCCCAGAATTCCACAGCCAGCAACGCTGGCTGTGGAATTCTGGGAGTTGAAGTCCACATGCCTTAAAATTGTCAAGTTTGGGAAACACTGCCTTAATGGAAGAAAAAACTTTGACAATTTTTATTTCTACTTGGAAACCATTTCTGGACTTTTTGTGAGAAATTGAAATTAAAAGTTGATTTTGGGCTTTGATGATTAGATATAAGATTATGGAAATAATGTAGACAAATGTTAGTCTTACATTAAGAGTTTGATGTATTTTTTACTTATATCTGTACCAAGGAAAGTTGGAAGTCATTTCTATTTGTCCTCTTTTCCTTCCTTCCTTCCTTCCTTCCTTCCTTCCTTCCTTCCTTCCTTCCTTCCTTCCTTCCTTCCTTCCTCCCTCCCTCCCTTCTTTCTTTCTTTCTTTCTTTCTTGCACTTTCGCTCTTTTTCTTTCCTGAGCTTTTTTTCCCCAAATCTGTTTTTTATTTGTTTATCCTTTAGCTTTTTTGATGTATGAAGGATCAAAGACTCAGCCATTATAATTTTACATTTACAGAAATCATATCAAAAGTTAGAATGAAAGGGTTTATTTTGATTGGTGTCTCTATAGCCTCAGGTAGAGAAAGGCTATTCTGCACCCCTCACTCAAATGTTCTTTAAAATACAGAGTTTCCCAGCATTCCTTTAGGACAGTGTTTCTCAACCTTGACAATTTTAAGGCATGTGGACTTCAACTCCCAGAATTCCACAGCCAGCAATGCTGGCTGTGGAATTCTGGGAGTTGAAGTCCACATGCCTTAAAATTGTCAAGGTTGAGAAACACTGCTTTAGGAGCCTCCAGCATGCAAATTGTGGTTACCCATCCTAAAATGAATCCTCTTTAATCGGAGCTTCAAAATTTGCTGTTTGCTGGAAAGATGTGTAGCTAAAGGTCAGTCTACATCTGACTCTGGGGATATTTCTTCATTGGGTGGAGCTTTGAAGAGATTTAATGTGAGATTTAATTAGATAGCTTATATTAATGCTATCTAATATACTGGAGATCACCACTGCATACAGTAGAATATTTCACTGGCATTCCATAATGAGTGGAATTATATCGATTATGGCGCAGCCGTGATGACAGCCGTGGTGGTGTGGTGGTTAGAATGCAGTATTGCAGGCTAATTCTGCTGACTGCCAGCAGTTCGATCCTGACCGGTTCAAGGTTGACTCAGCCTTCCATTGTTCCAAGGTCGGTAAAATGAGGACCCAGATTGTTGGGGGCAATGTGCTGACTCTGTAAACTGCTTAGAGAGGGCTGTAAAGCACCATGAAGCGGTATATAAATATAAGTACTATTGCTAATTGCTATTATTATCCATTCAACAGCTTTTCAAAAACTTAGTTCCTTAGGAAGCAAAAAAAAAAAAAAGTGAAGGCTACAAGGGAAATAACTGATTTGGATTAAGAAAAGAGAACACCTGCCATTTCTTTTCCACTTGTACATGAGTAAAATTTTGCCAATGTTATGTAACTTAAATCATGATTTGCGCACCCTTGGATTTGAAGCTGTAACTGTTTGCTCAAGAAACAAGGGAGAAAAAGACGGGCAGTGAAGGGAAATTGCCCTGAATCTTAGGAATCAACTGTCCCGGGCCTTTCACCACTCTGTTACAAGTGCTTTGTATTCTGATCTCATGAGATAGGGATATTAAACTTCATTTATCAGACAGCATTAAACACATATCATTTCAAGGTCTTCTTAATGCCCAGGTGGGTTTTACAGGGTTACAGGGAAGACAGGTGGGATGGGCTTTGATTCATAGTATCGTGGAAAGACAAATACAGATGCTGTATTGTTGGCAGCTGCTGGTTGCTTCCCATGAGGGAAATTATAAAATGGCAAAAAATAAAGATAAAATACAAGGAAGTTGTGGTGTAGCTGATGCAGACAGTTCCTCTTCCCTTGTGATTGAATCTTGGTAATTCATAATACTCTGTGACCTCTTTGGATCAAGTTGCACCAGGCTTGGCTAACAGCCAAAGAGTATTTTAGGATTTTAAGTAGCTGTGAATTGAGAAGTTAACAACCATTAAGGTGAATAGGACAGTCTGTGTTGAGCAGGCTAGATTAAACAATCTATGGAAACATGCAGACTAACAGAGATTTGTGGGCAGAATCCATCTATCTTTTTGGCAGGAAACTATACTGGCATGAAATTTGCTGCCCCGTTTTTCAGTCCCAATGTGCTTTTATTGTATCTCTCCCAATGGGGCTGCCCTGATTTCCGTTTGTGATGGTTGATTCCTCTGGTTTTGCTACCCCCTCTGTTCAGAGCCAGTGAGGAAAAACTCCTCCATAAGGAATCAGCCAGACTTGTCTTTCATCCTGTACCCCATTCTGTCATAGCCCAAAGTGAATAATGAAGAAACATACAAATCAGAGTCTTAGAAGAAGCTGAGTCATAAACTTTACTTTGATGTAGGATTTATTTCCGTTTCCTTTCTTTACATAGGTAACAAATATTGAATTCCAGAAGCTTCCTATTGGCCTGGCTGGAGTGAAGGGCAGGTTGATCACATTATTAAGAATTTTGTCTTAACTGGCAAGGCCCATAACATGAATGCACCTCCAGTTCAAGTGACTGTCCAATCTACTGCAATCATATGATTCTCATAAGTCATTGTTTATCTATACTACCTGTAGATATGTATACCTGTGGAAAGTTGCAGTCTGCATGCCCCTGAATGGAATAGTCAGAGGAACACACAAACATGCAGGTCTGCACTCTGTGTAAATGTGAAAAACCCTTTACATTGTGCTGCTATAATATGTCCAGCTTGTTTGGGAGCCAAGTAGAATGAAGATCACAGTAAGGTTTAAGTCAGTGAAGACTGGATTGACTTAGAAAGTTAGTCAAATGGATGAATGAATAAATGGATGAATGAGGAACATTAGCATTGAAAGGGAACATGATGAAAGAACAGTGGGGAAAAAGTCAAAAACTGTCTCTTTGATCACTTGATCTTGACTCTTATATAGGTAGTCCTCTCTAATGGCCACAATTGAGC
The DNA here is from genome assembly GCF_016545835.1 of Crotalus tigris. Lineage (NCBI taxonomy): Eukaryota > Metazoa > Chordata > Lepidosauria > Squamata > Viperidae > Crotalus > Crotalus tigris. The sequence continues at coordinate 301,741 of NW_024097440.1, forward strand.
CCAACATGTAGAAAGAAATAATACTTACAGTATTTCTTTCTTAGGCCAGTAGCACCCTTTAACAACAAAGTATGGACTAATTGTTAGATTCTAGCCCAGGGGTAGGCAGCCTTGGCTCTTTTATGACTTGTGGACTTCAACTCCCAGAATTCCTGAGCCAGCCATGCTGAGGGGAAAGGGAGAGTTTCCAAGCTGAGCCATGCTGGCTCAGGAATTCTGGGAGTTGAAGTCCATGAGTCATAAAAGAGCCAAGGTTGCCTACCCCTGTTTTAGCCCTATAATACAGATAACCCTCAATTTGCAACAGTTCTTTTAGTGACCATTCAAAGTTACAATGGCACTGAAAAAGTGACTTATGACTGTTTTTCACACTTTCAACCAATGCAGCATCCTCATGGTAAAGTGGTCAAAATTCAGACACCTGACAACTGATTCATATTTATGACAGTTGCAGTGTTCCAGGGTCCTGTGATCACACTATGCAACCATATGACAAGCAAAGTCAGTGGGGAAGCCAGATTCACTTTACAACCATGTTACTAACTTAACAACTACAGTGATTCACTTAACAACTGTGGCAAGCAGTATCATTAAATGATGCACAATTCACTTAAAAATTATCTCACTTAGCAGTAAAAATTTGGGCTCAGTTATTATCAGAAGTTGAGGACTACCTGTATCATCTTAGGCCCCTTTATGCATTTTATAAGTTGATCAGTCAGTTAATATATAGTTTATATTGTTTGTACCAGCTTTTGATTTTAATTCATTTGGTTCTGCTTCTGTATTATGCTACATTTAAAAAAAGATAACCCCAAGAAAATGTGTAAATGTAAAATATATTTTTAAAATGTATTTTAATTTTTGTCTCAAAGTATGCTAAAAATATTTTGAAACATATAGAGGCAAAAACTGTGCTGCAGAATTTGAAAACATTGAGGGATAACTTTGTTTGGACCCATAGTCTGGATGATACAAAATGCCCCTTAAATAACCTTGCTCCATTCGTGATCTCTGATTCACAAGAGAATTGGGACATCACTCAGACAACAAAGGCCAACAAAGTATGCTTGGGAGCATGACCTCAGCATGTTTTATCACTTGGTTTCTCAGCCCTTGAAGTTCCTTTTTGAAATTGCTACAGTTGTGTTCTGCTTCCAGGTTAAAAGGATTGAAGCAGTTCCAGGTTGAAAGGATTGAATGGTGACATCACTGTTGCTTGGGGAATACCCAGTTGGGGACTTCTTTCACGTTCCTTTAAGTTGCCCACCAAAGTGGGTACCCATTTATCTACTTGCAGTTGTCTGCTTTTGAACTTCTGGGTTGGCGGGAGCTGGAACTTATGACAGGAGCTCATCCCATCCCAGGGCAGCAATTTGGGTCTCAAAACATGAGCCTGCTGATTGTCAGCCCAATGTCCTAACCTCATGAGCCACTGCGCCCCCTCTTTTTTGAAAGACATGGTAGATGACAAGATGCCCCTTCATTTGAGTGAATCCCCATCTGCTTCCCAGGAATAATAAAATCAGATTCTCCTTCTGAGGTTGGAAAGCTCCAGCCTCAGAAAGAGAAGTCTTATATTGGTTCCTCCTTCCTGACCTTTATGGAAACACCAACACCCTCTTCTTCTTGATGCTGGACTTCCATGAATCAGAATCACGGAATTAATAGGATAAGGAAAAATCTGAATCTGAAGAATTCTAAGTCCTGCACCATGCTTCTAGTGGAGAGAAAAAGTGAGAAACTCCCTTTTGTTAGGATAGTACTTGTACCTGTACGTCTTCGTTGCCTGCTCTTTGGGCTTTTTGCAGCTTAAATATGGTACCTGTCAATGCTGCAAATATTGTATATTCTTGCTTTTGACAATATGTCTGGTAATTATGGGGTTAATACAGAGCAGAAGGGGGGTTGGGAGTAAAGTCGGGGAAAGAAAGAGGAAGAAAACATTTGACCTTCACACTAATTGGATAATGTGAGATATAATGGCTAATTTAGGGAGGGAACATGCTGATAATTTAACTGCTTAGAGGAAGAGAACTTAAATCCTAGCATCCCTCCATTGTGCCTATCCAGCATTTTGTAACAATAATAAAGGAAATTTTGTAATTTTGTAATAGGGAGATTAGTATAGATCAGGGGTGTCAAACTGCCAGCCTACAGGCCGGATGCATCATAGCAAAACCACACCTACTCCATTGCTGGCAATGGCAAAAAAAAGTCACGCTACATCGCGGCATGTCACGTGACATTGCAAGTGTGATACCCCTGGTATAGAAGGCAGAAATGAATAACAGGAATGAATGATAGCTGCCCATTGTATCAGTGAAATAGGCAGCATAGAAAATGATGTATAAATAAACAAACAAATGTCACTTGTTCTTGAGCTTAGCAACGATACAACTTTTTAAACAAAACTTTGGAGCGTTCTGGATTGCAGAATAAGCGAAGTGCCAAGAGAATTTCCCAAAGGAATGAATTCCAAGAATAGCTCTGGAGATTATACAGTATAGGCATCATCATCTGGTTCTTCAGCTGAAAAAGCTCAGAGAATAATTTACAGATCTGCCCACCAAGGAAGAACACGAGAAAGGGAGGAAAAACAAAAGAGCCCCTTAAACAATGGTTACTGTGAATTCTGAAAGCCATTTAGCAAGAGAGCAAGGCAGATGTATTTCACACTTGACAGAGTGGCCCAGTGGTGGGATTCAGCCAGTTCGCACCACTTTGGCAGAACCAGTAACTAATTTTTTGTGGCCCAGGCCCAGAATGGACTTCCGGAAGCAGAATCCACACAGAGAACCGGTTGTTCACATATTTAAATCCCACCACTGGCATGGCCCCATTTTTCATCTCTCCCTGATTGAGGCCAAAAGTGAGATGAGGAAGAACTGGAGGTTGTTGGTATTTTCAAAAAACCTTTAGAATGACTCTTTCCCTTTTGCTCTGTAACCTGCACAATAGTTGCAGTTCAGCGAGAGAAATGGAGCTAAGGGTGTTGCTAGGATATTATTCACAAAATTTCCTAGCAATCTTTTTGGTTAAGTTGTCTGATGCTCATTTAGTTAGGGCTGAAAATCCCTATGCTGGTCATTCTGAAAAAAAAATCAACATCCATCTCTTTACATTTGCATCTTCTTCATACTCTTTGACTCCAACATTGTGCTTCCTTTCTCTTCCAATTCTAACATGCTTAACCTCATCCTCACCATTAGAGACTCCAGGCTAATCTCCAACTCACCACAACCACTTGAACTTCTTCATCTCAAACTAAACTGCCTCCATTTCCCACAAAGAATATTGTAATTATATGAGTAAGACAGGCAATATTCCAACTTGGATCTGTAAGCAACCAAGATCATAATAGCCAAGATGGACAAGGACTGAAACTACATGTTTCAAATCTCAGAAACTGAAAAAAGATCCTCTAATCATGACACAGTCAGTGCTCTGGATCTCTCCCTTGATACTGCTGCAAGTGTAGCATCAAACTCTACATGGATATGAGTAATTGACAATTGATGGAATAATTGCCAAACCAGTACTTCACAGTTTGAAGTTGTTCAAGTAGATGATAACTTTAGCTTCCAATGGAAAAGAACTATTAAACCCCTTTTCTTCCATGTTGTTTCTTCTTTGCTACATATGTAGATCAATATTGTGCTCTCACTTCTATTTCAAGTTTTCAACTTTTGGGCCATCTGACCTGTAGCAGTCATAATAATTTGATCACTCAAAGGTGCTCCAAGAAGCAAAAGACCTTCTAGTTGCCCAAGAGATTGTTTATGGAAAATTATGTTGATGACCCTTTCCATGTTCAATTTAAACATAAAAGAAAAAGTAGTATGCCCATGACAGAAGGATTATGGGACCACCCTCAGCTCCGATGCCCTTTTCTTGACCCAGATGCAGAAATCTGGCCCGAGGAATGATCTTCTCTGTGAGTTAGATCATTAATGAATATTATCCTAAGTTGAACTTGTTAGGGAAGATCTCGGCTTCGGTGAAGCTTCTCCTAAGATGCCAGGGCTGGTGGCAGTTATCTGATCCTTCTGTTATGGAGATCTGGCAAAGAAAGATTACAACAGTTCTAGTAACTGAGTGTAGAGCAGTGGTTCTCAACCTTTTTAATGCCGCAACCCCCAACTGGTCGTAAGTCAAGGACTACTCAACCAGTCGTAAGTCGAGGACTACTCAACTAGTGCAGCACCGTTTGCAGAATGGGACTTTTGGCGGGCTCAGCAGGGCAGAGACAGCCTGGACAATTCCTATTGGCTTTTGAAAGCCAATAGAATTAGACTCTATTCAAGAGAGTTTATTCTATTGGCTTTCAAAAGCCGATAGAATATACTAAGGAGGAAATTGCCTCAGCAATTCAACAATTGAAATTAGGGAAAGCACCGGGTACGGATGGGTTAACAGCTGTTTATTATAAAGCTTTAATGGAGGAGATGATCCAACCATTAAATGATCTTTTTAATGGTATCTTACAGGGTTTAGAGATTCCTCCTTCATGGCGTAGTGCCTTTATATCATTGATTCCAAAGGAGGATCAAGATCTTACTTTACCAAAAAATTATAGGCCTATATCTCTTTTAAACGTGGATTATAAGATATTTGTAAAAATTTTGGTAAATAGGCTTATGAGGGTGGTGCATCATCTTGTGCATAAAGATCAATCAGGGTTTATAACAGGAAGGTATATGAAAAACAATGTTAGACAAATTATTAATCTATTAGAATACTTAGATAAGAACAACCAAGTTCTGCAGGGCTCATATTTTTAGATGCTGAAAAAGCATTTGACCAATTGAATTGGCATTTTATGCTAAGAGTAATGGAAGAAATGAATTTTGGTGAAAACATATTACAAGCCCTTAAGGTAATATATCAAAAACAAACAGCACAACTTATTGTTAATGGAGGTCTTTCGGAGGTTTTCACAATAGAGAAAGGTACTAGACAGGGGTGTCCTTTATCGCCATTGTTGTTTGTTTTAACATTGGAAATATTATTGATCAAAATTCGAGAGTCTCAGGAAATTAAAGGAATATATGTTAATAAAAAAGAATATAAGTTAAGAGCTTTTGCGGATGACTTGGTTGTTACTTTGTCGCAACCTGATTATTCTGTAGTAAACTTATTACAGTTGATTCATCATTATGGCTTGGTCTCGGGTTTCAAGATTAATGTAAATAAGACCAAAATTTTACCTAAAAATATGTCTAGTCAGGAGAAGCAGATTTTGACTAACCTGACGGGTTTTGAGATTGTTAATAAGGTAAAATATTTGGGGGTGATGTTGTCTGTTTCTAATGTAAAATTATTTAAAAATAATTATGAAAGGTTGTGGGTCAGGGTACAGAAGGACTTGAAGAACTGGGAAAAGTTGCAATTATCCCTCATGGGAAGAATTGCAGTGATAAAAATGAATATTTTACCCAAGTTTCTTTTTCTGTTTCAAATGTTACCAATTTTGAAAAATGAGATTAATTTAAATGAGTGGCAGAAGGGTCTTAATAAATTTATCTGGGCAGGGAAAAAGCCAAGGGTTAAGTTTAAAATTATGCAAGACTTCCGTGAGAGGGGTGGACTTAAGGTACCAAATTTGAAATTATATTATGATGCGGTGGTTTTAACACTAATCAGTGATTGGGTAAATTTGACAAACTCTGAGATACTTTATCTAGAGGGATGGGACTTACTTTATGGGTGGCATGCCTATTTAATATTCAATAAAAAAATGGATTGGGCTTTTAAATCTCATATCTTAAGAATCTCTTTACTTAGGATTTGGAGAAAATATTATAAAAGTGATTTCAAAGTACCATTATGGGCTATACCTTGGCATGCGATAGAAGCAATAAAAAGAGGGGTTAAAATGGATATGGTGTCTTACAGACAGTTACTTAAATGGGATGGACAAAACTGGCAATTAAAATCACGGGAAGAGTTAGCACAAGAAAACTTTATTTATTCTTGGTTCCAATATAGGCAATTACTAGACAGATGGAAGATGGATTGTAAGGTGGGTTTTCTTAGAGAAGATGAAAATCTTATTAAGCAAGTGAAGGATTCAAGACAAACCCACATTAAGAGAATTTATGCGGTTTTAGTTGAATTGGATTCAGAAACGGAACTAATTAAAGATTGTATGATAAGATGGGCGCAGAATTTTGGTGAGCCAGTCTCATTGGACACCTGGGAAAAAATTTGGGTGAGAAATGTCAAATTTACACAAGCACAGAACTTAAGGGAGAATTTTTATAAAATGTTTTATAGATGGCACCTTGATCCACAAAAAATGTCTTATATGTACCCTGACGTGCAACCCAAATGTTGGAGATGTGGTTATAAGGAGGCTTCCTATTATCATATTTGGTGGTCATGCAGAGAGATAAAAGCATTTTGGATCAAAATATGGTGGAATATCCAGAGAATTTTTAGAAGGAGGGTAAAATTTACTCCGCAATTATTTTTGTTAGGTATTGTTACAGATTGTGATACAAAGGAGGTTGTATTGATGTTAAATTTGATTACAGCCGCTAGGCTGTTAGTAGGACAATATTGGAAGAAGGAATCCTTGCCTACATTGCAGGAATGGTTTCTTAAAGTAGCTTATCTGGCGGAAATGGCAAAGATCTCGGCTTTCTTAAAGCAACAAACGCAAGAGAAGTTTTTTGCTGTTTGGGATAAATGGATAAAATTTATACAATTTAGATTGGGTATACAAAAATATTATATAGTTTTTTCATAAGTTTTATTTTTATATATATTATAGATAATCTTTTTATATATATAAATATAAAGTTCTTAATTTAATTTTTATTTTTACTTTTTAAGCCTATATTCTGCTCTGGGAAGCTCAGGGGGGGGGAAGGGAGGGGGGGGGTTTTGGGGAGGGGTGGGGTTTTTTTTTTTTTTTATATATGTATTGTTTAGTTTTATTTTTTTGTATATGTAGTCTCTTGTTTTGTATTCTTTTTTCTTTTTTGTAAAATTTATAAAACTTTTAATAATAAAAAAAAAAAAGCCGATAGAATAAAAGGGAGTAGCACAGCTAAGGAAAAGGGGAAAAAAATGGCAGACTGCGTTGTTTGGTGACCCCCGTGAAATGGTTGTTCAACCCCAAATGGGGTCCCGACCCACAGGTTGAGAACCACTGGTGTAGAGGAAGTGCTGGCAAAGAGAAGATTGTGGGGGTTCTTGGAAGCAAGTGCAACAGAAGAACAACTGGAATAGCAAAAACATAGCCTTGGGGTGTCAGTTTTGACATAGATCCAGAGTTGGGACCCTTAGGCAAGAGCTGTTGGCTACTTTAAAATTCCTGTTATAAATAGGAACAATTAACAATAACTTTAAGTTGTTATGTGAGTGGACTGGGTATGACAGAAACCAATCTCATAAAGATATGGCTGAAAAGATGATGACCAGGGCATGTTTGTGGCAGAGGAATAGATCTGAGAGATGCTGTTTTGATTAGCTATAATTCTGTTGCTCTGGTACACACTCACTCAGACAATGGCAATTCCATTAAGGCTGCTAGGGTCCTTTCCTATAGGAATAAATGGAGTCGTGCAAAATGGGGTCCACCAAAAGGCATTTGTTGAGGCCCCTTGGAACTTAGAGAGGACCCTGTACTGGACAACTTTGTGGAATAAACCTTCTAGAATTACTGTCAAAATGCCGTGAAGAGCAAGACTGCTCTGATTCATCCTACCACTCCTGGTACAGGCTATGGTCTGGTGAGGAACCACACTGGGTTACCAGCAAACAAACATCTAAGGGAGAAGAAGGAAAAATGCAGTCCTCGCTCTGAACAAATTGTTTTTCCTTTAAGTGTGTCTATACGTAACCACACTGCTTACAGCTCAGCTTTTAGATTTATGCAGACAGACAAAAATCAACATCAATTTGTTGGTAGGGGGAAAAGAGGGTGTGCGTATTGTAAAATAAATGAATCTTCAGCCAAGTCAACACATTTTACTAGAGTAGGGCAATGGAGTTTGTGGTAAAAGTCAAAACTACGTTATTCCCCCCACTTTCAGTAAAGCCTTTAATGTTCCACAAAGCCAGTAAGAAAAATAAAAACAGTCTGTCTGGGTCTAAAACTATGAGTGTCATCTGTAACTCTATCCTTTCATGGATGTGGTCCTTCTGCTTAGGAAACAGCAGGATTATATGCAAGAATTCTAACATATTCCACTGTCAGAGACCTGTTCAAAATAGTTCATACATCTGGCAGATGTCTTATGCAATTTTAACATGGATACGTTGACTCTAACCTGAAATTTTTAAACATTGTGAATTCATGCTTCATAAAAAACCAAGCTATATTTTATTGTGTCAACCATATGACTGACATATGATAAAGAACCAGTTGGGTCTAGTGGTTAAGGAACCAGACTAGAAACCAGGAGACTATGAGTTCTAGTGCCATTTTAGGCATGAAAGCCAGCTGGGTGATCTGGGCCAGTTGCTCAGTCCAACCTACCTCACGACTAGTTGTTGATGTGGGGAAGTTAGGAGGAGGAAGGAGTGTTAGGTATGTTCCCCGCCTTGAGCTGTTTCTACAAAAATAATAAAACTGGGTTAATAAACAAACAAATGCTTCTAACACAGGTGTGAGGGATTTGTAGTACCACAAAAGTAGCACCTTTTCATTGTTCACTGTTATGCTGTGAGCCTTTGTTTCATTCCTGGTATTGTAACATAAGAGGATATATTTCTTTCTATTAAACATTGGAGAACCTCAGTTGGAAGAACCCAATTTGAAACATCTACATCTCAAGTCCCACGAAAGGATATGAGCAACATTCAGAAACAAGATTTTCCTGTGCATGTCAATGAATAGGGTCTGTTCATAAATAGCTTAGTCCCACTAGTAAAAAAAAAAAACTGTTATATTTCAGACCAACAGAGTTTTGAAATTAGATGTAATATTTAAGGAGGCAGACATCAAAGTATATGGAGAAAGAACTGAGTTCAAATTTCTGTCTCTCCATTGATGCTCACCAGTTACTTTGGTCCTATCACATCTCTGGACAGAAGTCATTTTTGAAAGATAATGTGTGCTTGGGAAAAGAATCAAAATAGTTCCCAAGGCTCAAGAGAAGTATAAAGTGATTGAAAGGATCTCATATATTTTGGATACTTACTGAATACTTGAATTGGGAGAGTATTATCATCCAAAATGTTAGGAGAACACTTTTTTATCTTCTCCTGATTTAGGATATGTTGCATCTCAAGCTTAGCCAAATAAGGTTGTCACTGTTCAAAGGTCACCTCTCTACAAGTACAGATCCATCTTTCCATGTTTCCCTAAAAAAAAAAAAAAATCTATCAGTCACAAAATTAGAATCTTGCTAATAGAAATTAGCACATTTGGTTTTTTTTTTTAAAAAAAAATGCAGACTAATGGGGAAAAAGAGCAGAAAAGATGCATGACTGAATACATGTGAAACTGACATGAACTGGGGGAAAAAGGCTGATTCAACTATCCATATTCTTGTGCATTTTTAAAATAGCTGAACTGAGACCATGACACCACTTCCCACCAGAGGCCTGATTAGAATTCTGTCTCTGTCTCTGTTTTTATTTTTATTAGGAGAAATACTAATGTAGTTTGAGTCTAGTAGACTCCTTTGAAGCTTTTGATGATAGATTTTCAAAAGGAAAAAAAATCCATAGCTTAGCTGAGATTTGGATCTCCTGGTTTCTTTTACTCTACTTTCTTCTTGTTTATTTCTTATGCTTCTAGTCAGGGATGGGGTGCAGCATTTGGGATAGGCATTAAATCAAGAATTAGACTACAATAACTTAAGATCGGCTGGTGTTGGCCAAAAGCATGAGGCAGGCCTGCAGAGATTCTTTTCCATTAGGTGGGATTGAGTAAATATTTCATCTTCTTTGACTGTTTATGGTTGATTTATTAGTACATTCCATGCTTGCTCGCAATCTTGAAACCAGCACAATGCATAAACTTGCCGTTTCTTGAACATTAATGACGTTAAAGAGGACTGCATTGCCCCTCATTAAAACATGACACATTATGTTGTCAAACTGTGGCTCCCGGTATAATTCATTCAGATTGCAGCACATGTCTGTCCTTGCCATTTGCAGCCAGAATCTCCTCTGTGAATATTTTAAGAAAATTGGATGGAAAGGTAGGAAGGAAAAGAGACTGTTTGGGATTGCCAATTGGTTAAAAATGCGAACCAGAAGTGGAGTTCAGGAGGAGAGGCAGTTGATAAAGTTAGTTGGCCATGTGCGTCAGATAAAATCTAATTCGATACCAAAAAGTTACTATTGCTCATCCCTTTCTAATATCCTACATGCAGCTGTACATCTATTGCATCAGTCCAATGATTAAAATTGCCCCCAGTTAATCAAAAACAGCCGTCCTGATTGGTCTATTGATCAAGCCAACTACATCTATAGGTAACTGAGAATTAAATTGATGTTGTTCCAAAATAAACTATTGTTCTTAACATCACTCTTGAACTCAGTGGGGCCTAGTCCTGCATAAATATGCTTTGAGGCATCTGGACCCCTTGAAAGGAACACTTGGCATACCCCAGTTAAATCCTGGAGCATTGTACCTCCCTGGTTTACTCCATCTTAGATCCAGTCTAAGGAGATCTGGGTGACTACAGGTAGTCCCAGTGGTGGGATTCAAATATGTGAACAACTGGTTCTCTGTGTGGATGCCACTTCTGGAAGTCTGGGCCTGGGCCTGGGCAACAAAAAATTAGCTACCGGTTCTGCTGACGTGGTGCGAACTTGCTGAATCCCACCACTGGGTAGTCCTCAAATTACAACGGTAACCGAGCCTGCAGTTTCAGTCGTAAGTCATACTGATCATAAAACAGGTCACCACATGACCATGCCTGATTTTACAACTTTTTTGTGGCAGTCATTAAGTGAATGTTACGCTGGTTAAGCAAACCCATTCTTCTTTGTGAGGTTTTTTTTGCAGGAAACCAGAAGTAAACAGCACTTTCAAGCAAAAAATGTATTGTAAATGCCAGCTATAAATGTGACTAGTTGCTGAGCACCCAAAATGCAGTCCCATGACTACTAAGTGTATAATAAGTCATAAGTCTAGGATTACCTGTAAATGCAGGAAAGAAAGCAGATCAGAAAAGCAACAGAGAGTGCTTCCAGATTAAGTGTTGGGATGAGCAACAATCATTCACAGAATTTCCCAGGGAGGGTAATCCTTATCATAATGTTATTTAGTTTGAATTAATTTGTCCTGATTTTAAAATTGTTTGACATCAGAGGGATGAAAAGATGTATCAGTTCATCTCAATCAGGCCAATTTTATTCTTTCCATTATAGCAAAACTGTCTTCCCAGCAGTGAACAAGGGAGCATCATATTTTCTGTTAGGCATGTCAAAATTTTTGCTGCAGATGTTACAGTTAAAACTTTTTTTTTTCCACTTTCAGCACACTGAGGCAGGGTTAATGCTAACAGAGATGGAGTCTGGCTATGTAATCTTTTAAATTATAGTGATGTTATTGACAATATGAAAAAAGATTTAATTATTTTTCATTGTTATGCTTTGGGAGTGTCTAGTGCTTCCTGGAATCACACAGAAAAATGCAAGTGCCTCCATCACATGGAACATCTTAACAAATATCAGCTTTCCCTCTGTCCTTAAATAAAACAGCACATTTATCTCTCAATATTTAAACTCTATTTTTAATGATTCAACAATTCTCGAACTATGTTTAGCTTTAACCCACCTGTCATTTTCTTTTGTTAGTTGGGTCTAATAAGGAGAAAAGAAAATTTCTGCAATTATATGTAGCAAAGATTTGGGCTGTCATCCAGGAAAATATTATTTTTATATCCAGGCTGATTTCTACAGGAATGATTCTTAGATTCTGAAATAATAATAAATAATAACTTAGTATTAAAAGCTTAAACATTATAGATCTGAGGCATAGACTACATAAAAACATACACTTAAATTTTAGAAGAATGTGATTTTTAGTTCTTTCTTATTATTCTCCCTTTCCAGTTTTATGAATGAAAATTTTGCTAAATATTTTATCCCATCAGGAATCAGAAAACTTGTAGGATTGTAACTGATCTTCTATTGTCCACTGTTCATCCTTAATTTGTATTGTCAATTTACTAACTTGGATCCTAAATTTGTCAGACTTAGAATAGCCATGTAGAAATGAATGGGGTGTTAGTCACAAATACCTCTTAATCTCACTGGATTCGTTATAAGTAAGGCAAAATAACAAAAAGAAAACACACATTTTTATTTAGCTGTTGCATAAATTACTATGATAGCTGTAGACTGATGCATGCCAAGTTATTTAGTGTTTCATGTCACATTGCTCATGACTGCTGTCTGGTTTTTTCCACCAGCACTTTCCCCATCTCAGCGTGGGCAGGATTTAATGATTACCCAGGAACACAAAATAGCATCACTTCACTTTGGCATGGTGTGTGTGGGAAGAAGGACGAGGCGAACATGGAAACAAATGAGGGCTGTTCATTGACACAAACCTATCTGTTAAATATGCTCAAGGTTAGAACTGGTGACTGGGATGGTACTGATGCAATAGCAGTATGGAGGAAAAGAGCATGGGTGGCTGGATTTATGTGCAATTTATTGCTTTTAAGTAGAAAGCACCAGTGTAAAATCCATCTAATTCAAAATAAAGGTATTGCTGTTCCAATGAATTGCTTCCAGACTTGTCCATTAACATTAAGTGTGGTATGAAGCAATAGGTTAGCATCAGGTTGGTAACCTAGCAATAGGCTAGCATTAGTGTTAGTGTCTCTGAAAAAATATAGTTTAGTAAGCTGTAATAATGCTATGCACGTTAGTAATAATGTGCATAGCAACCACGAAACATAGGAAGTTCTCAAATTACAGCTACTTGTTTAGTGACCACTCGAAGTTACAATGGCATTGAAAAAAGTGACTTATGACTGTTTTTCATACTTATGACTGTTGCAGCATCCCCATGATCACATGATCAAATTTCAGATGCTTGACAACTGGCATTTATGACCGATGTAGCCTCCTGGGTTCACCTTTTGTGACTTTCTAACAAGCAAAGGCAATGGGGAAGCCAGATTCACTTAACAACCATGTAACTAACTTAACAACTGCAGTGATTCACTTAACAACTGTGACAAGAAAGGTCGTAAAATGGGGCAAAACTCAATTAACACCTGATCTTGCTTACCAAGAGAAATTTTGGGCTCAGTTGTGGTTGTAAGTCGAGGACTACCTGGAGTAAGCTGGGCTAATTGGGAATAATATGCATAGCAACTATGAAACAATTTTCATCGACTACTAGCCAACTGCTCCGAGTTTTAATAATTTGTTTCCCAAAATTGATCACTGTATGGTTTTGCTGGGCAATTCTGGGAGACGAATGGATCAGTATTGCTCCCAGTGTAATGAGGCAGTGTTAGGCCCACCATATTTCTTTTCACTTGACACAAATAGTGTTGTGTCCTGAGCCTGCAAAGGCAGGCTCGGGACGTTGCAATGGTCCCGGGTAGTTGCAAGCTGCCTGGGACCAGACTGGCTGGCGCCGGCTTCGCGCACATGCGTGAGGCGGGGAAGCACGCCAAATGTTACCTTTTTGCCCGGGAATGCTATTAAAGGAGTCAGAGAGGCCTGCGAGCCTCAGAGCTGTGATGGAGAGAGAACTACTTCAAATAAAGGGCTGTTGGAATTACAGAATGTGCTGTATTCATTCGCTGTTGACTCAAGGACTCAACACTGGCGACGAGGATGGGATGGCTTACAAAAAACAAAAAGAAGAATTGTAAGCTTACCCAAGAGTCCTGAAGAAAGGAAGACGGCGTTAAACTCAGCACCTGGCCTGCCAGTACAGCATCGCTGGAGGTAAGCTGGCTGATAGACCCCTTCTTAACAGAGAAGCAAAATGGCGAAGATAGGGAGACTGTCTGAATTCGATGTCACGCACCCAGAAAGATGGGTGTCTTATGTTGCCAGGGTAGAAAATTACCTTAGAGTAAATCAAGTAAGAGAAGATGGCTTGAAGGCCACTACTTTGCTGTGTGTCTGTGATCAAGATGCATTTGAAATTGCTGAAAATTTGGCAGCCCCTGCTCCTCTTGAATCTGTCACTTATACAGATTTAAAAAAATTATTGAAGGAACATTTTCAGCCCAAGTTGTCTGTTATTGCATGGAGACATACTTTTGAACAGAGGGATCAAAGAGCTGGTGAATCAGCTAAAGAATACATTGCAGCCTTACGAAGAGCAGCTAAGCCTTGTGATTTTAAAGACTTAGAAGAAAGGTTGAGAGACCGAGTTGTATGTGGGCTTAGGAACAGAGACTTGCAACAGAGACTCTTTGCAAAGGAGGACATTTCATTCCAAGATGCCTTGAGAGAGGTCACTGCAGAAGAGGCAGCAGGTGGGGCAGGAACAACCCAGAAGCCGTCTCCGTGCACCATGAGGGAGTCCAGGAGAGCTCGGAAGAAGATCCTGAAGATGAGGTGGATCATCTTTACCCAGCCAAAGAAAGAAAACAGAAGGAAGGCAAAGAAAAGTCTTCAGCTGTACCCAAGTGCTTCGGGTGTGGAGGTCACCACAGGAGGACCGACTGCAGGTTCCGTTCTGCAATCTGTAGGGCATGTGGAAAGCAAGGCCACATGGCAGCTGTGTGAATGGGCCGTCAGAAGGTACAACCCCGAGAAGAATTGCGCCTGAAAGGTACCAGGGTCCCCAGCCAAAATAGGGTGGGTTTCTGTGCATCACGTAGAAGCATTTATAGGACAGGCATATACAAGCCACTTAAAAAGAAACTGTCACTTAAGGTGAAGTTGCAAGGAGTTCCATTAGTTATGGAACTGGACACTGGGTCTGCACTTTCAATTATTTCCATTCACACTTTCAGAAAGATTTGCTCTAGCAGTGGGTTCCAGGCCAAGCTTAGGCCATCCAATATAGTCTTAACGGACTTCCAAAATTCCAAGGTGTGTGTTAAGGGGGAGGCCACCCTTAATGTACAATACAAGGATTTTGAAGGTCCATTAGATGTATTGGTAGTTGGGGGTGAACGCACGAGTCTCATTGGACTCAATTGGTTTGAGGCCTTGGGAATACAAGTTACAGGGCTTCACAGTTTGCAAACATTAGGTCTACAGGAAGTCTGCAAAGAATTTGCAGATGTCTTCAGCCCTCAGTTGGGAGCATACAAAGGCCCCCCAGTTTCCTTGAAACTGGACCCCACTGTCACTCCTATCAGAGTAAAGGCAAGGAGAGTACCCTTTGCTTTGAAAGGGAAAATTGATGCTGAATTGGACAAATTGATTCAGCAAGGTGTCTTAGAACCTGTTGACTCAAGTCCTTGGGAAACTCCCATAGTCACGCCTTTCAAGGCTAATGGGGACATTCGCATCTGTGCAGATTACAAATGCACTCTAAACAAGCATTGCAACAGCATGCATATCCTGTACCTGTAGTCAGCCACATTTTGGCCTCCCTCAAAGGGGGGCGTGTTTTTGCAAAGCTGGATTTAGCACAGGCTTATCAATAGTTACCTGTTGATGAAGCTGCTGCTGAAGCACAAACTATTGTAACTCATAGAGGGGCATTCAAAGTCAAAACACTACAATTTGGAGTAAATGTAGCTCCTGGAATTTTCCAAAGTGTAATGGAAAACACCCTGAGAAGTATACCAGGGGTTTGCCCCTATTTTGATGATGTCCTAATAGCAGGAGAATCCACTCAAAATTTAGCTGAGAGATTGAGGGCTGTTCTGCTGCGTTTCAGGAAAACAGGCCTCAAGCTTAAAAAGGACAAATGCAAAATTGGAGTGTCTTCTACAGATTTCATGGGATTCAGAATAGATGCCAAGGGCATTCACCCTGCTGAGTCTAAATTAAAGGCTATCCTGCAGGCTCCTAGGCCTAAATCTAAATCTGAGTTACAAGCTTTTCTGGGCCTCTTGAACTTTTACAATGCATTCATACCTAATAAACCTAATGTAGCTGAGCCACTTCTTCGGCTCTTGGACAAACAGGCAGTGTGGCAGTGGTCACAAGCACATGAAGAAAGCTTCAATGAGGTCAAGGCCTTACTTACATCAAATGATGTGCTTGCACATTTTAATGAAACTCTTCCTGTGTGCATCGCTTGTGATGCTTCCCCTTATGGGGTGGGAGCTGTACTTAGCCATTTAAGACCTGATGGAACTCAGGTTCCTGTTGCATATTACTCCAGAACTTTGTCTTCTGCTGAGCGAAACTACGCTCAGATAGATAGAGAAGCCTTGGCCATTGTTGCTGGAATTAAAAAATTCCATGATTTTCTATATGGCAGACACTTCACGGTCTACACTGACCATAAGCCTCTGTTGGGGTTGTTTACTACGAACAAACAAACCCCCCATATCATCTCCCCCAGAATGCTGAGATGGTCCATCTTTTTGTCAGCCTATGATTTTTCTTTGGTTCACAAACCTGGCAAGGAAATGGGCCACGCTGATGGCCTTAGTAGATTACCTTTACAAATGGTAGAGGCTGCCCCTGCCATCAACATTCTTTCCATTCAGGTGTTGCCTGAGTCGCCCTTAAATGCCAGGGATGTGGCTGCTGAATCAGCCACGGACCTCACACTCACTCGTGTATTGTCCTGGGTTTTGTCTGGATGGCCAGAGAGTTGTCCAGGTACTGAGTTTCTGGCTTAAGAAGCATGAGTTATCCACTTTTCAGGGTTGTCTGTTGTGGGGCAGCAGAGTTATTATTCCTACCTCAATGAGGCCTAGGGTCTTGGCTTCCCTTCACGAGGGCCATCCTGGCATTGTCAGGATGAAGGCACTTGTGCGCAGCCATTTATGGTGGCCAGGGTTAGACAGGGAAATAGAGGCTCAAGTGCACGGATGCCACTTGTGTCAGCACTCACGCCCGGAAATGCCTCAGGCTCCTGTACATAGATGGGAGGAAACACAGTCACCTTGGTTTAGAGTGCACGTAGATTACGCTGGGCCCTTTCAGGGTCAATTCTTCTTGGTCCTTGTTGACAGCTATTCAAAGTGGCTTGAGGTTGTACCTGTCTCTTCCACCACTTCTGCCAAGACCATTCAAGTACTGAGAGGGATATTTGCTGCAACATGGGCTCCCAGATGTTTTGGTGTCTGACAATGGTCCTCAATTCACTTCTTTCGAGTTTCAAGCTTTCTTACAGGCCAACATGATTCATCATGCCACCTCTGCACCTTTCCACCCCTCCACCAACGGTATGGCTGAACGGATGGTCCGCATCACCAAGGATGCTTTAAAGAAACTGACCTACGGGGACTGGCACCACAGGTTGGAAGACTTTCTTCTTGCTTACCGCACCACACCTTCAACTTCCACTGGGAAGAGCCCAGCTTAACTCCGTTGGGGGCGCAAACTGATCACCAAACTTGACAGGTTGCACCCGGACAGACTGCCTCCTAAGGTCACCCAACCCAGGGCACTGCGGTGTCTGCAAGTGGGTGCCCCCGTGTGGACCCGGAACTATGGGCCCGGTCACTTGTGGGTTCCTGCCGTACTATGCAAGGTTACTGGTCCATTGTCATACGAGGTCTCTTTGGACGATGGTCGTGTCCTTCGGCAGCATATCGATCAGCTGAATACGAGACTGGACTTACCCTCTGCAACTCCTGGGCTTTCTCCGGGGGGGGAGGGGGACCACTATGGGCAAAGGGAAGGGTATTGGCAGCAGCCAGGGCCAGACGGAGAGGCCGAAGACGGCCTGCTCCAAGGTTCTGCAAGTGTTCCAAACAGGAATTCAAGGGAACAAGAAAGCATACAGGCACCATTGCCTACTCCAGCCAGGGAGTCACCCAGGGGGCATACTCATCATTCACAACTACCATTCAGTACTCCAGTCAGAGAGAATAACCGGGAGCATCCTAATAACCCAAACATTGCAAGAGAACTGGCACACAAACAGTCAAGTTGGCCCAGTACTACTACTGCATCCAAAAGGAAGTCTTCACACAGGGAGGTGGTCAGAGAAGCAAATCCCAATTCTGGCACCTCCGGCATAGATTGGGGGGCAACTGAGTATTGGGGCACTGCAGAAACCCCAGACAATCCCGTTACGGGGCTTGGGAGTGAAGGGATACATCCCCTTGATAAGTCCATTATGCACTTGGAGGGCCCTACAGAAATGCCAAACAGTGGCAGGCGTACAGAGGGGCCCAAGAGCCTACAATTAGGCAGGTCAACCAGGTTCATGGGGGAGCAAAGTCCTGGCCTGATGACCC
The DNA here is from genome assembly GCF_016545835.1 of Crotalus tigris. Taxonomy (NCBI): domain Eukaryota; kingdom Metazoa; phylum Chordata; class Lepidosauria; order Squamata; family Viperidae; genus Crotalus; species Crotalus tigris. The sequence goes on from NW_024097440.1 coordinate 320,013, forward strand.
CGGTGGGCAAGCAAGCAGGCCAGGCAACGGGACACAGTTCACGGGGACCACCAGGGTTTGAAAGAGGGGGCAACTCCACTTCATCCTCTGCACAAGAGGAAGTAGGGGGTTCTCAGAATCTAAGGAGGTCACAGAGAGTAAAAAGATCTCCCAAGTATCTTGAGGATTTTGTAACCCTGCTGTCCAAGCAAGGAAAGTGAGAGGGTGCCTACTGTTGTGGAAATGGGAGTGTGAGCGTTGGGTAGTTAATTCCAGAACAATAGCCCAGTACCATTTGGGTGTGGCTATTGCACAGCTGCAATAGATGTGAAGGTTTGGGGTTGGCACACTACGCTCGTGTTGAGGTTGCGTATAACTATCTCTGTAGTTGGTAAGTCTCATTCGGGGGGGAGGGGTGTTGTGTCCTGAGCTTGCAAAGGAGGCTCGGGACGTTGCAATGGTCCCGGGCAGTTGCAAGCTGCCCAGCACCAGACTGGCTGGCACCGGCTTTGCACGCCAAATGTTACCTTTTTGCCCAGGGACGCTATTAAAGGAGTCAGAGAGACCTGCGAGCCTCAGAGCTGTGACGGAGAGAGAACTACATCAAATAAAGGGCTGTTGGAATTACAGAATGTGCTGTATTCATTCGCCGTTGACTCGAGGACTCAACAAATAGCTTGGTGCATTAGTACTTGTTACATAAACTTCATCATTATTCTGGCCTACCGTTCTATTTTTTTCTGAGGCAAAACCACTGCAACTGAGTATTTCAAAATTGCTTGTAAAAATAGACAATAGATAACTGAATTTTATCTTTCTCCCCCAACTATTCAAATTACTGATATCAGAACAAACTCATGGGAGTTGAGCTCTTAGTCAACCCAAGCATAAGACTTTAGTCCTATGACTTTAATGGAAAACCTGTTCTTTTCCTTGCTCTAAATATAGAACATGTATTTGCTCAGACTTGGAAAAAGAAGAGCAAAGTTAGCTTTAAATTGAAATCACTTGACCTAAGCTACAGTACAACACTGAAGTTATTTCCATTGGAATTTACATTAGCCCTGTACGGAAAAATTATCATATATATTTTATCATAGATGAAATATTTATTTGGGTCCATTCTCATTCAGTTTAATGACAAAATGTAACTTTTAAATTTCTTTCACATTAATTTTGTGTTGCTGTTGTTGAAATTCTGTCAGGCCCAAAGAACCAAGAATAACACATGGAGTCACTTCTGAATTTATTTATTTTATTGTTGGTCACTTACAAACAAAATCTTGCCAGACTAAACCAATTATCTGCAATAACTATAGATATACTCTGTGAATTGCTAGAGAGGGTCTTGCTCTCTTCCTGTTTACCAGACATTCCTATCTCCACAGCTCTTCACTCTCTGGGAAACAATCTCTCCCTCCTATAACTCCGACTATATTCCACCACAAATTCCAGTCAATATCCTTGACTTACAACAGTTTGTTTAGTGACCGTTCAAAGTTACAATGGCATTGAAAAAAATGATTTATGACCATTTTTCAGACTTATGACCATTGCAGCATCTTCATGGTCATGTGATCAAAATTCAGATGCTTGGCAACTGACTCATATTTATGACGGTCGCAGTGTCCCAGGATCATGTGATCCTCTTTTGTGATATTCTGACAAGCAAAGTCAAGGGGGAAGCCAGATTCACTTAACATGTTAAGTGATTCACTTAACACTTGTGGCAAGAAAGATCGTAAAATGGGGCAAAACTCATTTAACAACGGTCTTGCTTAGCAACAGAAATTTTGGGCTCAATTGTGGTCATAAGTTGAGGACTATTTGTATATCAGGTGACCTGGCTATGTGTGAATGTTTTGTATCTTAAAAACGTATCCTAGAGATAATGCTATCAAAATTTGCTGGCATATTGATTAAATTTTGGCAATGGGATTTCAGCCCATTATCTTTTAAAAAGTAAATAATAATAATAATAATAATAATAATAATAATAATAATAATAATAATAATAATAATAATAATAATAATAATAATAATAATTTGGAAAAGACCTTGGAGGTCATCGAGTCCAACCCCCTGCTCAGGCAGGAACCCTACACCATTTCGGACAAATGGCTGACCAGGCTGTCTTCTTAAAAACTTCCAGTGTTGGAGCGTTAACCGCTTCTGGAGGCAGGTTGTTCCACTGGTTAATTGTTCTAACTGTCAGGAAGTTTCTCCTTAGTTCTAAGTTGCTTCTCTCCTTGATCAGTTTCCATCTGTTGCTTCCTGTCCTGCCTTCAGGCGCCTTGGAGAATAGCTTGACTCCCTCTTCTTTCTGGCAGCCCCTGAGATACTGGAACACTGCTATCATATCCCCCCTCGTCCTTCTCTTCATTAAACTAGACATACCCAATTCCAGCAACCGTTCCTTATATGTTTTAGCCTCCAGTCCCGTAATCATCTTTGTTGCTCTTCTCTGTACTCTTTCTAGAGTCTCAACATCTTTTTTACATCGTGATGACCAAAACTGTATGCAGTATTCCAAGTGTGGCCTTATCAAGGCATTGTAAAGTGGTATTAATACTTCACGTGATCTTGATTCTATCCCTCTGTTAATGCAGCCCAGCACTGTGTTGGCTTTTTTGGCAGCTGCAGCACACTGCTGGCTCATATTTAAGTGAATGTCCACTAGGACTCCGAGATCCCTCTCACAGTTACTACTATTGAGCAAGATACCCCCTATACTACTTAAATTTAAAATGATTTTAAAATGTACAACTATTTATAGTTATGCATTTTAATCTAGACCACTGACTTGCCAGTTTGTGATTTTTTTTGTATTTTTTTACATGTTTTCTTCATACATCTTAAGCAGCAGAGGTTGAAAAACACTGCTCTGACATGTACAAAAAAATAAAATAAAGTCCCAAACACCAACAAGCAAAATGTGAAGGAAATTCCAAAGCATTCTGAAAATTAGGTAAAAATAATAATAATCCAGAGTTTATTTTGTAGAAGAAAACAGTTGAGAAACTGCAAGGCAGCATTCAGTATTCCGTATTTAGACTATAAAAAGAATGGAGTGAGTAGCTAAGATGTAAAATCCTGCTGACTTCTGTAAATCTGTAGCTCTGTCTGTGCTCATAATTTTCATTCAAGGACTGTGAATTAGGTACTAATGTTTCTGGTCTGGTAGAAAGATTTGAGAGGTCAATAGAGAAATACCAGTGTGATTCCCAATGGGAGACTCTGTAAATGTTGACACTGCTTTCTAATTAAACTATTGGCAGCTAAATCTCCTCCACTAGGTTTCAGGGAAGGGTAGAAAACCTGGGCAATTTACAGATCATACCATAGTGCAAAGAACATAGTATATTAGGGGATATACAACTTAGTCTAATGCAGGGGTAGGGAACCTTGGCTCTTTTATGACTCGTGGACTTCAACTCCCAGAATTCCTGAGCCAGCCATGCTGAGGGGAAAGGGAGAGTTTCCAAGCTGAGCCTTGCTGGCTCAGGAATTCTGGGAGTTGAAGTCCACAAGTCATAAACAGCCAAGGTTGCCTATCCCTGGTCTAGTGGCTAAGGCCCCAAGCTAGAAACTGGGAGACTGTGAGTTCTAGTCCCACCTTGGGCATGAAAGCTAGCTGGGTGACTTTGGGCCAGTGACTCTTTCCCTTCTCAATTCACCTCACCAGACTGTTGTTGTGGGGTAAACAGGAGGAGGAAGCAGTTCGCCTCCTTGAGTTTTTGTGCAAAAATAATAAAGGCAGGATTTAAAAAATTCTAAATAAATAAATAATGATATCATTGGAAGGGTACCATATGCAGCATCACTGTTTTCACTCCAGGAAGGAGTGAAAACTCCTTGGGTTGTTGGGTTGATTGTGGGCCTATTTAGCAATAGATTGCCAAGATAATGGATTAATCCTTTATGTAGATTTAAGATATGACGTCCTTTCAGTGCTCGTATAACACTGATGATTTCATATAAAAAGAGCATTTCCTTTTATGCAAAAAGTCATGGTCTAGTCCTCAGCATTTCCCAGTGGGAACAATTAGTTTTAGACCCTTCAGAGCTGTCTCATATCAGAGAAGCAAAACTGGATGAAAGTCTGTTCCTATACATGCAGTTTCCTATGTTACATGACAGAAGGTGACATTTTTAAAAAATATAGTAGCTGATGCCCCCATATTTCATTTTGAGTGCCATTAATGGTCCACCACTCCTAGATTTCTGCACAGAGAACCAGAACTAGTATGATTTAAAGTGTGAAGAAGAAAACCAGGAAGAGCCATATTCTGGTTCATCTCAGCCATGAAAGCTCACCAAATAACTTTGAGTGGGTCACTGTGGGTCAACCTTTCTCATCAAAATGTTGGTGCAAGAAAAAATGAGAGAGGAAAACACGTGTATATTACCTTAATTTGAGGGCTAATCCACATGGAGCTCCATTTCCATCTGTCCTGTTTGCCATTGTTTGCTCCCTAGAGACTAAAATGGAAGATCTGTAACTTGAGCTGGCCATGAACAAGGAGTGTATATTGGAGGTGGTGACCCTTTGAGAGCTGTATGCAATGAAATTTCATTTTGATGTATGCCGATTGGTGTACTTTCAAAGTGACAATAAAGTTGTTGTTGTTGTTGTTGTTGTTAAGCTTCTAGATTGAAGGAGAGAAATAAATCAAATAAAATCATTATTCATATATATACCACCACATGCACTTCCCTCCCCTTTTTGCTGGGCAAGAGAGGGGCCCTAACACAGAATTATCTGCAAAATAATAATTACCACCAATTCCTTGTAAAGATATTTTAGTATAGAAATCAGTAGGATTATATTGTTGCTGCAAACAGTATTGTTTTCCTTTACTTTAAAATATTAAAGAAGAAAACAAAAGCATCCATAAAATGCTTATGGAGTCTATGAACTTATTCAACTTGACACATCAGCCAGATGTCCTGGATTATACTTCCCACAACACCTAGTGGAGATGGGTGCTGCAATCCAGCATCTCTGGAGGGGACAAATTTTGGCAGCAGCATCATGGAACTTTTCAAAATTTGCAAACCACTTGGGAAAGGGAAGAAGGAAAATAGGAAGCGAAACCCTCTAAGGAGGATGTGGTTTGAAGATCTGACCCAAGACAAATGTTGTGAGATATGAAATCCGGTCATTGCCACACAGTCACTGTCCACAACAGCAGCCCCAAGTCTCTTGCCAAAGTTCATTATAGGCTTTTGCTTCAACGTCTTGTATAGTGCGTCTTTGAGTAGCTTTAAAGAGAGCCTTCTCTTTCAGTAAATTACTGCCTACAGTTGGGTTTGAAGCAAGTTGGTAAACTTGTGTTTTCATATAGTCTGGCTCCTAGTTCCTGCCTAAACATTGAATGTACACAAGGCTGGAGCATATAGCAAAGTGATTTGCTGGTAGGAAAACAAACGTATGGATTTCTTTGTCAACAAGGAGCAACAACTTGCTAAGAAGAATAATAAGGACAAAAGGGTTTGCTGCTGAATCATCTGTGCAAGCAGACTGTTATTATGCAAGCCGTTATTCAATTCAAACTCATCAGCCCTACATTCCATAAAAGTTAAACATTAAAATTGGAAAAAAGAAAATGTCTGTTAACATAGAAAAATGTCTATTAGCATAGAAAAGCAACAGGATAAGATTCAAGTACAAGTCCAGTGATGCGGCCTATCGCCTATTGGGTCATTACTATCAATACTATTCCTTTCCTTTCCAGATATATTAGAAATGCAAATTCCAGAATTCCTAGCCAATGGGCTAGGACAGGTTTATTGTTAGCTGGAATTCTGAAGATCCAAACACATTTAGAGACCATCAGATACAGATAATACAGGATAGTCCAACTCAGTGGTGGGGTTCAGCCAGTTCGCACCAGTTCAGAAGAACTGGTAGCTAATTTTTTGTTGCCCAGGCCCAGAATGGACTTCCGGAAGCGCCATCCACACAGAGAACATATTTGTTCACATATTTGAATCCCACCGCTGGTCCAACTCCAAGTCTGCATAATTTCCCCAAATTCTTCAGGATCAGAGAAACATTCTCTCTGTTTGTCTTCCAATAAAGGCTTTCCATGTTCTTTTATGCCCTGATTTCTTCAGATTTTTGTGTTTCTCAAGAAGGAATCCTATGGCATTTTAGAATGTACAGCTTCTGTGGAGAGGGATAATGAAACCTATTAATCTGCAAACATTTTGTATCTGTGTTGAAAGTAACCTACTTATAAGCATAACCTGTTTGAACCCAAGTTGTTATTAATCAGCGTTAATATCTTAAATGAAAACAAGGGTTCGGCTTGAGCGTACAATTCTGCCTCTAACACTTCATTATTTCTCCTCTTCCCCAGCCTAACTTAAGGTACAAAGCAATCACAATATTTTCTCTTCTTGTATAGCACACTTAGCATTTGAAACCCTAAGATTTTCCAGATAAACACCACCACCGTCATCACTGTAAATTTGTCACTTTCATTAGCTATAAAATTTGGTAGTTAACGAACTATACTAATATGAGGAAAAGTTTGCTTTATCACCACTGGCTAAAGTTTTTCTCAGAATTTAGCAAAAGTTCACCCAACCACTAGATGTATATATTTTTGAACCATTTAATTAATGAGCATTTAGATTACTAGTTAAGTGAGCCAAGCACATTTTAGAAAGCCTCAAAAGGAGAGGGGGAGTACTTCATGGTGAGAATAAAAACAGTAGTGTTGTATTTCTGGAACATAAGGTGAGATTTTATTTTAAAAAAACAAGTGACCATGAATTGATGACAACATTTTAAAGACATCTGGGTTTGTTATGTTTTATTCATAATTATTGACAATTATATGGGTAGGTTGTGCAGTTGTGACGATATTTCTTCTTGGACTACCAAACAATTTGATTACAGAAAACAGGATGTTGTGTAATTATACCCAGGTAATGTTTTAATTTATAATTTACAAACAGGTTATATATACATTATCTATGAATATTTATCAGTTTCATTTTGAGGAGGGAAAAAAATCTTTTTTTCAGGGAATGAGTGTCCCAAATAAAATCTAACTCTTGAAAAACATCCATTTCTGGCTTATATATTAATAATATTAATGGGAGGGTGGATACAATTTACACTGTGTTATGACTTAAAAGAGATTTTTTAAAAAAAGAAATGATACATTTATATAATAATAATAATAATAATAATAATAATAATAATAATAATAATAATAATAATAATAATAATAAAGTTGGAAGGGACCTTGGAGGTCATCGAGTCCAACCACCTGCTCAGGCAGGAAACCCTACACCATTTCGGACAGATGGCTGTCCAGTCTCTTCTTAAAAACTTCCAGTGTTGGAGCATTCATCGCTTCTGGAGGCAGGTTGTTCCATTGATTAATTGCTCTAACTGTCAGGAAATTTCTCCTTAGTTCTAGGTTGCTTCTCTCCTTGATTAGTTTCCATCCGTTGCTTCTTGTCCTGCCTTCAGGTGCCTTGGAAAATAGCTTGACTCCCTCTTCTTTGTGGCAGCCCCTGAGATATTGGAACATTGCTATCATGTCCCCTCTCATCCTTCTCTTCATTTTTAGCACGTGATTCCAGAAAAATTGTCTAGAATGTTTAAGAATACTTCAAATTTATGTTGGCATTGTGGTCAACATGAAGGATCATTTTATCATGCCTGGTGGACTTGCAAAAACATCAGTGTTTCTTAATCTTGCCAGCTTCTTTGTGGACTTCGACTCACAGAACTCCCCAGCCACAGATCTTCAAGTTGCTAGGTTTGAAAACATTGAAGTGAAACCATAACAGTTTGAGAAATGACAGGAATATTTGTGTTAGAAGGAACCAAAAGTCTGGACTGGAAGTACGTTGATCAATAATTCATGAATGGATTTAAGAAGATATTTCTGAATTGTCTTTCATCCCCATGTTAAACAATTCTAAGGCAACTTGTAATTTAAAGCTTTACAACCATATAAAAAAATCAAAACAGCAGGCACACAAAGGCAGAAGAAGCATCCCAAGGAAAGGAGAGTCATTTGAAATCATTTCAAAGAGTGCAAACAATAGCGAGAAAAGTTTTAACAGCCTACTCCAAATTAAACGTAAGGTGCTTCTAATCAGTGGTCAGCTGTAAGTGCAATGGAGAAATCAACTGGCTTGTTGTTCATTAGCTCACACTCAAATTACATGTGAATGAACTTCAACCCACTTTACATTTTACAGGTAAAAGCAACTGAGCATTATTAAACTTTTGCAGTAAAAACTAGCAGGGTTATTGGACAGAAGTTGGCTAAGGTACCAGTCTGGGGAAAAACAAATAACAGCCATTAAATAAGGACCACTTTTACCACCAATGAGAAAGGATATTGATTTCCTTGTAAAAGCATCATAGTGTTATGGCTGATGAATCATTTTGTTGGCTGACTGATTCCAAATTCATCAGACGATTGTTTTCCTTAGCTTGCACAACATTATTTTCAACATTTGTACATTCCAGGTCAATAGTGCTTCCTTAACAAGGCATGTTGTGTTCCATACAAGAACATTGGATAACATTCATATCGGAAAGTGTAATTGATGGTGGTAGAATATCCACTTTCCCCCCTCTTCTCTCTTTAGTATATTCATTACTTTAAAGTTCCTAAATAATAGAATAACAAGAATTTGTATATTTGTATAAATATAATTGTATTAAAATAACATAGAGTAATAGATAATTTATATAGCTAGATTTAATAATATGTTAAGAGACTGAGCAAGTTCTATGTTAACATTTTATGGAAATATTTTTAGTTTCTACAAATGTCACTCCTTTATTCATTATTCTACATATTCTGTTCTGATTTTCTTAGCCCTATTATATCTTTGGTTGTATTTTATCATATTTTCTGCTTGTTATATTTACGGATAATACATATATGTTACCGGCAATGTATGAAAAGCTGGCATTGTATAGAATGCCTAGGAAATCTATAGAATGCATGACGTTTTTAGGCAAAGTATAAAATCTCTGGGTTATTTTAATATGCCATATATTTTCCCTGGGCATTGAATACTATATCTAGACATTATGCAGAATGACAAGAACTATCTAGGCAAAGTATAAAAAGAGATAATTAAAAGGGTGAGGGTGAAGGTGAAGGTTAGGGGGAGGGATAGAGTTAGGCTAACCCAGAGGTAGGCAACCTTGGCTCTTTTATTACTCATGGACTTCAACTCCCAGAATTCCTGAGCCAGCATGGCTCAGCTTGGAAATCTCTCCCTTTCCCCTCAGCATGGCTGGCTCAGGAATTCTGGGAGTTGAAGTCCACGAGTCATAAAAGAGTCAAGATTGCCTACCCCTGGGCTAACCCTAACCTTCATTCTCACCCTAACTCTAACTCTAACCCTCACCGTAACCCTAACTCTTTATTGAAAAGACATATATGAAAATGAAAGAAGAAATACAAAACAAAATACAGGCCTTTCTTACAGGAAAAAAAAAAACAAGAGAAAAAGACCAGTATTGACTTACTTGTTGCAATTAGAAAGTGTAGAACGGCATTTTAATGGGAATATTTTATGCTTTGCCAGTTTGTCTTTTGGCATTGTGTAGAATGTTTAGGAAATGTGTGAAATATTAAGCATTTCATACTTGGTTATCCTATTTTTGGCATTCTATAGATTTCCTAGGCAGTCCGTAAAATGACTAATTTCACACATTGACGGTAACATATATATATATTGAAGGAAAAAATAAAAGTGCTGACCTAAAATGATATGTCTGGAATGAACCCTGAGGAAAGTTTACAAGACCAAAAGCATGAAACCATCCCCAGACACCTCCATCCTTAGAGGAAATGAAATGTGGCATGATCCAAAGCCACATATGAGAGCCCTTTAGGGTGTGTGTGTATGTGTGTGTGTGTGTGTGTGTGTGTGTGTGTGTGAGAGAGAGAGAGAGAGAGAGAGAGAGAGAGACTATCTAAGAACATGTTGGCAGTGTTTATCTAGACATCCCTGTCATAGGAATGTTTTTGCTGTTGCTTTTAAAATTAAATTTAAGATGAAGTGTTTTTCCTGATCTGAGTGCATTGATAAACATCATTGTTCTTTCCAAAGTCTGCCATCATCTGTTTGTTGCTAAGATGGATGAAAATTCTTCATCAATCCCAAAAAAGATATACAGACAGAGCATCTTTAGTTAAGTGAGTGTATCTAAATATCTAGTTTTAAGGATCTACAAAAATATGAATTCAGAACACCAAGAACTTGTCAGCCCTTAAGATAGTAACAAGTAGACCCTGAAAGGTTATTTTCTTTTTAGTTTAGGAAACATCTCAGTGGCAAAAGCTGTCACAACCACTTTGACGTTTGCAACAAGGTTATCTTGGGTTATTTTAGGCTTTTGCCAAACCAAACTCTGCATAGACAGGAGCATAAACAAGAAACTAAGGATGGGAGGTTTAATTAAGGCCTATATTCTGAAACACAATTTAGAGTTCTACGTAGAACTTTAAATTATTATTTTAGCCTTCAACCTCAATCCAAACCTAGCAGGGTAGGGGAATTTGTACAATTGAATACTATATTTGGCCAAGTGTGATGAGACAGACAATGAATTTGTTTCCAGTACGGAAGCACTCAGAGTACATGCAAAGCAACAGAATAATAATACCAATAAAAGGGGAAGTAAAGAAGATAATAAAAACGATAAATAATAAGATAAGATAAGATAAGATAAGATAAGATAAGATAAGATAAGATAAGATAACCTTTATTTACATTTTTTTACTGCAGGCACAATGGCACACATCAAAAATGAAATTTAGTTGCCCACTCTCAAAGTGAAACACATACATGACACACACCTAAACATACTATGTACAACATATGTATAGACCCACACCTCTACATATACATAACAAATAAATATTAAATATTGTCCATCGTGAATATATAACAGAAGGAGGAAGCTTGAGAGTTTGCAAGGTTAATGCTGTATGGAATGAAACTATGGCTGAATCTGGATGTTCTGTTATGGATACCACGAAGCCTCCTCCCAGAAGGTAACAAGGAAAACAGGTCGTGAAGAGGATGTGTGGTGTCCCAAATAATCTTACGGACCCTGCTCAAGCAGCGCTTCTGTGCTATGTCCTGGATGGGAAGGAGGGAACTATCAATGATCTTTTCGGCCATTCTCACCACTCTCTGCAATGTCTTCCTGGCTGAAGCAGTGATGCTTCCAAACCAGACTGTGACAGGATGCTCTCGATCGTCCCCCTGTAGAAAGTGATCAGGACAGGGGAAGGAAGATGTGCTTTTCTCATGCAATGCAGAAAATGCAGGCGCTGCTGTGCCTAGTTCATTTTCTCGCTGTTGAGCGACCAAGCCAGCCTACTCGTTAGCTGCACACCCAGGAATTTGATGCTAATAACCATCTCCACAGGTGAATCATTAATGCACAGAGAAATGTGACTATGCCTGCCTTTTCTGAAATTGACAATGATCTCTTTGGTTTTTCTGGTATTTAAAACTAGGCTGTTTTCCTTACACCAGTTCACCAATCTCTCAACCTCCTTGCAGTAAGCTTCCACCTTAACAACTACGGTTGCACTAGATGGGTTAATAGACATTAGGCAGCATTGAGAGAATTAGGTGTTTAGCAGAGTAATGGCATGAGGGGTAAAAAACCCTGTCCCTGAGTTTAGTTATGAATGCTCTATTGCACCGTCCTGAGGGAAGGAGTTGAAACAATTGCTGTCCAGGATGCGAGGGGTCCAAAATACTGTTGAAGTGAAGTACTGTACACTGAGACACTGGGACAATTGTAATCAAGTATGGGCTAGCTCAGGGGTGTCAAACTGCCAGCCTGCAGGCCGGATGCATCATATCGAAACCGTGCCCATCCCATTGCCGGCAATGGCAAAAAAGTCACGATATGTGGCGACACGTCACGTGATGTTGCGAGTTTGACACCCCTGGGCTAGCTGGAGAAATTCATACTGAAAGAACAAACCTGAAGGAAATGTGAGTGGAGTGACACAAAGTTCAGGCCTGTGTGCTAAATGCTTTGCAGATGAGACAAAGTAGAATGAAGTAGCTAATGGGTCAGAATTAAAATTCAAAACAGTTTTGGAATGTTAAAGGAATCAGTTGAACAGAACAGAATGATTTATTGATTGGATGTGTGTAACAGAGACAAAGGCAAAATTATTCATAAAGCTCAAATATATAGGTCGGGAGGATAAGGATCCCCTGACCTGGTAGTAATTGTTTCTCTGTGTCATATAATATATGTGGGTATATGCAAAATTCTGTATGTATTTATTTATTTATTTATTTATTTATGTCATATTTATGTTGTGTATATTAGAAGTGGTGACTCTGAGAGCTGTATGGAATGAAATTTCATTTTAATGTATGCCAATTAGTGTACATTCAAAGTGACAATGAAATTATCCTATCCTATCCTATCCTATCCTATCCTATCCTATCCTACCCTTATTTCTATTCTATTCTATTCTATTCTATTCTATTCTATTCTATTCTATTCTATTCTATTCTATTCTATTCTACTACATATGAAAATCAAAGAATAATAGTGAACTGGAAGCTACATATGATTGAGCAGCTTTCAGTTAGTTGCATTAGCAGAAGTATAACTTATTCTTAAATAATAATATTAATAGGCACTTTGGATGCAATCGCTGAACAACAGGAGCACCAGTTGAACACCATCATCGTTGACAAATTCACCATCACTCAATTGCAAAAGGCAGCTTTACTTGGAACAGCTTAAATTTTGCGACTATGTCTCTAACACCCATCAAACATCCACATCTGCCTATCCCAGGTCCTTGGGAAGGATTTGACAGATGGACAAAAAATGCCCAAACCAGTCTGAACATCTGGCCGACTGTGTGATGAACCAATAAATTAACAATATAAATAAATAAAAATAATTAACAATAATAATTTATTCTGTTTTAAGTTGGTTGTTCAGTTCTGACTTCACACTTCAAGAAGAATTCAGACAATTGGTATATATTCAGAGAAGAGGAATGAGGTTGATCATGAACAGAAGCTAAATCTATGAATAGAGATTAAAGAAACTAAAAATGTTTAGGTTTGAGAAGATAAAGGAGGAACGTAACAGCATTTTTCAAGTATGTCAAGAATGTCATACAAAAGGCCAAGACTAATCACTGGTAGCAGGACTTACACTAATGATCCCATGAAACAGGGAGATAGATTCAGATTGAATTTTAACTTTGTAAGTGTAAAAACACTTTGACAGAGGAAACCATTAAAAGGTAGTGACCTTTACTGAATATATTCAAGTTGTGGTTGGACAGCTAACTGGCAAGCATGCTTTGATCTGATTCTGTTAATAGATTCTGGTACTGAGCAATGAATTGGACTGGGTGGCATAACGAGTCCTTTCTAATTCCATGGTTCTATTTTTCTTCTCTGTAATGTCCATAGATAGAGATTTGTAAATTACCCAAGGTTCTCCACTAAAAATGCAAATCATTGAGGCCAAGGGGAGTATAGTGACCCAAAAATTCAGGTTATGCACCTTAACTTCAGCTTTACTTACCTTAAATATGGGTTAGTAACTCTCAAGCTGAATTCAAGTTTTGGTGACTTCATGAATGCAACATTACAGAAAAGGTTTAGTCCAAATCTACTGTATAAAATAGCTACCGTACAATAGACTCTCATATTCATTTAGTTCAGACCCTTCTTGGTGCAGGATCTGCTAAAGAATTGGCTTGGAACATCTAGTTCGTTGTGCCTACTTCAGTGCTTACATAGAGGACTAATAGCCGTTCCTAGCTGTAGAAAAACATGGAAGGCTTTTGGTCTATATATCAGTGAACATCTGGAAAGGCTAAATGCACATTAGTGACCAGCTGTTAAAAACCTCAGCAACTTCTTTAGATCTGGCTGTTTGTCTCTGCCATTTCCTAGAGTTTCGGTGGCCGCTAGGCCATTGCTAGGATGTTCTTCAATTAATTAAAGTAAGAAAATTGGCTTGATGAAAAACCCTTTCATAAAGTACACTGCATACAATTTGATCTTGGCCTGTATGCAATTATAGTCAGGTTTGTACAATTGCTATACTGTAAGAGCTATGTACTCTTTAAATAATTGTGAATTGAACTTTGTTATTCAGAGAGTCCTAGTGGATTGAAGAATGTATTAGTCACTTACATGATTTATTCCATCAATCCAAAGGAAAATTGTGTTAAAAGCTGCTAGCTATAATTCATGTCTTCTCTCCTTTTTCCTCAAGAAACAGCGATTTGTTAAGGCTTTATAAAAGCCTTGAAGGAATATGTCCTTTCAGCTGAGTTTTCCACAATTCACTTCTTTATTATGGCTTCATAAAGTGACCTGGTGCTTTGATTCTACATAATACACCAAAGGGATCACTTAACTTGTCTTCAAGGGATTTTTAATCATGAGGTTGCAGAAGACATTTCCACCAAAACAAAGGAAAACAAAGCAGTCTCATGCTATCCAAAGAAGATATTCAGTCAGAGTCCATTGCTTGTCTGAAATTTCACCATGAAGTAAATACCTCCAGCAATCAGAACTGAGGTGGATCTTCTTGCACAACGTTATTATTACTTAATATAGTTTATTTAACTACTAGTTAATATATTTTATTCAAGTTCAATGACCTTGGATAAAAACAGGATATGCCTGCCCTCTAGTGGAGAATTAAATTGCACTGATTTATTTCAATAGTTCTCAACTCATTGCTGCTTCAATGACTTGTCCATGAATACGTAATTATGCATTCTCTGCCTGGCACCATAGGAATTGGATGATTTTGCTGAATTCTTCAAGAATGAGCTTTCCCACCAGGCCCAGAACATCCTGATTTAACAAAATACACAGCTTTTAAAGCAAGGTGTTCCAGGTGTGATCCTGGCATTTCCAGATAGGACTGAGAAAGAAGCCCCTAGGCAGATTGTGTTGATATCCCTGAACTATCATGACTGTAGGTCTAGCTTGGTCCTTGGTCTAAGATAGGGGACTCCAAACTCGGCAACTTTAAGACTTGTGGACTTCAACTCCCAGAATTCCTCAGTCAGCCATGCTGGCAGGGGAATTCTGGAAGTTGAAGTCTGTAAATCTTAAAATTGCTGAGTTTGGAGAGCCCTGGTCAAAGGTAACCATTTACTTTTGAACTACTAGTTACAATTGCTATATAATTTGAGACTAGGACAAAATGACCGATTATGGACTGTCCCTACTGTAGCATAAAGAGAAAGCAGGTGCCATGAATCCCCTTGTTGTTGTTGTTAGTTGCAAAGTCGTGTCTGATCCATCGCAACCCCATGGACAACATTCCTCCAGGCCTTCCTGTCCTCTACCATCTTATGGAGTCCATTTAAGCTCACGCCTACTGCTTCAGTGACTCCGTCCAGCCACCTCATTCTCTGTCGTCCCCTTCTTCTATTGCCCTCAATCTTTCCCAGCATTAGGCTCTTCTCCAGTGAGTCCTTCCTTCTCATTGGATGGCCAAAGTACTTGAGTTTCAACTTCAGGATCTGACCTTCTAAAGAGCAGTCAGGGTTGATCTCCTCTAGGACTGACCAGTTTTGAATCCTCTGGGTTACCCACTAAACACCTTGCCCCACACAATTCTTCATTTTGAGGGGGGGGGAGGAGAAGTTATCCTGCCACTAAGCAAAAGTATCAGCCTCTAGCACTGTCTTGATTTCCAGATATGTCTTTGAGAACTAAATGAGCCATCTACTTAATGTTGGGCAGTCATGATCCTTCCTTTTATGTACATGCCCACCTACTCAGCAAAAGAAAAGCAAGGGGAAGCGTTTTGGGAGGCAAACAGCTTAGTAAAACTGAACATGTTCAGCAGGCTGATTAGACTGAAGCTCGTTGCTTTTCTCTCTTAGATTGGTAGAAATTAACTAAAATTATCTTTCCTTGGTTTAATATTGAAAGATGGTACAGTACAACAAATATAGAAACTGAAGCAGGAAGCCTGCATTTCAAATCTCTTTCATGTAATGAAAGTTCATTTGTCAAATTGACAGCTTTCCAGCAGAGGGAGCAAGACTGAAATACAAAAGCTAGCAAGAGAACTTAGACTTATATACCGCTCCGTAGTGTTTTACACAACACTCTCTGAGTAGTTTACAATGTCAGCAAATTGCCCCCAATAATTTGGGTCCTCATTTTATTGACCTGGGAAGGATGGAAGACTGAGTCAATCTCGAACCCCATCAGGATCGAACAACAGGCTGTGGACAGAGTTAGCCTGCAGTACAGCAATCTAGCCACTGTGCCACCAGGGCTCCTAAAGCTGATATATAGCTACTAAATTCCATCCTGTCATCAGAAAACTGAATAACAAAATTTTCATACCAAAGCTGCTAGAATGGGTCTGTCTGTCTGTCTGTCTATAGTCCTTGACTTTAAACCAGGGGTCTTCAAATTTGGCCCTTTTATGACTTGTGGACTTCAACTCCCAGAATTCCTCAGATGTGACGGAACATTCCAATAGGGAAAGAAGGAATTCTTCTTCATCAATGTGACATAAAAATATATGCCTAATTATGAGCGAAAAAGTTTTTTTTATGATACTGCCTTGAAAATTATTTGAAGGGGTACTCCATTAAGGTTACCTCTTAGTGCAGGGGTGTCAAACTGACAACGTCACGTGATGTGTCACAACTTTTTTGCTATTGCTGACAATGGGGTAGACGTGGTTTTGCTATGATGCATCCGGCCTGTGGGCCGGCAGTTTGACACCCCTGTCTTAGTGTGTCTATTTTGACTTTTCATACCAACATGTGATTCTCTGGATTGATTCATACAGCACGACCATAGGACATTCTGTTGAAGTCAATGGGAAAATGCAACTTGAGGGTATATTATTATTTTTAAAAATGACAAAAAGCAGGTATTCTTAAACACTTTATTGGTATGCAACATCACTGAAGTATCAGTTGTTAAGAAATCTAGTGTATTGACAGATATCTAATATTTCATAATATAGTTTTATTGGTAGAAAATTAGAATAAGAAAATGTCTGTTTTATGTTTAAGGTTACTTTGGTATCCTAATATCAAATCAAAAGTTAAGAATTCCAGTCAAAGAACATAAATACCACAGCTATTTTAATATATTTACGGGTTGATAGCATTCATGGTTTTAAAAAATTCGGTGGAATAGAAATGCTTCAACTGGACACATATTTGTTTTTTCAAGCAGTCATTTCTCCTGGATGACTAATTGGTTAGGAATCTCTATCCATCCACACACCTGTCATTTTTTTTCCATTCTGGATGATGGAAATCTGCTGGGGATGGAATTTCAAAGATGATGATCATGGCCTTATGGTTTAAATTCCACCTCTTCTGTAATGACATATCAGTTTATACAAAAAAGCCAACTGTTTTCTTTTGAGTCTCCTTCCTTCAACCAATCCCTATTTTATTCTTTTTTTAAAAAAGGCATCATGGTAAATATTTATGAGTCTTAATAATGGCTCATAGGCACCCATCATATACATCCCAACCTGGGAGACAGGCCCATTGTAGTCAATAGGGAAACTATGTCTGGGATAGCATTGTAAGTTTGACAGTCTATAATAAATGGACTCAGTGGTGGGATTCAGCTGGTTTGCACCACTTCAGCAGAACCGGTAGCTAATTTTTTGTTGCTCAGGCCCAGAATGGACTTCCAGAAGTGGCATCCTCACAGAGAACCGGTTGTTCACATATTTGAATTCCATCACTGGATGGGTTGATTATGTGCAGCCAAGTTTGAGTTGACTGTTAGTGACCATAAAATAAACCTTGTCCAGATGATCTATCCCCCAACCTGACCTTTTATGCCAATGGTGCACCCATCACTACTGTAATTGAATCTTCGGTATATGCACCAGTACTCAGCTAGGTTGCAGCACCTGGCAAACAATGCTTGATGTTGAAAAGCTAAGTACTATGAGACTTGGGTAGTACTCTGGTAGGAGATTAATTAATCAATTATACTAAGTTTATTTGCTGCTGATCTCACCACAAAGATAGATATATATTTATCAGGTATAATTGTTGTTGTTTTTTTTTTGCTTGTTTTTGCAAAAAAACAAATTTAATCGGTACTTTTGAGCTCCTTGGAATTTTCTTGAGAGGCAGTCATTGATTCTTTCATGTGGCTATGATCGTCACTCAGATTCCTTTCAGCAGACAAGTCAATTTCAACACTTTCAGATGACCGGTAACTGTCAAGCTGGTCGTTCTGATAATCTTTGGACTGGTGACTGTCATTCCGGCTATTTTCTTTACTCTCGGAGGATTGGCTGCTATCACTTACATGGACTTTCTTCCCTGATGGCTGCTTTTTGTAATGCTGACTGCTCTTTCTCCTCAAAATGACGTGTCTGTGATGCGGCTTAGCTGCATAGCTTTTATGTGCTCCAGGACTAACTTCAGCAGATTTTTTGCCTGTGTTTGGAACTTTTTTCTTCACAGTGGACAAAAAATGTCCTTGAGCTTCAAGGTGACCATTTTTGGGAATATGAGCAACATGTGGTATATTGTTATGAGATCTGTGAGATAAAGAAAGGGCATTTTTGTACTCAACAGCTTTTTCACCCTGATATTCTACCTTTGTCTTGGAAGATTCTATAGTATTACTCCTCTTGAGTTCTGCAACCATTCCAGTACCTACCTGGAAATTGGTATTTTCTTTGTTATCAATGTTTTGAAATGTAACGCCAAATCTCTTTTGGCTTTTCTTGTTCACTTCAGGATCATTCAGTGAGACTCTGTCATTGTTTCTGTTGATCTTCTCATGATTGGCAAGTTCTTTTTGAAACGTTTTGGTGAAACCAACATCTTCTTTAGGCTTTTCATTGGGGAAAGCAACTTTAAGGGTACTCTTCTTGCTTTGTTCTTTTGCATTAGGATCTGCTCTTCCATTGTCAGAAATTCTTGTAAGGAAAGTAACTTGACCCTTCAGAGGCGGTTTGGTAACTTCAAACCTACCAACAAGACTGTTAAGCTTTCCCTTCAATGTAACTTGATTTTTGTTTGTTTTATCAGGATTAACCTCTTGATTTCTTAGCCTTTCTCTGATATCAACTATCCCATAATCCTTCTTATGTTTTCTGGAAGGAACGGCTATTTCCATATATTTGTTGGATTGCCCCCTAATTACATCTTCAGTTGTTCCATCTTTCTTATGTTCCTTGTTAACATTAATTTCTTGCACCTGGCTGTTACTAATGGTATTGATGTTCACTTCAACCTTGTCATGTGGTTTGCTAATTTTAGATGTATCCATTGGCCTATTCAATTTACTAATGATCAGAGTGTATTCATCTCCCTCTTTCTTGTACACTGTTGCATTGCTAATACTTTTTTCATTAGATACTTTAATTTCACTAGACTTTGAAATATTAATGTAATTGTTTCCGGTTCCTATGGGTTCAATTTTCTCCAGGACCTCTGTAGAAAGATTGCTTTGTACATAAAGATGGCTAGCTAATTTGGAAGTTTCTCTATCGTTTTTGCCCTTGTGTAACAGATCAATGGAACTGTCCTTAGCTTTCTTAGGCAAGAAAATCTCTATTTCTGGAGAGACTCTGGCATCATTTTCTTTTACTCCAATTTTGATATCGCTGTGATTTATTGACTTGTTATTATTGGCTGTCTCAGAATGAATACCTTTCTCTTTCACCATGACTTGGTAGTTTTTATCTTCCTCATGGTCCTTATTACCAATAGGGCCAGCATGATGGAAGTCAACTTGATCAGGGAAATGATTCCCACTTCCTTCTATTTCGCCAGTACTATATCCAGTAGAAAATTCATCCCTTCTTTTATCTTCAAAAAATTCTGCAGGATGCTGATCCAGATCCCAGTTTCTAATGTTCCCATGTTGTCCAATCAAATTCTGATTGTTTTCAGGAGCTCTTTTCGGGCTGTCTTTTCCCGTTTCACTTAAATGTTTTTCCTTATCATTTGTCACTTGTGCAATTTCAGTAAGACTGTCAATCACACCTCTGGATTCCGGAATAGGATCAGGAATAGGATTGGAAATATGCACATTGTCTTCCTTCTAAATTGCATTTCCCCAAAAAAGTAAAAAAAAACACCTGGTTATTTTGGCAAGAGCATGTCATTATTTGGCTGAATGTTAACAGTGAACAAAGACATTATTAATCATTAAAGCTAAGATAAAGTATAAAGAACAGAGTGCTGAAATTACTACTTCTAGTTATTTCCAGAGAAATAGTTCAACCTGGATATAAATGAATGAATAAATGAATGAATGAATGAATACTCTAAATGGCAATACCATTGCCAGGGTGTGGTGTTTCTGTGTTTCCTTCCTTTTTGCTTCCAAATACTCTAAAAATAACAATTGTTTTGGTCCAGAATCTAACTCTAGAACCCTCCGGTCCATTGCGCAAAACCAAAAAGCTGTTCAAACTTTTCAGGGCTACTTATTGTGAATTAAAAGCTACTCGTTTCAATTTCTCATACTTCTAATTTCTCCTCTAGCTTGCTAATTGTCTGTGTAGAGAAGAATGGTTATCCATCAGTTTCTTTTGTTGGAAAATGTTGGTTTAGGCATGTGAATCTCTGGCCTGCAGGCTAAATATGGATTCTGACAGTAACCCATTCAGTCTGCCAAAATCTGATCAGCTGCTTTCCTGCTCTCCCTATACCAGAAAATCAGGAACTTGATCACAAACTGTAATGGTATGTGAAAATCACTTTGGGAGACTTGGCAAAAAGATGTTGCCTGGTGAGTGGTCAGATAAGTGGGAGCATAGCTCACAGCTGCATAGTGGGCAGAAAAGGGACTCTCAGGAGACCCTCTCTAAGTTCTCAGACAGTAAAGATGATGGTGAGGAATTGTAACAGAATAACAAGAGTTGGAAGGGACCTTGGAGGTCTTCTAGTCCAACCCTCTGCTCAGGCAGGAAACCCTACACCACTTCGGACAAATGGCTGTCCAGTCTCTTCTTAAGAACTTCCAGTGTTGGAGCATTTACTGCTTCTGGAGGCAGGTTGTTCCACTGGTGAATTGTTCTAACTGTCAGGAAAGTTCTAGGTTGCTTCTCTCCTTGATTAGTTTCCATCCGTTGCTTCTCGTCCTACCTTCAGGAGCCTTGGAGAATAGCTTGATTCCCTCTTGTTTGTGGCAGCCCCTGAGATATTGGAACACTGCTATCATGTCCCCCCTTGTCCTTCTCTTCGTTAGACTAGACATTCCCAATTCTAGCAACCTATACATTTGTGTTCCCTTTATTTTTTTGAGCAGTATACTTTACAGGCAGTAAATGTAGCAGCTACTGTACATAGAAATTTTTGAATAAAATTATACAGCCTTGGCATAAACATAATGATAAGGATGGAGAGAAAGAAAAAGTGCATTAATAAAAATATTATATTACCTTAATCTGTGTTTGATTGTTTGGCTTTGAAGAAGAATACATATAATTGAATATGTAAAACCCATGCTTGGAATGACGGCTTTTGACTGTTATCTGGGGACAAGAGAAATTAAGCATTAGAAGCAATTTTTTTGAGCTTTTAAGCGTAGAAGAGATCAACTGTGCAAAGCCGTACAATACTTTGGACTAGAAAGCATCAAGTCACTTTTCCTTGCCTGGATTGGATGTCTATTTATTTCAGCTTTGGGAAGGAGAAAAATAAAAAAAGATATCAATTGTATTGTCGTCAGTACTAATCACAGATAAGCACATTCAGCACAAAGATAGTAGTTTTTTACTATTTATTCATGAATTTAACTTTTCTCTGATTTTTCCTGAAATTATTAGAACCACTAGAGGGCATACGTCATCTTTTTTTTTTCCTTCCCAGACTTGGTTTTGTTGTTTTAGAAATTTGTAACAATTGCATTAGGGAGAGGAAGGAGTGAATCTCATTAAGTGAGGCCGTGTAACGGCTATCAATCCTTGCTACCATAATGGACAGCCTCCGTTATGCTTGCATCAAGGACTACTTGCATTTCTTCATTACCAAGAAATAGAGGAAACTATATTCTTGTCACAGTGATTGTTAAAGTTACCTGATGTTCCCCAACACATCTCTGCTTTCCTTTTCTGTAATGGGTCTGAAGCTCCTGGAAGAAAATGGAGGAGACCCAGAATGACAAATTGTTCATCATCAAAGTTAATCACTTCATCTCTTATGCTAAAGCTAAGGTGCACAAATTTTGAAGGGCAGAGATAATATGCTATAAAAGTTGGGTGTGACCAGGAGCAAAAAAAATTGGACGGTGTCAGAATAAAAATAGAACTTGATTCAATTTCAAGGTAAATTGAGGAAACTTCCATTCTATACTTTTAGCATTCCATCAACTCTCACAAAACAATCTGAAGCCCCCTTGCAATCCTCTGAATGTCTCTTTCAACTGCTGAACATAACATGGAGTGAACCTTTCAACCAAATTAATGCTACCGCTAATCAATTTAGGAGACAGCAAATAATATTATTTAATCAGTGTTTTGCTTCTAGCTATTGACAGTCTTGGAACAAGAAAAATCCCATTATATTAATCCCCCCTACCTCCATAAAAGGAAATGAGAAAAAATTGCTTACAAACACACACACACACACACCATCTATATATGTTCAGTACATGCATCTGTCTGGTCATCTACAAACAAACCAAGTCTGCACTCTTATATAACAACACAGGTTGCATAGATGCTATCCTTCATCCAAAAGCATCTTACAAGCTGTGATGTTGAAACTATTGAATCTAGCAGCTGGAAGGCAGAATAAGGAAGTGGGAAAATGGCCAACTATAAGTTTATCATAGTCATAGTGAAGGTGTTGATCTAGGAATAGGGAGATCTAGGTGTAGTCTACTCTCATCTGTGGAAGCTTATGGGGTGACTCTGGGTCACTTGTCCTCAGAGAGAAAAATAGGTCTGGCATTACACTCAGATATAAATGTATGCCAAATAAAAATGCTATAAAGATGCTACTATTGCTGCAACACTGCCAGTTTTTCTCTGGGTTTTAAACTACTACAGAGCTAGAAATAAGTCATTTTGGGCATTCCAAACCAGTCCAAATTAAGAGGTTGGTCAGGTCCGGACCCGCTTCTGAACTCTTCAAGGCTCCTTTGTAAAGATACCCTACACTTAAGTATTAAATTCTGTTCATTTGTCTATTTTATATGAATTTAATAATTATAATCTCTAGTTACAACTTGGAAGAAAATTTGGAGAGCGAGAGAGCAAGAGCAGGGTAATGTAGTGGCTAAGGTGTTATGGTCTGGATTAGTACTTTGTCTGGGTGATTTAGGGCTTGTCATTTTCTGCCAGCTGTAGACTGGGAACACATCTGTCTACCAACCTGTAGAAGATGACTAGGCTGAGCCCAAGGATGGGATCAAATGTATCATCAATTTAGAGTTTCTATGCCCCATAAGAGAACTAAGTTCACACACACACCCCTTGAAGTCCATTGATTCTTATCTGGCACCAATCTACCTTAAATGTTAGTAGTTTAGATTCTTATGTATAGATAGCATGAAATAAACTTGTAATACTTTTGAACTCTATCCTGGTTCCTGTTTTTTTGCACCTGACACAACCTACACTTGACCAGCATGATAGATTAAAGCCCATAACTCTTAATGAAGAGTCCTTCATCCTGTAATGGCTTGCTTTTGGATGAACTATATGTTCTGAAAAACAGAATGCAAAGGACACAATTGCGAATCAGATGTCTTTTTTTCTCCTTTTTTTTTTTTTGAGTAGGCTTCTCTTTTTTTCTGCATGCTGACATAGTTTTCCTGTTAATATTCTTGGTTCAAAGAAGGGATGGAGAATTCCCTCCAACCACCGGCTGTCTGATTACTACTGATATGCAAGATTCTGGGTATTTCCCTCACATGTCCTCATTGCACAAATATTACTTCAGCCTTGTATCAGCCTTGAATGTCCTTCAGATATATTACATTACAGCTGGACCATTGACCTCTTTTAATCAATGGACACATACAACGGAAGTTATCCTAGATGGACACAGAAATCTTAGCTCATATACATAACAGAGTTTGCAGGATAAATCTAAAGAAGTCTATTGGATATAAACCAGACAAATTCTTCACAAGTATGCTTAGCATTGCAGCTTGAAATTACATATACTTACTGATTGAGCCCAAGCGAGGCTACAGAAGCAAAGATACAGCAGGACAGCCTTCATGTTAAGAAATCTCTACGGATAAAGAAAAATAACAAAATACTGTTTACCGTTTCGTGTTAGCTAGCTAGCTAGATCCAGGGTGTTTTCACTTTTCTATTTAAGTATCACTAGCATGCAATTTCTTCTTTTGTTAAACTAATTCAACAAGGCAAGTGAATCCACATATAAACAGAATTAGTTTGCAAAATAAGGAATCCAATTCTACATGTATTCATTGATTTCTTGCATCTTCAAGTGACTTTTTTTTTTCAAAAATTGCTGTAAATTAGATGTTTGTCCTATGGTTTATTGCATGTCGGATACCATTCTACTTGTACTCCATGGTTTGGATTCAGATGATCAGGGCAATTGTATTGCTTAAGTAGGCATGCACAAAATTGCTTAAGGTATATAACTCATCAATACTTGACAGAAATATTTGTCTATTTTGGGTCCAAGCAGTCTGATATCTTCCAAAACCCACTGAATTTCAATATCCTTCCATGTCAGCCAGCGTAGCTAACAGGGGGAGTTATAATCATAAATTCAAGACATGCTGGCCTTCCCCTGCTTTAGATTATTTAAATTCACAAAATTGCCCAATTGCAATTGCATAGATCAATAATAAATAATAAACACTAAAAGTGCATAACTGACCCTTTTCATAACATTTATATATATGTATAACTTTTATGTTTTTATGTCTTACTTGTACACTGCCCAGGGTTGTTCTGTTTCTAAATGTGACAAACAAACAAATAATCACCCACTTGAATTACTTGATTGAGTTGGGTGACTACAGAAATTGAATAAATTATAAAATAAATAAGTAAATAAAACTGTAGAGTTGTTGAAGAAAATAATTATTCAGACTGCAGTCCTATACATACTAATTTGGTAATAAAGTTTTCTCACACTAGTGGGAGTTTGTTTTAGTATTCCCTTTAAGAATTGAATTCCTAATCTCATAAAACCTGCCCACATTAAGCTTCATCCACTAACAGCTTGAACATATCTTAGCAAAACAACATTTTAAGTTAATGAAAATCTAAAATATCACAAACCCTCCAATATAAATCATACCAACAACAAAATAAACACTTAACCAGTAGCAGTTAGATTCATTATACCATCAGATAGTTCAAAGCATTTTCTCAAACCCCAAATACAACAATGAACAAATACAACAAATGATCTATGAAATGTTGATAGAAGTTTATTGACATTTATATAATGCTATAAAGAGTAACATATTTGCCCAGATTCTATTTATCCTTCTATTAATCTCGCATGCACTATTCACAGAAAAATGTTTGGATGCAACTTGCCTGAACATATTCCTTATGCTTTGGAGTTCAAATCCCTTCATTTTTAATAAACATAATTAATAGCAGCTTAGACTTGATGATAATTATAGTCCAATGCATGGTTGTGTTAAGAGGAGGTTTATGATCCCAACAGTGAATTGACATTGTTTTAAAGGCAATTCAACTCCTTCTATCAAAATATCCATTTAATCAATCTGAGTACTTTAATCAAGTTAATCCCTAGTTCAAGTTCCTTTTAATCAGCATTCAAGATAGCCATACATTTGCAGATGCAGAAAGACAGACTGTGCTTAGCCTAATCAGAGGAGAAACAGCTTTTTGTAGGACAGAAGGAACAAAAGATGTTACCTCCTGTTTCTGAAGACCAGGTACCTCCAGCAGTTGTTTGCAGTTGTTCGCACACCTTGTTGAAGTTTAAATTATAACAGCAAGGCTCAATCTGGCTACTTTTAGCACTTGCCCACAGATAACTGGGGGAGGGTCAATTTTAACCTAAAAAAGGTTTTGTGGTGGAAGACAACCACCTAATGTTCCATCTGGTTGAATAAACAAAAGGCAGGTTATAAATATCTATTGTACAGCTTGAGAGGCATTATTGTAGGAACAGCAATTGGAGTAGAATTTAATATCGTAGCAGAGCTATGTTTAAAAGGAGAGAGAGGGATGCCATTAAAAATGGTAGGCCTGCATTATGATTTTGGCTAGTGACTTTCTTTCAGCCCAACTCATCTCAAAGGGTTGTTGTTGGGACAATAGGAGAAGAAAGGAGCATTAGTTAGATCTTGAGTTATTTAGAAAAAATAATAATAAAGGCAGGATAACAATAAATAAATAAAAGGTTTTCGTGTAACAACAAAATATATTGAGTGATGCTTGTTTCTTTTTCCCCATCTCATCTTTCTTGCTGGATGCAGAGAAAGGAGTTGTTGCTGTAAGATGTAGAACAGGGGTCTTCAAACTTGGCCCTTTTATGACTTGTGGACTTAAACTCCCAGAATTCCTCAGCCAGGCAGAGTGTGCCTGGCTGAGGAATTCTGGGAGTTGAAGTCCACAAGTCATAAAAGGGCCAAGTTTGAAGACCCCTGATGTACAATCAAGGAGATAAGTTCAACAATATTCACGGTGGAGAAATGGCTGGTGAAGATGATGGAATTTGCAGAAACGGCTAAATTGACTTCTTTGTTTAGAGAAAAAGCAATATCTACATTTACGGCTGTCTGGAAACCCCTTAAAGACTTTTTTGCACTGATCGTCATAAAAAAAAAGGGAAAGGGAGATTTGTAATTTCAATGATTGCAAAAAAAACCAAAACAAAACAAAAACAGGATAAGAGAAAAGAGTGAGCTTTCTTTTGTAACCATAGAGTAAGAAATAACTCTGTTAATTGCAACTGTAATTATATTCACTGCAAAGAAAATCAGAAGCTTCTTTCTGTTTTTTAAAAATGAGTTTTTCCACTTTTGTCTTTCTTTTTGTTTTCTCTGTTTTCTGCTTTTAGTTTTTATTACTTTGTGTTCATTTCTATGTTCTTGGTAAAAAAAATCCAATATACATTTTATTTTAAAAGAGAGAGTCCAGGAGATGACTTTGAAGGAGATAGGCAACAATTGTTACATAAGCAAAGAGGGCTGAACTATTCCTGAGTCCTAGGAAGCAAGAAAGCATTTAGAAAAGACTGAGGTAAATTAAATGTCTGTGGAGATTCTTGGTCATCCAGGTCATGGTGGTCTCAAAGTTGCTTTTTTAAAAGACAACTGGACAGTTTTTTCTTGAGGAAGAAGACATTTCGCTTCTCAACCAAGAAGCTTCATTGGTTCTGGCAAGATGGTGGGGGCTATGGAGGGATTTCATGTAGTCCTCAACTTTTGACCACAATTGACCCCCAAATTTCTATTGTTAAGTGAGACATTTGTTAAAAGTGAGTTTTGCCCCATTTTACGACTTTTCTTGCCACAGTTGTTAAGTGAATCACTGCGGTTGTTAAATTAGTAGATGATTGTTAAGTGAATCTGGCCTCCCCATTGACTTTGCTTGTCAGAAGATCGTACGCAGTGCTTTTTTTTGTAAAAAAAAAAAAGGTGTCGGAACTCACACATGTCATACAACCCGCCTTGCCTATCCTACAAGGTTCCATCCAAACAAGGTGCCGGAACTCCATTCTGGGTGTTCTATGAGAAAAAAAGCCCTGGTCGTACGAGGTGATCACATGATCCCAAGGCACTGCAAAGGTCACAAATATGAGTCAGCGGCCAAGTGTCTGAATTTTGATCACCTGACCATGGGGATGCTGCAATGTCATAAGTATGAAAAACGCTCCTAAGTCACTTTTTCATTGATGTTGTAACTTTGAATGGTCATTAAGTGAACTGTTGTAAGTTGAGGACTACCCTGCAGTTCTGACAGGACTGAGGGAGGGTGGGGTTAGAAGGATCATATTTCTTTGCAGTCATCTGGTTTTAGCGCTCTCCCTGAGAGCTCTTGAGGCCACTTGGGGGTTTATCTATGCCAGGGGTCTTCAAACTTGGCCCTTTTATGACTTGTGGACTTTGACTTCCAGAATTCCTCAACCAAGCACACTAGCTGAGGAATTCTGGGAGTTGAAGTCCACAAGTCATAAAAGGGCCAAGTTTGAAGACCCCTGATCTATACCCTCTGGGTCACCTGAAACAGGATGCAATCCATTGTGGTATCTTCTTGGAACTGTGGAAAGGACTGTGTTGTAGACAGGGGACAGGTGGTGTCTTATCCCTCCCTCTCTGTCGAGAGAGGGCTGCTCAATGACAACATAAGTGGCCCTTTTAGCCCACTTTCGTAAAAATAAAAATAAATGGCCTCTCATAAAAGAGGTCATTTATGTTAATACTGAACAACTCTCCCTCAACAGCGGGGGAGGGATAAGACAGTCCTGTTGCCTTTTGAAAAAGCATCTTTGAGAGACTCAGGTAGCTTTTCCCTGATTTACTGGACTGTAACTGATATAAAGCATAAAAGGAATTTAGGCTAACAAGGGAAGTGAAATGCAATAAAAAAGACTTTTGTTTTTTCATATGTCAGCTGTAAAAGAAAGAAGGGTATGACTGGGCGTGTTAGGAACTAATAACTGGATAATAATAGGAGAGACTAAAAAGATTGACTTCTTCAGTTCTTATTTACCTCAGTCTTCTTTCTAAAGAGGAACTGAGCAGAATGACTAAAAAGTGAAGGAGTGGAAAACCAAAGTAAAGAATTCATGGCTAACAAGTATGAGTTTGAGATTCTAGGATCAAATCGGTTACATCTGAGAGTCCTGAAGGACTTTGTAGATGTCATCTTGGATCCCTTTTGTCACTTTGTCACATTTTCTGTGACAATTGAGAGATCATGAAGGATTAGAGAGAACAAGTGTTCATTCCTTTTTAAAAAAAAACAAGAAGAAAAAAGACCTTGATTATTACAGATTTCATAGTTTGACATCGACATCAGGCAAATGTATGCATGCATGTATGTATGTATGTATGGATGGATGGATGGATGGATTTGATGGATTTGATTAAATTGAATGTGTCAGAACTATTATAACAAGGTTTCTCAACCTTGGCAACTAGCCGGGGAATTCTGGGAGTTGAAGTCCACACATCTTAAGTTGCCAAGGTTGAGAAACCTTGAGTTATAAGGCTATGTTTTGACTGCCAGGAAGGCTTTTTTTTTTTTTTTTTGTGCCTCATGCTTGTGTTACTAAACATACAAAAATAGCTATTGTGGAAACTTTAGACACTAATTGTCCTGCAGTAGTCTTTTTTGTCAGATGCACATGGATCAAACAGAGTTGAAATGACATAATACGAACATTTGATAAAAGAAATGACAACTCACTGGGTGAAAAGAAGAAAAATATTGTTTAAAATAAAAATGGAACATTGGTAAATGAGAGGTAAGATGCCTTTTATTGTGGAAGCACCATCCATCATCTCAAAGTTTAGCAAATACTGGCAGTTTCTTTTTTTTTAATGTGAGTGGTTCTGTAGTTGTACTTTCATTAAAGTATTTACCAGCATATTGTTTTTACCAGCAGAAAGTGTTCCTCCAGTTATCAGTGAGGAATATAAGAGAGTGACTAAATGTTAGATGAAAAATGTTCGGATCCATTGTTATTCAGGTATAATTATATATGCACATGTATTCATTCGTAATATTTTTAGGAAGGAGTAACTGCAAACAATCTCATCTGGATTGATTGATTTCCGTCAGGAGCTCCTAGTTCAAACCCTCAGAAACTTTTGCAGCCTACATTTCAATAACTGTATAATTTCGGGGTAGATGGGTGAGATTAAAAAATATAAAGCATATGGAGGTTTCCAGTTAAAGTGCCATGTGTCTAAAACCAGACTGAAAAAGGAAGGATCGCAAATACACAAGCAGAAAAGAAAGATGATGATGATGATGATGATGATGATGATGATGATGATAATAATAATAATAATAATAATAATAATAATAATAATAATAATAATAATAATGTTGGAAGGGACCTTGGAAGTCATCTAGATTCTAGTCCAACCCCCTGCTCAGGCAGGAAACCCTATACCATATCAGACAAATGGCTATCCAATCTCTTCTTAAAAACTTCCAGTGTTGAAGCATTCACCGCTTCTGGAGGCAGGTGGTTCCACTGATTAATTGTTTTAACTGTCAGGAAATTTCTCCTTAGTTCTAGGTTGCTTCTCTCCTTGATTAGTTTCCCTCCATTGCTTCTTGTCCTGCCTTCAGGTGCTTTGGAGAATAGCTTGACTCCCTCTTCTTTGTGGCAACCCCTGAGATATTGGAACACTGCTATCATGTCACCCCTCATCCTTCTCTTCTGTTCTTCATATGTTTTAGCCTCCAATCCCCAATCATCTTTGTTGCTCTTTTCTGCACTCTTTCTAGACTAGACTCTCAACGTCTTTTTTACATCATGGTGACCAAAACTGAATGCAGTATTCCAAGTGTGGCCTTACCAAAGCATTATGTTCTTCTACTGTACTTGCATTTGTTTTGAGTTTATAACCAGAGCCTTCTAGGTGACAATAGGTCTTTGTCACTTCTTTCTCTTCTCTCTCTCAGCTCAAGCTGTTTTATAGGATTTCACCACGAATTCGTAGTAGAGAGGATGCAAGTTATAAATGCAATAAGTACACACACACACACACACACACACACACACACACTTGACTAAAACCTATGAAAGCTAATGTAGTTTAATGGGTACTCTGTTCAAAAATTAATTTTCTCTTTTTTGTTTCAAAAGGTATATCATACAGGATACACTGAATCTATTCTGTACTTTCAAAAAATCTTCAAATTCTACCATTATCAGTAATCCTCAGCTTACAACATTCACTTAGTGACTGTTCAAACAGCACTGAAAAAAGTGACTTACAGCTGGTCCTTGTATTTACATCCGTTGCAGCATCCCCATAGTCATGTGATCAAAATTGGAGAACTTGACAACTGTCATGTATTTACATGATGGTTGCAGCCTCCTGTGGTCATGTGATCACCATTTGCGTCCTTCCCAACCAGCTACTGACAGGCAAAATCAATGGGAAAAGCTGGATTTACTTAATGACTGCATGATTCATTTAATAGCTGCAGTGATTAACAACTGTGGCAAAAAAGGTTATAAAATCATGCAGACTCATTTAACAACCACCTTGCTTAGCAACAGAAATTCTGGCTCTTGTTATGATCATAAGCTGTAATGTAGCCATTCTGCCTTGTTAAATGAGTATAGGTAGTCCTTGACTTACCATAGTTCTTTAGTGACCATTTGAAGTTGCAACAGCACTGAAAAATGTGATTTATGACCATTTTTCACACTTTTGACCGTTGTAGCATCCCCATGGTCACGTGATTTACATTCGGATGCTTGACTGATTTATGACAGTTGCAGTGTCCCAGACTGTGGCAAAAAAGTCATAAAATGGGGCAAAATTCACTTAACAAGATTCTCGTTTAGACTCAATTGTGGTCAAACATTGAGGACTACCTGCATATATTTAAAATGTAGCAAACTACTAATGTTTTTAAATGTTGGACATATTGGACATATTGTTCAGCCTGCGTCCTACATACATATTCAATTCAAAATGGTATTTTTAACATATTGCCTTCAGAACTAAAGTGTAATTCAAATATTTACTTTCTTGTTAACTGTATAATGAACCTCACAAACTATAAACCTTGAAGAAACAAGTTAATTAAGACTAAAAGTTAATTCTGGGAGTTGAAGTCCACAAGTCATAAAAGGGCCAAGCCTAAAGACCTCTGCTATAAATCAGGGGTGTCAAACTGCTGGCCTGTGGGCCTGACACATCACGCGGAAGCCGGGCCCACCCCATTGCCGGCAATGGTCCTGATATATCGCGCGACGTCACAAGTTTGACATGTCTGCTATAGATGATAGTCTGAGCTTTCAATGCAATGTAGTAGTAGGAATGATTTTATTTTTCATCTGTAACTAGTGCAACCATAATTACAACCTTAATCATTACAAAAACAATTCAGAATGCAGTGAAATTGGTCTGAAATATTTAACTTATTTCATTATGTTTACTTTGAGTTAATCTGGTCGGTATATTGCAAAACTCTAATATAAATATAAGAATGGGCCATCTATTTTATATGACAAACTTCAATCTGATAATATTTTCATCTGACAAAGAAGTGGCTAATATGGAGGCCGGTCCAAGTTCTGCACCATCCAAAGAAAAAGTGAGTTTAATGTTGAACAACAAAATAATACTCATCTGCAATATGATTATTTCTTTAAAATAAATCAATAAATTTATAAATCCATGATGGCTACATGAATATTGATCAAAGACATACCTTTAAAAACAGCCTATTTTCATAGTTAGCACTAATACCAGATATTAACTATTTTATCTTGTTTTACTAGCACCATTCTATTGTGGTGCATTTTCCTGAGTAGACTTTGTGAACAGTTGACATGCAAAAATATATAATGAACATGTCAAGAGATGGCTTCCTTTTTTTCACTGATTATAGTAATAATCTTGGCCATACACATCATATCCATGCCCTTTATAGTAACTATACTCATCCTCATATGTTCTGAAATTATCTCCTCGTGGGTACCCATTCTCACTGCCATAATAATCAGTTTGGACTTCATATCCATGTTCGTAGCCATTTGTGGTGGTATCATACTGGCCCTGATCGGCAGGAGTGGTCCCTTCTGGCAATTGTTCACCTGTAGTACTTTCAGTGGGGTTGACAGTTGTGACCAGGGTAGTTAGACTGATTGTTGTTGCTTCATTTTCTTCCTCTTCTTCTTCCTCGCCACCATTTCCAGTTTCTTCGACGGTGCTGTTTGTGCTGGTGGCATTAACACCACTTCCGTTTTCATCTACTTTCTCCTCTTCTTCCTCTTCATTCTCCTCTTCCTCATTTTCATCACTGTCTTCTTCCTCTGCACCTTTTTTGGGAACAGTTTCCTTTTCAACCTTTTTATCACCTGCTTCTTTCCCCGGTTTCTGAGGAGGCTCTTTTACTGCTGGTACCTATATTGATGCAAAAAAAGAGGGGAGGGGATAGATTAGGAAGCTAGTTATGATCTGCAAAGGCATCCCACTCCCAGTATGTATGATCTGGTTTTAACCTTCACTAATGTGGACTGTATAAAAATTATGGGACACTTAAATCCATAAAGTTGAAAGAGCTACTTACACCACTGAATTGTTATTCAATACATATATACTGTTGCAAGAAATGACTTCTGGTTTAGAGTTAGAGTTCTCTCTAGATCAGGTACTCAGCTTCTGTATGATTCCAACTATGTTTGATGGCAGAATCATTGTATCTTTATCCACTGATTTATTCTAAAAATCAAAGGCATGCGCACTTTGCAAGATATGTCAGAATGCCCTTCCCTCTCTGCTGTCCCAGGTCAAGTATCACAAAATTTCTACAACATGCTACCTGAGCCTTTGTGGTATGGAAGAAATTGGAACGAGTACACATCTCCTCCTTTAGTGAAGATCTGATTTGGCTTTATACTAAAACTTGGTGATGATGGTTATGATTGTCAAATGCTGGGGAAATCAGGAAATTCAGGCAGTTCAAATGAGTATAAAAATTTATTGCAAGCTGAAGCTTTCTACAAGAATCTGAACTACTAGCAGTCAAGGAAATGAGTGGGAGTTAAGAAAGGAATTCAAGCTGGGCTGGACTTAGATCTTTTGTGGGTGCACAGAGACTCATGACTGATGACATGTTTGACCCCTCCCTCAGGCTCAGCCTGATCATCTCCTACAATGATGATGTTATCTATTCAATTGTGTCCAACTCTTGGCAATTCTATAGGTCAGGTCTATCCACGTCTTGCATTATTTTGAGTTGTTCTATGCTGTGGCTGGTGTCAGCTTTGATGGTGTCCAGCCACCATGTTCTTTGGTAGCCTGGTTTCCTTTTACACTAACTCTTCCCAATATTATTCCTTTTCCCAGTGAATTCTCCTTCATGACAGGGCCAAAATAATTGAGGTGCAGTTTTGTGATTTTTTCCTTACAGTGAGATGCCTGGTGTTAATAACTAAAACTTAATATTACCTTCTTTTCAGTAATAGTGCCTGGACAGTCAGATGACCTGGCCTGTAGAACTGCCAAGAATTAGACACAACTGAATAGATAACATCATCCTTATGGGAGATGACCTACACAGCTTTCTATTAACCAATAAGAACTTTCAGGAACTTTTTGGCATCACCAAATTTTGTTTTATAGTCAAGGATGTGGGAGATGATGATGCATCTTAAAGACCAGCTTCCTCCTTTGTGTTTTTGTATTTGTCTACCTGTCTGCTTGTTTTATTGCTCTTTGATGATAACAATGTTTTTATTTGATTTGCTGTATTCCAAATCCCCATAATTTGCTCACCTTTTGGACAGTGTCGGTATTTCCATCAGTCTTGTTATCTTCAACTGCAGGTGTAGTGGGAGCTACTGTGGTCTCTTCACTTCCCTTTCCACCTTCATTTTCTTCATTTGACTGTCCCTGTTGGGACATTAAACAATACGAATATCATAATGCATATTATTTCAAAAGATACATAAACAAAAACATTTTAATTATCAATATTTTCATAGTACTAACGCCTGTAAAGCTATCGATGCAAGGTGGAGCACTTCTCAGCTTGAAACAGTCACATCATTTCAGATCTACTCAAGCCACTACATGACAACAATAAATATTTGAATCTAATTATCAGATAACCTAAAATGGGGCTTGATGCCTTTCCTAAAATTAGAACAAGGTTCATTCACAGGTCTCAAAAGAACAAATTCCATTCTTGGCAGAGATGGGGGTAGTGGTGATGGATCATTTTTCCCACATGTCAAGCAACTGGAACCCTTAACTGGTGATATATACAAAAGGACCTCTCATACAAATCTTAGTCCCTAGATAGCTGGCTAAGCAGCCTTACGAGTTTCTAGAAAGGGCAATTCACAGTGGTTTCCTTATGTTTCTGGTAATAGTGATCATGATTGGTGTGGAGAACAGAATATTTTCTGAAGTTGTCCTGCAGAATCTTTGCCCCTATAAATAAGATTCTCAAATAGCAACATTCCAGTGTTCATGCGTAATTTCAAACTACCCTCCCCCAAAGCTTATATTAATATTTAATTGTAATTTTGGAGGGATATATTGTAGGAGACGTGGTAGAAGTTTCCTCAATCCATGATCTGATATTTGAAGGATACACTAAAAACATTTACTCTAAAATTTCTGGATGAATATGAATCACAAACACTCAGGCAGTTGCCTGGAACTCTGATAGTATCTTTCTACAAAATAGGCAGAACGTCATCTTTTGCAATATTGTTCTAGCACACGGCTGGTCAGACCAACCTAAATGTTTATATGCGAATGTAGCTGTGCTTAAGATTGGATGGTTAAAATGCTTAAAAATAAGTTGAAATGTGATGCCAACAAAACATAACAAAAAGTTATCTTTCTCTCAACTGAAAGATCTTGCAAAATTGTGTGGTGTGGCTAGTTCTTTGGATAGCTACCAGAGATCACCATGACCCCATATATAACAGCAATTATAGGACTATTTATTTAAATGTTGTTAAGGTTCTGTCCATGTCAAGGCAGGATATAGCCTGGAGTAAAACCCCTGAAATAGAGCAGAGAAAGACAATAGCCTCATGGAGTCATATATCCAAATGTGTTGAAAACTCAAAGTTGGAGAAGAATGGGGTTGTATACCTATTGCCCCATTTTATGTCTCTCCCCAACCTCTACATGTTTAGGCAGGAAATCTGAAGGGATGATGTACATAGGATGTACATGCATGCATGTATTTAAGATTTTTTAAATCTTACCTTTATACTTTTATAAATAATTCAAGGTGGCAAACATATCTAATATTCCTTCTTTCTCTATTTTCCCCACAGCAGCAACACTATGAAGTGACTGACCCAAAGTAACCCAGCCAGCTCTCATGTCTGGAACTCATGATTTCTTGGTTTCTAGCCTTCTAACCACTAGATCAAACTGGGCCTCATAAATTCAACTTCAGGTCACACAAACTGGCTCTCACATACTGATCATGTTACCTTTCTTGGTTATGAAATGTCTGCAACAAGAAAACAAACTCAGAGAACACCAGAAGTCCCACAATTCAACTCTGAGCTACATATATTCTCCACCATTTTATGATAATAAAGTCCCTTTGAGTCCACAGTGGCTTGATGGCACATCATCAATCAAAATCAAAACCACACTCAATAGCAGTGATGACGTTACCTAGTCAGGTAATGAAACTCAAACTCAGAGAGCACCAAGGACCCCACAGTTCAATCGTGAGCTACAAATATTCTCTTCTGTTGATAATGTTTCTACTTATCAGGATCAGACTGTCGGTCTGTCTATCTGTCTACCATTGATCACCTTAATTCAGGCCAGTTTCTTGCCACACGACTGAGCAGGATACGTATTCCTCATTTTTGATGGTCCATCCAGAATTTTGTTGCTTGCAAGGCATGACCAAAATAGAAAGGCTTCAATGTGCCTGCAAATAGCCATACTGTACTCATTATTTCTACAGGCTTGCTTTAATTCAACTTCAGGTTTTCTTAAAGAATGACCATGGATCATATATATTTTTGTGTTGCTTTGGAACCACAGCGGTTGTTTTTAAATCAATGGCACAAAATGCTTTATCTCCAAACCTGTGGATCCCAATAGCTTTTACTGTAACTTCAAGGTTGCTGT
Source organism: Crotalus tigris (assembly GCF_016545835.1). Classification (NCBI taxonomy): domain Eukaryota; kingdom Metazoa; phylum Chordata; class Lepidosauria; order Squamata; family Viperidae; genus Crotalus; species Crotalus tigris. The sequence goes on from NW_024097440.1 coordinate 356,793, forward strand.
TTGTTTAGATGATTTAAACTTAAAAAAACATACAACGTCAAACCAGAATAGAAACTTGTGGTCAGTTACTAATCTTCACCATAGGCACTCACAGAGTATAGGGTTTAAAAACAATGCTCCTTGGTTTGTTTTGAATAAAACCAGACACATTCCTTACCCCTTCTTCCTCCTCTTCTTCCTCTGAACTGTTCTCACCAAAACCTTCTTCAGATGAGTCACTGTTAAACTAAAAAGAGAGGCAGTTCTGAGGCATTTGTTCCCAAACAATACAAATGCTTGTTTACAGGAAAGCAATCAACTTTTGCTCTCCCCTATGTATACAATGACACTCAAGTCTATGTAGCTTTTCCAGTACTTCAGAGCCCAGAATTCAAATGTCTTGTTGGTGTACTTAAGACAAATAAAATATAAACAATAAGGGAATACAGCTAGTTGTTGACTTGCAGTTGATTTAGTGGCCGTTCAATGTTACAATGGCAGTAAAAAAAAGTGACACGAGCATTTTTCACATTTACGACTGTTGCAGCATCCTTGTGGTCATGCAATCAAAATTCAGATGCTTGGCAACTGACTCATGACAGTTGCAGTGTCCCTTTTGCAATCTTCTTACAAGCAAAGGTAATGGGAAAGCCAGATTCATTTAACAACTATGTTAATATCTTAACAACTGCAGTGGTTCACTTAAAACTGGGGTAAGAAAGGTCGTAAAATGGGGCAAAACTCATTTAACAACTGTTTCACTTAGCAACAGAAATTTTGGACAATTGTGGTTGTAAGTCAAGGACTACCTGTACACCTTATAGCAGTGGTGGCGAACCTATGGCACGCGGAGCCCTCTCTGTGGGCACGCGGCATCACCCCAGCACACGTGGTCTCTAAAAGTTCGCCATCACTGGCCTAAGCCCAGCCAGCCTGGAACCGTCATTGGGGAGCCCACCATCCCACCTGCCAGAGACCCCCTGGATCTCCCCCAACCCTGCCCGGCTCCCACAGGTGTCCCTCCCCATAAGCAACATCAAGGTGGCCACGCCCACCTTGGCCATGCCCACCCAATCTGCCATGACTACTGCAGCCACACCCATCCAGTGGCCACGTCCACCCAGTCTGCCAAGCCCAGTGTAGCTGTGCCCACTGAGTGGACCACACCCACCCGGCACCTGGCGATACATAAGTGGGTTTTGGGTTGCAGTTTGGGCACTCAGTCTCTAAAAGGTTTGCCATCACTGCCTTATAGTGAGGCAACCAATGATTGCAAGTTTTTGAATCCTTTGCAATAGTGGCAAATATCTGTAGCCCGGGTGTAGGAAGAGGGCGAAAGTTCGTTCTCTGAGCTTGCGTCCATTTAGGGGATATCAGTCCTTTACCATCATGTAGACTTGCATATTCCAGGTTCTAATTTTTATCTAAAAAGCTAGTGGTGTTTATATTTAGCCTTGAAAGTTCACATAGGAAACTAACAAGCCTAGAGACTTAATCGTAGAATCTCTGGATACTAATCCTTGCACCTCTAATTTGCCTTGGAAAGATTCCTGTTGGAAACCCTGCAGCTCAGTGTAGATAGTGTGGATTGCATTACAAAAACCACTAGCTTATTTTACTATTGAAAGGCAATTTTCCAGTGGAAATATGGTGTAGTAGCTTTGCAGAGCTCTGAATAAGCCACCTTAGATTATGTTAATTTCATTCATACTGCCGTAAAAGGCAGACAATATTATTTCTTTCCAAAAGTGGGGGCTGAATAGGCCCAACTTCAAGATCTTCCAGACCTTTAAGAAAACTATGGATGTTCAGGGTTAATCTTTGTATTATCCATAAGGAATAATAAGACAAGTAGGAAGGATACATTTTCCAAGGCTGCAAAGCCACTGATCAATATAAAAATATCTCCGTTGTCTCTAACAGAGAAGCCAAACCACTGTTCTGTTGAGGCAACATTCCTAGAAGACAATTTTTAGTTCCTTACATGACCCATATTTGAAAACATGTAATTAACAGGCCCCTGCATTACTCCCAACTTGGTCATAAGAAACCACTGCTTTATGGATGTTCTGTAACATCCCACTTGTCTCCTTAACAATGGAAGAAAGAAAAAGCTGTAAAAAAAAACCTAGAATTGGATCAACAATATTGTCCATCAATGGTCTATACAAGTTACTTCCTTTTCTGTGATTTTACTTCTGATATTTGACCATTTGTGCAAGAAATAACATAAAGATTTTCTACACACTGCACCTTGGTCAGGTCCAAAGGAACTGAAAGAATAATTTCACTATCAATTTCACCATCCATGGCATTTTTACCTGTGTGAAGTTGAATATACTATGTCTGGATAGCTGTACACAAGTAAAACACGTCATATATTTTCAATATTTTATAGAATGAGAGGTAATCCTTGACCTATGACCATGACTGAGCCCAAAATTTCTGGTCCTAAGTGAGACATTTGTTAAGTGAGTTTTGCCCCATTTTTCGATCTTTCTTGCACAGTTGTTAAGTGACTGATTGCAGTTGTTAAGTTAGTAACACGGTTGTTAAGTGAATCTGCCTTCCTCATTGACTTTGCTTGTCAGAAGGTTGCAGAAGGGGGATCACATGATCCCGGGACACTGCAACCGTCATAAATATGAGTCGGTTGCCAAGTGTCCAAATTTGGATCACGTGACCCTGGGGAAGCTGCTGCAGTTGTAAGTGTGGAAAACAGTCATAAGTCACTTTTTTTTACTGCCATTATAACTTTGAACGGTCACTACATGAACTGTTGTAAGTTGAGGACTACCTGTATTTGCAGGAATTATACAGCCTACTTAGGTCCTATATTCATCTTTGTACTGTGCCCCAATAATCAGTTAAAATGCTTTTAAAGATTTGAATCTGGAACACGTCTGCCTACAGCAGGGCCAAAAAAATTAAGGTGGCAGCCACAATTGTGCAATCAAAGACCTGCTTCTTTTTGTAGATGTGTTGCATATAAAAAAGGGGGCAGACTTCAACTGTTTTATTGAAGTTGCTATCTTGCCTATTTTGATCCCTCCCTGTGTCTGGAGTTTAAAAGTTTTTTTTAAAAAAAAAAATAACAACAACTGTATTTACCTGGAATCTTTTCATAGGTGGGTAGAAGTAAGGATATCTATAAAGAAAATGCCTGTATTTGTTCTTGAACACCTGCCAAAATAAAAGAAAGACATTTTAATAGTTAAATCTAAGAAACAAATTGCTATGCTTAGTACCCAAATAAATCAAAGATGTTGCCAACATACCGCATTTTCTTCTGAATCGTCTGACTTAAATCTTCTTCGGAAGTGTTTTGCCTACAACAGAAGAGGAGATAACTTTAAAAAGGAGTGCTTTTATTTCTATTGTATTGCTAACTTAATTTTGGTGTCAGCCTCCATACTTGTTTCCTGAAATGTGCTCTCAACATTTTTTCCCCAAATCTTTTGTGGGAGGACAGCACACACACACACCACCTTGAGAAAGAAATATTTTGGGAATATTAAAAGGCAGAATATTATATTTCCCCAAAGGATCTTAAAGGCAGAAAAGCAGGCCCAGTTTTCTTAATAGTCCAGGACAGAGGCCAGATCTGTAGAAATACAGATTTGATAATCCTTTCAGAAAGATTGAAGCTTGGAGCTGATGAGATTAGAAAGACAAGGACCCCTGAAATCTACATACCCCATCCAAACTCTAAGGACAGGAAACATGACCTTTAGGACATAATAGGATTAACCCACCACCATCAGAATACCAGGTCAGAACCTCAGGTGAAAGTACATCACACAGGAAATACAAACCCACAGGAAAAGGAATTCCAAGCACAAAACCCCAAGAAGGTATAAAAACCCACCACTCCCAGCTACATGTGATCAGCTTTCTCCGAGCCACATTTCTGTCTGGTTCTGCTCTTCAATCAACTACAACCTTCTTTCTAAAGCAGTCTCCATTTTGTTTATTCCTGGCTTGGACTGGACCCTGATAAAGATTTTTCTTTCAACACTTTATTAAATTTCAAAAAAGTATAAAATATAAAAAACAAGACAAAGAAAAAGAGTTAGAAGGGAGAAAGGGATAACAACAACAACAAAATCCCTGAAAAAACAACTAACTAAAAGGGAAAAAAAGAGCTATGGGAAAAAGTAACTTCCGATTTTCTTCAGTACAGAAAAAATAACTTCCAATTTTTTTCAGTACATCAGTGACTCTTTGAGCTAGAATAAGGCATCATGAACAGTACTTCTATCACCACAAACAGATCTAATGATCAACACCCAAAATTAAAATTTCTTGTTTTTTTTTTCCAGTTTCAATAAACAAATCCAGGAGTGGTACAATACTGTACTGTTCTGAAATAAAACAAAGCCATTTGTCTGAAATCATATAGAATTTCTTGCCTGAGCAGGAGGTCAGACTAAAAGACCTCCAAGGTCCCTTCCAGCTCTGTGGTTATTCTGATATTCTGTTATAGAAATAGCAAATAGCATTAACCTGGCCATCATAGAGCCTAGTGATGATATGCTGAGCATGAAAACAGCACTGTTTTATCATCTACCCTTGGTAAAAGCTATCTCTATATCTGTAGCATCTGAATTTGCTTTTTAAATATTTCTTGTAAAAGTAGGACAGAGATAGGGAGGCTCTAAACAAAATTCCAGGCTGGGAAACACATATGGCTGGAACCAGCAAAGATATTTCTGGGTAGAATTAACAGTACTTAGTTAGAGGGATCAGCGATCTAACTTAATGATATCAGTGGTGGGATTCAAATATGTGAACAACCGTTTCTCTGTGTGGATGCCACTTCCGGAAGTCCATTCTGGGCCTGGCAACAAAAAATTAGCTACCGGTTCTGCCGAACTGGTGCGAACTGGCTGAATCCCACCACTGAATGATACCTTCAATAATAATTTAGAACAGTGGTTCTCAACCTTTTTAATGCCGCGACCCCCAACCAGTCATAAGTCGAGGACTACTCAACCGGTCATAAGTCGAGGACTACTCAACCGGTCATAAGTCGAGGACTACTCAACTGGTGCAGCACCGTTTGCAGAATGGGACTTTTGGTGCGCTCAGCAGGGCAGAGACAGCCTGGACAATTCCTATTGGCTTTTGAAAGCCAATAGAATTAGACTCTATTCAAGAGAGTCTATTCTATTGGCTTTCAAAAGCCAATAGAATAAAAGGGAGTAGCACAGCTAAGGAAAAGGGGGAAAAAATGGCAGACTGCGTTGTTTGGCGACCCCCGTGAAATGGTTGTTCAACTCCAAATGGGGTCCCGACCCACAGGTTGAGAACCACTGATTTAGAAGCATATGAGCCTGCTTTATACTGAGACAGACTATTATAACTGCAGGAAGTTATAATAGTCTAACAGAAATATAGGCAGGCAGAAATATATTTAGCTCTTCCAGAAGAGGTTGAGAACTGAAGTTAACCTCTTGCTGTAAAACAGAATTGTTGCTCATCCATATTAAGCATGTAATGAAGTTGAGAGGGAACATGCAAAATTCATCCATTTGTTTCCAAGTGTTCCTGAATTAACCCATTTTGCACATGCCTAAAAATGAATTGATGGAAAAAAGGGACAATGGTCTTATAGCCTAAATATATTCATTTGTTGTGTGTGTTTATCACAGTCGGATGCCAAGAGACGAGTGACTGCTGGAAGATCCCAAGGAGTTTTTAGGATGCTAACTTGCACTAACATTATATAGCACACAGCTTTGTAGATAAGGAATGCTAATCAAAAGCTGTGCAATTTCCTGATGGAATATTAGTATTTATGTAATGCTAGTGTGCATTATATGATCTGGGAAGAGACTGATATCGACAATACATAGAATTCTTGTTCTTATTCCCAAAGGTGCTTTTTCACGAGGCAACTGGACTGTCTTGTTTTTCTTTGAAGACATTTCAGAAGTGAAATGCTTCAAAGAGAAACAAGAAAGTCCACTTACCTTGTGAAAAAGCACCTTTGGGGTAACTATGACCTGGATGACTGAGCATCTCCACAGACATCTGGATCTTACTATTTTCACTTTCCACTAGATGGCATAGCTAACTGACAGAAAATTCAATTGCTGGATTGGATAGGATTTCTTCCTTTCGCAGGCCACAGAAGTATAAGATATGATCGCTACTTTTGGGGATATGAATAATTACCATTCCATTGCACTGTCATTGTCATTCAGTTATATCCTAAATATAATGTAACAACAAGAATGTTTTTTTTAAAAAATAAATGTGTTGATGATGTCCCTGTAATTACTTAGGACCTAGATTTTCTTTTTAATGATATGTAATCTACTACTTATAGAATGTTAAACTTAAATGATAACCGAGTTCTGGGATAACAGGATACTTAATAAATTTGATGATACAGACAAATGAGCAGCCAGCTTGACTTGTTCTCACATTTATCAAACAATGTCAAGTTGACAAGGTTTAAGAAGCTCAGTGAAGTGCATCTTGCACAGCAGATATCAGGCCATCAGAAATTCAGAATTTCCCATCTCTTTTCAATGCAAAGGTACAAAAGGAAGCAGGATAGATCTCATTTGCTGTCAATCGTCCCACTGCAGTAATTAGAATAATAAATAAACTCCTGGGACATTTTTTCTCAAAGATGTAACTTTACTGAAAAGCCATATGGGTACAGAAGTAGAAAAGCCACTTTTGACATTTTTGCACACAAATAGCATAGGAAAACCTCCCATTGTCCATTGTCCACCAATCAGCTGCACTTGCTTTATTTTGGAAATGGCCTATCTGCCTCGGATGTTGCCACTCAATGACCTTAGGGTTTAGATCTGTCTCATGCTTCCAGGAAGCACACTTGTATTCCACAGTTCCCTCCCAAACCTCCCTAATATTCCAATGCCTTCCCTCCTCCCTCCTGTTACTGTTGTCTGGTTGTGAGCAGGTCTGCGTAGAGAGTCAACCATGACACTAGCTCTGATAAAGTTCCTGGATAATATTACCTCTGTACTTCATTTGTTTTCAGTTCAACATACCATTGAATTGTAAGTTTGATCAAAGATGTTGTTTATCTAATAGGCTCACATGAAATATTGGGTTTTGCCTTGCAAAGTGGTTTGTGCTGTGTAGGAAAAACAGTTCATCTAGTTCAGGCAAAGCTGCATCATCAACAGCTCCTGTTATCTTGAACTATCAACCAGCCCTTGGAAAAGCTGTTAAAACTATCAGAACATCTTCAGATGAGAGACACTAAAGCAAGGAAGAGCTTCATTTATGAATGGACTATGTCATTCCATAAAACAACCTTGAGGGGTGTTTTTCTCAAATCTCTCAAAATGAAGCATCCCCTTAAAGATCTGCATAATTGCACTCTGTTTCAATCTCACTGTCTTAGATCATTTATGGCTAGGGTGTTTCTTAGTATCTGTTTGAAAACTTGCAGGAAGAGAACATGTCTACAAATATTTAGTTGAAGTCTGATCTCAGATAAAGAAAGCCCAAGAGGTAACCATGCTTTCTGCAGTAGGTTCTCCTGTCCTCCATCCCTCTCATCCAATCCAATCCAATCCAATCCATCCATCCATTCTTCTATATTACAATTCCTATACGGTCCCTCGAAAGTATTAAGTAATCAAATAATCTTTTTATAACATTAAGCTTACTCAGTTCCTTCAATCTTTCCCTATGACATTTTCCCATGGTTTGGATCCTGTACCAAATTAGTCCATAGCTTTCTTATAGAATGGCACCTGGGACAGGACAGTATATCGAAGTAAGGTTTTCATAATATGGATTAAAGCCAATCTATTATAGACACCAGTGGATGCCTGCAGAATGGGATCAAAAGGTTAAGATGGTCACTGGGACTTTGCGATCAAAGTTCTGCCTGTATTTTGTGTGTGTGTGTATCTATGTGCAATGTATTTTGAAAAAGTTAGACTTTGATCACACCGTTGCAGCCATGGTCTTGAATTTTGATCATACCATGTGGACACCTTGATGCCTATTGTGACCAAACTGAGCTCACATTGGGTGGTTTAGGTTTCTATTTTCTTCTTTCTCTTTTTACCTACTTGTCTCCAAGGTTTTTCATAGCTCTGCAAATCTCCAAGTTACCTTAAATATGCTGATATTTTCCTCATGTGTGTGGGTAGAATTTTGGCCAAATGAATACTGGCATTTATAGGTGTGAGTTTTATTATAAGTGTTCTACAATGAATACATATTTATGAGTCAAGTTTCCTAATACAATATTAGGTTCTTTGCAAGCACACATATCAAGTTGATGATTCATGTTTAGATTGACAGGGCCAAAAATTCCATAGCCATCATCCTGTCAGTGTGCTATGCTTATTTGATGCTGATGATGATAATGATAATGATAACAACAACAACAATAACAATAGTAAACATTTTAAAATTAAAACTAAATTAAATCTGTATGCTGCTCGACTCCCTGGGATGCTGGGTGTTTTACAAATTGATAAAAACATTTAAAAACAAGGAGCAACATAAAACACACAAAAAAAAACATAAATCAAAAGAGTACAATACAATAGCAGACAAAACAAACCCAAATGGGAATGAGGAAAGGAAAGAAAATGTTCCCATTTGGGTTTGTTTTTCATGAGCACCAATAATCCTCATTAAACATCTCAGCAAAGAGCCACATCTTCATGACCCTTCAAAATACCCAGGAAGGGGGGGGGGCGTTCGAATATTGGGAGGAACCTCATTCCAGAGGCTACACAGGTATTGCTATAGAGAAGAAATACTTCAAAACTCTCCATAGGTGGCATTGTTCACTCAGTGGAACTTGGAACATGTCAACTCTGCTAGATAAAATCAGCCAGGCAGCTACTATGAGTGACAGATGATTTCCCCCCAATTAACAATGCCCTATGCCAGGGGTCTTCAAACTTGGCCCTTTTATGACTTGTGGACTTCAACTCCCAGAATTCCTCAGCCAGCCTGTCCACAAGTCATAAAAGGGCCAAGTTTGAAGACCCTGCCCTATGCCATGTAGGACTTTACAGGCAGTAACCAGAATCTTAAATCACACTTGGAAGCAAACTGGCAGCCAGTGCAATTCATGAAGCAGAGGTTTTACATGGGCACACCCAGGCATGCCTGTCACTGCCCATGTGTTGCTGTGGTCTGGACCAGCTGAAACTTCTGAGAGATCTTTAAGGGCAGCCTCATATAGAGTTCATTGTAGTAATCAAGCCATCAATTTGCCAGGGTATATGTATTTGTCTAAAGGGTCCCTTGATCTAGGAAAGGGCACAATTGGTGCACCAGATGGAGCTGGGCAAAAACTTCAAAATATTTAATGAAAAACAGGCTGTTTTATGAATTTATATTACCATAAATTAATTTGAAATAGTTCTTTATGAGCCTGTCTGTTTTTTTAAATATATTTGTGCTAATGGGCACTGTACAGCTGTGCAGTTGGGGTGTAAATAGGAATAATATAAAGAAATACTTTATGAGATCAAACGCCTACTCTGGATAATTGCCAATTGCTCCAGCCAAAGCATCATGCATAGAAGCAGTTTTCTGCAGACATAATGTTCACCTCCACAATTCAGAAATTTGAATTCATAGATAAATATTCCCCATCCAGAATCAGCCAGTAGATTGCAGCCAGTAGATTAATAGCTTAATAGCATTAATTGTCAGAGATGAAAGCTAATTGAAGCAAAAATAGAAAAGGCTATTTGTAATGTACAAAGGACTAGAAAGTCAAAAGATACATAAAAGCATAAATAGATAATAGGTGAATAAACAGGTGAATTTAAAAAAGAACAAAGTCAATGGGTAATAATTTGTCCCAAAAGAACTGAACCTAAAAATCGCTTATTATTTGGGGACAATTTATTTTATATTGGCATGATAAATACTAATTAATGGATAGATTTTTTTTAAAATCAAAATATTATAATGGATTTGAAATCTGTTAAGTTGTGGAAAAACTTCTCAAATAATGATAATATATTACTAGGAATAACACAATCTCAATGAATGGACATTAAAATGAATATTCACAATACAATATATCCTAGTCGATATAAAGTATTGTTATTTTTACTCACAGAGAAGGCACAAGTGATTCCTATAATGCAGAGGAAAAGCAGGGCTGTCTTCATTTTTCTGGTGTCTGAAAAAGAAAGAAAGGAAAAGAAAATATATTTCCAAATAGGAAGATTAAAAAAAATGGAAGATATTAAATATCGGCAATTTCTACAATTCTGTTCAAATAATACGAGAAATATATCTGTTTAGGTCTGATTACTTTTGTAGGAATTTGAACAAATGATTGATTGATTTCATCAGTAAATTATACAGGTCTTTAATTAAAGACAGGGAAAGTTTTTTACCACTGGTCATTCCATACTTATATTTAAGTGAGGGTTAGTTTGGTGTAGCGCAGGGATAGGCAACCTTGGCTCTTTTATGACTTGTGGACTTCAACTCCCAGAATTCCTGAGCCAGCATGGCTCAGCATGGAAACCTCTCCATTTCTCCTCAGCATGGCTGGCTCAGGAATTCTGGGAGTTGAAGTCCACAAGTCATAAAAGAGCCAAAGTTGCCTACCCCTGGTGTAGTGGATAATATGCTAGCCTAGAAATCAGGAGACTGAGAATTGTAGTTGCCCCTTAGGCATGAAAGCTATCTAGGTGACTTTGAGCCAGTCACTATCTCTTGGCCCAATCCACCTCACAAGGTTGTTGTGGGGGAAATAGTAGGTAGGAGTATTAGATATGTTTTAGAAAGGCAGGATAAAAATCTAATAATAAAGTGTCCATTCTTGCACAAATTTAGAAATGTTCTAAATTGAATTTAGAAATACTCAGATTTATACTAGTAGTTTATGTATTATAAGATCTTCCAGAGTTTCATGGCTAACTCATGCTAGTTAAATTATTTGGATTTAAAATGGTGGATGAGAGAAATAAATCATGTCACTTCATGAATTTTGAGTTTCCTTCATCCATTGGTTGAGCCAATTTGATGACTGGATGTGATGAATTCTGGCTATGGTGCCAATTAGAGAGTTGTGGGATAGAAAAATGGGGGAGAAAGAGAGTCCCAATCTCTCTAAGTGACGTGTCCACTTACTCCTCATGATTGCTTTCGGGTATACCTCCATATGTCTACCTCAACTTTCAGGCTGTTGCAGTGCCTTGAATGGAGAAGGAAATTCATAGAGAACTTTATGGTTGGAGCTCTTTCATGCTTATTTATTTTCTGCCCAGTTGTGGAAGTACATGGGACCCTTAGTGGCAGAAAGAATGGGCAAAGGGAGCAGTCATATCCCTCTGAACAGCATCAAAAGGCCACCATTACAGCTTCTCTAGAATGTTTCATGTCATGCTTCAAGGATCTAAGGGCAATCTCAATGATTTCAAAAATTGGAAAAAAAGATGAAGTCTGAGCTCATTTTCTAGCAGCAATTCTTAAATTTGTGCAGTAATGTAATTATTGATATGTTAATTGCATTTCTGGCTAATCTCTTTTGGGTCATCATAGTTGTAATTTCAGCACAACCAGCATGTATTTAATCATTTTACAAGCAAAGCTAGTTGCTCTTTTGCTAACCTAAAAGCAGTGGTGGGATTCAAATATGTGAACAATTAGTTCTCTGGTGGATGCCACTTCCAGAAGTCCATTCTTATCTGGGTAACAAAAATTAGCTACTGGTTCTGCCGAAGTGGTGCGAAGCGGTTGAATCCCACCACTGCCTAAAAGGTATGTTTCTTTGAACCCAGGAAACAAAAAAGCAGGAATGTTGCTTTTGATAGCTTAGTTGGTTCTAAGGGGGTATTATGGAATATGTTTTTGGAGAGTGACTACCAAGCTTTGCTTTATACAAAATAACAGGTTTTTTAAATTGTGGAATAGACTTTCACAACTTGATTACACCCAGATGGGCTTATTTCCAACCAGCATTTGGAAAGTTGGACACCAAAACATCTGCAGAGCTCCAAATTGAGAAAGGCTATTTCAGACCTCAGAGCCTTAAGTAACACAAGAGATGCATATCATTTCTCTATTGCTAAAAACTATTCATTAAATTTCAGAATTTGTCTAGGAAGCTGTCCTGGAACAATTTCATCAGCTTCATCTGGTTTGTGGTTTGAACTACACTCCTTAAAACAAACTTCCAAGTTTGGAAAACTGACAGAAGATGACAGTTTTATTTAATTGAAAGTGTCAGTAAATAGAATGATCCTTGTTAAAAGAATGCCATGTTAATCCATACCTAATGTGCTTTGTTACAATTTGTATTTAAACCACCAGTTGAAAGAAGCAAAATTCAGTGAAGCATAGTTTAGAAAGGATTATGAACATGTATACGTAACTACAAGGATTAGTTTTACATATATTCAGCCCTTCTAGAAAATATTCCAAGGCCTAACATAAGCAATATATTTAATTGGTGACATCCATATTTATACTTTTGTTTCTACAATACAAACAGTAAGCTACAAATTCCATGTTACGTGTATTATCTTTGTGTAGCAGACAAATGGTGTTGCTTAAGCCCTTTAATAATTTCATGACTGAGGAACAATTGAACAATAATTTTGTGGACTATGTAATGTATTAGGTTCATCTCTATCTGCATTATAGAGAATTAGCAAGTGTACATAAAAATGGGTACCCTGGAGGCTATCCCAAAACTAAGAAGGGTCAGATCAAAGAACCAACCTAGAACCAAGGAGAACTTTTCTGATAGTTAGAACAATTAGCCATTGGAACAACCTGCCTCCAGAAGTTGTGAGTGCTCCAACACTGGAAGTTTTTAAGAAGAGACTGGACAGCCATTTGTCTGACATGGTATAGGGTTTCCTGCCTGAACAGGAGGTTAGACTAGCTGACCTCCAAGGTCCCTTCCAGCTCTGTGATTCTGTTCAGCGAATGTTTAGGAGTTTATTAACCAAAGATATTGGTGGAGGGGAGGCCAAATTTGGCCCTCCAGATGGACCGTGCCAACTGATGAATGTTGGCGTTTATTAAATTTGGGAAGGCTACAGTTTGCCTAATTCCTGAGACAGGAGAGTGCCATAAAAACACAGCGTATTGACTAAATACCAAGTTTCTTTGCTATAATAAGGTTGATCTATAAAATCATCTCCTCCTCTCTCTCAGCGTTCCATCACCATGCCTCTCTCCCCAATTCCTGCGAGAAATAATTTTAAATTAAATCCGGCTAAACATTTTTTAAGAAAAGGAAAGTAGAATGTCTCTGTGTTATAGTCAGTACAGTGTAAACTCCCAGCCTTATTAGTCTAACAGAATCAAGCAAGCAAAATACAGTGGTTCAGTAAATCACTGATTTAAATCACAGAAGTAATGTGCATGAGAAATTCCTATCTGCAAAGCAAAATATTACCTTAAAAACAGAATCAAAAAGTGAGAATTGCACAGATTAAGCAGTGTCAGAAACCTCATTGCTTGCAAAGAACCAATATCGTTGCCCGTCACTTACCAAGCTGCAGTCCTGCAGGGTACAGATTGGTCTCCAAGGAGTCAGGGAACAGAGATTTAACAGAGCATCTGTTTGTTCTTGGCCAACCTACTGGGATACGCACACTATTTTTACCTTCCACCAGCCAATCAGCGCTTTCCTTGCATGATGTCAGCAAGTGGACTCTTACCAGAAAAATCTCCAAACTTCAACCATTTTTCTAGTCACAGATGTCACTTTCAAACATAAAGAGCTGTTTTAGTGCCCAAAGTTTTGGATCATTCCACGTAATTGAAGGGTTGAGCTAGAGATGAATAGGTTTGGATGCCGAACTCTATAATGATGGTCTGGGTTTGAATTGAACTCAATATTGGGATCATTAGTTTTGTATGTGTGTGTAGTTCTTCTGTGGGAGAGAGGTAGACCAGGCAACAAGTACAGAAGGAATGTTCACTCTGTTATAGAAGTGCAAATAAAAGCAAGTGAAATGTTTGAGGGACAATTCATCTGAACATGCTTTACAGTTGTCTTTGCTGTTGAAAGGTCACTTCACCCTGTATTTGTCTTACTTGGGGTTCTTTGAATAAACATAAATGATGACAAATGAATAAATGTGTGTAATTAATTTTCAACTAGGAGCTTATTGCACATTTCATACTCACTGTTTTTATGTGGTTAATGTATATCATACAGTATACATCCCAAAGAAAATTAAGGCCACAAAAACGTAGCAAAAATGCTTTGAAGCAAGCATTCCCAGATATTCCTTGTATTCCTAGTAAGAATATTTGAAATGATAAGAGGTTGATCAATATTTATTTACTTCTTTGTTTGTTTTTGTTTATTTATTTCTATCTATATGGCCTCTCGTTTCACCAAAGCAACTCTGGGCAGTAGACTTTCAATAACAATAGAATGAATAATTGTAAAAATACCACACATAATCAAAATAAAAAGGGAAAATGGCAGCCAGGAGTAAATTCCCCAGACTATTAGCAAACCTTGTGAGCTTCACTAATTATTTGATTCAAGTGCCTGAAGTGCCTTTATGAAAAGCCAGCAGGTTCAGGTCATTCTGATCTCTGATGGTAAGGTGTTCCATGACAGAAAAGGCACAATTCCTGGGTCCTTCAGGATGGCATTCTTTACTTCAAGGCTCCCCAATCCCCGGTTCATGGACCGGTACCAGGCCACGGCATGCCAGCAATTAGGCCACGCAAACAAGAAAAGCCCCATCCGCGGGATGCAGGCAGTACACAAAACCATGCCCCCTCCGGTCTGCGGAAAAACCTCTCTCCACGGAACCAGTCCCTGGTGCCCAAAGGGTTGGGGACATCTGCTTTATTTGACAGGACCTGAAACACACCCCTCCAGCAGAATTAATAGGGATAGAGAAGGGGCAGTAGAGACAGGGAGTTCTTCAAGTATTTTGGCCCCATGCCATAAAGAGCTATATAGGTGAGAAACAGCACCTTGAAATGTATTAGTGGAGCTAGTGCTCTTCATGAAGCAAATGAAATCAACATGAATTAAGAAACAGCCATATTTCCCAATACTATCACATTTTGGACCAATTGCATCTTCTAGATGTTCTTCAAGGGCAACCCCAAGTACAGCGGAGTTTAGTAGCCCATTCAAAAGATGACCAACGCATGAGTGACCACACACAGTGCTTCTTGATCTAGGAAATGGTACAAGTAATACCCAACACAATATTCTGTAAAAATCTCCCCTGGTTATGGCTATTGTCATAGTTTGCCACAGGCCAATAGCATCCTTTTACTCATAGTGTCAACTCTGGTGTCTTCAAGAAGCTAAATTAAACACAAAGTAAATTAGTATAAAGATCTCTATGGCTAGAATGATTTCTCTCTGAAACTATGGAAAGCTATTATCAGTGTTAACCATACAAAGTTAGATAGGCTTATATTGGATTCCATATATTGCAATGTTATATGTTCATATATAAAATTGCTCTTGTCTTCATTTTTCCCCAGAAAGTAGAAGTCAACAGTATAGTGACTCAAAACTTTGATTTCCATATACTCAGACATAAACTTCTCCATTAAAATAAAACTTCCCATTTTCGAAGCTTCACTTCAAGCTATCTATCATCAGCACACCCTATGACAGTTCCACTTCTTTTTGTGAATTATATCATGGATAAAGAAATATTTCCTTTTCGTGAAAAATGATCCCCAAGATGCTTCAATATTTTCTTTATGTCTTTTATTTCATTTAGAATTCTTTGGAATTGTTGAAAGTATTTATTGTCGCCATCTTCACAAAAGAGAAGAAGGAGAACCCAAGAAACTACAGACTGTTAACTGGATGTTAATATTGGGCAAAACCTTTGACAGATTATCAAGCAACATGTTTGAAATCATAAGTTTGTTGCCAACATATTATGGCACATTAAATTTACTTGATTTATTTTAGTAGATTAGGGGTATGAAATAAAGCTCAGAAATGTCATTTCTAGATTCTGTAGGCATAAAAGAAATTTCCTTAAAAGCCATCAGCTTTGTTACAGGTTCTTTTTTATTCCTAACCTGGAGTATATTTTGAAAAAATATTAAAAATACTGGCAATCAAAAGGACATTTCTCTTTGCTAGACTTAATCTCTCTTCAGCTGGGCTCTTCAACTTTGTCTCATAGTCTGCAATAGTAGTCTCTGAGAGCAGAAAAGGAGAAACCCACACATCGTTAAACGTACAGTACCACAAAAATGTGGTGCATTGGAGAACATTAAAATTTGCAAGATCTTATTCAAAAGAACAAGGCAATAAGGCAGTGTGAAGCCTTATTACCTTATTAGTAATATTATTAATAACAGAAAAAGATCTGTAGAAAAATGTGTAACATTTAGGATAGGTTGAGCAATAGTGTTCCCTTAAATTGCAGAGTTTGAATGTTCTAGGTGGTTTGGGTTAGGATGCCAAGAGTTCGTAGTCACTGATCTTGAAAAAAAAATACATTTGACCACAAGAGGACTTTGGTTTTTCTGACTCCTTTGAAAAATGCCATCTTCTTGAACTGGGCTCTTCAACACTATTCTAGGTTTGAGACTCCATGCTGATTCAAACAAAATGGCCACCTATATTCAGTGTTAACTTTCATCAGCATTCCTTGGTGGTCTGACACTTGACTGAACAGCTAAGGAGAAGCATGTGGATGTCTGAGATTGTGGTTTAGGGTCAATCCAAAATTATTAATATGCACTGTGTATGTATATGCTTTTGCTTTTAGTCTTCCGTCCTGAGGCTTAACATAGCCAGTTCTTTTAATCAATCCTCATAGGATTTGATTTCCAGTCCTTCATCATCTTGGTAAACCACCGCCCCACTCCTCTGTGAATTCATTGGTTTCTCAATATCTTTTCTGCAGTGCCCAGAACAGAACATAGAATTCCAACTCACACCTGACCAAAGCAGATTATAGTGAGCTGGATGTCTAAGGACTTGACACGGTCTTCTGTTAATGCTTCCCAAACCATCACTTGCCTTTTAAATAGCTCTAGCACCCCAATGCTCAAATTCAACTTGATCTAGATCAGTGGTTCTCAACCTGTGGGTCGGGACCCCATTTGGGGTCGAACGACCATTTCACGGGGGTCGGCAAACAAGGCTGTCCGCCATTTTTTCCCCCTTTTCTTTGGCCACGCCCCTGGCACCCAGTGATGTATAAGTGGTTGGGGGTAACCACAACATGGGGAACTGTATTATGGGGTCGCGGCATTAGAAAGGTTGAGAACCACTGATCTAGATATCTAGTTGCATCGCCCAGATCTTTTTTACATGTACTACTATCAAGCCAATATTTCTGTCCTGCATTTGTGCCTTTCATTTTTTTTCTTCCCAGATATATGGGGAGAAAAGAACTTCCTATTAAATTTAATTCTGTTCATATCAGCTTGCCCAGATTTTTCTGGAATCTTCTCTTTCTCTACTGAAGTATTAGCTGCTGCTTCTAGCTTTATATCGTCTTGACCCCCTTCAACCAAGTAATTAATACCAATATAGAAAAGTATTTGAGAGACGCCTCTGGCAATCCATTTGATTCTACTCTCCAAGTTGATGTGGAGTTATTGATGATTACTTTGAGATGTGGTCATTCAGCCAATTATCCATCCATCCAATAGTGGTACCACCTAGTCCAGGGGTAGGCAACCTTGGCTCTTTTATGACTCGTGGACTTCAACTCCCAGAATTCCTGAGCCAGCCATGCTGAGGGGAAAGGGAGAGGTTTCCAATTTTGAGTCATGCTGGCTCAGGAATTCTGGGAGTTGAAGTCCACAAGTCAGAAAAGAGCCAAGGTTGCCTACCCCTGACCTAGTCAATATATTTCAATTTTACTAATGAAGATAGAATGAGAAATTGACTTTTTTTCTGAGATCAAGGTATATTCCATTGATGGAATTCCCCAATCAATTACTGTAAGTTAGTATTCCCCCCCCCCTCTTTGTCTCTCTCTCTCTCAAAAAAATGAAATCAAATTAGTTTGGCATGTTTGTGATAAATCCAAGCTGGTTCTTGTTAATCATTGGATTTTTTTTATCCTACCCACAATCATGGTATCTAATAATGAGGATGAGGACTCATAATTTCTTGGGTTATTCTTATTCCATTTTTAAAGACAGAGTCAATATTGATGTTCTCCAGTCTTTTGGAAACACAAAGTTTCTTTATTAACTCAATGTTTCTGCAATTACCTTTACCATTTCCTTCAGTATCCTAGTATGTAATCTGGCCTTGGAGACTTGAATGCATTTAAATTAGCTAGGTATTCTTATTTAATTCTTATTCTTTCCTTGTCTACCCTGAGCTGCAGCTCTTTCCTTTTACTACTGACAAAAGGATAGCCAATTCATGCTCCCTTTTTTATTGAGGGAAGACCCATGTAAAGTACAGACATTTTGCTTTCTAGACATCACTTTTTTTTTTGCCAGACTTCTAGACTTCCCTGCCTTCCCTTTTGCTTCTGATATATACATGACAAAGATTTTTGTTGTTGTTTTGGACATTTTGCACAAGCTTATTCTGTACATTTATTTTCCCTAGAGTTTTTACTGTCTTGTATCCTTCTTTAATTATACAACTCTACTACTTCTTCTTCTTCTTTGGCTTAGTAAACAACATGTTGTCTAGGTTCACATATTTAACATTAATTTCTTCAATATAAGTCTATTCAGTACTATACAATCCAGTATTTTTTTCCCTGATCCTCGTTTCTTCCCCATATTTTTTCCATTTTCCTCTCAATATACAGTTACAATTGTTGGTACTATCAGTGTATACAAAGTTAGATATAAACATCTTCATCATATTTTACGGTCATACAAATAATAATATCAATTCATAAATCAGTATCCTGTTTTTCTTGCTCTTATTAAGGTTTGATTTCCCATCAATATTTGAAATATCTTTGTCCATTATGATTTTCTCAATATTAATTACATTTATATAGCTAAAAGTTTTATTGATATCAATCCTCCTCTTATTTTCATATTTCCCATATCAAAAAAAGAGAAAGAAAATGCTATTTTAATTCTAAATCATTTTTTTCATTATAAAAATCTAATTGCATCTAAGGGTCAACTATTCTTTTAGTCTTATTCAAATAAGTATTTAAACATATAATGCCCCTCTAAAAGGTCAAATCTTCTGGTTTTTTTAAATCTAACTCTCGCTTTCTTTCTTTGCCAAATAGCTTTCCATGCCAGGGCAATTATATTGCCCAGGAATTTTCTTTCTATTTTTGTGAAATTTGCTTGGCATGAGGAAGACAATTTAGGTAGGGTATTTTTGTGGGAGAATTCCACCCATTTATATTCCTTAAGCAACTCCCAGTTTCCTTCTCCCTCAATTTCTCTTTTCATTCCTTGTCTCCCAAATTATGACATTTCCCCTAATAGCTCTATATTCCATTTTTTAAAATCTTCTTCCTTCCCATCACATATATTTTGCAGACCTAAGGGGTAAAAGGTCTTTTGCATTTTCATTGTTATGTCTAAATCTTGCAGTATTTTGTTTGTATATGGTCGTTTGTATTTCCCTTCTTTTATCTCTTCCGTCTTTAAATCCATTTCCTCTGCTTCATCTTCTAGTTTCTGGTTTGTTTGTTCATACTTTGTAGTCATTGCCTGGGAGCTTTCTAGTTGTAGATTTAGTTTGGAGATTTGCTCATTTATATTATCTAAAGTGTTTTTAGTCTCATTATGGTTTCTCTTTATATCCTCTTTATATGCAACAATTGTTTGGTGAATTAGTTGTAGCATAGAGTATACTTCCTTCTGAAAAGTGTTTATTTTTTCTTGAGGCATCGTTCCTGGAGACCTTCTAGTATCACCAATCTCAGTAAGAGTAGATCAAAGTTTCATCTAATTTTCTTTATGTGTAGCCTTTATAATCCAATTGATTCCAGAGTATAGGTCCAGTCCTGAAAGCAATATTTTATAGTGATCCTTTGTCTCAGGTATCCCAAAACTTGTCAGTCAGGCAAGGTTGTAATCCACAATGTTCATAATGTTCAACCTTCCTGAAAACAGCTCAAAGGTCTCTCCCAGCCAGGCGTAATCCAAAGTTAAATTTTCCTTCTCCCCCACTAGCTCTTGAGATAAAAAGTCCAAGCTTAGTAGGTGTTTATAGTCCAGGAAGGTCAGGGTGATAACTATACCAAAATATTTTCTTTTATTGCCAGCTGTTCTCCCAGGCTAGGAGTCACCAAGCAGCCAGGAAGCAAGTTATAGTGCTGTACACAAATCCACCACTATATGCATTCAGAATTCATTTTCCACTCTTAAGACAAAGGATTGATTTCTTATTTTTTTTTCTAAAGAGAAAATCTTAACAATTATCTCAGTTCTCAAATTTATCAAAACTGTAGCTTTATGTTACTTCCATTTCAATATTATATATTTCTGTCCCCCATAAAATTAAAACACCACTTCCATTCACATTCGGAGGTTTTTAACTTCTTGGGAGCCCTTCCCAGGAAATTCAGTTGTAAAATAGTAAAGAAAGGATCAATATTCTCAACCAATTCCAAACATGCTGTTTATGATGTGCTAATTGGTGCTTTTTTTTCCTTCAGTTGTCAGCAGCTAATGGCCAGCCACAGGAATGTAACCATTCTTTCCCCTGCCAGTTTGGAGGGTTTTCCTCAAATCAAATGAACAGACTGCCATTTCTTCATGATCAACGAGGTACACCTCCTCTTCATCACCTCTTTGGGGCAACTTTAGGCCCTTTTTAGGACCCCCAGCAGGGCAAAATCAGATGCAGACGGCTGATCCTGCATCCGTCCTTCCGTGATGCAAAACCAAAAGTCCCTATACAACTCTACTTCTATTTCATATAGATATCCCATTTTCATTTGAGCCTTTTAGAAAGCTTATGTGTACCCACATTGGTAACCTTAGATCATCTCCTACTTTTCTTTCTAATAGAAAAGATTTCCTATCTTTCCCAGATATTTTTTCTCTTCCTGGTTTCAATCCACTAGATCTGACCCATCTTTCTTCCTTGTTCATTCCAACCTACACTTCAAAGTTCTAATATGTAATCCGATTTTTCTCTATTCCCCTTGATATAATGATTTCAGGGATCACAGAGTCTCTTATCTCCATGTTTCTTGCACATTTTAAACCGATTCCTCTAACTTAGTAA
The DNA here is from genome assembly GCF_016545835.1 of Crotalus tigris. NCBI lineage: Eukaryota > Metazoa > Chordata > Lepidosauria > Squamata > Viperidae > Crotalus > Crotalus tigris. Next base: position 377,911 of record NW_024097440.1, read on the forward strand.
GAATCAAGTCAGTGTTGGCAATTTTAAAATGTGCAAAGTTCAACTACCAGACTTGCCTACTACATCATAATACTCTCTCCCTCCTGCTCTTTATGAACAAATTGTAGACTTTCAGGGTCATGTTCTAGTTGTGTGTCATCCTATCAAGTCCCAGTGATGTTTCTGTTTCTCATACTCTGTGCCCTCACTTGGGAATGTGAATAGTATATCTACTAGCTTTGCTGTCGTAACTTATTGCTAGGCTATGTCCTGCCTCTCCCGCTTGCTTCTTTCTTTGTCTTCTATGATTCTGGCCCCAATATCTGGTAGCATACTATATCAGTTCTGGGCATTTGTCAGACTTCCCCTTTTGCTCTAGTTTCATGTTCTAATGAAATTGGGAAACATATTCTTCCTAATCTTCCTGAGATGGAGCTTCTCTGTTTCCAGGAATCTTTTACGTAAGTACTACAGTCCATGGTAAATGGCTCCCTGTTGTCATCTACATAATTATTTGTTCACTTCCAGGAACCTATACACTCCAAGCTTGGTTGTTTCCTTGCAGACTTTTCATTACCCAGACTAAGTAACAAGATCACGTGAAGTATTAATACCACTTTACAGTGCCTTGGTAAGGCCACACTTGGAATACTGCATCCAGTTTTGGACACCACGATGTAAAAAAGATGTTGAGACTCTAGAAAGAGTACAGAGAAGAGCAACAGAGATGATTAGGGGACTAGAGGCTAAAATATATAAGGAATGGTTGCTGGAATTGGGACTGTCTAGTTTAATGAAGAGAAGGATGAGTGGGGACATGATAGCAGTGTTCCAATATCTCAGGGGCTGCCACAAAGAAGAGGGAGTCAAGCTATTCTCCAAAGCACCTGAAGGCAGGAGAAGAAGCAATGGATGGAAACTAATCAAGGAGAGAAGCAACCTAGAACTAAGGAGAAACTTCCTGACAGTTAGAACAATTAACCAATGGAACAACCTTCCTCCAGAAGCGGTGAATGGTCCAACACTGGAAATTTTTAAGAAGAGACTGGACAGCCATTTGTCCGAAGTGGTGTAGGGTTTCCTGCCTGAGCAGGGGGTTGGACTAGATGACCTCCAAGGTCCCTTCCAACTTTATTATTATTGTTGTTGTTGTTGTTATCAGTGCTAGACTATTGTCTAGACCAGAGGCTCCCAACCTTTTCTATACCCTGCACCCCTAGAATGGTTCTGATATATTCTCGCACTCCTTACAAAAGTTCAAAATAACAGCAACAAATTATTCATATACACTATAATTTTGAAAATCCAAGTTTTTGCACCCCCTGGAATATCATATTGTACCCCCAAGGGGTGTGAGTACCCCCCGGTTGGGAATCCCTGGTCTAGACTGTTATCTAATTTGGGTAATGAAACATCTGCAAGAAAGCAACCAGATTCAGAGAGCACCGAGAACCCCTTATTTCAACCCTGAACTATAAATATTCTCCTTTATTGGTACCTCTACACTATGATCCCCAACTGGAAGGACCGACAAAAGTAGTACCTGTATTCAGTTTCTCCCATCTTCCTACCCAATGTCTGATGATCAGGAAACACATTCAAAGTGTGTCCTGGCAGTGTCATTTGTCCCCATGTGAAGAGATGGGATGATTGGAAGAAACTTGGCAGTCAATCCCTTCACACTTAAGATAAGGATACCTGGAAGACAATCCAGCCATTGCGGTGTCATATAAGGACTGCACATTGCAGCCTTGGTTTCTCTCAGAAGCAAATCACTTTAAATATCTTGATCTTAAATGTACTACCCTGTCTGCAAAATCCATTTGGGAAAGTCATGACCTGCCAAACTCTTCCCAGTAACCTCTAGTTATACTCATTACAGAGCCCGCTGTATAAAATATTTCTAAAAATATTGTGTTTCTAAAAATAGATTCCTGTTTTTATAGCGAGCCCAGGATAAGGGAAAGCAATTGCAATGGATGCTAAAAATATGACTTTCTTTTTTTTTCCTTGGGATTTAGTGTCCAGTAGGAATAAAAGAATTTTTATAATAAGATCTTTCCTAAGCATTTTCATCTTGGATGTTCTTCTCTGAACTAGATTTAAAATGGACAGCAAGAATATTTCTGTTGTTAAGTACCAGAGCTAATTCTCAGACTAATAAACCATTCATGTAGCCATTCCTCAAATAATCACAGCTTTGGTTTATTCCTCCTTCATAGAGCAAGAACAAAACAAAGCCCAAACTAACCATCCTTTATCTAGAAAATATGTCCCCAAAAGAAGTAGAATTGCCGCATGTTAATTTCCCTGTACCAAGGTTTCTCATTTGAGAGAAGAATACTCACTGGAATTGTGGTGGTCTTTGAACTTAATAGATGTTCTGATCAGAGCTCTTGGGGTTAACTGATTTTGTCTATCAGGCAAAAGTGTGACCATAAACTTGATGTTAAGCAGCTCTTGATCCAGCCAATATCTGGATATATATCTGTTTCTTCAGCTAAGATGCACAACTATGTGGGCTTCCATTCCCCAGAACACCCGTTGCTGTGAATTTACCAAAACTGAAAAATGTTGTTCTGTCATTTCTATCTATCAATATATCTGAAGAGCAGGAGACAATATTAGGCATCCATTAAGATACAACACATCTTAATAGGACTACGTCAAGCATTCAAAAGGAGGGCTTTGCAAATCTTGATAATATGAATAAAATATCCTCCCTTGAAGTGTAAAAGCAGTCATATCCTTAGAAGGCTCTTGTAGAGAGATCAACTGCTGTCTTAGTTGACTGCATGTATATGTATGCACACTTAATACTTCTGCTAGGATGTTAGTGTTTTTCTTAATATGGTACAGAACACAAGACACAAAGTCTGCCTTTATTTCTTCTACACAAAATTGTTTTATTGTAAAATAAATTAAACTCCTGCCTTACTCTGCTCTCTTTCAATTATTATAAGTTTACTACTTTTCTGTCTCAACTCTTATTTAACCTACACATTTCTATCCTTATATTTCTGTGTTTCTAGTAGGCAACTCTGCCCTGTAGGATCATTGAAGACATGGAGTTGAATAAACATCTCTTTATTAGGTTCTCACAGAAGCAAGCTCTAGCAGCTGCTTGACTTATATTTATACAGACTGCCACTAGGCAGTGGCCAATCATTTTAAAGTACTCATTCCCGCCTAAAACACAAAACTACTGCCACAAGTGTTCCATTTTTCAGGGTGGCTTAGATGAGAGGAAAGGCAAGATAGAGAATTGTTTCTTTTTTACTATCTCTCTCTCTCTCTCTCTCTCTCTCTCTCTGTGTGTGTGTGTGTGTGTGTGAGAGAGAGAGAGAGAGAGAGAGAGAGAGAGGGAGAGAGGGAGAGAGAGAGAGAGAGAGAGAGAGAGAGAGAGCAGCAAAATCAAGTTAGACATTTTCCAAATTGTTGATATCCCAAGTCTATTAGTTGCTACAGGTAATCTTCAACTTACAATAGTTCATTTAGTAACCATTCGAAGTTACAATGGCACCGAAAGAAGTGACTTATGACCATTTTTCATACTTATGACCATTGCAGCATCCCTGTGGCCATGTGATCAAAATTTAGATGCTTGACAATTGGTACACATGTATTGATGATTGCAGTGTCCAAGGTCATGTGATCACCTTTTGTGACCTTTGGACAAGTAAAGTCAATGGGGAAGTCAGATCAATTTAGCAGCTGTGTTACTAACTTAACAACTGCAGTGATTCCCTTTACAACTGTGGCCAGAAGGGTCATAGAATGGGGCAAAATTCATTTAACATTCACTTAGCAACAGACATTTTGGGCTCAATTGTGGTCGTACGTCAAGGACTACCTGAACTTCCCAGAGGCTTTGGGAATTTTTAAAAAGAATGAACACTCGATATGCCATCCAAATGCCACATCCAGCCTTCAGTCTGAAAAAAATTGTACCATTAGGCTTCTCCTGTAGTTATTTGTTTCTGTCAATGTGTTGAATTAGGGCCAAAAAACCTATCATCATTTCATGCTCCTCAGGAAAGGTGAGATTTAAGTATCTCAAACAAATTAACACTAAATACTTAGGGCTTGTTGTTTGTTTATTTGTTTTGGTGATGGGAAGGGGAAGGACTAAATCAAGCTGCTTAATATCTGCAAAATGTTATAAAGCAAGATTTTTAAATTTCATTTGTGTTCCCTGAAGTATCTGTTACTTAAACTGTGCACTTTTTAGGAAATAAATTTTCATGCTTCTATACATGTTGTTCATGTAATAAAAGTGGAAAGTAACAACTCTGTAGACATGTACCTGAATAAACAAACACATTTACCAAATAGCACAATGAGAAAAATACATATTCAAAACTTTTTAGGCATATGAAACCAGTCACATTATCTGTTAGATTCTGGGTAATATGCAGTTTAATGGGGGGATTCAGAGTCAAATGCTCTACATTCTAGTGAAACAGAACAAATGATATAAAAGCAGACTATAAAACAACTAAGTGACCCAACAAAATGTTAGAAAGAGGGGGAAAAATACAGTTTCTCTTTATTGTTTTTGTTATTATGTTGATCCAATTGCTGCTGGCAATTGGATAGGTTTGCTTGTTTGATGGACCAAGGTTTTTTTTGCTTGTTATATTTCCTTCAAAGTTGCAAAGAGAAACACAAATAAAAATAATTCTCTACACATTTCTTTACTCTTTGTAGTAAAGAAGGCATCTGGTTGCCTTTTCTGTAAACTTACATTGAGTAATCTAATTTTCTCAGCTCTAAACTAATCTGAAGACAGATGCTAAATACTAAATAGCCTTCATATAAAGCAGTTACTAGTTTACATTAGAATATCAGCTAACAGAACTAAAGGACAGTTTAAGATTTTTTTTTATGTCATTTAAGGTTATTGGGATTGTTTATGAACTGATATCATTATAATCTCTGCTTTACAAGAATCAAAAAAGGTATTTGATTTGCATCTAATTCCTTTGACCTCCCATTCTTTATTATTGACAGCATTTGTAGTACAGGTTGTCCTCATTTAGTGACCACAATTGAGACTGGCAACTGAGTCTTTAAGTGAATCAGTCATTATCTAAAACTGTGCCTATGATTTTACTTCTGCTTTTTTTTTTTTTTGCTTTACAGAACTGCAAAGGTTGCATGGGCAAAGACTAGTTGCAAAGTTACTTTTTCATCACTCTCATAATTGGTAATGACCACTAAATGAGTCAGTCACTGAATGAAGACTAGGACTAGCAATAGCACTTAGACTCATATACCACTTCATAGTGCTTTGCAGTCCTCTCTAAGTGGTTTACAGAGTCGGCATATTGCCCCCAACAATCTGGGTCCTCAAAATATACTACCTGTATTTTACCAATTATTTCTTTAAAATAAATTCTGCTTATTTGCAAATATGTAAAATAAGTAATGGAAGATTGAAATTATACAATATAATTTACAATTTTGAATAGTGTATTCCTGAAGCCTCCGGTGAGTTACTTTGACAGAAGAACTGCAGTATCACATGCATATCAATTTATTAATTATTTCAAGTACTGGCAACTATTCTAGAATCAAATTACTTATCCATGCATCCTACCAGAATCCTTTTGTTGGTGATTCAGAATGATGGGGCCCAGTAGAGGATGTCAGGGACTGCAGAGGTCTCTTTTCAGAAGCCTAGACATCCATTTCACATGTATGATCTATGACCTATGATCTACTATATGATCCTAACCAAAGAGAGAATCAACCTAGAACTAAGGAGAAATTTTCTGTCAGTTAGAACAATCAATCAGTGGAACAACCTGCCTCCAGAAGCTGTGAATGCTCCAACACTAGAAGTTTTTAAGAAGAGACTGGACAGCCATTTGTCTGAAATAGTATAGGATTTCCTGCTTGAGCAGGGGGTTGGACTAGATGACCTCCAAGGTCCTTTCCAATTTTATTATTATTATTATCCTGTCACTAGAGCTCCCTCATCCATTTTTGGTTGCCAATTATTTACAAGGAAGGCATCTTTCTTATCTTTCCCTCCAAGACATTAATCTCTTAGTTTAGGTAAAAGTATTCTTGTTTCCTCAAAATAATCTGCAGTGGAGTTTTCCCATAGTTTCAAAGCTTATTTGATGAATTTTATAAGCTTGGTAAGAGTTGCTCATTAAAATGTGCTTAAACCCAAGGCATGAGTCCTTTTCAGAATCCTGTGCCAAGCTCTCTTTGCCATGCTAGTGTTAACAGTGATATACAGCTAAACCAGTTGGGTTTGCCAAGGCATTCACTTCAAAGCTCCTTATGTTCTTGTGGTGAAGTTTAATTACAAAGAAGGCCTGAAACTGAGTTTGCATTTCAAATGAAGCTCCAGGCCAAAAATACCCAACCAAATCAAAAGCAGACATTGTCATACGATGCCAGCTCAGCACACTTTAAATGAAGATTGTAGATCAAATTTATGTTGTTGTTGTTTGTTTGTTTGTTGTTCAGAACATTGCGCAAAGTTTATCACTTTGACAAATGTCCATATAATTGCAAGTGTGCTGTTTTAGGATTTTTCTCCATTTGTACCTAGTCGCTAAACAAACACAACCTGGCAATCTCTTTTTTTGTACCTTGTCTTGGGCTGCATTAACAGAGGGATAGAATCAAGATCACATGAAGTATTAATACCACTTTATAATGCTTTGGTAAGACCACACTTGAAATATTGCATCCAGTTTTGGTCGCCGCAATGTAAAAAAGAGACTCTAGAAAGAGTGCAGAGAAGAGCAACAAAGATGATTAGGAGACCCAAGCCTAAAGCACATGAAGAATGGTTGCTAGAATTGGGTATGAATAGGGTTGACATGATAGGCAGAACAAGAAGCAATGGATGGAAACTAATCAAGGAGAGAAGCAGCCTAGAACTAAGGAGAAATTTTCTGACTGTGAGAATCAGTGGAAAAAATTGCCTCCAGAAGTTGTGGGTGCGCCAACACTGGAGGTTTTTAAGAAAAGAATGGACAACCATTTGTCTGAAATGACACAGAATTTCCTGCCTGAGCATGGGGTTGGACTAGAAGACCCCCAAGGTCCTTCCAAATGTGTTACTTTGTTGTCTTCATATCGTCTGCATTCACCAAGGATTAAACAGCTTGATCTTTTGCTGTACTAATGTTCAAGTAGGGTTTCTCCTAGATTCTGATATCATACAAGGGTAGCTTTAAAACATTTTAAATTGGCTAGGTTTTGTCACTCATTACCTTGGAGGAAAATCAGATGACTAGCAATGATTGAGGACAAAGGTGATAGAGATAAAGGAGTAACAGGGCTGGCCAATTTCATACAATTATAGTTTCCTGCCAACAAAGGATGGTTAGGTAGCACTTTAATTAAGCAGTGGCAATAAGAGCTCAAATGAAAGTCCATTTCACTACCTGATCCAATGTTTTGCAGCATTTATGATTTTACAAACAGCAGTCACATGTAAGCATCATAAATATTGAGCTAGTATTTTGTTGCCTTTGGGATCTTAGCTGCTAAATTCAGATACTTCAAATATATAGGCAAATAATCAAGTTTATTGCAAGTTTTACTTAAATCCAGTGAAACTTTCTTGTAACAGCCCATTGGTAACATAAAAGATTCACCAGTAAAAGATAATATTAATAAAAGCATGGAAATAACTATCAATCTTGCAAGAACAAGACTAAAGTGACTTGTTTAACATATTATATTTTATAATGAATCAAAGTAATTCAAGCGCATTACATTCTATAATGAAACAAACTAGTCCTAGCCACAATTACTGAAAAGAAATAGTCTCATTGATTTCACTGGGATTTATGTCTGAATAATAAATGTAAGCCTATAACACAGAAATAGAAAACCAGATCTTACTGGACTACAACTTCCAACAATCATAACCAACATTGCAGCAGTGACAATCTGTAGCCTTAGCATATCTACTTTTAGCTCCTTATTTTCATCAGACTTGCTTCCAAGCCAGTTCTGTTTTAATTAATTGCTTCATCCTAAGAAAAACCTTGGGACTGGGAAGGCATGGATTACGGAGTGTAATATATAGCAAGACTAATGTTAAAGAGAAAAACTCAGAGAAAAATCCAGTTTGGATTTTTCCAATAATAGTTAAGATCAGATGGTGTAAAAATATATTTGGACTCACAAAAGTTGCCAAACCATTGTGCCACTGCTGGCATTCCCAGAAATCAGACCATTTTTAGCTCCTGCAGACTCTTCTAAATGTTCATATACTTTGCATGTAAGTTCATTCCAGGTTGAAAAAGTACAAACTCTGACTAACTTGAATGTAAATATTTTAGTGTGGGTTTTAGGACAGGAAAGATAAGATGTTAGTGTTCAAATTTCATTCTTCAGTACATTCAAGATCAGCCTTCTCTAATGTAGAGCCCTCAAGGTGTGTGAGATTGCAGTTCCCATTAATTCTGCAAGACAACAGGGCTGCTCCTGAAACAGCCATTGCATCAGAACAGCTTCTATGTTGGAACAGCAAAATCCAATTTAGAATCCTTCAGCAAGAATCAGCTCAAAACCTCTAGCACAGGGGTTCTCAACCTTGGCAACTTTAAGACTTGTGGACTTCAATTCTGGCTGAGGAATTCTGGGAGTTGAAGTCCACAAGTCTTAAAGTTGCCAAGGTTGAGAACCCCTGCTCTAGCAAATCAACCCTGTAATATCCCAAGTTCGCAGTATTGCTGGCATTTGGTGATACAATATATTATGGGTGGTTGGTAGTTGATATATTTCCGCTCAGGTTAAAGATTTTATTTTCTTACCATGCTTAATAATGAATGATGGACTTTTGATCCCTATTTAAAGATTTTTAAAATAAAAAAAATGTGTATCAGGTGATAAAATTATTTCTTTTCCCTTGAACATTTCCTTTGGATGTTCTGTACTGGGAACAAAGATAAAAACGTCTTTTCTTCATGATTTTGCAGAATTTAGTAACTGGAAAACCCTTCATTGTGCCTCTTTAGTTCCCCCTTTTTTTTAAAAGGAACTCTTCCCCCATTCTGTGACATACTGGTCAACTTACCTGTGTCCTGTGTCATTTTTCTAGTCAAGTGTCCTTTCAGTGTGTAGCTCCTGATTTGTTCTGACTTTCACAGTGTTTCCGCATAGATCCGTTTGTGTTTCATCTAGCTGGGATTTCACTCTACAAGTAGCCCTCAAACTTACAATGAGAATAAGGACTAGAATTTATGCCCTTAAGTGAGGCAGTCCTTAAATGAGTCTCGCCCAATTTTGCACCCTTTTATGCTGTACTCGTTAAGCGAATCACTATAGTCACTAAGGGAATTGTACAGTCATTAAGCAAATCTGAATCCCCCCCCCCCATTGATTTGCTTGTTGGAAATTGGCTGAAAAGATTGGAAATCTCATGACCTTAGAATCTTGCAACCCTCCAATGCCATACATGCCAATAATCAAATGCACCAATTCTGATCACATGACCACAGGGATGGTCATAAGTGCGAGGACCAATTGTAAGTCACTTTTTCCAACACTGTAGTAACTTCAAGCAGCTGTTAAAATGAGGTCAACCTGTAATGAAATGATTAGCAGGGACTTAAGTGGGCTGGTTTCTATTTGTAGTCTATAATGTGCTTTATTATTAATAATATTGCTGTAATATTATTTCTTAAGCATGTTGGAAGTGATGTTTGACCCTGTACCACCAGCATATTTACAGCATAGTCTGATCTTTAAACAACCTTGACACACTAGCTTTGTTGTGCTGTCAAGATTCCACACCCTAGTTCTATAATAAGAAGCCACAATCGCCTAAATTAGAAAAGAAAACAAATCTCAAAAAAAGAGGGAGGGAAATCACAGAGAACACACAAAAAGGAAGGGTTTATTTACTCTAGCCTTCCTCAATCAAGCGCCCTCTGCATGAGTTAGGACTGCATTTGTTGGAAATTCTAGCCAGAGCCCTGAGAATTTTAGCAAATGTGGTTTAGAGACATCTAGAGAACATCAGATGAGTAAAGTTGGCCCCACCATTTTCAATTTTGACTGGACATCGCTTTCTGCCTGTAGCATTTTTTTTCATTGCTTAAGCATGTATTTCTGTAGATCTGGTAATGCACGATCCATTTGAGAGCAATTTCCTTTCTGTATTTAGGGCAGTACACCTTATATTTATAATTATATCTATACATTTGTGTTCATACAGTTGTTGAAGCCATACATCCCAAAGACTGGACTCACACATTATGCCAAGTTAGACATTATGCTACGTACATAAAAAAAAAATCCACATTGTGATAGTGAGTGCAAAAGGTGAACAAGCAATTGGTTTTAGCCCACCTTAAATAATGTGACAGTCCTCAAGGAATCATGAGGAACTCTGTTCAGACATGTACACGTGTAGAACTCTGGTTTCCAAATGGGTGTCTGAAAAAAGAGCACTGTTATCAATTCAAAGTGCATCCTTTGTTCACAAAATAGTTTGGAACCAGTTGCAACTGTTATTTTATTATTGGAGAAATATGAAAATTGTTTAGGGCTTGTAGGGTGGTGGAGTTGTTGTTTTTTGAGAACTCTGGATTTTATCATAATTGTGAATATTTCATATCATGGATAGTTATCTTTTTTGCAATAATGAAGTCAGTAGAGCAGCCAAAATAGACACAAAGTGTTGCATAAAAGGTTGAAGAATTTGTTACTTCATTGGACTTCCTTGCCTAAAACAGTGAAGCAGTTATCAAAATAAGAGTGAAATGTACTATTTACACTTTCGCCAACAACGCTACCATTTTGACTTATTATATTCATAAGTGCCGCTTTTTCCTACTGTTTCGCCTCTCAGATAGTTTATTTTGAACTGCTGGAATTACTGGAATTGCCAGAATCACTGGAACTGCTATTGCCATTAGAATCATCGGAGGCATTGGAAGCACTGGAGCTGCTGGAATCGCTTGGACTATTGGAATCACTAGAGCTACTGGACTCAGAAGAATCACCAGAATCACTAGAGGCACTGGAATCATTTGAATCACTGGAGCTGTTGGAATCACTAGAATTACTGGAGCTACTTGAGCTGCTAGATGAGTCGCTAGAATCTCCAGAATCACTAGAGGCACTGGAGCTGCTTGAATCACTGGAGTCACTGGAGCTGCTGGAATCACTGGAGTCACTGGAGCTACTTGAATCACTGGAGTCACTGGAGCTGCTTGACTCACTGGAGCTGCTTGAATCACTAGAGGCACTGGAGCTGCTCGAGTCACTGGAATCACTAGAGCTGCTTGAATCACTGGAAGCACTGGAACTGTTGGAATCACTGGAGTCACTGGAGCTGCTTGAATCACTGGAAGCACTAGAACTGTTGGAATCACTGGAGTCACTGGAGCTGCTTGAATCACTGGAAGTGCTAGAATCACTGGAGTCACTAGAGCTGTTTGAATCACTAGAGTCACTGGAGCTGCTTGAATCACTGGAGCTGCTTGAATCACTGGAGTCACTGGAGCTGCTTGAATCACTGGAGTCACTGGAGCTGCTTGAATCACTGGAGCCACTGGAGCTGCTTGAATCACTGGAGTCACTGGAGCTGCTCGAATCACTGGAGTCACTGGAGCTGCTTGAATCACTGGAGTCACTGGAGCTGCTCGAATCACTGGAGTCACTGGAGCTGCTCGAATCACTGGAGTCACTGGAGCTGCTCGAATCACTGGAGTCACTGGAGCTGCTTGAATCACTGGAGCTGCTCGAATCACTAGAGGCACTGGAGCTGCTTGAATCACTGGAGCTGCTTGAATCACTAGAGTCACTAGAATCACTAGAGCCACTTGAGCTACTGGAGTCATCCGTGTTGCTGGAGTCATCCGTGTTGCTGGAGTCTTGGGATCCATTTGAACCCCCTGGGCTTCCAGGGCTTGATTGTTCTGAGTGGCTCGATTGTTCTGATTCCTCATCATTTGAATCACTGGAACTACCTGGTGCCCCAGGGTGCTGGTTGGAATTGCTCTCACTAGAATCAGAGTCATCAGCATATCCTGGGTCATCTCCTTGCATGCCCTCATCATATAAATTGAAGCTATCAAAACTGTAATGATCATTAGAGAAGACATCAGCATCTTTTCTTGACTTAAGTCCATTTCTGGTTTGGGATCCCTCAATATACTGTTTTTCAGCAAAGGAATCTGTCTCACGAATGTTGGGGCTTCCTGTTGTGGCTGCTGGACCTAGAACTGCACTGTTCTCTCTCTTATCCTCAATGTAATGTTCTTCAACATTGCTAGTCTTTTTGAAAAGATCCACCTGAGAGCTTTTAAGGTGTTGACCCAGATTTTCCTGTGTATTATACTGGTTGTTATACTGGTTGTTACTTGTGGTTTGTGCAAGTCCTATGCTCTCCTGAAGCAGCAGTCTCTCCTTTGCATTTTGATGCCCTCGGTAGGGACTGAAAGCATCACGTGTAGAGAGTTTTCCAGCTGTAACATGCTGTTTCTTGAGGTTGAGCAATATTCCTCCTTCCTGGGGATTACCATCTCTGTTTTGCTTCCGCTCATTTTTATGGGCAGGATTAACTAATATTTTTTTATCTACATTAGTAGAATTGATATTGTCCCTGGGGTCTCTTCTAAGTACATCACTCCTCTGGATCTGTCACAAAAAAAATCATAAAATATTAGCATGTGAACATATTTAGAGGAGTATTATGCAAAAGTATGGATTTTGGAGCAAACCTCCCCTTTTTTAAATTTGCCTTCAGGAATCATAGGATGTCAATAATTCTTTAGTTTGGATATAAAGAGAATCGCTAACTGAATAAACTTCTTTTGCACTGGTGATTCTCTTTGTATCCAAGATAAAGAATTATTGACATCCTGTGATAAGGATCAAAATCAAAACAAACTCAAGAAGGAAGAACAAATGGAGAGAGAAGAAAGAGAAGATCGAGAAAGTCAAAGTTGGATGGAGTTGATGAGAACCTCAGAAAGAGAGAGATTGAAAGAACACAAAGCCATGTATGACACACTGCACAAGACAGAATAGAAAGCTGGTTGATTTGCAATGGTTGCAAGTCAAATTATGGAGAGCTACGTATACAAAATGTTTTTGGTGTAAACCAGATTTAGTTACATTTCCTTTTCTTAGCTCATGATTATAATTTCTTTATCTTATTACTTGTTAGACTTCTTTTTTACACATTGCATAATGACAGGAAATAGCATAATGGGAATAAATATAAAGTATCTTTTGCAAGGCCCTGAATACCTAGCTTGCTAATGGTCTGGGGACCCCAGGGTAGGATGGAGTCCATCAACTGGCTTATTTGATTGACTATTGTTGGGTATGTCTAGTCCAGTGGTTCTCAACCTGTGGGTCGGGACCCCATTTGGGGTCGAACGACCATTTCACAGGGGTCGCCAAACAAGGATGTCCGCCATTTTTTCCCCCTTTTCTTTGGCCACGCCCCTGGCACTCGGTGATGTATAAGTGGTTGGGGGTCACCACAACATGGGGAACTGTATTATGGGGTCGCGGCATTAGAAAGGTTGAGAACCACTGGTCTAGTTTAACGAAGAGAAGGACGAGAGGGGACATGATAGCAGTGTTCCAATATCTCAGAGGCTGCCACAAAGAAGAGGGAGTCAAGCTATTCTCCAAAGCACCTGAGGGCAGGACAAGAAGCAACGGATGGAAGCTAATGAAGGAGAGAAGCAACCTAGAACTAAGGAGAAACTTCCTGACAGTTAGAACAATTAACCAATGGAACAACCTGCCTCCAGAAGCGGTGAATGCTCCAACACTGGAAGTTTTTAAGAAGAAACTGGACAGCCATTTGTCCAAAATGGTATAGGGTTACCTGCCTGAGCAGGGTTTGGACTCGATGACCTCCAAGGTCCCTTCCAACTTTATTATTATTATTATTATTATTATTATTATTATTATTATTATTATTATTATTATTATTATTATTATGTTATTGATTTTTTATTGTTTTTATATTGGCTTTGTAAGTTTTTATCTTTGTAAGCTGCCTGAAGTCACTGAGAATCCTATACATTTTCTTAAATAAATAAGTTTTATTATAGTCATAAATCAGCACATGGTACATACCAAAATTTGCAATCAATTCAATAAGGACAATTTTAACTGTAAGATATACCTAGATAAAACTTTATAAAACCAGAAAACACAACATTACAACTAAATATAATAACATAAAAATGAAATACAAAACTTTCTAGTAATTTAGGTAAATAACACAAACGATAGAATTATTTGGAAAGAAAGAAAGGATTAAAATAATAACATCAATATGAAATGAATATGAAAACTGTGTAATTGACATTCCAGGTAAACTATGCCCACCACTATGAGTTTGATCCTGACCAGCTCAAGGTTGACTCAGACTTCCATCCTTTTGAGATCAGTAAAATGAGGACCCAGATTGTCCTCTCTGAGCAGTTTACACTGGAAACTGCTCAGAGAGTGCTGTAAAGCAGAGGTCCCCAACTTTTTAGGCACCAGGGACCGGTTATGTGGAGAGAGGTTTTTCCGTGGACCAGAGGGGCCGTGGTTTTGTGTGCTGCCTGCATCCGGCGAATGGGGTTTTGCTTGTTTGTGCGGTCCACTTGCTGGCATGCTGAGGCCCAATACCGGTCCATGGACTGGGGGTTGGGGACCCCTGCTCTAAAGCACAGTGAAGTAGTAGATAAATCTAAGCACTAGTGCTATGTAGGATAGATAGATTTATTAATGCCTAATTTACTTCTCATTTTTTTATTCTTTCCAATACTGTGCCACAGATTTTTAGCATGGGGTAATCTTTGAAATTGCCTGAGACTGCCCCCACCACAAAGTTTGAGGAACTTCCTATGCTCAAGGGCCACAGGTTGTCTACCTCCATTTTAGGGGATGGGCAGAAAACAGCATTAGCCAGTCAATAGTGGAATGGCATAAAACCATCTCCATTACTGACAGATTACTTAACAAACTGCTGAATGATGCTATTAAATCACTAACATGGAACAGCCAGTGAAGTAAAAAGAAAAGCTGAATTTCCACTCTTGCATTTGTACTCATGTTTTTCAAAAATGTCTGCAAAACATACGATGAGACTAAATCAGTTATTATATGCCACAAAGCCATCTGTTGTCAATATAGCAATTTCCCAATTTTTAGATATGTAGCCATTACCATTCCCAGAAATCCTAGTCAGCATGTCCATAACTACAAAGAACATAAGCAAACAATCTTATTGCAAGCATGTGAATTTTGATCTTGTAGAGTTTTTATGAATTAACATAGTTTCCACCAATTCCCTTGAAACTTCTTTTCTATTTTCCCATGTTTTTTCTGAACAAGCCATTTTGCAAGTTTGCTCCGGATCTAACTACTTGATCATCAAGCTTATTTAAGCTGTCTATATCTAATAGATGTAGACAGCTAATTTCAGTTGTAGTTAATTTTTGTTACAGTTCAGTTCACTTACAGGAGAAGCAACAACTAGTCCAAGAATATTGATAAGGAGAAGCAGAGTCTTCATATTTGGTATTGTAACCTATGAAGAAACCAAAGTACATTTTAGCATTAATACTAAGAAATGCATTTCATAATACAAATGTTGACAATATTTATTTCACTCTGTATAATTTGCCTTCAGAAACAGAATGTTTGGTAAATTCAGTCAGCAATATTATTTGAGCCCCAAGAGTCTTTCATAGAATGAACTTTTGAGGACTGATGGAGATGGAACTGTGTAGAGACTGAAATTTTGTAGTAGAACTAATAGTTCCATTTTATCATTGTTTCATCCCAGAATAACTGTAGTCTACTGGACCTCTACTCTGAGAATTTCTCTTTAATTTCAATAAGCTTACTCATCCCTAAAATAGGGTTTCCTG
Organism: Crotalus tigris; assembly: GCF_016545835.1. Classification (NCBI taxonomy): domain Eukaryota; kingdom Metazoa; phylum Chordata; class Lepidosauria; order Squamata; family Viperidae; genus Crotalus; species Crotalus tigris. Next base: position 393,771 of record NW_024097440.1, read on the forward strand.
CCTGAGCAGGGGGTTGGACTAGATGACCTCCGAGGTCCCTTCCAACTTTATTATTATTATTACTAGATATACATACGGGAATAGCATTCTCTAATCTAATATCTTTCAGCTGGGATTTGTTTTATTTTATTTGTTTTATTCACACACAAACCATTTTTCAGAACAATTTACATGGAATTCTCTCTTCCTTTGATACCCCTAACAACAAATTTTCAAGGTAGATTTTGGGGGAGGGAGAGAGAGAGAGAAAGAGAGAGAGAGAGAGATTCACTGACCCAAAGACACCAATGAATTTTCATAGATGAAAATGGCCTTTAGCATGGATCTCCCTGAGCCTAATCAATAGCTTAATCACTATACCACGTTGTTTCTATTACCAGTAGAAATAACCTATTCCTGTTATTAGCAGCGTTCGTAATATCTAAAACATCCTCCCCCAAACTACTACTTTCCTATGTTGGGACTGCATTTCCCATAATTCCATAGTCAACATAGGATTCCTAGAACCAAAATGGGGTGGGGTGTGATATCAGATTGGGAGAACAGTGTCAGAACTGGCAGTTGCCATTTTGTCCTCTGCAGAAGGCTGAAATTGTCCCCTCAGAAAAGCCTGAAATAGTACATTTGAGACATTTAGGAAAAATAAATGGTTCCTTTCCTTATTTAATAAATTGTTTATTTTATTATCACCATAACAAAAGTTTAAAGTTATTAATAAAATAAGTACATGGGAATTCAAATACAGCTAAAATATACCAAAGCATATATAAAATTATATTAAGATAATATAACAATACCTCCTCTGAAACTATCCTTTATAATCCGTCATAATCAGGATACTTAATTTGGCTTTGCTGCCTGAGATCTCCACCTCCTGATTAGTTAGTAGGAGACTTAGTCATCCTATGTCCTCTCCAAATATCATGTTGAAATTGGGAAAATATTTATACAGCATGAATATGTCTATAAAAAGGCACTGCAGCAATATATAATAAGGACTTATTATTGTTTTGGTCTCTCTGGGACAAAGTAAGACATTTTGAAAGTCAATCACTCTGTACATTGTTAAAAGAACTATCTAGCCATTGAGATTGGTGCAAGTAAGTGAAAGTCTACAAAGTGGACTTAAGGTGAAAATGAAATAATTTCCACTAGGAAGGCTGCTATTTAGCTTAGAGTTAGAGCAGCCAAACTATTTGATTTGAAAATAATTTAAACTAATAGCTAACAATACTATCTCTCCTCTCATCTTAGTGCGAACAATTGTGTTTGGGATGCACTAGAGCAGGGGTGTCAAACTGCCGGCCCGTGGGTTTCATCATACTGGAGCCACGCCCACCCCATTGCCAGCAATGGCAAAAAAGCTCCGATACGTTGCACGACGTCACATGATGTCGTGAGTTTGACATGTCTGCACTAGAGAGTCCCAAAATGTCCCATAGAAATCCTGATTGAATGCCCTTTAACAGCTCCATGTTCTTATAGGTGCATACACGTAATTCTTGCTTAACAACCTTAAATCAGACTGGGAACTGAGTCGCTAAGTGAGGTGGCCATTAAATGAACTATCATATGACTGCCTGGCTTAACATTGGCAGTTCCAGCAGTCCTGGTTGTGGTCATTAAGCAAGACATCATCTGATCACAGCTTATGATGTCCTGCCAGCTTCCTATTTACTTTGCTTGTCGAATGCTGGTTGAGAAGGTTGCAAATGACAATCACATGACCACAGCAAGCTGTGATGGTCATAACTGCGAGAGTCAATAGTACATCCCTTTTTTTCACTGCCATTGTAACTTAATTAATGGTCATTAAGCAAGGACTAGCTGTAGTTGAAAGCCATAACAAACAAAGTGCCCTTACTTTAACCTCAAACACTTTTTACTTCAACTGGTATATAATCATCTCTTGCTGTATGAAAAGACCTTAATATGGTAGCTGTGGCTTTTTTTACCATTTCCTTTAAAAGCTGAATTTAAGCTGTTGCAAGAAAAATAATTCCAAGATAATTAAAGGCCTTAACCTTTTCAATAACATTCCTGTTATTTTGCCATTTGTATTTAAGGTCCCTTTGAGAAAAAAACATAATTTATATTTAATAACCAGGTCATTATCTGCACAATGGGAGGCAACTGGATCTAATGTTCTCCTTAGTCCAGGAGTATCAAACTGCCAGCCCGCAGGCCAGATGCATCATGACAAAACCACGCCTACCCCATTGCCGGCAATGGAAAAAAAGTCACAATACGTTGCAACACATCACGTGACGTTGCAAGTTTGACACCCCTGCCTTAGTCCAAGTGCTGAAGTTGAGAAAATGGCTTCATAATCTGCATATTGAAATAACAAATCTATCCACCAGTCCTGGCAGGAGATGTTCCAGTTTTGTGATTTGTTTCCCTCCAATGGATACAAACAATTAAATAGGAAAAATAGGAAAAGTTTTAAAATACACTCTGATCAACACTTTGGAAGTAGGCCCCAGAGCAGAAAGCTGATCTTTATTGTCAAACCTAATTTAGATAAAGGAATTATCAAGCAGCATTTTAATAAAGAATGCCAGGAGGCACCTACGAATGGATAAGATCTCCAATTTGTTCCACAGTTCTCTAGAAACAGAGTCAAGAGCTGCTTTGAAGTCAATGAAGGTCATATGTATGGGATTCCTCTGAAGTATTTTTTTTCCCTCTGAGTATTTTTTTGTATAATATGTTGTAAAACCTAACACTGGTCCATGGTTGATCCCATGCTTTTTTGTTCCATTCGGTCCACTAGTTTTTAAATTAAGCTCACTAATATTAGACCAGACAATAGTTAGAACAGCTGTCAAAAGGGAAGCTAAAGGAGAGGAGAAAGATGTTTCACTGAAACTATTGAGAATTTTGAACTCTTGCCACAAAAATTTTGCTGAAGAATTTTGTACTCTCATTACTCAGATCAAGAGGGTGTTAGTAGTTCTGGTTTCAAACAAAACTTCTTCTGTTTAGTCAAACTACATTTCTCGTACAGTATTTTTCAACATTGACGACTTTAAGACATCTGGCTGACTGGGGAATTCTGGGAGTTGAAGTCCACACATCTTAAAAATGTCAAGGTTTAGTGCAGTGATGGCGAACCTTTTAGAGACCGTGCCTAAAAACCGCCCTATCCCTCCCGCCCACCCCTGCCTGCTCCGCCTGCCTCTGCCTGTCCACAGGGCCACCCACTGTCTCCATGGCCCGCCGCAGCAGATCATTCAGGTGGCCCTGCAGTGCCATGGTGGCCACGCCCTCCACCTGTGCCCCTCACCATCATCTGCACACGACGGGGTGTGAGGATGGAATCTTGTCCCTGCTGCCCGGCTGCCATGTCCTTGGCTGTGCTGCTGTACATGGGCCACGCCCAGGGGCAACTCTCCTCCAGGGAGGCTGCTAGTGAGGAGGGGGCATGGGGAGAGGCGGGTCTGGGGCAACAGCTTGCGTGCCCACAAGTGAGGGCTCTGAGTGCCGCCTCTGGCACAGGTGCCATAGGTTCACCACCACTGGTCTAGTGAATGGCAGTTGTTTTAAAACTGAACAGCTTGACTAGAGGAGAACTACCTGCTCTTTTCAGTTGTAGAACACAGGTCTCCCATTCATGTAAAACTGGCTCAGGCCCATTGCAAGATGCTAATAGTAGATTATCTATGGGAAGTCTAAAAATATATTGGTTTTTACAGAAAAGGGACAAAAATCTTGAAGTTATAAAAGGCTGCTATATTTAACATAAAGCCTTTGCAATTACATAAGTGCTTGCTTGTGCAATATAAGGCGTACAAAAAAACAGAACTCCATGGTAGTTTAAAGTCAGCTTTGAGTTCCATGAGCACTAACCTGTTCTCTTTTTTTTCTTTTTTCTTTTTTGGGGCTATTGGAGTTAGAACTTATTCTGGATAATGAATCCAGAATAAGGGTCTTTTTCAAGTAATCCAGAAAAGGGTCTTTTCAAGTAATCTTATGAACACCCTATTTATCTAAATAGTCTCAGTAAACCAGGGGTTCTCAACCTTGACAACTTTAAGACTTGTGGACTTCAACTCCCAGAATTCCTCAGCCAGCTTTGCTGGCTGAGGAATTCTGGGAGTTGAAGTCCACAAGTCTTAAAGTTGCCAAGGTTGAGAACCCCTGCAGTAAACCTACTGAGAAGAAACAACAATTAAATAAGTACACAATTCTTCCTACCTAATATTGTTTCTTACCTTCATGAGGTGGTGATTAAGGCAAATAAGCCGTATATACTGATTCACACACATAGATTATATTCTCTCTGCATTCTGTGCATTTGAAGAACTTACAGCATCCCAGGGACATCTGGAAGTTCTTATTGTGGCCATTATAACTGGCTGAGGGTTGTTGGGTTTTTTATTCTCAAAGGGCAGGACAGCAAATATACTCATGTAGGCCTTAATTATCAACACCAGGCCTTGGGCTGATATGCCACCCAAGACCAAAGAAGCCACATGAGTTGTTAATCATCTCCTCTATGCTGGTCAAAATATTCTGTACCATGAAAGAGCTATCTCAGTGGCTATAAAGGTCCAGGCATTCTGAAACCACCAGAGAGGTGAGAACTCATAATAATAGGTTTCCAGCTGTCACAAGATGGGACATCCCAATTTAGGTGGGAAAAGGGGCTTCAAGAGAAACATATAGAATAAATTGATGGGAAAGTCCAGTATATCATAAGGTAAAAAAAACCTCAACATTCTTTTTTAAACTACTTAAGGGTTTATTATTGTGCTTGGTTAAAACCAAGGTATCAATTGAAACATTCTTCTCAAACCACTTGGTTTTTAAGTTTTCTACAGTGGGGTGGAAATAGCCAATTGCCAAGAGAATACAGTAGGTTCTCTCAATTTCAAATACCTTTGGAAAGCATTATTGTAACAGTAAAATAACCAGAGGTAACTTTCAAAAGAGCAAGAGGTTAAAATAAGCAATTGAGTCTTTACCCTTAAAGAAAAAAGGGGGGCATCTTAGAGAAATTGTGCACAGTAATTTGAAGAAGGCAGAGCCAGATATTTTTCTCTGCTAATGTTTTAACATTTACTGACAATAAATTCAGGTCTGGTAAAACAAAACAAAATGCTGCTTCACTGAATGTGTTAATTGGTGGATTCTATTGCTATAAACTCAGCAATGATCTTTTTCCAAAGCTGATATTATAAAATTGATCCACCTAGCACTTCTACTCAAGAGCAAAGATGGGGAGCTTGTAGCCATCCAGCTGTTGGGCTTTTCAATAGCTTCTTTCTATGTTATATCTTGGGAACAGCTGACTATATAATTTTCCCATAGCTGCTCAAAATGGACATGTGGAACCATGGATAATATACAGTTGAATCCCAGTGAAGACAGAGGAAGAGGCAATGGTAGAAAAAAAAGCTGTAGCCTTCATACCTTGCTTGTGAGCTATCCAGAAAAATCTGTATTAATGTAGAGGGAGGGATCAGGTCTCCTTGAGCAGAATTTTGCTTCTGTAATTGTTCAAAAGGCATTCACACCAGCAGAAGAAGACAACCAAATCTGATTAAACTGTGGAAAGAGACCCCAAAAGTACATGAGAGGAATATTAACACCATCCTTTTCAGCTTTTATGTCCAATCTTTTCCTCCTAAGTTTCAAAACAAGTAGAAGGGCAAATAATGATAAGGGGAAAGGCCTCTAAGTGGAAGTGTACCTAATACCAGCTGTTCAAATCAGGGTTACCTTTTCCAGTAAATAACTTTTTTAACATGATGTCGACAGACATTCTTCCTTTCACTTCTATCTCTCAGTACATAAAAGGAATTCTCCTAACATTTTAATTGCCTTCTAGCAACTATAGGGGTTTCAACTTGTAGCAAGCCAACTTATACATTGTTATTGCTTTTATTACAGTTTCTTCACTCCACTCTGGTCTAAATTTCATATTATCTTAAAGGGAACAGATCATGTTCCTATTTTTAATCTATCAAATTTTGGAAGAATATTCAGATAGCAACAGAGGAGATGATGATTTTCCAGAAGAATTAAAACCACTTTATGAAAGTCCAAGCTCACATTCTAATCATTTCCAGTTGCTGAAAGAACAACTACAAAGCCATCATTTTCTCAGCACTAAATTCATACAGCTGCTGATATACCATCTCCCCAAATTCAAAATGCAGCTGCTTTAGGATCAGACATTAAGTTCCCTCTCTGCTGAAGTTCCACTAATTGCTAGCATTCCCAGCTTTGGGTATTTGAATTTTGAGAAAAACCTGCACATTAAAACCAAATATAGTTTGGTCCTAGCTAGAAGAGAGTGTCCTATCTAACCCTAAAAGTGTTATTCACACTGTGTTATCAGCATGTTAGATTCTGCAGGCATAACCATTTCTGCTTAGCTCTCTGAATTTAATAGCTGGCTTCCTCAGTTTTAAAATTCACTGTACTGTAGAGTACTGTATTGAAATGAAGTGAAATGAAACCATTTGTCTGAAATGGTATAGGGTTTTCTGTTTGAGTAGGGGGTTGGACTAGAAGACCTCCAAGGTCCCTTGCAACTTTGTTATTCTGTGCTGAATCTTACTATATGCATGCTATTAATGTTCTTTTCCATCAATGTGTCACCACGTTTGAGAATAAGGAAGGACAAATATGCACATTGCAACTTCTCATGGTTTCAAATTTTTCCATTCATAAATTCAATTGATCCTATTCCTCTGCTTTTTTTTTTGAGCTTGAATGTTTATGCATCTGTATGCATCATTTTCCATGCCTTTTGTTAGCAGTTATACCTAATGTCCACAGGTTGTACAGACTATTATAATTTCAGTAGTATTTTCATGAAGAGAGAGAGGCTGTTCTGTAATATATATCAAGCTGCATTTCAACTTTTGGATAAGTGTGTATTCCAAAGATAACTGGATTTCAATCTGTGGCTTGGCTGAAAATACAAAATTGGTATTGTTCATATTTCTGGATGAACAAATCAAAATGGGATATTTGTACTTCCAGGCACCAGGAGATGAACTCAACTCAATGGTACCAACTTAATAAAGAAAAATTAATTGTACTCTGGTTCCTGCTGAGATCAATGTTATAGAAACTGCTCTTTCTATCACAATTATATAGCCAATTTTTGTTTTAGCTTTTTCACAACTGGCAAAAATCCAGCAGATAAGACCACATTTCTGTATGAAAAAATATTCTAGTTATTCTGATTTCCACTTGGAACTCTGTCTGTTATATACAAATTTATGACACACAACTCTGTGCAAATACACCAAGCAGCTTTCGTGCAGCAGAATGCTGCTAAATCACTTTTACTCTTTTTCGCTTACATTTTCTTATTTGCTTTTAAAATGGACAGCCAGTACAAGAATTTCAAATAGCCATTTATTTGGAGAAAAGATAAACTCGATAGTCTATACACTCTCTCCCTCCATATTTTTTAATAAAGCAATGATATGGGAAACTTTGTTTTTCCAATTTAAAAAATGCTACTCACCTTTTTTTTTGCTGGACACCTGTGAATAATTTCAAAATCATTAGGGACACTGGATGCTTCTGTGCCTCGGGTCTTTGAGATGAAGACCCAGAATGGTACCCTGCAAGAATATAAACTGTGGTTTAGTTTCTAAGCAACCAATTGGAGCTTAGCAACTTCAAATGGTCTTAAATGGAAACCCACTAATCCCTCCTTTTGTCCTTGAAATTATTAGGTACCTTTGCACTAAATTGAACTTCTCCTTATCCCACACTCCTGCAAAAGACTAGATAAGTATATTTTATGACTTGTTTGTGGAAGATAATATATATTATGAATGCCAGTTAAATTCCTGGTCTGTGATTATAGTTTTATTCTCCTACATTTTCCTTTTGAGATGTTCAGGAGATGCTTTCTAACCAAAAGGTAACATTTTAGTGACACCTAGATCCGGCTATCTGTTACATCAGTTTACTCTTAATAACTATTTTTATGATCCTTCTAATCACCTATTCTTGCCTGCCTGTTGTCAAAGGCTTCTATTTATTTATACTCAGGTTTTCCTTACCAACCTCCAAGTGCTGATTTTTGCTGTAATGAAAAACTTATTTATTCAACGTAGACATCACATATCTTCTTCTAACTCAGATATCGCAGCCTGAATATGAACAAGATATGGATATGCACATTTCCTGTTTATATTCTGGCATATTAAACCAAATTTTGGGATATTCTGTGACACTGAATATGGCCAACAGTTTCTGCACACAATCAATGGACATTGCATAGAAATTTTTGCTACATATTTTATTAGGAACAGAAGCAAAATTTTTCTGTGAACGTCCAAACCATAATATATTGCACCTTGAAATTTGTAGGCACCCACCCTTCATAAGACCATGGCTTTTTTGGTGAGCACTGAAAGTATAAAATTGCATCACATGTCATTTTTATTCCTTAAATATTTTTTATGACGTTTATGTGCTTGTTCTTTTTATCATATTTTGAGAACTGTCTGAAGTCAAGAGTAAGCCACGTTACCATTTTAGTAAATAAATAAAACTTAAGTTTTGGGCTTAAACTGTATTGATTTGATTTTTAGTGTTTTGTGTTTTTTAATTGTTCTGAGCCCCCAAATGCTTATAGAAATTTAGTTATAGCTAAATGGCATCTAATCTTTTATTTTATTATTGAGTGATACAAGCTGGCAAACATCTGGAAAACTTCATATGCTTACAATAATCAACAAACACTCAATAAAATTTAACTTTGAAATGACTATGTGTTTTACTAATAGGCGCTCTTATCAGTTGCAAAGAATTTCAAATATTTAGGGGTCTTCAAAAACTATGGAACTTAAAGACATTTGGCGTGAATGGAATATGGAAGAAAGAGACTTTACCTTTTTTTGGATAGGCATCAGTCGTACTCCAGAATTGACTTTTTCTTAATTACTAATGATCTCTTTCCTAGGGTGAAGAATGCCAAGATATTTGCAAGAATATTATCAGACCATAGTCCTGTATGGATGGAGTTATCTACTGAAGATGGGAATAGAAGGACTTGGAGATTGAATGAAAATTTATTTAGATATGAGGGGAATTTACAGAGATATAGAGATTATTTAAAGGAATTTTTTCTTTTGAATATGCATAAGGGTACCTCGATGCCAATGGTATGGGACGCCAGTAAAGCATATATGAGAGGGGTCTTGATTTATATGAATAATACACATAGACGTAAACAGATGCAGAAACGTAAAGAGCTGGAAGTAGAGATTAACTCTAAGGAAAAGGCTCTTACATTAAATCCATTGGACAATAACTTAAAGGCTTCTATCAGTTTGCTTAAGGAGCAGTTTAATATTCTGATAGCTGATCAGATTGCAATTAATTTGAGGTATATGCAACATAATACATTTTGCAATGCAAGCAAACCTGGTAGGTGGTTGGCTTACCAACTACGAAAGAAACAGAAATCAAGGATTATAGAAAAAATAAATTATAAAGGTAAAGAAGTTTATCAACAAAATTTGATTAAAAAGAGTTTTTTAGATTTTTATTCAAAGTTATATGCTAGTGAAAACATACAAGTTTCAGATATAGAAAAGTATTTACAGGAATTACATTTTCCTAAACTTACTACTGATCAAAGAGATGAGATTAATGGTTTAATTACTTCGGATGAGATTATTTCGGCTATTAAACAATTGAAAGTTGGTAAGGCTCCAGGTACAGATGGATTAACAGCAATTTATTATAAAATGTTATCTGAAGAAATGATAGAACCACTGAAGGAACTTTTTAATAATATTCTATTGGGAGTAGAGGTACCTCCATCATGGAGAAGGGCTTTTATATCATTGATTTCGAAGGAGGATCAAGATTTGACCCAGCCCAAAAATTATAGGCCTATCTCTCTTTTGAACACAGATTATAAAAATTTTTCAAAAATATTGGCAAATAGATTAATGCGAGTTTTGAAGCAATTGGTTCATGGTGACCAATCTGGATTTATATCTGGAAGATATATGAAATATAATGTTAGACAAATTGTTAACCTAATTGAGTATTTGGATAAGAATAATCAGATCCCTGCTGCTTTGATTTTTTTAGATGCTGAAAAAGCTTTTGACCAATTAGATTGGCAATTTTTATTTAGAGTAGTAGAGGAAATGAATTTTGGGGACAAATTTTTAGTTGCCCTTAAGGCAATATATCAACAACAATCTGCACAAATCATAGTTAATGGGGGTTTAACAGAAGCATTTAAAATTGAAAAGGGTACAAGACAGGGATGTTCTTTATCCCCATTGTTATTTGTTTTAACAATGGAGGTTTTACTTATTAAAATTCGGGAGTCACCTAGAATAAAGAGAATAAAAATAAATAAAAATGATTATAGGTTGAGAGCTTTTGCTGATGATTTGGTTGTAACATTATCTCAACCGACAGACTCGGTTAGGGACTTGGTAAAAATTTTAACTCAGTATGGGAAGGTTTCTGGTTTTAAGGTAAATAATAATAAGACTAAAATATTATTGAAAAATATGTCTATGAAGGAAAAGGATGTTTTGATTAAATTAACAGGTTTTGAAATAGTGAGAAAGGTTAAATATTTAGGAGTATATATTACAGCTTCTAATGTTAAATTGTATAAAAATAATTATGAGACTTTATGGGCAAAAGTGCAAAAGGACTTAAATGACTGGAAAAAACTACAATTATCTTTGTTGGGGAGAATTTCAGCAGTTAAAATGAATATACTTCCAAAGTTTCTTTTCTTGTTTCAAATGATACCTATTTTGAAGAAAGATGCTAATTTGGAGGAATGGCAAAAGGGGATTAATAAATTTATTTGGACAGGGAAAAAGCCAAGAGTTAAATTTAAGATTATACAAGAAAGAGGAGGACTTAAGGTGCCTAATTTAAAATTGTACTATGATGCGGTGGCTTTAACCTTGATTAGTGATTGGCTCAACTTAACAAATAAAAATATCCTTTCTCTTGAGGGATGGGATTTATTATATGGATGGCACGCTTATTTAATTTATGATAAAAAAGTTGATCAGATTTTTAAAACTCATATTTTGAGAAGTGCCTTGTTGCGTGTCTGGAAAAAGTATTACTATAGGTTAAATTATAAAATTCCAATTTGGGGGATTCCTGGACACGTGATAGAGGGAGTATCTAGGGGAGTGAATTTGGATAAGATTTCTTATAAAGAATTATTTAGTTTGGTTGGGCAAGATTGGCAATTAAAGTCTCTGTTTGAGTTGAAGCAAGAAAATATGGTACACTCTTGGTTTCATTATAATCAATTGTTAGCAAGATGGAGTTTAGATCAAAAGGTTGGTATTACTTTAGAGGATATAAATTTGGTAAAACAGATTAAAGATCAAAGTTGATTTCATATAAAAAGAATTTATAATGCTTTAATAGAATTGGATTCTGAAACAGAATTAGTTAAAGACTGTATGATTAAATGGGGGCAAAATATTCAAGAGCTGATTTTATTGGATATATGGGAGACAATTTGGGTTAGAAATGTAAAATTCACTCAGGTGCAAAACTTAAGAGAAAATTTTTATAAAATGTTCTATAGATGGCATTTGGATCCCCAAAAATTGTCCCGCATGTATCTGAATTTACAGCCCAAATGTTGGAGATGTGGAAATTTAGATGCAACTTATTTTCATATTTGGTGGACTTGTAGAGATATTAAAGCTTTTTGGATTAAGATTTGGTGGAATATTCAAAAGATTTTTAAGAGAAAGATAAAGTTTACTCCGCAATTATTTTTGTTGGGTATTATTGTAGATTTTAATGTTAAAGAAACTAATTTGATGCTGAACCTTATAACAGCTGCAAGATTATTGGTGGGGCAATATTGGAAGAAAAACTTATTGCCTACTTTGGAAGAATGGATACTTAAAGTGTCTAATTTAGCAGAAATGGCGAAAATCTCTGCCTACTTGAAGGATCATTCACAAGAAAAATTTATTAAGGTTTGGAGAAGATGGATTGATTACATTCAGAAGAAATATGAGATTGAAAAGTATTATCTTGCTTTTGAGTAGATCTTAGATAATTATTATTAGTTTTAATTATATTATCATTTTTGACTTAATTTGTTAATATTTATTTTGAGAAGGAGTTAAAGTGTGTTATGGTTTTGATTGATAGTATAGTTGGTTTATGTTAGTTAGATTATGTTTGTTTATTTTATTTTTTACCCTGTAATCATCTCTGGGAAGTGGGGGAGGGGGGAAGGGGTGGGGGGTTTATACTGTAATAAATTTATAAAACTTTTAAATAAAAAAAACTAGAAATAGTAGGAAATATCACAAGCAAAAAAGTGAATGTGAATTCTTCTTTCATCAGTCAAAAACACACAGCAGCAGGAGAGACTTATTGTACATATGTTCAGATTTTAAACCAGATTTCCACAATTTCTAAATCATTCAGATGTGTGGACTACAGTTCCCACAATTTCTCAGCAACTCTAATAAAGATTCTGGAAGCCCACACTTTTTGTTCATTGGATTGGTGTAACATACAATATGTGCTCACAGTGATAGTCACTGTTTCCATACATTGGTCACTGTTTCTGAATAGTGGCTGCTATTCTGCTCCAGATACAATTCATATTGCTGATTAATTTTCACAGTCATGTGCATCAGATCACGGCAAAGCAATGTTTCCTGCTGCCACAAAAGGGAGACTAGGATGTGCTTAAAAGTGGTAAAACTGTTAAAAAGACAATTGTGGAACTTTCTGCCCAATTTCTGCTTTCTGCTTGCGGTACTGTGCATCCTTGTTTTCATGAGGAAAAGAGAGAAAGATTCATTCATGTTCTCGTTCCTAGTCTTACTTAAAACAAACAAAAAATCTTTGACGTGACAGATAACCTGTTAGAAACTCATTATATGAGACCTGGCTCAAAAACAGTAACTGTGAGAGGGACCTTGGAGTTCTAGTGCAGGGTGGTACTTTAGCACCTGGCAGGTGGTACATGACCCCTAGCCAAGTGTAGCAGGGGACAGAATCAGTTAAAGCAGTGCCATGCAGGCCTGGAGGAGATCAGCTGGAGCTGCAGGGCTCGGCAGAAGCCCCAGGATCTGCGTGCATGGCTGCATGCTGATCGGAGTTTCTGGCACACCTGGAAGAGAAAAGGAGGAAGAGGAGGCAGAGAGAGGAGAAGCTATAAAAGGAGCAGGTTTTGGCAGGAGAGAAAAAAACACACGGAGAAAGAGAGAGAAGAGAAGAGAAGAGAAGAGAAGAGAAGAGAAGAGAAGAAAAGAGAAGAGAAGAGAAGAGAAGAGAAGAGAAGAGAAGAGAAGAGAAGAGAAGAGAAGAGAAGAGAAGAGAAGAGAAGAGGCTTTTGTTAGTGAAGCAGTGAGGGAGAGAAAGAGAGTGGCCTTTGTGAGTGAAGGGTGAGTGTAAGAGTGAGCGAGGGGCTTTTGCGAGCAACATGTGTTGAATGAGAGCAAGAGAGAAGCTTTTGCGAGCAACGTGTGAGTGAATGAGAGCAAGAGAGAAGCTTGTGTGAGCAACGTGTGAGTGAATGAGAGCAAGGAAGAAGCTTGTGCGAGCAATGTGTGAGTGAATGAGAGCAAGAGAGAAGCTTGTGCGAGCAATGTGTGAGTGAATGAGAGCAAGCTAGAGGCTTTTGCTAGCAAAGGGTGAGAGAAAAAGGGAAAAGTGAGGGGGAGAAGGGAAAAAAAAAGAAAAGGCATTGACTTCTGAGTTCCACTGTTGCAGTAGGAAGGAAGCATTAACATTGAACTTCAACTTTTTACTTTTTCATAATATTATAAACTAGCCATTTCTATAACAACAAATAAATCTAGTAACCAGTAAAGCCCAAAATCCCCCCCCCTTTTTTAATCATCAAGTTTTTGACACCTTGCTAAGCACTTGAATATTTTCATGTTTAAAAGTGGTACAATCTGTGAAAAGGTTGAAAAGCCCTGTCCTAGTGGATGATCACTTGATTATGAGCCAGCAATGTGCAGCAGCAACCAAAAAAGCTAATACAATTCTGGGTTGCATAAACAGAGGCATAGAATCAACCTGCAACCTAAATGTTGGAGATGTGGTTGCTTGGGTGCAACCTATTTTCATGTTTGGCGGACTTGTAAAGATATTAAAGCCTTCTGGATTATGATTTGGTGGAACATTCAAAAGGTTTTTAAAAGGAAGATTAAGTTTACTCCCCAACTGTTTCTTTTGGGCATTTTTGTGGATTTTAATGTTAAAGAAACTATTTTATTGTTGAATTTAATAACAGCAGCAAGATTATTGGTGGGTCAATATTGGAAGAAGGATACTCTGCCTTCTTTAGAAGAATGGGTATTTAAGGTTTCTAATTTAGCAGAAATGGCTAAAATTTCTGCTTATTTAAAGGACCATTCACAAGAGAGATATTTTAATGTATGGAGAAGATGGATAGAATATGTTCAGAAGAAGTATGGAACTACAAAGTTTCATTTATTTTATGAGTAATGAATTTGTTTATAAATTTATGATGTTAAAGTTTGAAGAGAGTTAAGGGTTAATATGATTTTGTTCATTGTATAATTAGTAAACTTAAATAGATTATGTTTAATATGTTTGTATAATCCTGTACTTTGCTCTGGGAAGTCGGGGGGTGGAGAGGGGGGTGGGGGGGATGGGTTGAAGTTTAAGTAGTTCAGATAAAGTAGAAATAGTTTTACCGTATATAATATTAATGTTTCAATTTGGAGAGAGGAATTGCTCGGGCATTTCCCCTGGACCGCATCCGGAGCGAGAAGGTAGAAGAAGGTGAGAAGCAAGTAGGAAGGTTGAGGAGAGGTGGAGAGTGAGGAAGAAGAGGGAAAGAGGCAAGTTGGTTGGGGATGGATGCGGTTTGGGGGGAAATGGGTGGGCAATACCGAAAGTGGTGTGCATCAATTTGTTTTATTTTTTATCTGAAGTATTTTTAAGATTGTAATGTATTGTAAAATTGAAAATAAAAACTTAAAAAAAAACCAAAAAAAAAAAAAACAGAGGCATAGAATCAAGATCGCATAAAGTATTAGTACCGCTTTATAAAACCCTAGTGAGACCACATCTGGAATACTGCAACCAATTTTGGTCCCCGTACTACAAAAAAGATATTAAGACTTTGGGAAAAGTTTAGAGAAGAGCAGCTAAGATGATCCAAGGCCTGGAGACTGAAACATATGAAGAACAGCTGCAGGACTTGGGTTTGGCTAGTCTAAAGAAAAGAAGAAATAGGGATGACATGATAGCAGTATTCCAGTATTTGAGGGGCTGCCACCAAGAAGAGGGAGTCACGTTATTCACCAAAGCACCAGAGGGCAGGACAAGAAACAATGGTTGGAAACTGAGTCAAAAAGAGAAGCAACTTAGGATTCGCTGCCTACTTTAGAAGAATGGATACTTAAGGTTTCTACTTTAGCGGAAATGGCAAAAATTTCTGCTTATTTAAAGGACCATACACAAGAAAAAATCATTATAGTGTGGAGAAGGTGGATAGATTATATTCAGAATAAATATGGAACTTTAAAGTTCCATTTATTTTATGATTAATTTTTTCTTGAGGTTATAATTACTAGTTATAGATTCTTATAATATTTGATTTATAGTAGATTTGTTTATATTATTTTTTTTAAGTTTAGAGAGAGTTAAGGGTACTGTATGAATTTGTTTATTGTACAGAATTTTTTTGGGTTTTAAAAGTTATATATTGTGTTAGTTTTGTTTATAATAACCCTGTATTTTGCTCTGGAAAGTGGGGGTGGGGGTGGGGGGGAGGGGGGGGGTGGGATTAAGTATTTATAGAAATATTAAAGTATGAAATAGATGGAGTAATTTAGAGGGAGGTGCCGCTCAGGTGTTTCCCCTGAACTGTATCCGAAGAGGGATAAGAGGGGAGGAGGAGGGAAGGAAGGAAGTTGGATGGGAGGATGGAATGAGGGGAGAGAGGAGAGGAGAGAGGGAGTAGGGAAGGAAGGAAGGAAGGCTGAGAGGGCGGACGCAGTTGGAGGGAGATAGACGAGCGACACCTAAGGTCTTATTTTAAAGGTATTTTTCTCTTTTTTTAGTTTTATATATAATGTATGGAAAGTATTATATGTATTGAAAATTTAAATAATTTTTTTTAAAAAAAGAAAAGAAAAAAGAGAAGCAACCTGGAATTAAGGAGAAAGTTCCTAACAGTGAGGACAATTAACCAGTGGAACAGCTTGCCTCCAGAAATCATGGGTGCTCCATCACTGGAGGTTTTTAAGAAGAGACTGGACAGTCACTTGTCTGAGATGGTATAAGTTTTCTTGCTGGAACAGGGGGCTGGATTAAAATACTTCCAAAGTCCCTTCCAACTCTTTCTATTCTAATGTATTGTTGATTTTTTTTTCAACAATATACAATTAACAGCCACTTTTGCTTGACAGTAGTTATTATTGTGTTGAAAAATAGACTCTATTTGTTCAATTACAAGGAAATTCTAGATTTGTTTTCTGAGTAGAAACTAAGCCTCAGATAAGAGGGGAAGCTTATTACTTGCTCAATGAACAAGTGCACTTGTTCATAAGCATCATTTCTGTTAGTAAACAACTGTTTTCTATATACTACCAATAGAAGAGAATATTTATAGCTCAGGGACGAACTGTGAAGTCCTTGGAGCTCTCTGAGCTTGGTGGTTTTCTTCCAGATGTTTCATTACCAAACTAGATAACATCATCAGTGCTAATAAGAAATTGAGTTTGCTCTCTTTTTATATACTGGTGAAGAGGTGTCAAACTGCCAGCCCATGGGCCAGATGCGTCATGCCGAAACCATGCCCACCCCATTGCCAGCAATGGAAAAAGGTCACGATAAGTCGCAACACATCATGCGACATTGTGAGTTTGACACCCCTGTACTAGTGGCTTGCTTTGTCAGTGTTAGTGGCAGCATTCTTGGTGGTTCCTTGATAAGGCTGTTGTTTCCTGTTAGCTTGTTTGTCTGAGTTGGTAGTTTCTTGATTAGGATATTGTTTACTTTTTGATTGTTCTAGTACTAATCTCATCTTATCTTGGTGCTGATTGCTCTTTGGGAAGTTTTTGGGCTTTTTGTTTCCTTTTTCACTTTTTGATTGCCTCCTTTGAATGGTGTGTATATATTGTTTATCTCTATGTGCCTGTTGATGACTGATTTGTCTGAGTACCAAACTTCCAGGAATTCTTTAGCATATTTGGACTTGACTTGAGCTAGGATGGCCAGTTTCCCAGTTGAAGCTATGGTTAAGTCCGTCCATGTGTTGTGAAATTAAGGAGTTTTTACCATGTCTTCTGACTGCTATCTGGAGTACAGGGATATATTCTGCTAGTCTTCTGCCTCTTTGTCCTACACAGGGATTGTTACAGTCCTTATGTTATATGTTGTAAAACAAATTCTTATGGGGCTGCTGGGTCTTTTGGTTTGCTTAGAATGTTTTGGAGGGCTTTAGTTGGTGTATATGCTACAGTGATGCCATGTGATTGCAATCGTCTGTTGGTGGTTTCTGGAATGTTTTTGAAGTAGGGCAGTGTCATCCTTTTCACAGTTTCTCTTAGTTGTGCTATAGTGGGTTAAATGGTCAGGTATTTTTGATAAAGTTGCCTGAGTATCTATTTTGTTGGAAGATGCTGTATAAATGATCTTTTCCTTTTCCTGATGATGCAGTGTGTTTGTGCTCATCTAAATCATGTTCTCACGCAATTTATCTTGTGGGAAGTTGGGTTGTTACTTTGGTAGTGGAATACTTGGTTGGTGTGGGTAGTTTTCCTATTCTGTGGTAGCAACCCAATCATCCTAATCTTCTGTTTTTTTAACTGGGAACACTGGGAACTAATATCATGCCAAATCTGTGGTTTTCCAGGTGTTTCTAAATTACAGCTGTGAGCATGGACTCCCCTCAGCATGGACAAATATAGAGGGTTCAGCAACCTTTGAAGGCCATCTCTAAGTTCGGATGCTCAACTAGTCCAGTATTGTTTTTTCATTCAGAG
The DNA here is from genome assembly GCF_016545835.1 of Crotalus tigris. NCBI lineage: Eukaryota > Metazoa > Chordata > Lepidosauria > Squamata > Viperidae > Crotalus > Crotalus tigris. Next base: position 411,761 of record NW_024097440.1, read on the forward strand.
GATTGCTCTTCATCTCTGCTATTAGAAAGTTTTTGGTTTGGTACATTCTTCCCAGGATTTCAAGTGAAACTTGGGATTGAACTTGTCTTCTTGAATGCACAGAAGCCATGTTCTACTAGTTTAGTCTCTACATTTTTGATAGAGCCAGTTTCCCTCTACAGTATATTAAGAGATTTGTACAAGAAAATAGAAATGGTTTTTCAACTTCTTACTTAGAAGATCTTCCACTTTTCCCAAATTTGTATCTATTTACTTCCATCTATTTACTATTCAAGTATTTTATAAATGGCAAGAGTATTTTAAGGAACAGTTCACAGTGAAAGTAAAACTTAGGGCAGGGGTCAAACTGCTGGCCCGGAGGCCGGATGCATCATAGCGGGCCGGATGCATCATAGCGAAACCACGCCCACCCCATTGCCAGCAGTGGCAAAAAAGCCGTGATATGTTGTGACACGTCACATGATGTTGCGAGTTTGACACCCCTGGCTTAGGGCAATCTCACTAATCTCATGAACTTAGCAAAGACATTTGTGTGTGTATGTGTGTGCGTGTGCATGTGTGTGTGTGTGTGTAATTAAACAGACTCAGAACTCCAATTCACCCCATATACTGTTGGGTGAAAATGAGACATTAAATATTAAAAGTTCTGATCAGGTTTATGGGAACTTTCTGTCCAACGAGGAACATGTCTGAACTACTTTAATGGTATGTGGGAGTGACCTTGGGAAACAGAGGAATAGTTGTAGTCAGAGAATAATTGGACAAGAGGCAGCTTAGGAGAAGGAATGTGGACATGTGGACATGTCTTAGACAGGACCCTCCCTAGTTTCTTGGCTTGTAAAAGTGATAGAGGAAAAATGAACTTTCAGTCCTGCAAAATTCTGTTAAGGTAGCCTTACAATAAAGTAGATGTCAAAGCAATTCATCCCCTCTTTTGCTGAGATTGTCCTATCCCTTACGGAACTACTCAAAACAGGCAAAGGAGGAGGGAAGACACGACCGGGCCAACCACTAGCCTGGACAATGGGCTGTCAAACAGCTTTGGTCTACTATAAAGTCCATAGTTATTTCTTCCCATGGTTGAGAAGGGTCTGCCACGGGTTGCAGTATCCGCTAATTTATCTACATGTGCTTCCTGTCTGCCCCACTTTGCAAGGCTGACAGCAGCTTAATTAAACAGGGACATGCAGAAGTGAGTCAGAATCTACTGGGAGATCTCTGTGTGATTTGCAGGAAATCACTGAAAGATAAAGAAAAGAAAAACCTCCCTCCAAATCAGGTTTCTGAAATCACGAAAACTGTTCTAATTCTGGTACAGGCAGTCCTCAACGTATGACCACAATTGAGCCCAAACTTTCTATTGCTAAATGAGACATTTGTTAAGAGAGTTTTGCCCCATTTTGCAACTATTCTTGCCACCGTTGTTAATTGAGTCGCTGCAGTTGTTCAATTAGTAACACGGTTGTTAAGTGAATCTGGCTTCCCCATTGACTTTGCTTGTCAGAAGCTCACAAAAGGGGATCACATAACCCCAGGACACTGTGACCGTCATAAATAGGAATCAGTTGCCAAATGTCCAAATTTTGATTACGTGACCATGGGGATGCTGCAATGGTCATAAGTGTGAAAAACGGTCATAAGTCACTTTTTCAGTGCTTTTGCAACTTTGGACAGTCACTAAATGAACTGTTGTAAATCGAGAACTATCTGAAAAGATATTCCCAAACTAAGCTTCTACTCAGTGCACTTTTTTCTGCAATCATGTCAACCTTTGATCTGATGAGTCTTAACTATGGTAAGTCCACATCGGTTCCGATAAAGCTTTTTGGATGAGAAACGAAACAACAGAAAAAGGAAAAAACAGTCCAGATGCCTTTTGGAAAAAAAACCACCTTTGAGACAGCTCTTTAGTACAGAAAGCAGCAGGATATAGTTATGTAAACTTTGGCCTTGCAAGAGTTTAGAATTGGGAATAAAATTGGGCTTTCACCTTAATGTGCTTTCATCTTAAACCTCTGTTTTGCCTCTGGTCTAACTGGGTTCAACAAAGGGCAAATGTGAATTCCATAGGTCTAGTCAACCACTCTTCCTTTAAAGAATTTATCTGATTTGAGACAGGTAGTATTTTAGGAGCTGGTGTTAAATTTGCTTAAGCCTTTTCAAGTATACCTTTCTAAGCTCTAGGTTATTTCTCCTAGCTGGCAAATATTAATTCAGGATAAGGATTTGCACAGAAGATGAGTACAGCAGGAATTAAAATATTTGGATAGCCCTGGGGCCAAAACCAAAAGTGTATTTTTGTGCATGTTTAGATGATCATTGCAGTAGGAAATAGCATTTTATGTAACTGTCCCCTCTTGAAAGTATTTACAAACCAAACACAAGTGTGTTTTTGAATAAATGTGTCTAGGGAAGGGCTTCCATGAGCCACAGCTTACTCAAAGCCCTCAGCTCCCTTTTCAAAATCCCTCGATCTCCTTTAGTTTGTACTGTTGCAATTTGGTGCTATGATTACTCAGGAGTCCTCTGTACTAGAAATAAGGAACAAAGTAGAGAAGCTTAGTCTCCAGATATTGGAGATTACAGTAGTCTTTGATGTATGACTACAATTTAGTCTGTCGTTAAGCAAGACAATTGTTAAGTGAGTTTTGCTCCCTTCTACAATCTTTCTTGCCACAGTTGTTAAATGAATCACTGCAGTTGTGAAGTTAGTAACATAGTTATTCAGTGAATCTGGCTTCCTCATTGACTTTGCCTTCACAAAAGGTGATCATATGACCCTGGAACAATGCAACCATCATAAATATGAGCCAATTGCCAAGCATCTGAATTTTGATCACATGACCATGGGGATGTGCAATGACTAAGTGTGAAAAATGGTCATAAATCACTTTTTTCGATACTGTTGTAACTTTGACTGGTCACTAAACAACTCATTGTAAGTCAAGGATTACCTGTATTCTTTAACATTTACTGTACTGTGAAGACTCAAACATCAAAAATGTCCATTGCCGTCCCCTAAAAATTAATTAATTCTTTCTTCTGATGTTACAGTGTCGCTTCCATTACCCTTTGACCCTCTGAGTGAAAGTAAATCCTCTTTGACTCAAGCATGATTTTGAGTGGCTTCCCATAATTTTCTTTACAACTGAACAGAATGGTTTGCTGTTTCCTTTCTATACTTTTGGGATTTCCTAAAATTTTTATATGACACAATATTTTGCACACACACACACACACACACAAAAGAAAGCTACATTTAGAAATAGACACAAAACTCTGCTGCTACTCTGTTTAGATTGCAAATATATGGGATCCTTCTGCAAAGTAAACTCTTTAAAGAACCAGTGCTGAAATGTGACATGGAAAGGCAAGCTGTGGATAAAAATAGAACAGCAAGCAAACATCAGAGAGCATTTGCTCTTTTTGTGCAACAGTGGGAACACAACTTTTTAATGAAAGCAGTGTAGTTCTTGAAGGAAATAGCCTTGCATAGGCAAATAGATGTGCAAACCACACCAAAATTGTTGATGACCATATAATCACAGCTTTGCAATTTGAAAATGCGTGGGTGATTGGCAGGTCAAGCAAGATGAAATTGCCTAAGACTCACCAATAATATAGGTATTGCATCTGTTTTATACATAGTAATTGCTTAGTATAATATAAATTGAAGTACGTTCACTATCTAGTCTGGCTCCCAACCTCAGCTATATTTGCAAGGAAGCCTTTTTATATGTATAAAAATGAGTTTGAAGCCTTGTAACCTTTCTTCAATTATGGTTCACACATACAGCCCAAAAAACCCCAAGCTTATACTTAAAAGTGAAACAGAAATGTTCATTGTATGTATTTGAAACACAGAAAGTTCTCGACTTACAATAGTTCGCTTAGTGACTGTTCAAAGTTACAACAGCACTGAAAAAAGTGACTTATTACCTTTTTTTCACACTTAACGACCATTGCAGCATATGATCACAATTTGGATGCTTGGCAACTGACTCCCTTTTGCAACCTTCTGACAAAAAAAGTCAATGGGAAAGCCAAAGATTCATTTAACAACCATGATTCTAACTTAACTGCACTGATTCACTTGACAGGTTTGGCAAGAAAGGTCATAAAATGGGACAAAATTCACTTAACAAGTGTCTCACTTAGCAACAGAAATGTTGGGCTCAGTTGTGGTCATTAAGCTGAGGACTACCTATACTTGAAAGTGGGAAGAGAAGGGAAATGTTCATTGTACGTATATATTTGAAGTATAAACTGTCAAAACTGCAGATTAGGCCCCCAGACTGCTTATACTTTACAGTGATTTGTATGTTTATTTGTACACATTTCCATAGACTCTCCATTTTCTGAGGCTGAGGGTGATTTATAATCAAACAATAGGAAGCAATTTAAAAAACTATAACAATGTCCCCTAACTTAACTAAGCTAAGGTGGTCATGGTTCCATCAGTGCAGCAGGAAAAGGTTTTCAGTGCCTTCTCAAAGGCAGCATATGAAGTGTTCAAAAAAGCGGGCAGCTATGAGAAGGCACGTTGATTGGCTTCCTCTACTTACATCGGGTGTGAAGCTTCATCATACCTGCTCTCAAAGAACACAGAAAGTGGGTGGAATCTAGTTAGGACGACAATCCTACAAGTACCTGGATGCCAACTTTGTAGTCTTTCATCAGAACCACCAACACTTTGAGTTGGATCCAGAAGCTATAAAATCCAGGCACAGGAGATCTCAGAAGAAGAGACCAAAGTGGACAAAACTGGAGGCTAAAGCAAATAAGGAAAGGCTGCTGGAATTGGGTATGTCTAGTTTAATGAAGAGAAGGACAAGGGGGGACATGATAGCAGTGTTCCAATATCTCAGGGGCTGCCTCAAAGAAGAAGGAGTCAAACTATTTTCCAAAGCACATGAAGGCAGGACAAGAAGCAATGGATGGAGGTGGTGCAGCAGTTAGAGTGTAGTACTGCAGGCCACTTTAGCTGATTGTGTTCAGCAGGTCAGTGTTCAAATCTCACCGGCTCAAGGTTGACTCAGCCTTCCATCCTTACGAGGTAAAATGAGGACTCAGATTGTTGGGGGCAATGTAAATATATATATACATTGCTTACTGGTGTACACCGCTTAGAGAGTGCTTGCACTTAAAGCGGTATATAAGTCTCATAAATAAATAAATAATAAATAAATAACCAAAGAGAGAAGCAACCTAGAACTAAGGAGAAACTTCCTGACAGTTAGAACAATTAACCAGTGGATCAACCTGCCTCCAGAAGTAGTGAATGCTCCAACACTGGAAGTTTTTAAGAAGAGACTGGACAGCCATTTGTCCGAAATGGTATAGGGTTTCCTGCCTGAGCAGGAGGTTGGACTAGATGACCTCCAAGGTCCCTTCCAACTTTACTACTATTACTAGAGCGACAAACTTCCTATCTTTGGCATTATGGATGCGGCTGCTTTATGTGGGGCTTTCTCCAGGGAGCAGTGAGTTTAGTATGTTCTGTAATGTACTGTGTCTTTAATAAGTTCTGGCCTTTACCTCTGCATTACCTACAGTATAATAAAGGGTGCTGAGAGCTCTAAAGGCAACTCTGGAAAAGGAAATTAACCCTCAGCACAAACTTGTCTGTAGGAAAAAAGGAATTCAAAGCCTTTGAGTTCAAAACCATTGCTTAAAGGTACTTTTATTCTTCAGTGGCTATATCATTTTTTCTCTTTCACTGATTATAATTTCTATAAAGCGGTTTTGAATAAGAACAGAAATAACAGAATTGGAAAGGACCTTCTAGTGACACTTTCATTTGTTTTTATTTCGGTTATTTGTAATTTCTTATTTTATTTTTTGTTATTTTTTTTCTCTGAGCTGCCCGGAGTCATGTATGTGAGATGGATGGCTATATTAATAGGATAAATAAATCAAAATTTCTGAGCTACTGGTTGAACTCGGCAGAGAGACAAATAAGATGCAAATACGATCAGCTGCAAATGTTAAAGTTACATGGTCTACAAGAACCAACAAACATAAACCATCCATTTGTCTGTCTAAAAAACCAGGTTTCATAGGTGAACTAATGCAGAGTAGAGAAAAGTAAAAGAAGAAAGAAAGAAACAAACAAATCTGGGCATTTATTCTATTACTTTCAAACAGAAACTCCATAGGTTGAAAGTGAACGTTCAAAATCAAATATAATGCAGAAGATGACAAAAGCAGACTTGAGTAGTTGTGGCATGTTACTCACAAAAATACAATACAGATGATAATGGGACATACATTCCAATAGTTAAACACACAACAATCAGAATGCTGCTGAGCCTAACAACAGCATATGACACAAATGGAACATCTGGACATGAAAAGGCCATTTCTATATCATGAACTAAAAGAAGTCATCAATATGGAAAAAACATCAAATTCAAAGACTCAGAAAGAGAGAGTTCTGTGTGCAAATTACAAGAGTATATATGGATTTAAACAAGCTACCACAGCATGGAGCACAAAAATTAAACAAAATACTCCCCAAAGAAATCACCCAAACTAAGGCCAATCCATATCTATACATAAAGGGACTGAATAACAAATTGACTTTTATATTAATTTATGCTCCTGGCTTTGTGAAGCATCTATGGCATCTACAACCTACGCTCCCTCTGTGAGGGAGAAGGGCTGTTTCTAAATGTGATAAATAAATAAATTTGCTTTTAAAATTTACAGGACCCAAAAGGCTGCCTGCCTCAGTGTAGTTCATGCAAGAATCCTGTGGTATCTCTGTCTTGCTCTCTCTCGGCTACAGAAAACTTTAATGACTGAAGATGAATTGATTTAAGAATAAGCATAAGAACAGAGTTGGAAGGGATCTTTGAGGTCATCTAGTCCAACCCCCTGCTCAAGCAGAAAACCCTACACCATTTCACACAAATGGTTGTCCAATCTCTTCTTAAACGCTTCCAGTGTTGGAGCATCCACAACTTCTGGAAGCAAGTTGTTCCACTGATTAATTGTTCTGTCAAGAAATTTCTCCTTAGTTCTAGGTTGCTTCTCTCCTTGATTAGTTTCCATCCATTGCTTCTTGTCCTGCCTTCAGGTGCTTTGGAGAATAGGTTGACAACTCTTTCTTGTGGCAGCCCCTGTGCATATTACAAAAACAATATCTGAAATCCTTTAATGTGCCTGGTTGCTATGATTCACACATCTACTCACAAGGTATAGCAGCAAAGAGAGAGCCTGAGGCTGAAAAAAAGGTCCTTTTTAAAAATAAGGCTACATTCCTGTGGTGTTCCCAAAATATAGTTCTCAATGAAAGGCCAAATGAAAGACTGGTCTTTTGTATAGAACACTTTGAGATCCTTTTCCTTTTTTTGTTTTTGTTGTTGCTCTTGGTGGTGATATATGGGGGAGGGGACAGGCATTAGGGATACATTTGTCTGGATAATTAAGCTTGAAGTTTTAACACTGCATTTTGGTGTCCTAAAAAATAAAAAATGGGAAGGGCCAGAGGCATGTATTTATAACAAAATAACAAAAAAAAAACCCAAAATGACTGCAGGACTGTGGTGAAAAGCAAGAAACATATTTAGAACAACAAGAGCCCTTAGACCAGTGGTGGCGAATCTATGGCACGGGTGTCAGAGGCAGCACTCGGAGCCCTCTCTGTGGGCACACGTCCCATTGCGCCAGCCTTGCCTCCCCCCACGACACCCTCCTCTCCAGCAGCCCCCCTGAAGGAGAGTCGCACCTGAACATGACCCATGCGGAGTAGCACAGCCAAGGACATGGCAGCCAGGCAGCATAGACAAGACGCTGCCCTCATGCCCCTTTATGCACAGTTGATGCTGCAGGGCGCGGGCAGAGGGCGTGACCGCCATAGCACTGCTGGGCTGCCTGGATGATCTGTGGCAGGCCCTGGAGGTGGTGAATGGCCCTACGGGAAGGCGGGGCGGGGGATGGGGAGTGGAGCGGTGCAGGGCATGGGGTGGAGTGGGGGCGGGGCCAGTTTTTGGGCACTCAGTCTCTAAAAGGTTCGCCATCACTGCCTTAGACAGAATGAACATCAGTGAGATACTGGTATTTTTTCATCAAAATAATCCAAGAGATAATATTTTTTTGGAGGGGGAGAATAGAAACTGAGAGGAGAATATAAGGACTGCAGGAGTGTGATCATTTAAAAGTAGCTTTTCCTTTTTGACATGTCAAAGTTTGATTAAAAATACATGGAGCCGATATGTTTCTGAAAGACCCTGTTGTGCTACAATCATAATTTATCGGCAATAATCATCAGAAACAAAACTCCTGGACAAATTACTCAGATCTTGCTTTTCTGTTAGGATATTGTATTTAATAGCTGGAACAGTTCAGTGTACCAAAATGCAGTGTTAAAACTTCAAGCTTAATTATCCAGACAAATGTATCCCTAATGCCTGTCCCCTCCCACTGTCAGACAACCATATAACTGGTTGTCTGACAGTGTTTTTATAGTTTTCAAGATTTTCTACATTTCAGTTTAAAGCCATTCATCCATGTTGTTCATTTTAGAATGATTGAAGATAAGCCTCTTCTAGCAGGATGGGCATAAATCAGAAATCAATATGGCAGCATTCAAAAAACAGGTTCTTATTCTCTCTTGGGGGGGGTGGGGTGGGTTGGGGAGCTTTCCTTCAAGTTATCTGGTAATTGCCTGGACAGAAACATGCTGTTTTCTTCGCAATATTTTTCAAAAGGTTTTGCCTTTGCCTTTTTCTTAATATAGCTAGTGACTAAAAAAAAAGTAAAGGTTTCCTCTGTCCAGTTGTGTCTGACACTAAGGGGCAGTGCTCATCTCTGTTTCCTAGCTGAGAGATCCAGCATTGTCCAATGTAATCCAGATGATTTCATGGCTAAGACAGGATTTGAACTCATTCTCCAAGTTTCTAGCCCATTGCCATTAACCTACACCAAACTGGCTTTCTTCAATCTTCCAAGACATTGTCATTCTAGACTGGAAAGTCCCATGCTTTGGGTAAGAAGAAAAAGAAAGGTTCTCTTGTGAAATTGGCAAATTAGAATGCTTTCCCAGTGCTTCCCAATGCTATTAAGAAGACCTCACTCAATGCTATTGAGTGAGGTCTTCTTAATAAGAACTATACATTCTACCCTGTTACAAATGTTAAACTGAGGGATGGCCATAATTAGGGGTGTTTGTCTAGTGGTTTATTCATATGTTGTATATAGTGTATTTAAATGTGTGTTGTGTATGTGTACACTTTTGAGAGCAAGTAACAAAATTTCATTTTTAATGTGTGCCAATGTGCCCACAGTAAAAAAAAATGACAATGAAAGTTATCTATCTATCTATCTATCTATCTATCTATCTATCTATCTATCTATCTATCTATCTATCTATGGAATCGGATAACTAGTCCTGGCCAACTCGCCCCAGCTGTCCCACTGTGGCTGCCTTGCCATGGGTGACTTACTACAGCCAACTTGCCATGGGACAACTTGCTGCAAGATAATTCAACATGGGATAACTAAAGAGAGGGAAGGGTAGAATTGCAGCTGACCCCAGCCTCAAGGACTTCTAACTTGAAAAGGTTCAAATCTAAAACAAGACAAGGCCTGCTGCAATTCACTTGTCCCTCTCTTGAGTTATCTTGGGTTGAATTGTCTCTCTGCGAGTCAGCCAAGGCGAGTTGGGCAAAGCAAATCAGCGCAGCAAGTTGTCTTAGACCCACTTGTCTTGAATACAGAATCATTCAGGCTCTTAATATTCTTAGAAGAATCTGATACCAGGATATAGAAAATTGTCTTGTTATTGGAGATGCTGGAGAGCAGCCTCCAGTTAGAATAGCTACTTGTAGGCTAAATGAACAAATAGTTTAACCCCATTAAGATGTTTCTGTATTCCTATCAGTGTAGCTAAACTACAAAAGTAGGAAGTTGGTGATGTATTGTCATCAAATAGCACAGACATTTTAAGCATTGTATGGGTGGAGTTTGCAACAGAGTTAGACATACTATCCAAAAAATTGAGAATTTGGATTTCAGCCTCTATTATGAGTAATTAGCAAGGAATTATGGGAGCTGAACTCCAAACCTTCTGAAAGGCACCAGACTATCCCACTCTTCCCCATTTCCAATTTTACTTTTTATACCAAATGACAAAAATTTGCACTTCTGACATTTTAAAAAAAAATCCCCAAAGTGCATGGTATACATTTGTTTGTCTTTGGGCGTTTTATTTTATTTTGGGTTCTTTTCAATGTCATTATGGAATGGCTACTACAGTGAAAAATCTTCAATGACATTTTGCTTAAGCCACAAAGAAATTCCTAGGTTAAGGATCAGTGAACTGAATTAGACTGCAGGAAAATCTCCTGATTGTTTGTGCACCTCAGTTAAGACTGTGTTACACATCAGTCTTTTCCATATTTATGTGGTTCTTGAGCCAACTCTAAAAAGAGCCAAAGCATACTCAAGGTCACGAAGGAGCTCTGGAAAAGCCAGAGTAAATGGAAGTGTCCTTATTTTAAGAAATTGCTAATAAGTGCCTATAAAACAAGTGGTAGGTTTCCTTTCAGAAATTTCAATGAGACTCTTATTTCAGCTTTACTGATCTGATCCAATTGCCACAACAGCCAGGCACACCATCTTAACCTCAATCATTCAGGAAGAATCCCTGAAGTCATTAATATTATAACCCACAGCATCCCAAGTATTTAATCTTCTGGGCTTGCCAAAGAAGGTAGAAGAATTCTGCTACATTAATCAGACTACCGCAGGGACCAGTCTAGGCAGTTGGCAGGAGTCAACCCTGACTTGAAGGCACCAGAAAACAAACAAATAAATAAAATTTGAAAACCCTGACACAAACTCTATGATGTATCTTACCACACAGATCCTTTGGCCCAGTCATCTCAGGAGATTACATTTTGTCTGATTTCTAGGCATCACCAGGACTTTCTTCTCTTCCAGATGGAATACATAGCTTGAGGCTCTAGAGCAGGGCTGTCAAATTGCCAGCCCATGGGCCGAATGCGTCACGTGGAAGCCACGCCCACCCCAGCTCCAGCAAGGGGAAAAAAGTCATGATGCGTCGTGACACGTCATGTGACACGGCAAGTTTGACACCCCTGCTCTAGAGTCACCCAAGGTTCACAAAGCCTTGGTTCCATCCTTGGAGAGAGGCCTCCAAAAGTTAACACCACATTATACTCAGTATAACAGAAAGACAATTACATTATTAAACATATGACTGACAATGAAACATAAAATATCTTTAATTTTAGCTAAAGGTGTATACTAATGATTTTTTTTTCTTGGCATGCCATGCACTATTTCTTGGAGTTCAACCACCCAGAATCCTACTGTAACACAACATGTGTGCCTTAAGCACAATGCTGGTGAGAACTACTTGTTTTTGTTGTTGTTGTTGTTTGGTTATGAAGTTTCTCTACAGCCCAGTCTCAAGATTCCACAACTTTGGTACTGCAATAGAAATATCTTTTATAGATAGACCAGATGGCTACCACCTCTTCAGGGATTAGTAAAGCATTTTTCTTAAAAGGCCAAGTCTTTTTGTCAAGCTCCATCCCTGATGATTTTGTGGACACAGTCATGTTGTTTTTTTAGTAGTAATATCGATGTGCTTTGCCATTAACATTACCAAGAAGTTCAGCTTGCCAGACTAATCTACAATCCTGGTTCTTCTTAAAGTCTCTCAATCAAAAACAACTTTTCAGGGACATTTGTTCCAGTAGATAATGGGCAAAATCAGTTGGCTTCCATCCAACCTAGCACATTTATTTACTTTTTAAAAATCAGGCATTAGAAGTTAGACATTCTTCCCATTTTTTCCTGTTATGTCATAATGTAACTATTTTCCCCTTATAGACTATCTTCCTCAAGTTGAGTTCAAAAGTAAGAGATTTCATAAACAATTTTCTTGGCAACACCTTGAAGTGGTATGGCATATTCATCTAGGAAGATTTTTCAAGCACTCTAGACTTCTACACAACCCTGATAATTCCAAATGATCAAAGCACTACATAGTTTAATCCAACATTGCTTATATCTTTAAAATGAAGTAAAGCCAGCTAATTATGGAACAAGGATGTTTTTAATAGATCCAAACCTGAGTGCTCAGATCTCCAGAATATGGTAATATACTGACACAATCATCTAGGTATTACAAATTCAATAACTTCAGAAACCCCAGAACACCCTCCCTGCTCATTTATAGATGGCTGACACATTACTTTGATGTGAAAAGTGAGTTAGAATGTTTTTTCTTTAGAGAATACATTTGTGAAATTTGCTGCTATTGATTAGACACAATGATAGGACAGAGCATGGCTGACTTGTCAGTTTTCCTTCCAGAAGAGAGATATAAAAAAAGACAAAAATGCAAATACTTTAAAGTAGGATGTGTTGCTCAAAAGACACAGAAATATATATTTTCTTATACACATTCAGTTCAGAATAACCTTCTCAAAGACGAATTGGACATCAATTCCCAAATCCCATGCAAGTTCCAGATTCTGAAATTTTGTTTGCTTGTTTATCCAAATATATATAGCTTCTCTTCTCAACAAATGACTCTGGATGGTACACAGAGTTAAAATAAAAACAATTATAATATTATAATATTTATAATATTTAAAATACACACTGGCCAGCCAACATCAGCCCAAATCACTAGCATAACCAAGAACCTTGAGTGCATAAGCATAACCAAGAACCATAGTCGTGGGGCACCAGATCCAGGCTCAGTATCAGTTCTTCAGGGCTTTATGAAAGACCAACAAGGACACTACAGCAAAAAAAACCCATGTCTTATAGGCCCTGCCAACCAAGATTCTTTGGCCAAGAGGCCAAAATCATGCCATCTGGCTTGATCGGATTAGATAGGTTGAAACAACTGTGGAGAGAAAGCCCCTCAAGTATCCATGTCCAAAGGCATGAACATCTTTAAAGTTGACAACCAGCACCTTGAATTACCTTGAAGTACACCAGCTACCAATGCAGTGGTATTACATGTGCCAAATAACTGGCGCTATTTACTACCTGTGCCACCACATTCTGTACCAGGTAAAGTTTCTGAACGCTTTTCAAGTGCATTTGGAGTGAGCAGGGTCCTCCAGTCCAAACATAGGCACAACTGGCACACAACCCACAGGTATGCAAAGGCCCTCTGAGCAGGAGTTGTGAGTCCAGGAGGACACCCAGATTACCCATTGGGTCTGCTATCCAAGAGCAACAATGGAAGGTTCCAGGATCAGAAGGTGCAGATACTGAAAGCCTCTTAGTTTTGCTTGAGTTAAGTTGAAGCCTGTTGCACCCCATCCAAGCCCTCACAGCTTCCAGACACACTGGGACAGGACATCCATGGCATCACTCAGGTGGCCAGGGTAGAGATATAAAGCTGGGTATCATCAGCATAAAGTCAAAGTCCAACTCATTCGATCTTTTTTTTTTTTCCAAACTACTTGCAGTGAATCAGCAGGCAAAATAAGGATGAAGGCTGGATAATAGGCAAGAATGGCAAGAAATGAGATGAATATTTACAATGACTGTATGTAAATTAATTACATACATTAGTATATTTACATACATGGAAAATCGAGATGCCAACATCAGAGGTGTTTTCAAGTTTTGTGAGATACAGTATATGAATTCCTTGCAAGTAGAAAACAGTGCTTGGATATGGAATGTAGAACTGGAAATACTATAAAAGTTTATACTGGAACTAGCATAGATCTGTCTCAATCAGTGGTGCTGGCAGTCAAAGTGGTCCTGAGAAAACTGTGTTTCATACGAAGAAATTAATCATGTAGGCACATTTCTAAGTGGGCTCAATTCTATAACTCCCATTTTTCATCATTTCTCTAGAGACAAAACATCTTGTATGGCTGGATGGAAACTTAACTAAGGAGACATCCAACCTAGAACTAAGCAAACATTTCCTGAGGGATGGAGGTTTACAAGAAGAGATTGGACAGCCATTTGTAAGGAATGGTATAGGTCTCTTACTTGAGTAGGGGGTTGGACTAGAAGACCTCCAAGGTCTCTTCCAACTCTGTTATTCTACATTCTAAACTTCTGTGAAATGTTTGCCCAATAACTATTCAACTGGAGCCAAAAACAGCTGGATAGTTACAGAGCTTGATTTACACAGCAGTGCCACTTTCTGGCTGTTTGCAAAGTTGCAATGAATTTTTACAACAGCTTTTTCGGTTTAAAGTTAAATTATAGGCTTCTGACAGTGCTGCTGTCCTCTCTCAACACTGTGACTTCATGCCTTGCTCTGAGGAAGTATCCATTACTCAGGGTCAAATCTGTAAAGGAATATTTGAAGGGACACCAGCACTGTGATGGGATCCTACTTATATGACAAATAATTTGAAAAACTAAACAATGGTTGAGTTCATACTAAAACTTAAACCCATATTAACTAAATATAGTTGCTCTGTTAATGTAACACGGGGAACAAAAGAAGCGATACAAAGACACGCTGAAAGCCTCTCTCAAGTCCCTGGATATTAACACCATCTCTTGGGAACTTCTGGCACATGATCGACCGACATGGCGCACCTTGGTGTACCAGGGTTGCCAGACATATGAACACAGAAGGACAATCTTGGCACAAGAGAAGCGAGCACTCCACAAAACCAGAGCTGCAAATGCTGAAGTAACAGTGTCTACATTTCTTTGTTCAGTATGTGGCAGAACATTCCGTGCTAACATCGGTCTTATCAGCCACCTACGGACACATCGTTGATGGCCCATAATCCACAAGATGTCAAGGTCTTCATCGAAATCGATGGACGAACAATTAATGTAACATGATATGCCCAAATAAAGAAACATTATTAGGCCTCTACCTGCAAATGCTTCATGATTTCTAGACAGGAATCTCTTCTGGCCAAGGGATATTGTCATATTGTGTGCTGTGGAAGAAGGAAATGATGGCATTTAATTTATATGATGTCAGAAATATACCAGATTGTTTTCAGTGAGTGGGGAGGAAGGGCTAACCCATTTTGTTTCAGCAGACATCCAGATATTGTGATACACAGTTTTTCCCCAACCTGGTCTTCTCCAACTCTATTCTAAAATTCCTAGCTAGCACAACTAATGATTTGCTGGGAATTCTGGGTACTGCTCTCCCAACTAATCAGAAAGGTGCCAAGTTGAAAAAGAAAAATCTGAATAATGCTAGACAAATTATTAATTTACTAGAATATTTGGACAAGAATAACCGAATTCCTGCAGGGTTGATATTTTTAGACGCTGAAAAAGCTTTTGATCAACTGAATTGGTATTTTATGTTACGAGTAATTGAAGAGATGAATTTTGGTGAAAAAATATTACAAGCTTTTACTGCGATATATCAAAAACAAACGGCACAACTTATTGTTAATGGAGGTTTGTCAGAGGTTTTTACAATAGAGAAAGGTACCAGGCAGGGATGTCCATTGTCGCCGTTATTGTTTGTTTTAACATTGGAAATTTTGTTGATCAAGATTCGAGGGTCGCAGAAAATAAAAGGAATAGAAGTTAACAAAAAAGAATATAAGTTGAGAGCTTTTGCAGATGATTTGGTGGTTACTTTGTCTCAACCTATTTATTCTGTAGTAATGTTATTGCAGCTGATTCATCAATATGGACTGGTTTCGGGTTTCAAGATCAATGTTAATAAGACTAAGATATTACCTAAAAATATGACTACTCGGGATAAACAAATTTTGGCTAATCTGACTGGTTTTGAAATTGTTAATAAGGTAAAATACCTGGGGGTTATTTTATCTGTTTCTAATCCAAAACTGTTTAAGAATAATTATGAAAAGTTGTGGGTTAGGATACAGAAAGACTTGAGGAATTGGGAGAAGTTGCAGCTATCTCTCATGGGAAGAATTGCAGTGATTAAAATGAATGTCCTACCCAAGTTTCTCTTTTTGTTTCAAATGTTACCGATTTTGAAGAATGAGATTAATTTAAACGAATGGCAGAAAGATATTAATAAATTTATTTGGGCAGGGAAAAAACCAAGGGTAAAGTTTAAAATCATGCAAGATTCCCGTGAGAGAGGTGGACTCAAGGTACCGAATTTGAAATTATACCACGATGCGGTGGCTTTAACATTAATTAGTGATTGGGTAAATTTAACAAATTTGGAGATACTCCATCTGGAGGGATGGGATTTACTTTTCGGTTGGCATGCCTATTTAATATTTAATAAGAAAGTGGATCGGGTTTTTAAATCTCATATTATAAGAACTTCTTTACTTAGGGTTTGGAGAAAAT
Source organism: Crotalus tigris (assembly GCF_016545835.1). Classification (NCBI taxonomy): domain Eukaryota; kingdom Metazoa; phylum Chordata; class Lepidosauria; order Squamata; family Viperidae; genus Crotalus; species Crotalus tigris. Next base: position 428,039 of record NW_024097440.1, read on the forward strand.
ATTATAAAAGTGATTTTAAAATACCACTATGGGCTATACCTTGGCATGCGATAGAGGGCATAAGGAGAGGTGTTAAAATGGATACGGTGTCTTATACACAATTACTTAGATGGGATGGACATAACTGGCAGTTAAAATTATTGGAAGAGTTAGTACATGAAAATATTACTTATTCTTGGTTTCAATATAGACAATTAGCAGATAGATGGAAGTTGGATCGTAAGGTGGGTTTTCTTAGAGAAGATGAAAATCTTTTCAAGCAAGTAAAGGATCAAAGACAAACCCATATTAAGAGAATTTATGGGGTTCTAGTGGAACTGGATTCAGAATCAGAATTAATTAAAGATTGTATGATTAAATGGGTACAGAATTTTGGAGAACCAGTTCCACTGGATATCTGGGAAATTATCTGGGTGAGGAATGTTAAATTTATACAAGCCCAGAATTTAAGGGAGAATTTTTATAAAATGTTTTATAGATGGCACCTTGATTCACAAAAAATGTCTCTCATGTATCCTGACCTACAGCCTAAATGTTGGAGATGTGGTTGTTTGGACGCCACCTATTATCATATTTGGTGGTCGTGTAAAAATATAAAAGCTTTTTGGATTAAGATATGGTGGAATATTCAGAGAATCTTTAGAAAGAGGGTAAAATTTACTCCACAATTATTTTTGTTAGGTATAGTTACTGATTGCGATGCAAAGGAGGTTATATTGATGTTGAATCTGATCACAGCCGCAAGGTTGTTAGTAGGACAATACTGGAAGAAGAAATCTTTGCCTACCTTGCAGGAGTGGTTTTTTAAAGTATCTTACCTGGCGGAAATGGCAAAGATTTCGGCTTTCTTAAAAGAACAATCGCAAGAGAAATTTTTTGCTATTTGGGACAAATGGATAAAGTTTATACAATTTAAATTGGATATAAAAAAATATTATTTAGCTTTTTTATAATTTTTATTTATATATATATATATATTCTATTGTTAATCTTTCTTTTTTCTTTTTTTTTCTTTTTATACAATTTTTTTAACTTTTTTAATTAAGCCTATATTCTGCTCTGGGAACCTCCGGGGGGGGAGGGTGTGGGTGGTTTGGGGAGGGTTGGGGGAGGCTTGTTTTGTTTTGTTTAATCCTGTTCTTTTTTTGTCGTTGTATTGTTGTTTTCTGTTTTTTGTAAAAACTTTTAAAAAATTTTCAATTAAAAAAAAAGAAAGAAAAAGAAAAATCTGCACTATCACAAAACTTCTAGGTTGCTTGATGTCTATGGAGACACTTAATTATCCAGGACATGGTTGTCTCAAAAGTATTTTTCAAGAGGCAACTGGATTTTCTTTGTTTTTCACTGAAGACGTTTCGCTTCTCAACCAAGAAGTCTCTTCAGTTGAAGAGGCTTCTTGGATGCGAAGTGAAACTTCTTCAAGGAAAAACAAAAAAAAGTTCAGTTGAAGAGGCTTCTTGAATGAGGAACGAAACGTTTTCAAGGGAAGAAACAAGAAAATCCAATTGCCTTTTGAAAAGCACCTTTGGGACATTCTAAGTTGCTTATTCCAATAAATTTCAAAATGTTCTCTAAGAGAATTAGATCTGGTTGTAGGCCTAGTTATGGGTGCATAATTTTTGAAAACCTGTTTCCCCTCGAATTTTCATAGAATCATAGAGCTGGAAGAGACCTTGGAAGTCTTCTAGTCCAGGGCAGGAGGCAGGAGTCTTATATCATCCCATTCAAATGGTTGTCCAGCCTATTTTTGAAAACCTGATGATCAGGGGACTGGAGGCTAAAGCATACAAGGAAATGCTACTGGAATTGGGTGTGTCTAGTTTAACGAAGAGAAGGACGAGGGGGGATATGATAGCAGTGTTCCAATATCTCAGGGGCTGCCACAAAGAAGAGGGAGTCAAGCTATTCTCCAAAGCACCTGAAGGCAGGACGAGAAGCAACAGATGGAAACTGATCAAGGAGAGAAGCAACTTAGAACTAAGGAGAAACTTCCTGACAGTTAGAACAATTAACCAGTGGAACAACCTGCCTCCAGAAGCGGTGAATGCTCCAACACTGGAAGTTTTTAAGAAAAGACTGGACAGCCATTTGTCTGAAATGGTATAGAGCAGTGGTTCTCAACCTTTTTAATGCCGCGACCCCGACCGGTCATAAGTCAAGGACTACCCAACCGGTCGTAAGTCAAGAACTACCCAACCGGTCATAAGTCCAGGACTTTCCCTGCCCGGGAGCGCCGCGCATGCATGGTGCCACCCCCTGTGCCAGCCGAGGCGTAGCTGGCAAGCAGCAGAGATGGCGCAGGCCGACCACCAGCTGGCCCAGCCCAAGGGAGGTAAAGCACCCGCGAGGCCCCACGTGCGCCAGCAACCCTCCCTGCGCCCGCCGGCCTCCCACCTCCCACCCCTGGCTCTCTTTTACTTACATTTTTAGTAGTTGCTCAGCAGGGAGGAGTGGAAACTTCCAGACAGCTCACCTTCTCTGCAGACAATTTGCAGCACCGTTTGCAGAATGGAACTTTTGGCGGGCTCAGCAGGGCAGAGACAGCCTGGACAATTCCTATTGGCTTTTGAAAGCCAATAGAATTAGACTCTATTCAAGAGAGTCTATTCTATTGGCTTTCAAAAGCCAATAGAATAAAAGCGAAGCTAAGGAAAAGGGGGAAAAAATGGCGGACTGCGTTGTTTGGCGACCCCCGTGAAATGGTCGTTCAACCCCAAATGGGGTCCCGACCCACAGGTTGAGAACCACTAGTATAGAGTTTCCTGCCTGAGCAGGGGGTTGGACTAGATGACCTCCAAGGTCCCTTCCAACTTTATTATTATTATTATTATTATTATTATTATTATTATTATTATTATTATTATTATTATTATTATTGATCATCGCACAGTCAGCCAGATGTTCAGACTGGATTTGGCATTTTGTCTACCTATCGAGTCCTTACCCAGGACCTGGGATAGGCAGATGTGGATGTTTGATGGTATTACAGGTATCGTCGCAGGATGGAAGCAGTTCCTAATAAGGCCGCCTTTTGCAATTGACTAATAGCGAATTTGTCAATGCCAATGGTGTTCAAGTGGTGCTCCAGTTGTTTTGGGATTGCACCCAAGGAGCCTATGACTATTGGTACTACCCTTGCTTGCTTTTGCCACAGTCTTTCTATTTCTATTTGTAGGTCTTTGTATTTTGTTATCTTCTCCAGTTCTTTCTCTTCTATTCTGCTGTCTCCAGGCACTGCCACGTCCACTATCCAGACTTTTTTGTCTTTCTTATCGACAATTGTTAAGTCTGGGGTGTTATGTTGCAGGTGCTTGTCTGTTTGAATTCTGAAGTCCCAGAGCAGTTTAATTTTATCATTTTCTATGACTTTCTCTATTTTATGATCCCACCAGTTTTTGCTTACAGGCAAATGATATTTTTTGCAGATCTTCCAATGCACCATTGTTGCTACTTTGTCATGCCGCTGCTTGTAGTCAGTCTGTGCAATCTTCTTGCAACAGCTTACCAGGTGGTCCACTGTTTCTTCAGCTTCTTTGCATAGGCGGCACTTACTGTCTGTTGCTGTCTTCTCAATTTTGACTTTATATGCATTTGTCCTTAAGGCTTGGTCTTGTGCAGCCAGAATTAGTCCCTCGGTCTCTTTCTTCAATTTTCCTGCTCTTAGCCATTGCCAGGTCTTGTTATTATCTGCTTTCCCAGCTATTTTTTTAATGTATTGGCCATGTAGTGCTTTGTCTTCCCATGCCTCTATTCTGTTCTTCATTTGGTCTTTCTTGTAGGCCAGTTTGGTCTCTCCAGTAGTCAGTAAGCCTTCCTGATATACTAATTTCAGTGCATCTTCATCATTGTTCTTCAGATATTCTTCCAAAGCCATTTTTTCTTCTTCAACCATCTGATGTACTTGTAGCATTCCACGCCCACCTATTTGCCTTGGTAGATAAAGTCTGTCAATGTCACTGCGTGGATGAAGGGCATGATTCATTGTCATTATTTTTCTGGTCTTCCTATCCATTGCTTTTAGTTCTGCTTGAGTCCAGTCCACTATTCCAGCTGTGTACCTAATGACTGGAATTGCCCAGGTGTTGATTGCCTTTATGGTATTTCCTCCATTGAGTTTGGACTTTAAGATCTTCTTCACTCTCTTGATGTATTCACCTCTAATCTTTTTCTTGACTTCAGTGTGCTTGATGTTGTCAGCTTGAAGGATACCCAAGTATTTGTAGTAATCTTCCTCATCCAGACTCTTAATGTTATTTTCGTGGGGCATCTTGATTCCTTCAGTTTTCACTACTTTTCCTTGTTTGATAGTAAGTGTGGCACATTTGTCCAAGCCAAACTCCATACAATATCTTGGCTATATATACAGACAGTGTTGAGCAGCGATTCTATTTCAGATGATGTTTTTCCATACAGCTTCAGATCATCCATGTAAAGGAGATGGGATAGTCTGGTAGATGTTTTTGATGTTTGATAGCCATGTCCTGAGTTATTCAGTATTGTTGACAGAGGAAACAGTGCAATAACAAATAGTAATGGTGATAATGAATCTCCTTGAAATATTCCTCTCTTGATATTAACCTCTCCCAGCCTCTCACCATTGATCTGCAACTGTGTCTTCCATTGTGCCATCGATCTTTGCACAAATTTTCTGATGTTTCTACTGACTCCTGTTATTTCTAGGTACTTGATTATCCAGTCATGTGGCAGAGAGTCAAATGCCTTTTTGTAGTCAATCCATGCCACATTCAGGTTGGTCTTCCTTTTCTTGCAGTTTTCCAAGATCATTTTGTCTATTAGGAGTTGATCTTTTGTTCCTCTGCTTTGGGGCGGTTTCCTTTCTGCTCAGGTGGAAAGAGATTGTTTTCAACTAGATGCTGTTGTACTGCATCAGCTACCACACCAGTTAGTAGTTTGAAAGTTGTTGGTAAGCAGGTAATTGGCCTGTGTTGCCTGGTGTTGCCCCTTTTGCTGGATTTTTCATTATTAGGTAGGTTTTCCCAGTTGTTAGCCACTTTTCAATTTCTCCTCCTTGTAGTATATTGTTGAACTGCTTGGCAATGAGTGGGTGTATAACAGTTAGATGTTTCAACCAAAACCCATGCAGTTCATCTTCACCTGGTGCTGACCAATTTTTGATTTTCCTTGCTCTTTTTTCTACCATTTTTGTTGTTATTACTAGTTCTTTCATTTCAACTTCTGTTTTATTTGCATCCACCTCTTTTAACCAAGCCGCATCCTTGTTGTATTTCTTTGGGTTATCCCATATCTGCTTCCAGAACTGCACTGTTTCTTCCTTGTCAGGTACTGACTGATTCCTTGCAGTTTCTCCATTGATGGATTGGTAGAAACGTTTCTGATTGGATTGAAATTGGAGGTTCTGCCTATAGTTTGCAATTCGAGCTTCATATCTACTGATTTTCCTGGCTATAGCTGTTATTTGTTGCTTTATTATTTCCAGTACTTCCTTGATCTTCCTTGTTTCTAAGTGGTATTTCTTGATTAGGTATTCTTTGGTCTTCTTGTTCTTTAGCTTCTTTTCTTTCATCTTTTCTAGCTTGCTTGCATGTGATCTTAACTTGCTGATCTTATTTTCTAGTCTAACCTTCCATTTTTGTGGTGCACTATTTTTTTGTTTTTTCTTCTTTGTTGATTTTGCATCCCAGGTATTCAGTTATAACTGCAGCTGTGCTGTACATTAGTTGGTTTGTTTCTTGCAGTGAATTGGTGCTTATACTTGATATTGCAGTATTTGCATCTTTTAATGCTTGTGCTAGCTGTTTCTTTGGAACAAGCTTCAATGCAGGTAGCCTTATTCTGTTGTGTTTGTGCTGTTCTAGATGCTCAGTTATTCTTTGTTTCAATTCTTTTATTTCTTTAGTTAGAGGGTTTTGTTCTTCCTGAGGTAGAGGTGCCTGGTTTCCAAATGAAAACAGTTGTATATCTCTGCTAGATTCCTTCACTGCCAACTTCCCCTGGTTTGCCTCTACATTCTGAATTACTTCTGGTAAGGCTTTGATTTCTTTGCCCTGGGTAAACCTTTGCAGTTCGTCCAATTCTGTTTCTGTGAATATTTTATTTCGTGTTATAAATCGGCGTTGATCTGCTAGTCTCTGTTCTGTTATTTCTGATTCTGGCTGTTGTTCTTTCCAGAACTGGTGCATTCGTTTTAGATATCCTCTTCTTGTTGGACTTGATCTGTAGTAACAGATCATTATTTCTTTGTTTTCCATCACTGTGTATCTGCGACGGGTAAACACCTTTTCTTCCAGTAGTTCTGCAGCTGCTGGCCCTGGTTGCTCATCCAACAGTCCTGAGTCCTGTAACCCATTTTTCACCAGATATCCAGGAACTCCAATATCTAGCGCGGACCTTGTTAACCCGGGCGACATCTGAGCCGGTATGGCATTCTGAAATTTACGTCTCACCATTTTTTTATGGGAGAGACACTCTTTGTCTGACTCCTCTGATGAGACCTGTCCAGTATGGTTGAACCTCTGGCAAAGCTCTCATCTTCCTCAGAGTACACAAGCCCCACAACCACGTCAAGGTAGTGCCTCACTGGGGGATTACTACTACTACTACTACTACTACTATTACTACTACTACTACTACTACTACTACTATTATTATTATTATTATTATTATTATTATTATTATTATTATTATTATTATACCTCCAGTGATAGAGCACTCACAATCCCAGGAGGCAAGCTATTCCATTGATTAATTGCTCTTACTGTCAAAAAAATTCTTACTTTTTAAAATGTTTTTGCTTAAAAACTAGTGTATGAGAAGGAAGCATTTCTATTTCCCAAATATATATGTGTGTTCTGCTATTATTGTGACCCTCCAGAATTCAAATCTTAATAAAATATACTAAAGTCTCTCCTATGGTAAATGTTAAAGCAGGCAATCAATTATTTGGTTTTAAAAAAAACTTTTATTGCTAAGATGATTGCTTTATTTTTAATTTAAGTCCACTTGTATAAAAAGAAGGGATTAAAATATAATATTTTCCAATACAGCTATACATTTATTACAAAATATTACATACATCCCAATTATTAATGATATTTCTAAGGCTGCAGACCAGCTGAAGTGCATTGGAATTTAACATAGGACATGTATTTTCTTGGTCTCCTTCTGTGCAGTCCCTGTAGTAACTAAATTTCTTTAAGTGCCACTTAGTCACAAGCCATTGAGTCTAATCTTAATACACAAATGTTGTACCTATGTTGTTCTACTGTCATTAAGCATTCTGTGAAAAGGTGCAAAGATTCCTTATGAGGATGGCTTTGCTTCCAGGGGAAACCTGCCCCTAAACACAAATGAAGCATGTCTGAGCACCCAGCCAGCCAACCCATCTTGCAATAGTTTTTTTCCCCCTCTATATATTATCTAATATTTCAATAGAAATATCTATGGTAGGCATTCCATGGTAGGATAGCAAGAACCAAACACATTCTAAGATATTAACCTTCATTCTGATGGGTGGACCTTGATGGAGAAGATGTTGCATTAAGAAGCTAGCATTAGACAACTGTATGTGGCCAAGGGTTATTCCTCTTCTTCTTCTAAACCCATAGGAAGTCTGCTGATAATCTGTTGACATCATAACAAAGAATTGGGACTGAAATCTGCATTTTTTTAAAAAGGTTTGTTGTTGGATGTTTCTAGCATGGGATGATCTGTGTTGTGCCATCAGATTTCAGCAGTGCAAATTAGGGGGCAGGGTATCTATGCTTATTAAAAATAATAATGATGATGATGATGGTGGGAACCTTGTGCACTTAAGGAGAAATTTTCCTATTAAACTGATCATAGGCACAATTTATAACAACAGTCACCCACGTGTCTTTGGATTGTTGTGAACACATATGTGCATGTGCATGTGTGTAAACTGAATCTTTTTTTAGTAGGCCTGTGTGAAAGAAATGAATATCAGCCCCTGAAAAAGTATTGAATGACAGCCGAGTTTGTGAAGGAAACATACTGGCAGCTGCCACTGTTATCCAAACTTTTTCAGTTTCTACAAAATTTCTCAGTTGTTTATTCTGAGAATTATCACCCAGCTATAATTCATGTTTCTCTTTGAACTTAATTCCATAGCCATCAAAGCATATCAAATCTTGCAGAAACTGATTTCATCTTTGACATTTCTCAGATGCATTTGTGCTTCATTGGAGACTCTAGAATTATCATTACTACCTGTCAACTTTCATATTGCTAAAACAATTAAATAAATTAAAAGAAGGAATCCTGATCTCAAACTACTGAACAGAGTTGGGTTTCTTTGTTTTCATGCATTAAATTAATACCCATCCTGGCAATCGTTATCATCATAATCACTAAAGGGTTTGTTATGGTAAGAGTCAAGCATTAGTTTTCGACTTTCAAGCTCCTTGCTTCTTGACCAACTGTTGTCTTCCATGCTGTCAGATTGGCTCATAGTATCCTCTCTTGATTGACTGGGTCTTTCAATAGAACGACTGACTTCCTCTTTGGATTCACTGGTTTCTGCTGATCTACTTTGCTGATCGTTCCCTTCATTTGAACTGTCATCACTGCTGGCACTTTCTTCAGATACTTTGCTGCTCTCAGATGATGAACTTTGAGACAATTTGCTGTCATCACTGCTGGTACTTTCTTCAGATACTTTGCTGCTCTCAGATGATGAACTTTGAGACACTTTGCTGTCATCACTGCTGGTACTTTCTTCAGACACTTTGCTGCTCTCAGATGATGAACTTTGAGACACTTTGCTGTCATCACTGCTGGCACTTTCTTCAGATACTTTGCTGCTCTCAGATGATGAACTTTGAGACAATTTGCTGTCATCCTCAATGGATTTTTTTGTGTCTTCAGCTGATTCTTCACTCTCTTCCATAGAAGAGCTCTTCTCACTTGATTTGCTGTGATGCCTCTTGAATTCTCTGGATTCAGCGGCTCTTGGTGGCATGTTTCCTGATTTTTCAACAGAGTGACTCTCCTGAGATTTGCTGGGACTGTGCTCATTTGATCCCTCTTCTATGTCTTTAGACTTTTGCACAACTTTTTCTTGGGAGTTTCTGGTATCTTCAGTGGAGTCACTCTTTATATTTTCTTCAGAGACTGTGTTTTCATTCTCTCTTGATTGTCTAGAGAGTTCTATGGACTGACTATGAACATCATCTTCCTGTGATTGGCTATGTTTGTCTTCTCTGGAATGGCTGCCCATGTTCTCTTTAGACTGGCTCTGACTATGCCCTCTGATTGCATCTTCTTTGGACCAACTGTGCTTATCATCTTCTCTGAACTGGCTATTCTTATCATCTTCCCTAGACTGGCTGTGCTTATCATCTTCCCTAGACTGGCTGTGCTTATCATGCTCCCTGGAGCGGGTGTGCTTATCATCTTCTCTGGATTGGCTATGCATATCTTCTCTAGAATGGCTGTTGAGGTTCTCTCTAGATTGTCCCCTGGATGAGCTCTCTACAGACTTCCCAGAATGACTGGTTTCATCTTCCCTGGATTGACTGGGAACATTTTCTATTGATTGACTAATATCTTCTACAAGTTGGCTGTCTACTTCAGAACTATCATCATCTTCTTTCAAGGATTTGTTCTGTTCATATTCAGGGCTGTTATCTTCATCTGAGTCACCATCAACATAATGGTATGCTTTTCTTTCAGAATGTTCTACTGTTTTGCTATTGCTATGGATTTCTTGGCTGCTTTCTTTTGAATGAATAGCCTCAGGAAGCATGTGGGAATCACTGTCATGGCTCTCAAAAGTCCTTGGCTCATCTCCTTGCATTTCTTCACTTTGAAAATCATATCTGTCCTCTTGGCTGCTACTGTAACTATCACCTCCATGCCTTCTGCCATAATCAATAATGTGATTGTCCTCTTTCTCAAGGTTTCTGCTTTCACTGCTGCTACTGCTACTGCTGCTACTATCATCAGAATGTCGGCCTCCGGTATGACCACCATCTTGTTCTCCATGAGTTGCTGGAGGTCGCAGAGCATCTGCCTCACTTGGAGATTTAGTGTACCCAGGGTCTTCATCGTTATTTCCAGCTAAAGAGTCATCACCACTGGTATCTTCTTCAGCTGTTAGATCACTTCCCCCTTTCTCCACGAAAGTATAAAGGACTTGTTCTGGAGTATAAACCATGCCATCATTCTCAACATCAAACTGTTCTTTGGATTCTTTGTTAGCCCCCAAAAGATGGCCTTCGCTTCGGTCCTCCTGTGCCACAAGACAAATAAAGGGAAAAACAACATAGGGTCATTTTAAGACTTTATAGTCTTCATAGAATAATTGTAGCTCTGGCTTCTATTCAGCTTCATTCACAAAAGTACATCTCATAGCCGCATTTTTAAAGTATAGAACATTATTTCCTATTTTACTGAAGGGCCTTCCTAAAGCAATGGCATAAAATTTATGATTTATAATCATAATAATAACACTGCATATTTAGTAATTTATATTTAAACTATTATTTTTGTTTCTGAATAGCTGGCAGCCACTTCCACTTATATAATCCATGGTGTCCTTGAAATTCATTTTGCAACTCTAAATCTTTCACAAATCATAATGTCAAAAAATAGGCACACATACCTTCTTATAGTTTTTCATATACCTTTGGTCTCTTTCCCTATGCCCGAAATCAGGGGTATCAAATTCGCAACGTCACGTGACGTGTCACGACATATCGCAACTTTTTTTCCATGGCCAGCAATAGGGTGGGCACAGTTTCGGCATGACAGTTTGACACCCCTGCCCTAAATTAATTGCATTTTGAATCACTAAATGTTGACTGTTCTTAGCTTCCTAATTTTGTTTCCCTAATGTCAAAACAATTCCATCCATTGCACCTCACTGCTTATAAAAGAATGTTTTTAAGACCTACCAATGACATTCTGCCAGCAGATTCGTCATCAGAGCTCTCCTTATTTATTTCCTTTCGGTGATCGTGGGAATCCTTGTTGTCTGCCCTTTTCCTATGGATCATCTGATGTCCAAAATAATCTCTCTCTTCATTGTCCTGAGTGCTCCATTCATGAGCTTCTGGAAAGCTCTCAAGGCTACTGCTGGAAACCTCCCTGGGGAAGCTGTTGCTTTCACAACTTTCACAGCTGTTGTCACCAAGATCTCTTCTTCTGTCTTCTGTGCTTGAGCTTAGTCTGTCTCCAGCATCTTCATTGCTAAGATCTGTGGAATCAGCTCTCCTGTTCAAGCCTTCTTCAACTGACATAGACTATCCAAGAAATGGAAATAAGAGGATGCATTGCTAGATATATCTTGTACATATTCATATGATAATATAGAAACAAGATAATCTTATTGTCATCCCAAGAGCAATTTAATGTCAGATGTTTCAAGGAATATAGCACCTGATGATGTGCTGCTGGCAAGACAGAACTCAGAAAGGAGATTTCATCACCTTTTTTTATGTAAAGAATCTTATCTCATTCTTTACAATAGGAGGGGCTATATCCATAGTATCTGCAAGGCTGATTCGGAATCTTGGCACACCACAATCCATTGGATTTGCAATGAATCCCTCATGAAGAACAAGTCCACCTCACTGACTCTACATGTTCGTCTCATTACTACAACTTGCAATCTGTGAGCTGGGAGGTAGGAGCTGAGGATTCTTTAACAATTTCCCTCCATGTCCACTTGGCTGAACTCACAAGAAGCACTAGTCAGGCATTATAAGAGTTCTGGATTGATTGATTGATTGATTAATTAATTAATTAATTAATTTGCCACCTAGCTCACTATTTTGAGTGACCCCGGGCAGCTTACAATAGCATAAAAAATAGATATACAAACATTGAAAGCATTAAAATTAACAACAGTGAAATAAATAAAATATTAAAATCAAGAGCACGAACAGTATGGGATGGGTGGACTATTTTCTCTCACTCAATCCATCACCTTCAGCGTAGTTGGCCCCAGGCCAACTGGCAGAACCAGGTTTTAAGGCCCTTCTGGATGGCCAGAAGGATGGATGCAGATGTCACCTCAAGAGGCAAAGTTTACATGGGTTAGAATGATGAACTCTGATCAGCAGCTTGGACATTGGAGCAGCACTGGCAGAAGTAGGAAAGTCCACTCCCTAACAACTATCAGAAGCCCCTACTGCAGCTTTAAAAAAAATGAGAGAAAGCAAGGTAAGGCTGCACATGAGGAGAGGATGGGTTGTTGTGTAAGAGAGAGGATGAGTGAGATGTCAGCAGTGGAGTGAGCAACCAAGGAAATAGCAAAGCAGGTGACAGACTGCATGAACGAGGGAACAAGTAATGGAGCAGATAAGTGATAAGCAAGAGATAGATCAAATGAGTAATAGAATGAGACAGAGTGAGCAAGAAAGCCCAAGACAACAGGTGAAGGAAAGAGAAAAAATTATGAGTAAGCATAAGAAGAATAGCTGAAAGTAGACAGGAAAGAATAAGAGATATGAAGAGTTGTCTATGGAGATTTTCAATCATCAGGTCATGATTGTCCCAAAAGGCAATTAGTCTTTCTTTTTTTTCTCTCTCTGAAAATATTTCACCTCTCATCCAAGAAGCTTCTTCAATTCTAACTGACTGGAAGGGAAATGGAAGGATTTATATTCTTTGCAGTCGCTCTGAGGACCAGTTGTTAACTTTCTGAGAGTCGTTGAGGCCATTTGGGCCTCAGGGTCACTTGAATCAGGAGTGGAACTTTCTTGGGACTGCTGAAAGGACTATGTTGTAGACAGGAGACAGGTTGTGTTGTATCTCTCCCTCTCTGTTGAGGGAGGGCAATTCTAACATAGATGGGGGGGGTGTCAATGAAGCCATCTATGTTAAAATTGAACAGCCCTCCCTACACCATACAACACCACCTATCTCCTGTTTAAATACAGTCCTTTCAACAGTCCCACAAAGGTTCCACACCTGTTTACCCTCTGATTTTGCTCAGAAGTTATAAGTACAATTTCTTAAATAATCTCAGTTTGAAAACAAATATTGAAGTTGATTTACTTACCCAGTGTTCTTTGGAGTTGCTGTGGTGTGCACCTGGGTGTCTAGATACCTGAAAATATTAGAAGGGGGAATACATATTTTTACTGTACATCTATTATGAGCTAGTCAGAATCTGCTTTTTAAAAGAGTGGCTGTACAAATGTTATCAGTCAATCAATCAATCTCTTAAAAGGGAATTTGGCTTAGAGGGTCAAATATCATTTCAAGCTTTTGGAAGAATATCTTGAATCACCCTAAAATGTTGAAAACTACTTACAGGACGAGCCCAGGAGAAACTCCATAACGAGATGAGCAAGAGACCAGTTATCTTCATGTTTTATTTTACAGTGTCTGTAACAATAAAAGATAGATGCCCAAATCAGCAATTGTTTATAGCACTGGAAAGGATTTCAGATTGTTGCTTTCTTTTTTATTATGTTGAGGTATATCTTAGCTGATTCAGAGCAAAAAAGGCTATTGATAGGATGGCGTAAGTAAATAGGATAGGCTGCCAGATCTAGCTTTCCAACACACAATTTTCAGAAACAACGTCTGATCAGATGTACCATATTTACTATAGGAAGACAAAAACCTTTCCTCCCAGATCATCATTTGTAAATTGGGAAAGGTGTCCTTTTTTTAAAACAACAACAACAACAACAAAACAGCTATTAGAAAGAAATAGGCAGAAAGTGCAAATGACTGTGACTACAAATGTTGAAAATACATCTGTGAGCAAATCTGAAATTTGCTCACATAGACATAGAAAATGTGTCAGAGTACTGATGACCAGGTCAACAGAGACGAGGCTATCATAAATGTTATGTATATAAGTTTATATATACTTTTCATAGTGCATTGAGAGCAATGTTTTTTTTTTCTTTCTTTTTTTTCTTCTATTGAAAGTTTTATAAATTTTACAAAAAAGGAAAAATAATACAAAACAAGAGGCAACATATACAGAAAAATAAAACTAAACAATACATATATTAAATAAAAAAAAAAAAACCCCATCCCCCAGCCCTCCCAAAAAAAAAAACAAAAAAACCCTCCCTTCCCCCCCCCCTGAGCTTCCCAGAGCAGAATATAGGCTTAAAAAATAAAAATAAAAATTAAATTAAAAACTTTATATTTATATATATAAAAAAATTATCTATAATATATATGAAAATAAAACTTATGAAAAAACTATATAATATTTTTGTATACCCAATCTAAATTGTATAAATTTTATCCATTTATCCCAAACAGCAAAAAACTTCTCTTGCGTTTGTTGCTTTAAGAAAGCCGAAATCTTTGCCATTTCTGCCAGATAAGCTACTTTAAGAAACCATTCCTGCAATGTAGGCAAAGATTCCTTCTTCCAGTATTGTCCTACTAACAGCCTAGCGGCTGTGATCAAGTTTAACATCAATACAACCTCCTTTGTATCACAATCTGTAACAATACCTAACAAAAATAATTGCGGAGTAAATTTTACCCTCCTTCTAAAAATTCTCTGGATATTCCACCATATTTTAATCCAAAATGCTTTTATCTCTCTGCATGACCACCAAATATGATAATAGGAAGCCTCCTTATAACCACATCTCCAACATTTGGGTTGCACGTCAGGATACATATAAGACATTTTTTGTGGATCAAGGTGCCATCTATAAAACATTTTATAAAAATTCTCCCTTAAGTTCTGTGCTTGAGTAAATTTGACATTTCTCACCCAAATAGTTTCCCAGGTGTCCAATGAAACTGGCTCACCAAAGTTCTGCGCCCATCTAATCATACAATCTTTAATTAGTTCCGTTTCTGAGTCCAATTCAACTAAAACCCCATAAATTCTCTTAATGTGGGTTTGTCTTTGATCCTTCAGTTGCTTAATAAGATTTTCATCTTCTCTAAGAAAACCCACCTTACAATCCATCTTCCATCTATCTAATAGTTGCCTATATTGGAACCAAGAATAAGTAAAATTTTCTTGTGCTAACTCTTCCCGTGATTTTAATTGCCAGTTTTGTCCATCCCATTTAAGTAACTGTCTATAAGACACCATATCCATTTTAACCCCTCTTTTTATTCCTTCTATCGCATGCCAAGGTATAGCCCATAATGGTATAGAGAGCAATGTTTAATGGTTGTCTGTTTATATGCATCCTGGTGCCACAAATTAGACCCGCCCTTTCCTTCTACAGTACATATACAACCACAACAACTCTGAATATTTTTGGTATTTTGTCCCAACTAAAATTAAGGAAAATTAAGTTTTTCCCTTGTCCCATTAATTGATATTTAGGAATAAATTTTCCTGCTTTTGAAAATCACTTATTTCTTGTAGAGAAATAGTTCCACAGTTATTAATTAAATCTAAATAAATCTTATTTATTTTGAATAACTCTTATTCACAAAGGTGAAATTTATTTATATTCAAAATTTATTTTCTCTATTTACACTCATTAAAATTTCATTTTGGCTTTTTAAAAAATATATAATAGATGTTTTAATTATTAATTATTAAAATAATTTTTAGAATCTTACTTTTTAAGAGTACCTTCCTTTAAGGTTCTCATTCTAGACTTTTACATGTACCACATTTGAAAGATGAAATAAGCTGATTTTTAAGATTGATAGGCTTTACAGTTAATAACAATCTACTTATTCTCTAATTTCTCTCACTACCATTACATATCAGCATTACATATCTGCATTATTTTTTTTCATTCTTAACAATTTCAGAACAAAAAAGAGAATTATTATTTTTTACCTTTGCTTTTACCTTTGCTTATTCCAATGGCTCAATCCAGAAAGTCCTTGTCTTAAGAAAAAATAACTCCCCTACGGCATAAAAAAAAAAATGAATCTTATTTTCAAATCCCAGGAATTAGTATCCTCTATGACAGTGCATGAATTTAAACTCTGCCGCAGTAAAGAGAAGACCAATCAGCTTTCTTGGGAAAGAGGGTGATGTCATCACTTGTTACCATCCATCTAGCCTGCCTACGCTTCCCTTCTGCCCCCAGAAGGATAGTTTTCCTAAAAATAAGCTGTGGTTCTCAAAATGACTACTAGACTGTCTTTTTTTTTTTTTTTTAAATGAGCGATCTCACTAAGGGTTCATTTGGATTTCTAAAATTATGGTGTTTCACATGAAGGCAGGTTTATGACTATAAACAATTGCAATGTCACCCTTGTGCAGAGCCAGGATGCTCTCTCATAGCTGAAACAAGGATGCTTCCTGCTAACAAGTGATGTACAAACAATTGGTTTGTCTCAAGAGCTGCTTTTGATAACGTTATTTGAGGGTTATCTTGTCTTCTGGCTTGACAGCCATTAAGTAGGAAGGTGCTTGGAATATCTTTTAAATTAAAAGGCAATTGCTGATTTTTCCCTTTATAGCATTAATGCCATAAAGCTGTATGTTTGCTGTAGACAGATAAGGAGAAGTGGGAACTTCAAGTGGGATTTTATCAATATTTCTATTGCAGCTGTTTTTGTTGCTGAAGACGTGAGCTATTTCGAAAATCTGGCTTTATGGCTTGCTCCAAAAAGTAGCTTATCTTTTTAACATAGAGGAGACATATTGAGTGGCTTTGAATAATACAGATAGTTCTCAACTTACGACCACAATTGAATCCAAAATCTCTGTTGCTAAGCAAGACAGTTGTTAAGTTAATTTTGTCCCATTTTACGACTTTTCTTGCCACCATTGTTAAGTGAATCACTGCAGTTCAGTTAGTAACATGGTTGTTCAGTGAATCTGGCTTCCCCCATTTACTTTCTTGTCAGAAGGTCACAAAAGTTTATCACTTGATCCTGGAACACTACAACTGTCTTAAATATGAGTGTTCTGTTTCAGGAAAAGAGGCATTGAGACAAAGCAACAAGTTCCAACAGTCTCCTTCATTGCAACACCAACAGAACAGATTTTAAAAATGGTGCGGCCCCCTTTTATAGCCCCCCTGCACAATACCTTGCTGGCCAATCATTGCAAAGGCTGGAAGCAGCCTTTCTTGTCCCAGGCAGCACAATACCTTGCTGGCCAATCATTGCAAAGGCTGGAAGCAACCTTTCTTGTCCCAGGCATCCACATGGTCTGCCCGGGCCAATTGCTGCAGCCTGTGCCTGCCGGCCCAGGACATAACAATAAGTCCTTTGCCAAGCATCTGAATTTGGATCAGGTGACCATGGAGATCAGTGCCATCGAAACTTTGAACGGTCACTAAATGAACTATTGTAAGTTGTGGATTACCTGTATTTGGAAATAAATGTACAACTGAAGAAACCCACTCACTAATGAATTAATTATTTTTTAAACTACAGGAGTATTTGAAAGTTGTCAAATTACAGGCCCCAGAATTCTCAGGGTGTTGGTGGGAACATGGAGATATCTTGAAGTCCTAGATGGAGAAAGGTACCTGATATAAGTTAAAGTGATCTTTATGCTCATTGATCTCCTACATTCCCAAAACATTCTTAGGTTAATAAGCGTACAGTAAAGTGTTGTCGTAAGAAGCTTCAGGAATAAAACTGATGCACTCCACTTTTATGGCTGAATGAGATATCTATCAAACGTTGAATGTCTCCCGCTGTTGATGTGTATTTTTAGCTATGTTTAAAATTTTAAAAATAATGTTAAAATGTAAAGATTTAATATGGAAATAGGACAGAAAGGAATGAACCGATGCAAATATGACAAAACGCTCCCTAGAAGGTTTGCCCATGGTTACAGAGAAGCCTCACACCACCAACTGCACCCAGCTGGACTGAAATAAAACTTGGCCACATCCTGTTAGTGAGACATGAGGAACTGAGGCAGAGAAGTACTTAACCAAGTAGGAGAGCTGTGAAAGGAACAAGCACCTTCCTCAATTCCCCACGCATAGCTCAGCCACTTCCTTGTAACACCCACAAAGAATGTTAGGAATAGCTTCCAGGAAGGGCTTCTCCCAAGCTCATTTGAAAAGCCAGGTTTTCTGATACATTACGGGGACAAGCTTTCAATTAAAAAAAAATCACTAATAGTCTTCAGAAAAGATATCGGCTCCAAAACTGGAAGTGGTTTCTTTTTGGCCAGCTTGCAGTTTAAACATCCTACTCCATTACGCTTCTTGTTTGTTTGTTTGTTAATTTATCCATTTTTATTAACTGTTGGTTGGTTCTAATAGGGCAGTGGTGGGATTCAAATACGTGAACAACCAGTTCTCTGTGTGGATGCCGCTTCCGGAAGTCCGTTCTGAGCCTGGGCAACAAAAAATTAGCTACCGGTTCTGCGCGAACTGGCTGAATCCCACCACTGTAATAGGGTGAAGTTTAGCTGTGCTGCCAGATTTTTTTTTTTTTTGTCTTACTGTTTTCATAGTTGGTACTGTATATATTTCATTGTTTCATTATTGGTAATTATTGCTTTCATCCTTGGGTTGTGAGTTGCCTACAGATTAATTTAAGAAGGGCATGTTTAAATTTAATTTTATTTAATTTAAGAAGGGGATATTAAAAGTATTGTTTATTAGACAAATTCTGCTATAAGGTGGAACTGCAGCTTGGTAATTGAACCGTGCTTGGCATGATAAATAGTCTTGATTCAAATCTTAGTATTTCCAGTTTTTGAAGGGCAGAGTATGAGAGATGATATGAGGGATTATTGCAGGAGAAAATGGACACATGCCTAATATGGCAAGACGTTAAACATGTTTGCATATAGTTCTATGTCATATTATGGATTGTTTGATGTTAGCTTTCAGGTTGTATGAATCCAACTAGCATATCTTAGTTATGGCTTAATCTTCTATGTGATCACAATTTATTGTGGTTCATTGAACAAGACTGGGTTTACAGATGCTGAACCATGTTTAAATTATGGCTTGTTGAATAAGTCACAATTGGGTGAATTATTTGTTTAGAAGGCCAGGTTAGAGCCAATTTCAAACCACATTTCATCATGCAATTGGCACCCATGTGATTTATGCATAGTATCATCTTCTTCAGAGTTGCAGTTTACATATTGTAGGTCTACTCTGATAAATAAAAGAGGTTTATTGCATGGGTTTGCATGCCAAGGAGAGCAGACTCATTTCCGCAGTTGTATGTTTATCCTGTTCTGATAATTATGAGGTTCAGAATATAAAAAGAACAAATGCTCTCAAAATATATTTTTCGTATCTTAATGTGGTGCTCAGACACAGACTGTTGAATCTTTTTTTTCGTTATAATGAATTTTCCAGACGCTTCTTTATGCAATACCATCTGGAAATATATTTTAGCCAGGCCAGAGTTTCAGAAATATTTTCTTATCTATGGCTTATAGTGCTATGAAGAACATTCCTTTTGAAACATTTTCCCTGCCCATCCCCAATCATTAATAATAATAATAATAAAGTTGGAAGGTACCTTGGAGGTCATCTAGTCCAACCCTCTGCTCAGGCAGGAAACCCTATACTATTTCAGACAAATTGTGGTCCAATCTCTTCTTAAAACCTTCCAGTGTTGGAGCATTCACAGCTTCTGGAGGCAGGTTGTTCCACTGATTAATTGTTCTGTCAGGAAATTTCTCCTTAGTTCTAGGTTGTTTCTCTCTTTGGTTAGTTTCCACCCGTGGCTTCTTGTCCTGCCTTCAGGTGCTTTGGAGAATAGCTCAACTCCCTCTTCTTTGTGGCAGCCCCTAAGATATTGGAACACAGCTATCATGTCACCCCTTGTCCTTCTCTTCATTAAACTAGACATATACCCAATCCCAGCAACTGTTTCTTATATGTAATATTATCAATTTCAGATCAGCTCTACAGTTCTAAAAAGAAATGGCAAATCGTGGAATAATAAATACAAAAAAACAGTGGCCCCCAACCTTTTCGGCAACAGGGACTGGTTCGGTGGGAAAAAAAATTTCAATGGACTAGGCATGGGTGGGCGTAGTTTTGCGTGCTACATAGATCTGTGCATGAGCAAATGAAGCTTCATTCACTTGTGCTGCCCATATTGGTTCGTGGCCCAGGGGTTGGGGACTCTTGCAATAAATAATAATTGGAGGGATTCTTGAGTGAAATAAAATGTCTTTGCTGAAGGATGTCAGTTTTGGAAAATCCAGTTCCAAACTAGGTGTTTTTGAGACTGATTACAGATAATCAAATCTGCCAATCTAATTTTCTCTATCTAAAAACTGATAGTTTGATTTCTCCCAGACTATATTTTTTCATTGAAAATGCGGTTCATTCTATGCCTATATTAAGCATTATTTTAAATATTTGTATTTTTGTACATAATATTGCCCAACATGCACTTTTCACCAGACAAAACCCTTTTAACATTACTTTCATTTGGGGTTGATATTTCTCTCTATATATTTTTTATATATTTTTTTCCAATTTGTAAATATTGTGTAATTCAGAGATGAAATATTTAAGTTTAATGCAAAATACAATAACACTATATTGAAAAGCAAAGTAAGCAAACTGCCCCCCTTCCCCTGCTCAAATGAAACAATGTCTGAATTTAATTGTAATCTGAAAATGTTCCTTGTAAACAAAGGGACTATATAGCATACGTCTGAGGATCTTCAGGCAAAAAGCATTTGTCAGCTTTTTCTTTCCTTTTCCTTTTCATAAGAGTTTACCCTAAGAAAAAGAGGAACTCAAGAAGACTTACAAATAAAAGATTATGCAGTATTGCATGCTAACTCACTGCTCACTGCCAGGAGTTTGATCCTGATCGGCTGAAGATTGACTTAGTCTTCCATCCTTCTGAGGTCGGTAAAATGAGGACCCAGATTGTTGGGGACAATATGCAGACTCTGTAAATCAGGTCTTTTCAACCAGTAGTACGGGTACCACCTGTGGTACATTGGCACCTGGCAGGTGGCACGCGACCATCCTGGAAAAGTGGTAGCGGGGGAGGGGAATGAGCTGAACCGGTGACAGCACCACACAAGCCTGAGCGAGAGATAGCTGGAGCTGCAGGGCTGTCAGGGCTCAGAGGAAGCGCCAGGATCAGTGCCGCTTTCCAGCTGATCGGCGCTTCTTCGGGACTGTGGAAGTGCCAGGAAGTAGAAGCGCCAGCTCAGTGGAAGCGCCAGGATCAATGCCAGGCTCCAGCTGGAGCTCAGCGCTGATCCTGGCACTTCTGCTGAGCCCAGAAGAAGCGTCGATCAGCTGGAATGTTGCAGCATCTCCAGGATCTTGTGATTTACATTCAGATGCTTGGCAACTGATTCGTATTTATGACGGTCACAGAGTCACAGTGTCCCAGGGTGACCAAAACCTGCTGTAACCACCCAGCAGACAGAGGGAATAAAAACCAAACACCCCCCACCCCCGCTGCCAATCCTCAACAGAAATGCTCACAACAATGAAAACCTTGGATAGGAGGAAGAGCGCCATTGTAACTTTGAGCAGTCAGTAAGCGAACTGTTGTAAGTTGAGGACTACCTGTACTTCATCACTTTTTTCCTTTTTTTTTTTTTTTTGGTCATCAAGTTTTTGACACCTTGCTAGGCGACTGGTGGTACTCAGATATTGCCATATCCTAAAAGTGGTACAATACGTGAAAAAGTTGAAAAGCCTTGCTGTAAATCACTTAGAGAGGGCTGTAAAAGCACTATGAAGCAGTATATAAGTGCTATTGCTATTGCTAAAGCAGGACCTTTATGTAATCAAAGCTCTTTGTGGAAACTAAGTTATATTTGTATCAGTGCTTCCCCTGACAAATTCTATTTAGGATAAAAATCCTGGATGCAGAAAAGACATTATAGCGTCTGCCCAAAGATATGTGTATGCAGCTTAAGAGCTTTCTTTTTCTATTTTGAATCAGAAAATAAAAATTGGGTGAGCCATTCCTAAGAAATATTCCTGAGACATCATGAAAAATAATAATTTATTTTACAGTTTACACAGGGGGAATATGTAGAGTTAAACATGTGATGTTGGAACTGTAATACTAAACAAACAAATAAATCAGATCCACACTGGGTTGTTCAATGTGGAGATAGATCAGTAAAGACTCATTCACGCTCGCAAGTCATCACTTCATGTTGCAATCAAATAATAAGTATGCTTATGTAAATCAAGCCCACCCTTTTAAGAGCAGATATGTAATAAGAAGAACTGAACCTGAGTTTTAATTTTATTTCCTAGTTACTAACAATCAAAATTCCACAGGTGAAGCTACATATTCATCGCAAGCACAATGGCTCTACTTAGAAACAAAAGCTCTGAGCATTGTTGGCTCATGTCTACCAAAACCTGACATGATTTTCTCTTAATGGCCCGCTAATTTGCCTTAACTGCATTTATTCTGAAGTCTGACTGATCTTTAGAAAAGCTTCAAGATAACTGCGTTTAGGACTATTGACTTGACTTCTACAAATAGGCTTTGTATTTTCCCCCCTCTGCCATCTCTGCCATCCCTACTGCTATTGCTGTGAATGTATTTTCATCTGCTCATTCTTCTCTTTGGTTAGTAATCGCTAGTTAAATCGCTGCTCTCACTTCCTTGACTTAGAGATTCACTGTTGGAGGCTGCACTGTCTGAATGACTGCTGCGGTTGTTATCTTCACTTGCTTCAGATTCAGTTTCATTTGAATCCTCCGCTGTATCTGCAGCACTGTCACTGCTGGACTGATTTGCTGAATCACTTTCATTGTCACTGTTGGATTGGCTGTCATTTTCATTGCTGCCTTCTTGATTGTTATCTTCCTTCTCACTGCTACTCTCAGCATCACTCTCACTGCTGCTGCTATCAGATTTGCTGTCACTCTCACTGCTGCTACTTTCACTCTCACTACTGCTACTCTCACTGTTGCTACTTTCACTCTCACTACTGCTACTGCTATCACTGTCACTCTCACTGCTGCTACTGCTATCACTTTCACTGCTGCTTTTGGATTTACTGTCGCTCTCACTGCTGCTACTGCTATCACTGTCACTCTCACTGCTGCTACTGCTATCACTGTCACTCTCACTGCTGCTTTTGGATTTACTGTCGCTCTCACTGCTGCTACTGCTATCACTCTCACTGCTGCTTTTGGATTTACTGTCGCTCTCACTGCTGCTACTGCTATCACTTTCACTGCTGCTTTTGGATTTACTGTCGCTCTCACTGCTGCTACTGCTATCACTTTCACTGCTGCTTTTGGATTTACTGTCGCTCTCACTGCTGCTACTGCTATCACTGTCACTCTCACTGCTGCTACTGCTATCACTGTCACTCTCACTGCTGCTTTTGGATTTACTGTCGCTCTCACTGCTGCTACTGCTATCACTCTCACTGCTGCTTTTGGATTTACTGTCGCTCTCACTGCTGCTACTGCTATCACTTTCACTGCTGCTTTTGGATTTACTGTCGCTCTCACTGCTGCTACTGCTATCACTTTCACTGCTGCTTTTGGATTTACTGTCGCTCTCACTGCTGCTACTGCTATCACTCTCACTGCTGCTTTTGGATTTACTGTTGCTCTCATTGCTGCTACTGCTATCACTCTCACTGCTGCTGTCAGATTCACTGTCGCTTTTACTGCTACTGTCGGATTCACTGTCGCTTTCACTGCTGCTGTCAGATTCACTGTCACTTTCACTGCTGCTGTCAGACTCATTGTTACTCTCACTGCTGCTCTCTGATTCACTGTCACTTTCACTGCTGTTTTCGCTTTCACTGCTGCTCTTGGATTCACTGTCGCTTTCACTGCTCCTGTTGGACTCATTGTCACTCTCACTGCTGCTCTTGGATTCACTGTCGCTTTCACTGCTGCTTTCACTTTCACTGCTGCTCTTGGATTCACTGTTGCTCTCATTGCTGCTCTTGGATTCACTGTCACTCTCACTGCTGCTCTTGGATTCACTCTCACTGCTGCTCTTGGATTCACTCTCACTTTCACTGCTGCTCTTGGATTCACTCTCACTGCTGCTCTTGGATTTACTCTCACTGCTGCTCTTGGATTCACTGTCGCTCTCACTGCTGTTCTTGGATTCACTCTCACTGCTGCTCTTGGATTCACTCTCACTGCTGCTCTTGGATTCACTTTCACTCTCACTGCTGCTCTTGGATTCATTGTTGCTGTCACTGCTGCTTTCAGATTTATTGTCGCTTTCATTGCTGCTCTTGGATTCACTCTCATTCTCACTGCTGGTCTCAGACTGGCTCTGGCTGCTGTCTGGTTGACTCTCACTTTCGCTGCTGATAGATGGGCCACCATTCTCACTGTCATCACTGCCTGGCTGACTGCTACTTTCATTGCTTTCCTGTTGGCTTTCACTGTCTTCACTCTCGCTGTCTGACTGCTCACTGCCAGCATTACTGCTTTGCTCCTCTTCCTCTCCTAAAGATGTGTTTTCCCCATCACTGGCCTGACTGGGGAGATCTTGCTGACTGCTGTTTTCTGAGCCTTCAGAATCTTGGCTTTGGTTGGGTTCGTCCCCTTGCATCGATTCATCACTGAAGCTGTACAAACTGTTGCTCTCACTTTCACTGGTGTCCTCATGACCACTGTTGCCTTCCCCATCATTTCTCTGTAGAGTCCAGGTGGCATCATGATGGGGAGCTGCATCGCTGGGTATATTCATACCCTTATCATGCATGTTACCATCACTTGTAGTGCTATTATTTACAACTGCAGTGTTATTCTCTGTATCCTGATGGCAAAAAGTAAAAGAAAGCATAAACTTAAGCATATGAAGAGACAGCCTTAAAAACCTTAAAGCCACATTAATCAAAGTTTTCAATGCAATCATCATCACTGAAGCAGGTAGATATGGAGCTTCAGTCTGTTGTGCCCAAATATATTTCTAGTAGGCTAAATCAATACAGCCACATCTTACAAAGCAACATGTGTCAAAATACTGTGAGATAATAATATAAATGTGATGGTAATTTTAAACAAAGGAACAGCAAAGACTGGGGGGTACAGAACAGAATAACAGAGTTGGAAGCGACCTTGGAGGTCTACTAGTCCAACCCTCTGCTCAACGGGAGACCCTATACCAAGGGTCCCCAACCCCTGGGCTGGGCCCTCTACTGGTCCTTGGCCTATTTGTAATTGGGCTGCATGAGTGGCTGGCTAGAGCATAGGCATGCATATACAGATCAACTTACATGAGTGACAGGTCGGCGGGCAATCACCCGCATGCATGCCAGCCCATTTGTGCAAGTTGAGCTGCACGCATGCCTGCCAGCCCACCACTCATAAGGGCTGTGTGCACATGCGCATGACATCCTTCCGCTCATGTGGCCCAGTTCCCCTTTCTCCTCCATCAGCTGGGCCACCAGCCACAATGAATGGGGACCACTGCTCTATACCATTTCAGACAAATGGATGTCCAATCTCTTCTTAAAAACCTCCAGTGTTGGAGCACCCACAACTTCTGAAGGCAACCTGTTTCACTGGTTAATTGTTCTCATTGTCAGGAAATTTCTCCTTAGTTCTAAGTTGGTTCTCTCCTTGATTAGTTTCCATCCATTACTTCCTGTCCTACCTTCAGGTGCTTTGGAGAATAGGTTGACCCTCTCTTCTTTAGATATTGTTTATCTTCTCTTTCCCAAGGCTTCTTCATTATATTTGGCATAGTACCCTGGCCTACCATTGTAATGTGTTATAAGACTTTCAGTTTAATCTGAGGCAACCTCAACACAAAGATCTGTTTATAAAACTGGATCAAATCAAACTCCCGAAATTTGCAGACATCTTTTCTTCCTGTCAAAGAACCAGAACGTCTTTTTAGAATCCTAGATAATGTGCTGACTGTAACTGAGTTGAAATGCAAATTAATTACCAAGTCTCCTTTGTAGTCATTAATTATTTCTTGCCTTTTCTCCAGTATACCCAGTGCTTCCTTCTCAGTGAGATAAGTTGGGCTGAGTGTTTAATCCAAAATCACCTAATTCTGAGGCTGAGAATAGACTTCAATTGGGTTTCTTGATCACTGCGAGAGGGCAGACTCCCTGCAGAATGGCCAGCATCTAGGCTGTTGTTGCCCTCCCTTTAAAACCTCTCCTTAGCCAGTACACCAACTAGTGGCTATTAAAGCTAAACCAGTGTTTCTCAACCTTGACAATTTTATGGCATGTGGACTTCAACTCCCAGAATTCCACAGCCAGCAATGCTGGCTGTGGAATTCTGGGAGTTGAAGTCCACATGCCATAAAATTGTCAAGGTTGAGAAACACTGAGCTAAACAGATAGGCAACTGGGGTAATAATGTTCGAGTTGGAATGAGAGAAAAGTTGGTTTATGTTTGTTTATGGAAATAAAGCCTGAAACAGCTTAAGACAAATAAAGAGAGATGCTGTTCTCCAGCAGTAAGACTCACAGTAGTAGTGAAGGAGAAGTATTAGAAGCTGTAGTAGAACTGGGGGAGAGTGGAGTAGTGAGCAGTAAGTACTAGCCTTTGAGTGCTTGTGCAGGTGTTGTCTAGAGACCTGTGTAGTTGTATTGTTTCTCTTGGGTTTTGGGGCCCACTGACCTGGGCATATTGTAAAGAACCCATGACAAAGTGATAGCAGAAGTGGGGTATCCATTAAAAAAATAGCAGGATATCCAACACAAGAGGGAAACCACACAAGTAGAGACAGCTTAAACTCAAGCAATTCAGTACACACACACACTATGAAAAGAAAACAAACTTGGCTTAAAAGGGAGCTGCAAAGAAGGAAGGGCCCTTTGCAGAGTACAGACTTTGCAGGAATTAACCAGCATTCTGACTGCAGAAACCAGGTCTCTTACCAGAGCCTACACCAAACACATTGACATGGAAAAAGCAGAAATGTCAGATTCTCCTTCAGAAAAAAAGTTCTTACCTTGATAGAGATAGGTATGGGGGTAGACTCAGATACTGGGACTAATATGGTTATAGAACTGATAAGGTAGCAGCAAGAGGAAAGGCTGTGGTTAATTAAAGAGGAAAAAGAGCTGCTTTGGAGGGAGAAAGAAAGGAAAGATAGGCTGGGCAGAAAGGAGTGCAATAGAGGTAAGAAGGGAAGGTTTAAGGGGCTGATGGACCTGTTTAAAGGGATACAGCCACCAGAAGAGAGGAATTCGGCTCTAAAGTTTCTGGAACACATATTGAACTGCTTGAATTTAAGCCATCTCCATTTGCGTGGTTTCCCCTTGTATTGTATATCCCACTTTTTTTTATGGATATCCCAAAGACATAAAACATTCCAGGTTGTCAGAGGAATAGGACATAGAAGCCTATTTCATAATGTTTAAAAGACTAGCTACATCTTGTAAGTCGTGTGAGAATGAATCAGTGGTCAAAGTAGCCCCATGTTTAACAAGAAAGGGTTTGACAGCTTACAGTAGTCTTCCAGCAAGAGAAGAAGTAGATTAATCTCATGTCAAAGACAGATATGTCATTTCCTACAACTATAGGCTGAGGTTTAGGAGTTATGCATACAACAAACATGGAGAGATTCATTAATAACGGGCAAGGTTGGAAGAAATAGGCAGGAAATGGACAACCATTTGTCTGAAATGATATAGAATTTCCTGCTTGAGCAGAGGGTTGGACTAGAAGACCTCTAAGATCCCTTTCAACTCTGTTATTCTGTATTGTGAAATGGTTGAGGCCAGAGCAAAGAAAAAGTGGTAATTTCCCAGAATCCCCAGCCCATCACATCCTAAAGATTATGAATATCAAGGACTTCCAATTTGAATGCAGTATTTCTGACCAGCATCAGAGGTGAGAGAAACTAATTTAACAGTTAAATGTCTTTCAAAGCATTGAGATTGTAAGCTAATTTAACCTACAAAATATAGCACATACAGGGAAACTTTCCTTTTCTTTATTTCTTCCCCAATCCCTAGTGACTGTTTACATGCCTGAAAAATCAGTCTGAGGAAAGCAATGCAAAGAATAGCAAAATTGTATATGCCATGTTGCCAACACCACTATCATCTTTAAAATTATGGTTTGATCTTTTCTAGCCACAAACAGTAAGTACATCTTTTGGATAATTAAATAAATAGCTCACCTTAGTATTGCCATTTGAGTCCAGACCATCATTTCTTTTCTTTTCAAGGCAGGTCACATGCTCAGTTTCGGGGCTTACATCACCACGACCTTGAAAACCTTCTTCAGTATTGAGAGAATCATCCACAGGGCCTGCATCACCCTCTCCTTCATTGTTTGGATTGGTTATTTTTGTACCATTAACACAAGCCTGAATGTTGTTCCTATCACTATGGGTTTCCGTCGCATTTTCTCCAAGGTTTGTTGTACTTTCTGGGGTTCCATCTCCCCAACCATCACTAGAACCTTCTTCATTGGGATCTCCACCATTACCACTTCCACCCTCATCAATGTATGCCCAGTGTATACTTTCCCCATGGACCTCACTTCCCATCAGTATATTTGCTGTGTTATCTCCAGGGCCATACATTGCATATCTATGTCCATCCAACTCAATAAAGCTTTGAACGTGATTGCCCTGGAGTCCTCTACTGTCTCTGAACTCTTCTCCAGTTTGATCATAAATTTCATCTTCTATGCCATGCTGCTTATCGTTTGGATCACTCTCAGAAAGTTCTCCTGGTATTCTATAATCAATATTCTCTTCCCCAGTTCCATAACCGGAATCACTGAAATATTCACCTTCTAAAGTAACTTCTTGTCTTTCAGTAGCGTTTTCCTCTGCAGGCATATGTTCTCTGTTTTCATTTATTCTCAGGTTATCTTCAGGTCTTCCATTTTCATTTTCACTGACATTAACAAAATCAGCAGTTCCATTAACTCTATCTGCATTTGGAGTAGATTCTTCTGTTTCGCATTCTTCATGGCCAGGGCCAATACTCCTTCCATGTACACAATTAATATTTCCACTAGTATATCCTAAATTGTTGAGTAAAACAACTGAGTCCTCTCCACCGTTGTCGTTATGAACAGCATTTGATGTATCCTATAAAGGAGTGTAATATTAAGAAGAAGAGTAAAAAAAAGGGAAATGAAAAGTGTGTCCTTTTAAAGGTCAACTTAAAGGTGGAGTTTGTGTTACATTACTATCAGTGGTGGTTGTCATAGGAGCATTAAAAACCTAAGAAGTGTCTTGGAGAATCATCCCAAAGCTGAGTTAATCAGGTTTCTGCTCTGAGTAGGAACATAGCAACACATGAGCCTCCCAGCACCTTTGCAAAATTTGTAGATGATATAAAAAGATTAAAACTGGAACATAAACTAACTAGCTGTTATTGTCAGGTTGCTAACCTATAAGCCATACCTCAATTCTGGTATAAGGAGGTAAGTAGAAAATTAACTACACCATCAAAAAACCCAGAGCCTTACATGATGTCATTAAGGTAATCAGGTCATGTCTACTTACTGACCTGAACAATTAATTGCCTTTTGTCTTTGCTTGTTTTGGTCAGATTGAGCAAAACTCTAACAAATGCATGATGGCATTATTAAATTGGGTGTGGACAATTCCCCACTTACGGGTTGACATTGAGATCTGGCTGTCCCATGGATGTTTAGTTTTCCAGTGAGAAAGTAGCCATCTTACTCAGAGCACGGAGCCATGGTTTCATATTACCAGTAGTGCATGGAAACAATAAGGAAATAGAAGTTGTTTTGATCATTTTTTACAAATTAGTACCTTGCTTTTTAATATTATCTGTATGCCTCAATAATAACCAAACACAAGAGAACATAACTGACTTGATTTAAAAAGAAGAATTTTAAAAGGCAGATTTCCTAAATAAAAATGATTTGCAAAGAAGAATGGTTATCAGTTTCCATGAAAAGGGAGATTCTGAAATTGAAACCTGTGGCAACAAGGGCCCCATCTCAGCTAAACAAGTTTATTTAAGTCATAAGAGGCAGCCTGGGCTGGTTTTTATTCCCTCTAGATCAGTGTTTCTCAACCTTGACAATTTTAAGGCATGTGGATTTCAACTCCCAGAATTCCACAGCCAGCATTGCTGGCTGTGGAATTCTGGGAGTTGAAGTCCACATGCCTTAAAATTGTCAAGGTTGAGAAACACTGCTCTAGATGACAAAAAGAAAGCCATAAACAGGACACAAGTTTGAGATATAGAATATTGGGGAGCAGAGACTGAAATAACAAATATAAGCAACAACAACAGTTGTTATAATTAAGAGCCCAGTTTATTAATCATGCTGATTCTCTCTGCCACATTCTTTACTTTTCAATATAATCAGTACATTGCTTTTAAAGAAAAATATCTTTAATAATATCTTTTTAATGCTTTTTAAAACTCTTGTAAAGTTCACTCCCTGTTGATCAAAACAATAGGATTTCCCATCTTCCAACTGATGGGGCTCTCTTGCTTGATCTGAAGGATGACAATGGCAGATGAGCAGAGTGCTGTTGTTAGGTTTAAGCCAAAATACTGACACCTGTGTTAGAAACTAAAACAGGAGTTTAATTTGGCACAGACAGGAAAACCACTGTTCCTTAAATATTAGTTTGTCAGGAAGTACCAAGTTAAACCTGGACAGAATATCAGAATTCAAAGGCGTGCAAGATCAAAATGACACAGTTGGTATAAAGATAGCATCACCTGTTCCTTCTATTTCTGTCACTAAGAAAAATGCCAGAAAAGTAGTTGCATTATTTGTTGACCTTTCCCCACCCACCAATTCGCTTCTCTTAAACTAGAGATGTATCCCAGCTAGGAAGCCTTTGGCTCTGAAAAGGCACAACACAGTAATCAATTTCTACTGTGAATGGAGAAAATAGTATTATGGTATACTGGTACTAGCCCCTCAAGATTGGAACCCATTGGTGATCCCTGAAGATCTAGCCATGTCTACCTTTGCCACCAAACTGCATGAGTTCTGATGACAATTATTAAATATACAGGGAGAGAGAATATTTGTGCCTTAAGCATTTAATTAACGTAAAGCCATTTAAAATTCAAATGGAAATAACTATAATAATAACTATAATCAAATACAATGTTTGTCCTTGTCCCACTCATTTTCTGGACTTGTCCTGTTTCCATTTGGACATTTCACCCTTGGCATACCACTCAAAGCCCAAGGGCTTTTGAACAAATAATCTGACCTTATCCTGTAGCAAACTTTTGGTTTTTTTGACATAAATACTACGGTGAATATTAGGAGCAGGATTTATTGTCCCTCTTCTGTCTTACATATCACAATAATTCCTATTTTGCCTTCAAGAAATGTTTGGTATTTGTTCTTATTCCTATGCCAGTCATCTCAGGATAAACACCTTGCAATTTTGTTGAATTAGGCAAATGAATTACTGCATAAATTATCCAGGATAGAACCAAGATAATTTCTTTCTCAAGATGAAGTAGTTAGATGATACCTGAGACTGAAAAAAATTCAAAATGCTTTTCTGTTAAAGTGACTATCCTTTCATTATGGTGCTACAAATTCAGAGAATGTTATCTCAGCCTTTGTAATAGATTTGTGAGAACTATAGAAGATATTTCTGGAACAGAACTCCCAGTTTAATAAATGGAGTACTGTACAGAACTGTCTTATTTATTAAGTTGTTTTTTTCCTTATCTGCAGTGTAATGTAGGATGGCTAAATTTTCTTCTTTTTAATCTGCTGAATTCCTTGATAAATTATATTCTGGAGAAAGGCATGAAAACAAATATATTGGAGTTCTTAACAATAAGAAAAGCAGTATAGAAATAATATCCTAAACCAATAAACTATACATATATTTTAAAGGAAAACTGATATGCCATTGTGTGAGATGTGTTTGAATATTGTATTCTTGTATAATTTGTTGTATAATTAAGTCATATACACATGCTAAAATTTTATAGGAATTTACTCACCGTATTATCCCCAATGCTCATAACATTCCTTTGTTCATATTGAAGGAGCTTGTAAATCAGAAAAAAAAATTGAAAGAGCAATTAAAGTTTACTGAAAATAATAATCAATGCAGAATATCCAGAATATTTTTGCTTGGTTTGTAAATGACATTGCAGGAGTTTATGCAATACGACATAATAATCTGGTAAAGAATGTAGAGGTGGGGCTTAAACAAAAGCAGTTGTGATCACATCATAAAAATAATCTATTTAATTTGTACTTGCTCCAAGAAAAGTTATTTGATTTGTCACTTGAATGAATTCTTTTTGCACTTTGTCATCGGTTCTTTGAATATTTATTTCTGCCTCTTTCTGATATAATAATGATTAACAGATTACTAACTTTCAAAATGGAGTACTCCCCCAATAATGAATAGTAAAGTAAATAAATAGCACACTACTGAATAATAAATTACCAAATAATTAATTCCTCCTGAGCAGGAGTTATGTTCTCTTTGACCAGATGTGGAATGATAAAATAATTGTGTAACAATTGAGTATGGAGCATTTTCATCAAGAGATTGATGTGATCCATAAGAGCAGAATGAAAATTCTGAGCCACATTGTAGTTTACACGTACAGAGTTGTGCATGTGTAACTTTGGCAAGTTGCTGAATTAATTGTCAAGCAACATTCTGGAACCTCCTAAGAATATTACCTACCTCTAGGCACAGCAATGGATTGGGGTGGTTGTCAGGTTTTATACAAAAATATCCAATTTGCATCTTGAGCAAAATACAAATTAGCACAACTTCTTTGAATTGGGCAGTATCAACATTCATTGCAAATAAATAAATGAACAAACTGGTGTTCTAAATCTGCAGTTTTCAGAATTTCACTGTGCTGTTTGCAAATTGAATAAATACACACAAAAGTGAAACATCCACAGAAAAGTCACTTGAAAAATGGAAGCACGCTAGGAAAAGTACTGTAGTTTTAAAAGTGATTTTTCAAAGAATTGCACTAAAATATGCAAACATCCTATGGACTTCTTTTTTTACTGAATTCTGTGAGTGATGTGGAATTAAACCAAAATGGGAATACCTATATCTTGACAGTCAGTTCTATGTAAGAACGAATGCAGGAACTGGGCATGTCTAGTTTAATGAACCGAAGGACTAGGGGTGACATGATAGCAATGTTCCAATATCTAAGGGGTTGCCATAAAGAAGGGTTCAATCTATTCTCCAAAATACCTGAAGGCAAACAAGCAGCAATGGGTGGAAACCAGTGGTGGGGTTCAAATATGTGAACAACTGGTTATCTGTGTGGATGCTACTTCCAGAAATCCATTCTGGGCCTAGGCAACAAAAAATTAGCTACCAGTTCTGCCGAAGTGGTGCGAACTGTCCGAATCCCACCACTGATGGAAACTAATCAAGGAGAGAAGCAACCTAGAACTAAGGAGAACTTTCCTGACAGTGAGAACAATTAATCAATGGAATGGCTTGACTTCAGAAATTTGGCTATTCCATCACTGGGGGGTTTTAAGTATAGATTGTACAACCATTTGTCTGAAATGTATAGGGTCTCCTACTTGATCATGGGATTGGACTAGAAGACCTCCAAAATCCCTTCCAACTCTATTATTCTTTTGTGTTTTAATAATCTTTACTTTCTTGTGGAAGAATATTCATTTCCTTCTGTAAATTATGCCATTCCTAATGAACAGATCTGACATTAATTCAATGAGGCAATAAAATGACTTACCGGGAATGCCCAGGCTGTTACAACAATGCAAAGAAACACAATTGTTTTCTTCATCCTCAGTGATAGGCACAGCCTGACCTTGGAAAAAGGCTGCAAATAAAGACATCATTCAATGAACATGAAATCCAAACACATTGTAGAAGGTAAACAGTGATATATACCGTTTTCACAACATGTACTGTACTGTACTATTTAGGAGACAAAGGAAAATGGAACATTAAAGAAATGGGATATGTACATTACTACATGAATGCTTTATGGTTCTTCTCTGGATAAAGGCAGGATAGAAATGAAATAAATAAAAATAAAAATAAATAATATTCCATTCCATCCCTTCCCTTCCCTGGCAGCTGACCAGCAGTATTTGTCCATAGAACATGCTCTGAACTCAGTGATCTTTGTTGGGTCTCTCCTCACCAGTCCTTAGATTTTTTTTTAAGCAAACAAAGGAACGGTTGCGCTGGAATTGGGTATGTCTAGTTTAATGAAGAGAAGGACGAGGGGGCATATGATAGCAGTGTTCCAATATCTCAGGGGCTGCCACAAAGAAGAGGGAGTCAAGCTATTCTCCAAAGTGTCTGAAGGCAGGACAAGAAGCAATGGATGGAAACTAATCAAGAAGAGAAGCAACCTAGAACTAAGAAGAAACTTCCAGACAGTTAGAACAATTAACCAGTGGAACAACCTGCCTCCAGAAGCAGTGAACGCTCCAACACTGGAAGTTTTTAAGAAGAGACTGGACAGCCATTTGTCTGAAATGGTATAGGGTTTCCTCCCTGAGCAGGAGGTTGGACTAGATGACCTCCAAGGTCCCTTCCAACTTTGTTATTATTATTATTAATGATTGGGGATGGACAGGGAAAATGTTTCAAAAGGAATGTTCTTCATAGCACTATAAGCCATAGATACAAAATATTTCTGAAACTCTGGCCTAGCTAAAATATATTTCCAGATGGTACTGCATAAAGAAGCGTCATTTGTCTGAAATGGTATAGGGTTTCCTACCTGAGCAGGGGGTTGGACTAGATGACCTCCAAGGTCCCTTCCAACTTTATTATTATTATTATTATTATGGATCATCACACAGTCAGCCAGATGTTCAGACTGGATTTGGCATTTTGTCTACCTATCGAGTCCTTACCCAGGACCTGGGATAGGCAGATGTGGATGTTCGATGGTATTACAGGTATCGTCGCAGGATGGAAGCAGTTCCTAGTAAGGCCGCCTTTTGCAATTGACTAATAGCGAATTTGTCAATGCCAATGGTGTTCAAGTGGTGCTCCAGTTGTTTTGGGATTGCACCCAAGGAGCCTATGACTATTGGTACTACCCTTGCTTGCTTTTGCCACAGTCTTTCTATTTCTATTTGTAGGTCTTTGTATTTTGTTATCTTCTCCAGTTCTTTCTCTTCTATTCTGCTATCTCCAGGCACTGCCACGTCCACTATCCAGACTTTTTTGTCTTTCTTATCGACAATTGTTAAGTCTGGGGTGTTATGTTGCAGGTGCTTGTCTGTTTGAATTCTGAAGTCCCAGAGCAGTTTAATTTTATCATTTTCTATGACTTTCTCTATTTTATGATCCCACCAGTTTTTGCTTACAGGCAAATGATATTTTTTGCAGATCTTCCAATGCACCATTGTTGCTACTTTGTCATGCCGCTGCTTGTAATCAGTTTGTGCAATCTTCTTGCAACAGCTTACCAAGTGGTCCACTGTTTCTTCAGCTTCTTTGCATAGGCGGCACTTACTGTCTGTTGCTGTCTTCTCAATTTTGACTTTGTATGCATTTGTCCTTAAGGCTTGGTCTTGTGCAGCCAGAATTAGTCCCTCGGTCTCTTTCTTCAATTTTCCTGCTCTTAGCCATTGCCAGGTTTTATTATTATCTGCTTTCCCAGCTATTTTTTTCATGTATTGGCCATGTAGTGCTTTGTCTTCCCATGCCTCTATTCTGTTCTTCATTTGGTCTTTCTTGTAGGCCAGTTTGGTCTCTCCAGTAGTTAGTAAGCCTTCCTGATATACTAATTTCAGTGCATCTTCATCATTGTTCTTCAGATATTCTTCCAAAGCCATTTTTTCTTCTTCAACCATCTGATGTACTTGTAGCATTCCACGCCCACCTATTTGCCTTGGTAGATAAAGTCTATCAATGTCACTGCGTGGATGAAGGGCGTGATTCATTGTCATTATTTTTCTGGTCTGCCTATCCATTGCTTTTAGTTCTGCTTGAGTCCAGTCCACTATTCCAGCTGTGTACCTAATGACTGGGATTGCCCAGGTGTTGATTGCCTTTATGGTATTTCCTCCATTGAGTTTGGATTTTAAGATCTTCTTCACTCTCTTGATGTATTCACCTCTAATCTTTTTCTTGACTTCAGTGTGCTTGATGTTGTCAGCTTGAAGGATACCCAAGTATTTGTAGTACTCTTCCTCATCCAGACTCTTAATGTTATTTTCGTGGGGCATCTTGATTCCTTCAGTTTTCATTATTTTTCCTTGTTTGATAGTAAGTGTGGCACATTTGTCCAAGCCAAACTCCATTACAATATCTTGGCTATATATACGGACAGTGTTGAGCAGCGATTCTATTTCAGATGATGTTTTTCCATACAGCTTCAGATCATCCATGTAAAGGAGGTGGGATAGTCTGGCAGATGTTTTTGATGTTTGATAGCCATGTCCTGAGTTATTCAGTATTGTTGACAGAGGAAACAGTGCAATAACAAATAGTAATGGTGATAATGAATCTCCTTGAAATATTCCTCTCTTGATATTAACCTCTCCCAGCTTTTCACCATTGATCTGCAACTGTGTCTTCCATTGTGCCATCGATCTTTGCACAAATTTTCTGATGTTTCTACTGACTCCTGTTATTTCTAGGCACTTGATTATCCAATCATGTGGCAGAGAGTCAAATGCCTTTTTGTAGTCAATCCATGCCACATTCAGGTTGGTCTTCCTTCTCTTGCAGTTTTCCAAGATCATTTTGTCTATTAGGAGTTGATCTTTTGTTCCTCTGCTATTGGGGCGGTTTCCTTTCTGCTCAGGTGGAAAGAGATTGTTTTCAACTAGATGCTGTTGTACTGCATCAGCTACCACACCAGTTAGTAATTTGAATGTTGTTGGTAAGCAGGTAATTGGCCTGTAGTTACCTGGTGTTGCCCCTTTTGCTGGATTTTTCATTATTAGGTAGGTTTTCCCAGTTGTTAGCCACTTTTCAATTTCTCCTCCTTGTAGTATATTGTTGAACTGCTTGGCAATGAGTGGGTGTATAACAGTTAGATGTTTCAACCAAAACCCATGCAGTTCATCTTCACCTGGTGCTGACCAATTTTTGATTTTCTTTGCTCTTTTTTCTACCATTTTTGTTGTTATTACTAGTTCTTTCATTTCAACTTCTGTTTTATTTGCATCCACCTCTTTTAACCAAGCCGCATCCTTGTTGTATTTCTTTGGGTTATCCCATATCTGCTTCCAGAATTGCACTGTTTCTTCCTTGTCAGGTACTGACTGATTCCTTGCAGTTTCTCCATTGATGGATTGGTAGAAACGTTTCTGATTGGATTGAAATTGGAGGTTCTGCCTATAGTTTGCAATTCGAGCTTCATATCTACTGATTTTCCTGGCTATAGCTGTTATTTGTTGCTTTATTATTTCCAGTGCTTCCTTGATCTTCCTTGTTTCTAAGTGGTATTTCTTGATTAGGTATTCTTTGGTCTTCTTGTTCTTCAGCTTCTTTTCTTTCATCTGTTCTAGCTTGCTTGCATGTGATCTTAACTTGCTGATCTTATTTTCTAGTCTAACCTTCCATTTTTCTGGTGCACTGTTTGTTTGTTTTTCTTTTTTGTTGATTTTGCATCCCAGGTATTCTGTTATAACTGCAGCTGTGCTGTACATTAGTTGGTTTGTTTCTTGCAGTGAATTGGTGCTTATACTTGCTATTGCAGTATTTGCATCTTTTAATGCTTGTGCTAGCTGTTTCTTTGGAACAAGCTTCAATGCAGGCAGCCTTATTCTGTTGTTTTTGTGCTGTTCTAGATGCTCAATTATTCTTTGTTTCAATTCTTTTATTTCTTTAGTTAGAGGGTTTTGTTCTTCCTGAGGAAGAGGTGCCTGGTTTCCAAATGAGAACAGTTGTATATCTCTACTGGATTCTTTCACTGCCAACTCCCCCTGGTTTGCCTCTACATTCTGAATTACTTCTTGTAAGGCTTTGATTTCTTTGCCCTGGGTAAACCTTTGCAGTTCGTCCAATTCTGTTTCTGTAAATACTTTATTTCGTGTTATAAATCGGCGTTGATCTGCTAGTCTCTGTTCTGTTATTTCTGATTCTGGATGTTGTTCTTTCCAGAATTCGTGCATTCGTTTTAGATATCCTCGTCTTGTTGGACTTGATCTGTAGTAACAGATCATTATTTCTTTGTTTTCCATCACTGTGTATCTGCGACGGGTAAACACCTTTTCTTCCAGTAGTTCTGCAGCTGCTGGCCCTGGTTGCTCAGCCAACAGTCCTGAGTCCTGTAACCCATTTTTCACCAGATATCCAGGAACTCCAATATCTAGTGCGGACCTTGTTAACCCGGGCGACGTCCGAGCCGGTATGGCATTCTGAAATTTACGTCTCACCATATTTTTTATGGGAGAGACACTCTTTGTCTGACTCCTCTGATGAGACCTGTCCAGTATGGTTGAACCTCTGGCATAGCTCTCATCTTCCTCAGAGTACACAAGCCCCACAACCACGTCAAGGTAGTGATTTTATACTTTGCAAAGTTGGGGTGCCTATAGGTTTGCTGATAACTGCCTGTGTGGATGGGGGGGGGTTGTATGGTTGTGGCTACGTAGGAAACACATTTACAGAGGCAAGCAACGTTTGGTGAATGAGACGTACAAAGTCTATACAAGTCTATGATACAAACTGGTTGTGGCCACTTCACTCATGTAGGATTCACATTTTTTTCTTGTGGTTTCCACCATCTTCCCTCCCCCTCCTCCCATTTTAAAATGCTGATACAGTTTATCTCAGAATATTCTGGTTTAATGAACTGACTTTTATTGAGTTTGGTCTCTCTTTGGTCTCTCTCTCTATATATTTAGGCTAACAATATTTTTTTTAAAAAAAAGATAGAGAAGATAAATAATTAAAGAGAGGTAAACATAAGAGACTAAATTACAAATCCAGTGTACAAATTCCCTCTATGTAAACTCTTCAGGAGTACTGATTTAAAATAGATCTTTCTCAGTTTTATTGAGACCCAAACATTTCCCATTCCATAATCTCAGCAACCCCTTCTCAGCTAGTTCTGTCAACCTCGATTTCTGTCAACAACTGCTAAAAATATTTTTTTTAACCATAGCCACTGCTGTGGTTTAAGCTGTTGCTTATACTCGAGTCTAGCTGAACTAAGGATTTAACATGAATTACAATTAATTAATTAACACCATATTATATTAATGTGGTGCATTTTATATATTACTTCTTTAGAAACATATTGGGTATAGAAGACAGATTGCTACTATTGTTGCTGCTGCTGCTGTTTCCTAAAACACTTTTCACTGAAAAACTTTAAATATTAATATACATGTTGAAGCTCTGTAAGTCACTCTAAGAAAGCAGAAAGATCAACACCCTACCACTATCTTTGATGTGATTCCATTCTTTATAGTTGCCTGGGATGTGATTGATGGAAGAACTTCATTCTCATTGTCAGAAATTCCAAAATAAAACATTTGACACTTGTTTTATTGAAGATACACATTGCTTCAGTTCATATCATGGAT
This sequence comes from Crotalus tigris, assembly GCF_016545835.1. NCBI lineage: Eukaryota > Metazoa > Chordata > Lepidosauria > Squamata > Viperidae > Crotalus > Crotalus tigris. The sequence goes on from NW_024097440.1 coordinate 467,299, forward strand.
ATGATGCAACTGCTCTGTGCACATTAACAGTTTCTGCCTTCCCAAATAAAGTACAGGAAAACATAATCTGATGATCTGCTTCTCCCAATTTGCTAAATTAGCACACTGACCTATAAAATAATCTACCCAAGAGTACACTAACAAGCTATTATAAAGCCTATTGCTTTCCATCAAGTGTGCAGTGATATTCTCCATTTAATCTGATACATAGCTTCTTCACCTCTCTCACTGGAAGTAGTTGGATGCCACAGGATATACAGAGAATGAAAACAGGTCAGCTAGAGTGAGTATTCCTTGCTCTCTTTTTTTTCCACAATCCTTCTCCAGACAAGGCTGGTTTGAGTTATGACTGTATTTACAAAGCCTTAAATTTGCACATTGTACAATTTAATCAAGAGCTTTTCTTCAGAGTCATTCAAACCTTTTAACTACAACATCATTGTATATTCAATATGACTGTTCAGTATTTTCTCCTTAACTTTTTGACATGCATCTCATCTCATATAACAAGTTATCTAAATTATGCTGCATCTTTTACTTAAAATTGGGCTCTGGTCCATGAAAGCAAATGTCCCAATAAATCTATGAACCTCTAAGATACTGTGAATCCTTTCTGTTGTTCTAAGACAAATGAAATAGGTGAGGGTCAAACTCCATGATTCCTTACCTTGACTTCCAAGAAAGGCACTACTTTTGAGATCTGAAATCACTGCGACAGGTCTGATGGAAGGTTTCCCTGTCACCTTTGAACCTTCTGAAATTTAAATGCTTGCCTGGGTAAGATCCTAACCAATCATTGCTCTTGGGGCAATGTACGATGCAACTTTGGTGGTGAAGTACATATTAACTGCCCACGCTTCCTTAACTGGACAACAGGCTTTCCTAGCCCCCAAAATCAACCCGGTTCCAGTGTGACTAGACCGCTTTCTATCCACTTAATTAAAAAGCTCACATGAAATGAGTTTACACTCTCTTAAATATATAGAATCAGTTGGCTGCAGTAATGAGCTGTGCTAGACACGGTGACCTGGACATTTTTTTCCCTCCATTGTGGTAATTCAGATTTATAATCAACTTTCTCCAGGGAATAGGCTTTCTTAGTGTATCCCCTGGTTTGTTTAATTATTGAGGAATTAATTAACCAACAGCATGATAAAAATTGCTCAGCTGATGTGTCATAATACACATAGTACTCTCAGAGTCATAGTACTCTCCTTATGCAAAACAGATACAAGCGTGGGAGTGGATGGAAGTTAATAGATTATCCAGTAAACCTATTAATATGGGGAGACAGAAACTTCTGCACGTAAATTTAATCCGATATATATCTATGTAGTCCCAAGTCCTAATTAGTTCAGCAAGACTTACTCTTGGTTGAATAAGATTGCAGTTGAAATGTTCTAACTTACAAGAATTAGATAAAGCTTGTCCAAGGGTTATTCTTGTTTCACCATCCATCTCTGAAAACTATATCTGGAGAATGTTTGCAGCTATGGGAGTGTATATTTTTTAAAAGTAACCAAACTGCTATCCTTTCTCCATCATGGTTAGCGAAAAAGTCCTGGATAACTCACATCTAGAGTGTAAAGACCATCATTCTTCCAGTGGTTTGTCTCCAGTGGACATATTCCTCTGTGATGGTGAATGCATACCAGTGCATACTGGAGAATATGGGTATAGAACAGTGATGGCGAACCTTTTAGAGACTGAGTGCCCAAACTGCAACCCAAAACCCATTTATGCATCATTGAGTGCTGGGTGAGTGTGGCCCGTTGGGTGGGCGTGGCCCATTGGGTGGGCGTGCCTGTGGTGGTAACGGCAGACTGGGTGGGACTAAAAAGGTCAATCAATCAATTCCAACTTTGCAAGATCTTTTTTCCCTGCGAGAAGTTGAAATTGACTGAACCTTTTTTTTTTTTTGCACACGGCGGCAGAGGACTAAAACAAAAAGGTTTTATAAAACCCAGCTGAAGGCCCAGGACTGGGGCGATGGTGCATGTGCCCACAGAGAGGGCTCTGAGTGCCGGTTCTGGCATAGGTTCGCCACCACTAGTATAGAAGGTCTTTGTATAGTGCAATGTAACATGTATTATCTGGGTGACAAGCAGACAATGAGAAAGTTTATTGATCTATCTTATTGATCTTATATAAATGAAAAAAGTATCATACAGGTTTAACCAAAAGAAGTGGATAATGCCTTGAGTAGAGGGCACGATGCTGAGCTTGTTAGCTGGAAAGCTGACAGCCCAGGTTCGAGACCCAAGCACCGCACTATGGGTGAGTTCCTGTTATATGCCCCAGATCCTGCCAACCTAGCAGTTCAAAAACATGCAAATGTGAGGAGATAAATAGGTACCACTTCAGTGGGAAGATAACAGCATTCCGTGTACCTTGCCTTATACTCATGCTGGCTACATCTTCATGTAGCCAGCATGCTTCATCCTCATGCTGGCTGTATCTTCAGACAACACTGACTCCCTCAGCTAAGAAATGGAGATGATGGGGAGATGAGTACTGCCCCCTAGATTGGACACAACTGGACAGGGGAAATGTTTACCTCTAATGCAGTGGTTCTCAAACTTTTTAATGCCGCGACCCCCAACCGGTCGTAAGTCGAGGACTACCCAACCGGTCGTAAGTCGAGGACTACCCAACCGGTCATAAGTCGAGGACTTTCCCTACCCGGGAGCGCTGTGCATGCGTGGTGCCGCCCCCTGCGCCGGCCGAGGCGTAGCTGGCAAGCGGCAGAGATGAAGCAGGCCGACCACCGGCTGGGCTACCAGCTGGCCCAGCCCAAGGGAGGTAAGGCACCCGCCGGGCCCCATGCACGCCAGCAGCTCTCCCTGCGCCAGCCGGCCTCCCACCTCCCACCCCTGGCCCTCTTTTTCTTATATTTTTAATAGTTGCTCAGCAGGGAGGGGTGGAAACTTCCAGACAGCTCGCCTTCGCTGCAGACAACTTGCAGCACCGTTTGCAGAATGGGACTTTTGGTGGGCTCAGCAGGGCAGAGACAGCCTGGACAATTCATATTGGCTTTTGAAAGCCAATAGAATTAGACTGTATTCAAGACAGTCTATTCCAGTGTTTCCCAAACTTGACAATTTTAAGGCATGAGGACTTCAACTCCCAGAATTCCACAGCCAGCAATGCTGGCTGTGGAATTCTGGGAGTTGAAGTCCACATGCCTTAAAATTGTCAAGTTTGGGAAACACTGGTCTATTCTATTGGTTTTCAAAAGGAAAAGGGGAAAAAATGGCGGACTGCGTTGTTTGGCGACCCCGTGAAATGGTCATTCAACCCCAAATAGGGTCGTGACCCACAGGTTGAGAACCGCTGCTCTAATGTCTTGGGTATCAGATTTATTGACTCGTACAGCTGGAAGAAACCCTTTAAGTCATCCAGTCTAACAGGAATTGCTCAGAACAGGAATTCATTAAACCATTCCCAGTAGATAATAGTTCACCGCTGTGCTTGAAGACATCCAGTGAACGATGATTTATTTCTTTAACCATTATTACTGGCGGGGAGTTTCCTCTAATAGAATCTGTATTTTAGTAACTAGCAGATTTAGTGATGCAAAGAGCCAGGTCAGGGTCATATTTCAGGGCTCATGGTTTAAGGTTATTGGGCAATGCCTCAATCAGAAAAGAGCACTGAAGTATTTAAGCAATGACATTGCCATTCTTTGAAAAGACGTGAGGTATACAGTTTCCCATTTGCCTTAAGATTCCTTGGCCCACAGAAAACATGTTTTTCCCACTTTCAAATATAATGCAGGTCTCAACTTCCCTAATGTCTTTATTAATATACAGGATTACTTCTTTTTGCTGGATTTAACATTGGTATTGTGCCTCAGAGAACTGAATTATGTAGAACGCACACACAAACAGGAAATCTGTCGATTTCTATTTTCTTCAGTTCCTCACATTTGTGAATCTGATTTCTATCCATTTTTAGGTTTTTATTTCTATTTTATTTATTTTATTTCTATTTTATTTATTAATTTGCTGCCTATCTCAACCACAGGGCAACTCTGGGCAACTTATATGTTTTATTGGGTCCCTTCCTTTCATATTTCTAAAACTTTCCGATAATAAACACATTTTTTCATATATATATTTTTGCACATTTCTCTAAAGAAGAATTTTATTTGCATTTTGCCTAATGTACACATTTTTTGCAAAATAAATAAATTTTTAAATTATTTTAAATTGATGGACTCATTTGCAAAATTAAAGGAGATGCTAATTTTAAATATCTGGTAATTGACCATAATAAAGATTTTCTTTTTTATACTTTAATAATTTATTATTTTATTTATTACTATATATATATATGTTTGGCAAACTCCCAAAATTTTACTTCACTCTTCTGCCAGGAAGGAAAAAGGATATACAGAAACCTTCTTCAATGATTTGTACTCAAAATTCAATGTGAATAACAAAAATGCTTCTCAGACAATAGAAGTGGGATATTCTAAGTTTCTGTTGCCCGTGTATAGGCAACCCATGATCTTTCTACACAGTTAACCATTAAAAACCACAATGATGTCATGAGCTGAAAACCTGAAGTAGTCAAAGCATGCAATTACGAAATGGTGCATGTGATGTCACCTGTCCCTTTTTAGCTGGGGTTTTGTCTCCTTGCTGATCACTCTGGAAACCTTGGGAAAGCGAGGAGAAGTCATCAGTTCCAAGTTCTACATTTCTGCAGCTGAGTTGAGATAGGAACTGACTTCTGGAAACAACAAGCAGACCTCGGCAGATAGAAAAATGAAGTCAAGGCATGTGTCAGATACAAAATGCAAATAAAGAGAGAAACATAAGGATTCCAAGAGGGAAAAGAACATTCCTATAGCCTAGTCCAGTGTTTCCCAAACTTGACAATTTTAAGGCATGAGGACTTCAACTCCCAGAATTCCACAGCCAGCGTTGCTGGCTGTGGAATTCTGGGAGTTGAAATCCACATGCCTTAAAATTGTCAAGTTTGGGAAACACTGGCCTAGTCTCACAATGGAAGCCAATGTCTTCTGTTTTTTTGTACTATAATTATGCCTCCAGTTGAACTAAATATATAGGCTTTGTCGATAGTAAACCAGAGAGTAGCAACCGAGCCTGCGAAAGTGGTATAGCTAATGCCACCAACTTTCTCAAGAAGTTTACTTTGGGTGGTATGCTTTTGCCTATCCCTTAATTTATTTCTTAACAAATATTCTTCTGCATATCCAATAAAATGTCCCCAAACCCAACCAGTTGCTGGTGAAAGTCTATATAGCAAATGCCATTTACCGTATAGTAGTCCTCAACTTATGACCACAGAGGAGCTCAAAATTTCCATCGTTAAGCGAGGCAGTTATTAAGTGAGCTTTGCCCCATTTTACAACCTTTCTTGCCATAGTAGTAGTAGCAGTAGTAGTAGTAACAAAGTTGGAAGGGACCTTGGAGGTCATCTAGTCCAACCCCCTGCTCAGGCAGGAAACCCTACACCATTTCGGACAAATGGCTGTCCAGTCTCTTCTTAAAAACTTCCAGTGTTGGAGCATTTACTGCTTCTGGAGGCAGGTTGTTCCACTGATTAATTGTTCTCACTGTCAGGAACTTTTTCCTTAGTTCTAGGTTGCTTCTTTCTTTGGTTAGTTTTCATCCATTGCTTTTTGTCCTGCCTTCAGGTGCTTTGGAGAATAGCTTGACTCCCTCTTCTTTGTGGCAGCCCCTGAGATATTGGAACACTGCTATCATGTCATCCCTCATCCTTCTCTTCATTAGACTAAACATTTCCAATTCCAGCAACCGTTCCTTATATGTTTTAAACTCCAGTCTCCTAATCATCTTTGTTGCTCTTCTCTGTACTCTTTCTAGAGTCTCAACATCTTTTTTACATCGCGGTGACCAAAACTGGATGCAGTATTCCAAGTGTGGCCTTACCAAGGCATTGTAAAGTGGTATTAACATTTCATGTGATCTTGATTCTATCCCTCTGTTAATGCAGCCTAGCACTGTGTTGGCTTTTTTGGCAGCTGCAGCACACTGCTGGCTCATATTTAAGTGATTGTCCACTAGGACTCCAAGATCCCTCTCACAGTTGCTACTATTGAGCAAGGTACCCCCTATACTATACCTGTGCATTTGTTTTTTCTTGCCTAAATGTAGAACCTTACTTTTTTCACCATTGAATTTCATTTTATTAGATAGCGCCCAGTGTTCGAGTCTGTCCAGATCCTCCTGTATCCTAAGCCTGTCTTCTGGAGTGTTGGCTATTCCTGCCAGCTTGGTGTCATATGCAAATTTGATGAGTTCCCCATCTATCCCCTCATCCAGATCGTTGATGAAGAAGTTGAAGAGCACTGGGCCCAGAACAGAGCTCTGGGGCACCCCACTACACACTTCAGTTCTTAAATCACTGCAGTTCTTAAATTAGAAACATGGTTGTTAAGCGAATCTGGCTTCCCCGTTGACTTTGCTTGTCAGAAGGTTACAAAAGGTGATCACATGACCCCGGGACACTGCAGCCGTCATAAATATGAGCCAGTTGCCAAGTGTTGCAATTTTGATCATGTGACTGCGAGGATGCTGCAACTGTTGTAAGTGTGAAAAATGGTCATAAGTCACTTTTTTCAGTGGCGTTGTAACTTTGAACAGTCACTAGATGCAAGAGTGTAAATTGAGGACTACCTGTAATTGGTAGTATTTAGCATTTGACAAGCAATATTTGATATCCTATTGATATCATGTTCCAGATTTCACTGTCTGGAATTTTTTAGGAGTTGTAGCCGAACACATGGCCCGGAAAGAAGAGAAATCTGTCTGTTCTCAGATATTTAGGAAATTAACCTGTACAGCTTCATGTTCCCCTTCAGAATTCCCAACCATACTATTACAGAGAAGAAGGTGGCTGTTTTTGGATGTGGCCAAACCACACGTGGCTAAAGCAGGTGTCCAACTTAATGTGCTCCTAAGATGACACCACTGAATAGCTTCTTTAAAGACCTCTTTCCAGGTGCTGCCAAAATTATGCCCTGAGTCCATTGCTTGCAGACAAGTAACTAGTGCCATTTGCAAGAACACATATTAAGAATGGCACAAGGGGTAGATGGTGGTGTCACCTACTACTTATGTGTCCAGATATCACATTCCCTGGCTCTAAGAAGCCTTCCCTCCAGCAAAGCCTTTGTACCTACCTATATTTCCCTTGCTTATGTTGTCCCTTTTAAATATGATTTAACAGAGTAAACAGAATAACAGAGTTGGAAGGAACCTTGGAGGTCTTCTAGTCCAACCCCCTGCTCAGGAAGGAAACCCTATACCATTTCAGATAAATGGTTGTCCAATCTCTTGTTAAAAACTTCCAGTGTTGGAGCACCCATCACTTCTGGAGGCAAGTTGTTCCACTGATTAATTGTTAGAAAATTTCTCCTTAGTTCTAGGTTGCTTTTCTCCTTGATTAGTTTCCATCCGTTGCTTCTTGTTTTGCCTTCAGATGCTTTGGAGAATAGGCTGATCCACTCTTCTTTGTGGCAATCTCTTAGATATTGGAACACTGCTACCATGTCACCCCTAGTCCTTTTTTTCATTAAACTAGACATACTTAATCCCAGCAACCATTCTTTATATGTTTTAGCCTCCAGTCCCTTAATCATCATTGTTGCTCTTTTCTGTACTCTTTCTACAGTTTCAACATCTTTTTTTACATTGTGGCGACCAAAACTGGATGCAGTATTCCAAGTGTGGTCCTATCAAGGCATTATAAAGTGGTACTAACATTTCATGTGATCTTGATTCTATTCCTGTGTTAATGCACCCTAGGACTGCTTTGGCGTTTTGGCAGCTGGCTCATATTTAAGTGATTATCCACTAGGACTCCAAGATCCCTCTCACAATTACTAAGATTGAGCCAGGTACCACCTATACTATACCTGTGCATTTGTTTTTTCTTGCCTAAATATAGAACCTTACTTTTTTCACCACCCAAGCCCTGCAAATAAAACATGGCATTGGAATAAAATAAGTGTCAAAGCCCAAAACACTTTCACCTAGGAATCAGCCACCAGAGATATCAAGAATGGATGTTGAAGTGAGACAATGATGTAAGCAAGGTCATGCTCTCATAACACAAGCTCCACTCCTTTTGATTATGTATGGTGATGTCACACACGTGTAGAAAAAGAACAGAGCTTAGGTCATGACGGTGCAACTCTGCTTTGCCAAAAGCCTTCAAGTCCTGTGGAGGAACTTGGCAAGGCGACTATTGCATAGATTGCATAATTTGATTGCTGGGGAAAATTGTAGTCCTCCCCTGCTTGTTCATTTTCTCACAACAATCCTGTAAGGTAGATCAAGCCGAGAAAGACAACTGGCTCGAAGTCTTGGCAAGTGTTGAATATGGGGCTCAAATTCACTTCTCTTACCAGTGGTGTTTCTCACGCACTCTTTTCCTGACCTCAAGAGTTAAGCAGGAAAAGCTGAGCTGGTGGAAAGCTGAAAGAGACAGGTTTATTTTATAAATTTACCTTTTTTTGGGACTCAGTAGGATCAAAAGAGGTGTGCAGTCTAAATAACTATGCTCACCCCAGTCATTATCTGTCTGGCAAAACAATATTCATGTGGGATGAGACGGGCTTTAAATAGATAAACCACCATACATTAAACACAAGGGGGGGGGGAGATTTTCTTGCAGGTCATTTGGGGAAGGATACAAAATAGCTCCAGCCACACAGAAAATATATACATACATTTTAAAATATGAGCTTATCAGAAGAGTCCTTTTACCTGCTGATTTAAACAAAACTGAAAGTCATTCTACGGGTAGTCCTTAACTTACAACCACAACTGAGCCCCAAAAATCCATTGCTAAGCAAGACAGTTGTCAAATGAGTTTTGCTCCATTTCATAACCTTTGTTGCCACAGTTGTTAAGTGAATCACTGCAGTTATTAAGTGAACCATTTAGTCGTTATGTGAATCTGAATTCTCCACTGACTTTGCTTGTCAGAAAGTCTAAAAAGGTGATCACATGACCCCGGGACACTCCAGCCCGTCATAAATACATGAAAGTTGCCAAGCATCCAAGTTTTGATCAATGTTTGTGTGAAAATGGTCACAAGTCACTTTTTTCGGTGTTGTTGTAACTTCCATCAGTCACTAAATTAATGGTTTAAGTCAAGACTTACCTGTGTCTTACTGCTAAAAGTAATACTTCTCAGGTCAGGTAGCCAGAGCGATGTACTTTCCTCCCATCCTTGAGATACCAGAAAAGTTTTTTCTAAAAAAAAGTTGTCCATAATAGCAAAAAAGTCCTTTTATTACACCTCAGCAACAAGGTTGGTAACATGACTGCCTTTCTGCAAGTCCATAAAGTAGCTCTTCAGAAGAGGTAGAAGCTTAATTAGTCTAATGTTCGGTTTATTTTTAAAAATATTTTTATTTATTTATTTCCAACATTAAAATACAAAATAAGAGACAAAAGAAAGAACAAACACCAAACACTAACAATTTAAAAAATGTACAAAAATAACAAATGACAAATATATGATTAATTGACATTAAACATAAAATATCCTTCTTCTTCTTTTTCTTCTTGTGCCATATCCATTATCAGACGTTGGCGATCATGCTGGCGATCCTGTTTTTATCAGCAGCTGCACAAAAAAGTGCTGCTGAGTTTTGTCCAAACCAGTCCCTTAGATTTTGAAGTCACGATGTTCTTCTTCTGCCTGGACCTCGTTTGCCTTCAATTTTTCCCTGGAGCAGTGGTTCGCAACCTTTTTAATGCCGCAACCCCCAACCGGTTGTAAGTCGAGGACTACCCAACCGGTCGTAAGTTGAGGACTTTCCCTGCTGGGGAGCGCCATGCATGCGTGGTCCCCTGCACCAGCCGAGGCGTAGCTGGCAAGGGGCAGCAACGGTGCAGGGCAACCACCGGCTGGGCCACCAGCTGGCCCAGCCCAATGGAGGTAAGGCACCCGCCGGGCTTTACATTTTTAGTAGTTGCTCAGCAGAGAGGGGTGGAAACTTCCAGACAGCTCGCCTTCACTGCAGACAACTTGCAGCACCGTCTGCAGAATGGGACTTTTGGTGGGCTCAGCAGGGCAGAGACAGCCTGGACAATTCCTATTGGCTTTTGAAAGCCAATAGAATTAGACTCTATTCAAGAGAGTCTATTCTATTGGCTTTCAAAAGCCAATAGAATAAAAGGGAGTAGCACAGCTAAGGAAAAGGGGGGAAAAAAGGCAGACTGCGTTGCTTGGCGACCCCCGTGAAATGGTCGTTCAACCCCAAATGGGGTCCCGACCCACAGGTTGAGAACCACTGCCCTGGAGGATTAAATGGAGTATGCCGTATTTTTCTGAGTGTCACATCACATGTCCGAAATATTCTAATTTTCGTTTTTTAATTGTTTTGATGATTTCCCCTGGCTTTCCCAGGTGGCTTATCACCTCATTTCTGATCTTGTCAACCCAGCTTATACGTAACAGCCGCCTGTAAATCCACATTTCAAATGCTTCTAGTCTCTTCAGGTGGCCTTCTGTCAGAGACCAACTCTCACCCTGGTTGAATGCTGAAAAATATATTGGAAATATCTGGTAGGTTCCCCTCCCCTTATATAACAAATCTAAAGTAATTAGAAATATACTTTCCCATGTATATTTTATAAAAATGCTTTGTTGCATAGAACAGGCACGTTAAACAGGCGGCCCACAGGCCGGATGCAGCCTGTTCAGGCTATGCTCACCCCGGGCCCCGCAAAGGCAAAAAATGTCCCGATATGTCCCAATACGGCCCTTGATGCAATCGGGTTTGACACCCGTGGCCTAGGAAGATGACACTGATGTGGAAATCTATTTATCTATCAATCAAGGCGACCGACCACTATATATATATTTTAAAAGCAGTCAACAGGTAACCCCAAAAATAAAACTAATCTTCAAACTCTAATGTTTGCTTTATGATGTTTAAGGTTGAAAGCCATTTAGCTTTCTTTGAAAGGTCTGTCCCTCCCTTGGTGCTCTGGAATTGCGTTCCTAGTAAGCAGCAGCCAACAGAAGGATAGGAAGAAAGGTGCTGCCTGAGTAGGAAGGCAAGAAGTGGGTCTTTGGTCTCATGGTTGTTGTCACCCTATTGCAGTGATGGTGAACCTTTTAGAGGCCGAGTGCCCAAACTGCAACCCAAAACCCACTTATATATCGTCGGGTGCCGGGTGGGTGTGGCCCATTGGGTGGGCGTGGCTGCAGTGGTAACGGCAGACTGGGTGGGACTAAAAAGTTCAATCAATCAATTCCAACTTTGCGAGAACTTTTTTTTTCCGGGAGAAGTTGAAATTGATTGATTGAACTTTTTTTTTTGCACACAGTGGCAGAGGCCTAAAGCAAAAAGGTTTTATAAAAGGTTTTAGGACTGGGGTGATGGCTCATGTGCCCATAGAGAGGGCTCTGCGTGCCATCTGTGGCACGCGTGCCATAGGTTAGCCACCACGGACCTATTGGGTTTTTTTGACTCCTTTCCTGCAAGGTGGCCTGGTGGATAGGACTGCATTGACTTTTTGGGCAAAATATGCTGGCTCATATTTTAGTGATTGTCTGCTAAGTCTCCAATATCCTTTTCACAGTTACTACAGGTAGTCTTCGACTTACAACAGTTCATTTAGTGACCCTTCAAAGTTACAATGGCACTGAAAAAAGTGACCTATGACCATTTTTCACACTTACGACCCTTGCAGCGTCCCGTGGTCACGTGATCAAAACTCAGACGCTTGACAAGTTGTTCATATTTATGACGGTTGCAGTGTCTTGGGGTCATGTGATCCCCTTTTGCAACTTTCTGACAAGGAAAGTCAACTTAACAACCGTGTTACTAACTTAACACATGCAATGATGTGTTTAACAACTGTGGCAAGAAAAATCGTAAAATGGGGCAAACTCACTTAACAAATGTTTCACTTAGCAATGTAAATTTTGGGCTCAGTTGTGGTCATAACTCGAGGATTACCTGTACTATTGAGCCAGGTAACACCTATTCTGTACCTGGGCATTTGTTTTTTCTTGTCTAAATGTAGAATTTTACTTTCGTCACCAGTGAATTTCATTTTGCTAGATAGGGCCCAATGTTCAAGTCTACCAAGACCCTTCTGTATTTTGAGCCTCTCTTCTGGAATATTGGCTATTCCTGCCAGGTTGTTGTCATCTGCAAATTTGGTGAGTTCCCCTTCTATCTTCACGTCTAAATGGCCGATACTGAAGAGTACTGGGCCTAAGATAAAGCCTTGGGTTCCCCACTGCATACTTCCCTTCCTATAGATGTAGTTCCAATAAGGACTACGCATTGAGTGTGGTTGGTCAGCCAGTTACGAATCCATTTGGTGGTAATGCTTTTGTATTCCACATCTTTCTATCTTATCAAGTAATAGGTTGTGGTTTACTTTAGCAAATGCCTTACTAAAGTCCAAGTAAATTATATCCACAGCATTTCACTGATCCACTAATTTTGTTACTTTGTCAAAGAATGCCATAAGATTTGCCTGGAATGATCTTGCTTGTAATTATTTTATTTTATTTTAATTCTGTTTAGAAGTCCATCTCACCAGACTTGCTTGTCGAGATGAGCTTCTAAATTCTGCCTATGACCCAGATTGTCTTCATGTGAGATCTTTTTCGGTTTTCCCAAGAAATACCCTACTGCTGTGCCTTGGCCCAATTTTAGGTTGGCATCCATTGGGAAGACATGGCCTCAAATTTGGGCTTCTTTGAACCTGGGCAAGGAGGCTGGATGGATGAAATAAAAGTTATATTATTATTAACTTTTATTAAGTTAAAAGTAAGATTTACATTGCCATCTGTAATTTTAAAATGGGGAAATATGCCAGCCTTTTTCTTCCTTTCCACATACAGGTAGTCATCAATGTATGGCCATAGCTGAGTCCAAAACTTCTGTGGCTAAGCAAGACGGTTGTTCAGTGAGTTTTGCCACATTTTACAACCTTTCTTGCCACATTCGTTAACTCAATCACTACAGTTGTTAAGGTAGGGCAGTGGTTCTCAACCTTTCTAATGCCATAATACAGTTCCCCATGTTGTGGTGACCCCCAACCACTTATACATCACCGGGTGCCAGGGGCGTGGCCAAAGAAAAGGGGGGGGAAATGGCGGACAGCCTTGTTTGGCGACCCCCGTGAAATGGTCGTTTGACCCCAAATGGGGTCCCGACCCACAGGTTGAGAACCACTGAGTTAGGGACATGGCTGTTAAATGAATCTGGCTTCCCCGCTTTGCTTGTCAGAAGGTCGCAAAAGGTGACTCTGGAACATCATAAATAGGAACCAGTTCTCAAGTGCCTAAATTTTGTTCATGTGACCATAAATATGTTGCAATCGTCATAAGTGTGAAGAAAGGTCATAAGCCACTGTTTCGGTGCCATTGTAACTTCAAATGGTCACTAAACAAATGGTTGTAAATCGAGGACTACCTGTATATGCAAATATATGTTTTTTAAACAGTAATTTCCTTCCTTCCTTCTTTCCTTCCTTCCTTCCTTCCTTCCTGTCAGAAATAATAATAATAATAATAATAATAATAATAATAATAATAATAATAATAATAATAATAATAATGTTGGAAGGGACCTTGGAGGTCATCAAGTCCAACCCCCCTGCTCAAGCAGGTAACCCTACACCATTTCAGACAAATGGCTGTCCAGTCTCTTCTTAAAAACTTCCAGTGTTGGAGCATTCACCACTTCTGGAGGCAGGTTGTTCCATTGGTTAATTGTTCTAACTGTCAGGAAGTTTCTCCTTAGTTCTAGGTTGCTTCTCTCCTTGATTAGTTTCCATCCGTTGCTTCTTGTCCTGCCTTCAGGCACTTTGGAGAATAGCTTGACTCCCTCTTCTTTGTGACAACTCCTGAGATACTGGAACACTGCTATCATCTCGTCCTTCTCTTTGTTAAACTAGACATACCCAATTCCAGCAACCGTTCCTTGTATGTTTTAGCCTCCAGTCCCCTAATCATCTTTGTTGCTCTTCTCTGTACTCTTTCTAGAGTCTCAACATCTGGGGACAAGGGACAAAAGCTCTGCCCTCTTTAAATACATTACAGCTGACCTTAAGTAAGCATGAACACTTCCCAAAAATGCTGGCCTCTATCCAAATCCAGTCCATTCTTGTCTACCTACTGAAAAAGTATTCTAAGTTTCTAATCTTCATCTAGTTATCATTATCCTTATTACTTCATTAAGAGCTGCAAGTCTTGTTTTTAAAATGCTTCTCTAAATGCAATACAGTGAAAAATTCTACTTAGTGTTTATGTAACATAAATTAGTCTACAATACCTGCATCCTTCACTAAAAAAAAAATATAGAACCAGTGTATTTATCTCTAACATGGGAGAATAAAACAACCGCATACTCTTTATACAAGTCCATACACACCTTTCACAAGCTGATGCTGTTGTCTGTGTTGAGCCTGCAGTAATTACACAGAACCCACTCTGGTTGCCCTCAAGGAAGTGGAATAAACACCGCTTTCTTGGAAGACATTTTTTGGGAGAACAACAGCAGCAGTAAGGATGCATTGCCATATAAGGACTTCCTTGACATAGCTGTGTCTCCCTCCTAGTTTAACAGCCAAAGTAAACTGAGGACTACCATGTAGGAATAAGGGTATAACCCAGTCTCTTACACACTTATGCACATTCATTATTTCCAGCTATGTGGGCAATCAAGCCCAAAGTACACCGAACACACCCAGAGCAAATATACATAGGTTTGTTACCCATTTGGAATGAGCATATTTTATTTCGGCACTGGAAGTGCTTTCCATAAAGTTCTTATAACATTTGAAGCAATCCTATTGGGAGGGAGAGACAGTCAGTGTGGTTGGGCTGCTGATCTAGGGCTGGAAAAGTCCCAAGTCCAGGTCCTTATTTAACTACAGGAAGTTCACTGGTGACTTGCTGTTCTCTCTCTTCTCTAAGTGCCCCTAATGATCAATAGGATAAAAAGTAGAATTTTTAACATTTCTGGACTCGCTTTTCAAAAATGGGCAACTATGAATGAATTGTGATTGCCTCACTGAAATACTGATGAAACTTAGCTTTTCTTTCTCTATTCTTCCCAACTATTGACTGGGTTGCACTAACCCAGATTATAGCATAATTGGCTTTGCTTTACTATTTTGGATGAATCCAGCAATTATAGTTTGTAAACTGCCAGTTATGGCTAGGACAATATATGAATTCAGCCAAGTGTGAATTATTCTGCCAATGGTGGCTAAGCAAATTATGATTTGAATGTGTGAATCCAGTAATTAGCATGATTTGCTTAGTGGTGTTAGCCTATACTGTATGTGTCTTTCTGTTCCTTTACCCTTTGGATAAAAATAGTTGGATATATATTTCAATAAAGGGGAATAGGGAAATTGCCAAGATTTATCCATCTGTCTCTGCAAAAAAGAAAACAAGAATCAGCTTTTTTCACATTTGAAAAAATGAGGACAGAAAACTTACATTCTGTTTTTAAAAATCGATGAAAATAGCTAAATTAGCAACAGAAGAAATACGTTTACAAAATGAGATAGGGTAATAGGTATGTTACTTAAACACCCAAGATACAAGTAGTCTTCAACTTACAACCACAATTGAATCCAAAATTTCCACTGCTAAGCAAGACAATTGTTAAGTACTTTTGCCCCATTTTACAACCTTGTTAAGAAAATCTGGCTTCCCCATTGACTCTGCTTGTCAGAAGGTGACAAATGATGATCACATAACCCCAGGACTCTGCAACTGTCATAAATATAAGACAGTTGCCAAGTATTTGAATTTTGATCATGTGATCATGGGGATACTGCATGATCACATGCTTTTCACGCTTCATAAGCATGAAAAATGGTCATAAGTCACTTTTTTCAGTGCCTTGTAACTTTGAACAGTCACTTAATGAATGGTTGTAAGATGAAAACTACCTATACAGCCAGAATATAAGCAGTGGATATTCAGTTTTGTCTGACTTGATTTAAATTCAGTCTTATTTCCCTTCGTAGTTCCCTAACTCAGGACATTAGCCAGGTCATCTGGACAGCTCAGGAAGTCTTCATCTTACAACCACAATTGAGACCAGAGTTTCTGTTCCTAAGTAAGGCAGATGTTAACTGAGTCACACCTGATTTTTACGACCTATTTTGTCATGGTTGTTAAGCGAATCACTGCACTGAATCCCATAATCATTAACTTAATCCATCTTCCACAGTTGCTTGTCAAAAGCCAGCTGGGAAGGTTGCAAACAGTGGTCACATGACCTGGGACACCGCAACAGTCGTAAATACATACTAATTGCCAAGAACCCAAATTTTGATAATGTGACCGTGGGGAAGCAATGACGGTTGTAAATGTAAGGACTGGTTGTAAGTCACTTTTTTTCAGTGCTGTTGTAACTTTGAATGGTTATAAGTCTAAGACTACTGTATCTGTGAGACCTGGCAGAGATGAAGCTGTCTTAGCTAAAGATGAAGCAGACCCATAAGCAGGTTGGACAAAAGCTAGAAATCTGGTCTAAAAGATCCTTCAGAGAAATAGTTAAGAAGGAATTGAGGTGTTAAGGAAACAAAGGGGGGGGGGGAATCACCTGAATCAGACAAAGAAAGTTAGGCCTGAACAAATTACTTCAATTACAAAGCCATGATTTTACTTAGAGATGTTCTTTACCAAAAATACAGATACTGTCTTGAAGGACAGTATTTATGATAGGCTAAGATTTTCAGGCTGCACTCCTAAAACATCTAATTTCCTGGGAAATGGAAAATAATATTGACTCTGTGTTTTTCAGTGTAATATGTCTGTGCCATATTTCTTTGCTTTGTTATTCCTTCATTCAGACTATACAAATATAAAAGAGAGGATTAGGGTTAGGTCACCATGAACTCAGATAGCAAAATGGACATCACCAACAAACTCGGAGTGATTGGGTAGAGTTAGGAGGTCACTGAATTTTCTAGGCTGCCCTATCTATGCTTCCTGATAAAATACACAGGAAAATCCCATTGGGGGAAAATTGCACTTAGGGTTAGGGTTAGGTCACCATGAACTCATAGAGCAAAATGGACATCGCCAGCAATCTCAGAGTGCTTGAGTATGAAAAGGAAGGCATTGAACTAACTAGACTGCGTTATCTATCTTTCCAGGTAAAATACATAGTGTCGGTGTTTCCCTAACTTGATTGCTATTTCCACTGCCACGTTCTTTAATATGACTATAGTTTGACAGAAATCCTCCATCTTACCACTGTTCTTTTTAATTTTTAAAAAGCTAGCCTGAACCTACTAGGGTGCTTTCTTTCACGAATAGCCTATTCTCTGTCATCTACAGCTGTGTCCCCCAACCTTTTGGGCACCAGGAACCAGTTTCATGGACAGAGGTTTTTTTCCATGGACCAGAAGGGGCATGGTTTCGCATGCTGCCTGCATCCCGCAGATGGGGCTTCGCTTGTTTGCATAGCCCGGTTTCTGGCATGCCATGGCCCAGTGCTGGACCACGGATGGGGGTTGGGGACCCCTGATCTACAGGTCCTAATAACATCCCGCTCTGTGAAATACATCCTTGCTTTTCAGAGCAGTTCCTGTTGATCATGGAAAGGCAAGCAAAAACTTAATATTTATAATTAGAAAGACAGGTTCTCTGTGAAATTTTGGAGTGGGTTTTTTGTTTTGCAAAGTCTTGGATGCTTTTGGGCATAAACACCAACAATCCACAAAAGACAATATAATTAAACCACTATCAACAAAATTCCCAAGCTAAATTCAGATAATTGTAATACCTGCCCTTAGTGATTGCCGTACTGATTAGTTAGTCTGTAAGATTACTGTACTGAAATAACACTGTACTCTACTGAAATAGTACAATATAATGGAAAGTGTTCTCCTTAGTTTATAATAGAGGCAGCTGATGAATACAATGTGACTAATATTTTGTGCAAATTGTCAATTAATTTAGTTAATTAACCTTTTGTTAAAGAGTTTTGGCAGTCTTAAATTGTTGTGGTATGGATAGTGTCATTATATATTTCCACCACTAGGTGGTACTAGACTACATTATATCTGGATAAAAGCAATTTGTATTATAGAGAAAAATAACTATATATAGTATTGACTTCCTATCTAAACTTTCCTTGCTGCTCTCCATTTTATCCTCCAGAATCCTGTGAAGTAAATTATAAAGGAGGAGAATGAAACCTGAAAGAATCAATAAAACTGAAGTTGGCTCCAAATTTAGTCATCAATAAAGTTGGTAACTGGAATCCAACTTAAGTCTTACTGACCGTTTAGATCCGAAGTTTTTTGGGGGGGGGATGTAGTAACAAAAACATATTATTCTTCTTAAAGTGGAACTTTGGATTTTTATTTATAATTTGAATCCAATAAAAGTAAAAAAAAGGGGGGGTATCACAATTTTTTGAAAAGTTTTTTAATTATTATATGAAATACATTCTTGACATATTTCTCTTGCTTCTTTCTCTTAAAATGAGACTGTTCAAATTTATGGATTATGGACTTTCTTTTGCCTCTGACCCGTTTTTAGTTACTGGGAAACAGGCAGAAATAACTGCAAACCTGATCCTAGTTATTTCTTTAAAAACTCAATTTTTCAGAGATCCAAAAGGGTCACAAACTAACTGAGGGAATTTGAATACTTATCCAATTTCCAAATGGGTAAAAACATCTATCTTTGTTGCCTATCCTTGTTAGTTTTGGAAGATCATAAGTATGGTATAATTTTCTAAATTATAGCCCACAAGGATATTCTATGGTTAATTTTTTTTTTTGCAGGGAATTTTTGAAGAAAAATAAAAATAATGTAAGGCACACCCACAAAAACACCTACACAAGCATACAAGCACATGCAATAATATTTGCTTTTATTTGAAATGCTATGCAATTTTCTTCTACAGAATAGAAACTGGGCAATATCTATTTGCAATGAGAAAAAACACAATGAAGAGGCTTGTTGAAGTTAACTTTAATTATATCTAAAATTGTTCAAGATTTGGTGGATCAGAAAAGTGGGGGATCATATTCTTTTTTTAAATATTCTATTTACTAATAAAAGAGAATACAACTTACAACACAACTGAGCCAAACATTTCCATTGCTAAGTGAGACATTTGTTAAATGAGTTTTGCCCCATTTTACAATCTTTCTTGCCAAAGTTGTTAAGTGAAATCTGGCTTTCTCATTGACTTTGCTTGTCAGAAGATCACAAAAGGGGATCATGTGATCCCAGGACACTGTAACTTTCATAAATATGAAAGCATATTGTCAAGCATCTGAATTTTGATTATGTGGCTGTGGGGTGCTGCAACGTTGTGTGAAAAAGGGTCATAAGTCACTTTTTCAGTGCCATTGTAACTTTGAACAGTCACTAAACAAATTGTTGTAAATCGAGGACTACCTGTATTTGTAGCTCAGGGTTGAAACGAGGGGTCCTTGAGCTTGGTTGATTTCTTGCGGATGTTTCATTACCCAATGAAATGATGGTGTTACCTAGTTTGGGCAATGAAACGTCTGCAATAAATCAACCAAGTTCAGACAGCATCAAAGGCTCTTCATAATGTAAATTGTGAGAGGACATTGCACAGCCAAAGAAACCACAGCTGGGTGATACTGGTCCTAGGAGTGTTTACCAGTCAGAATGAAAATCATAACTTGATTCCTCAGAAGGAATAAGAATAGCAAAAACATCTGGTCTTAAAAATAAATTCCAGTTTCAGCAGCAGCAGTGGAAAACTTGTAACCGAACCAGTAACACGCTGCTGGCAGAATTCACTTGACTTTCCTGGCTTAAACTGATACTTTAGGCAGGTTTTTTAAAAAAAACACTCCTTGAAAAGGAGCCCACAGAAACTTTAGAAAGTTCCAGTCAGACATTACGTGTCAACCTAAGAAAAATGACCTTGGACAGTGACTAGGGAGGGAAGGTGCTCACAGCAGCCTGAAGTGACTAACACAAACTGGGCAGAGCCTTTACCACAGGAGCAACCAAATTGTTGAAGAAGCATGTCAGACCATATCTCTGGCGGAATCTGTGTTCGGAGAAGAGGATGTTTTAAATCTGAAACATCTAAGGATGAGTCTCAATCAGTTAATGAAAGATGAAATCATGGAGGAATGAAGGATCAGCTGAGTCGCACATGTGGATGACTTTGGAGGGCTCAGGATGGGGGTGGTATGTCCATCCTGGCCCTTCTGGATCTCTTGGCATGTTTGATACCATGCCATCAACCATGGTATCTTGCCAGATGCTCTGGTGACTGGAAGTGGGGGGCACTCTTTTGCTGTGGTTCTCCTTTCTCTGTGTCTGGTGAGGAAGTAGAGGTCTAGTCCCAGACCCATATTATGTGGGCTACTCAGGGCTCCAGTCTCTATATTCTGTATGAATCCACTGGGAGAGATTATCTGCCAGCATATGGTTCAGTTTCATTATTAAGCCCGATTATATATTTCTACCCCATTCCAGGAAAGTGATAATGTTCAGGTGCTGATTCAGGGCCTGGAAGCCATAAGGGCTGGATGGGGAGAAACCGGCTGTGACTCAACCCTAACAAGATGGAATGATTATGGAGATTTGGTGCTCCTGGAATTAGGAAAGTTGCCATCCTTGACTCTAGTCAGGATAGCACAGATCTTGTGAACAATTTGGGAGTCTTCTTGGGCTCGTGGCTCCTGCTAGGAAAGCAGATGGCAGGCATGAGCAGGTGAGCCTTTGCACAAATCTGTCTTGTGCAACAATTTTGCCCATTCTTGGACCAAGAACTTTGCTCACAGGCCTTAGTCACCTCCTGTTTGGATTACTGCAATACGCTCTACATGGGGCTGCCCTCAAAGATTATGCAGAAGTCATAACTGGTCCAGAATGCAGTGCCACGCAGAGTTTTTGCTGTGCCTCAGTTCACCTGAGTAACATCATTGCTGCATGAGCTACATTGGCATCCATTGCTTTCTGAGTGCAATTCAAGGAGCTGGTCACCACCTTTAAAGCCCTATATGGCATAGGGCTAGGTTACTTTCTGGACTGCCTCTCACTGAGAGTATTTGCCTGTTCTTTAGGTTAGATAGGGAGGGTGCATTCCACGTCCTTTCCCTTAAATGTTGCTATCTGATCGGACCTCGGAGGTATAACTTCTTGGTAATTGCCCCGGTCTTTTGAAACAGCCTCCAAGTGAAGACCAGTGGGATTCTTTCAGCTTTCCAGAGGACTGTGAAGACCTGACTCTTCCCTCAAGCATTGGACTAGGATTGAGGGTTGAGCTGTGAGGATGTTTGGTATGATGCCTGGGAAAGATGTGCTTTTAACTATGTTTTAGGGCCCAGTGTTTCTCAAGCTTGACAATTTTAAGGCATGTGGACTTCAACTCCCAGAATTCCACAGCCAGCATTGCTGGCTGTGGAATTATGGGAGTTGAAGTCCACATGCCTTAAAATTGTCAAGCTTGAGAAACACTGTTTAAATTTAGGCAGTGCTTTTTTTCTAAAAAAAAAAAAAAAGGTGCCGGAACTCACACATGTCATACAACCCGCCTTACCTACCCTACAAGGTTCCATCCAAAAAAGGTGCCAGAACTCTGATCTGGGCATTCTATGAGAAAAAAAAGCCCTTTTTTTTGTTGTGAGCTGTCTAGACATTGTGGGAGATAGGCAGAAATATAGGTCCTATAAATAAATAAATAAAATGAATAAATTGCATGGATGTTGCAGAACAAAAGTAGTTACATGGGATGACCATTAGAAAGAATCTTGATTTCCAGTTGTCTTCTTGCCCGTTTTTGCATCTGCGCCACTTACTATCAAGTTTTTTTAAAAAAAAAAACCTTTGTGCCCAGATATGAGCA
This sequence comes from Crotalus tigris, assembly GCF_016545835.1. Lineage (NCBI taxonomy): Eukaryota > Metazoa > Chordata > Lepidosauria > Squamata > Viperidae > Crotalus > Crotalus tigris. The sequence goes on from NW_024097440.1 coordinate 489,161, forward strand.
TTCAAGAGGATTCTGGCCAATATAGAATAACAGAATAGCAGAGCTGGAAGGGACCTTGGAGATCTTCTAGTCCAATCCCCTGCTCAGGCAGGAAACCTTATACCAGTGATGGCAAACCTTTTAGAGACCGAGTGCCCAAAAACTGGCCCCGCTGGAATATTTTATTTTATTTTTTATTTTATTTTTAAAATTTATAAGCCGCCCCACTCCCGAAGGACTCTGGGCGGCTAACAATAAAAATATACTGTTCCGTTTGAATATACTGTAGTTTTTAAAATGATTTTTCCAGGTTTGGATGCAGTATTTGAAATGAAATCTGACTAGAATAGAACAGAATGGATTATTTCCCATTATTTGAAAACCATCTGTACGTAGACAACACCCTCTCCCCTGCCTACAACCAGCTCATCAGAGATTAAAATCCAGGAAAAGCTTCCTGAGGTCGATGGAAGTCTTTGAAGAATTTGAAAGCAGAGTGGATCTATGGAAAGCTACAAAGAACCAACACTCGATGGAGCTGGCACCTGGGTCTGACAAAAGCTGGGAAGTATGGAAATTGTTGAATAGACTGCGCACAGGCACAAGATCCAGATATACCTTGAACAAATGGAGCTATCCGGTGGCTTCTGTTCTTTGTAGTTGTGGTGACATGCAGACAACAACATATATGTATACCTGTCCTTTGTGTCCCAATCAGTGTATACCTGAGAACCTCATGGCAGCATGCCAGAATGCAATTAATGTTGCTAGTTTCTGGGCAAGATCTGTTTAACTTGTACACATTTCAGTCTTGTATTGCATGTTGTATTTTATTCTGTGGTGGCGCAGTGGTTAGAATGCAGTATTGCAGGATAATTCTGCTGACTGCCGACTGCCAGCAGTTTGATTCTGACCTGCTCAAGGTTGACTCAACCTTCCATCCTTCTGAAGTCAGTAAAATGAGGACCCAGGTTGTTGGGGGCAATATGCTGACTCTGTAAATTGCTCAGAGAGGGTTGTAAAGCACTATGAAGTGGTATATAAGTCTAAGTGCTATTGCTATTTTAAATTTTATATCATATAGTATACCTTATTTTAATCATGATGCTTCTGACACAATTAAACAATATTTGAAAATCATACTTCTTTTGATGATATTCAGTACACAGATCTGAATAATTTCTCTATATAATACAGTTATACTGCCAGGATTTATTTAATTAAATTTGGGGGGAACATTCCTTATTCTTACATATTTCCCAATATGTTCTTGGTCACTTCTCATCCATAATTTCCTATCTAAAATATGGAGGTCTACCAGATGTGAGTTGTAAAAGGTTTTGTGACCAGTAGATAGCAAATAAAATAGACATCATCTGGTGGTCAGTTGGATTTTTGCAGATGGACTGTTTTGCCCTTAATATTGGGCATATATCCTAGCAACATTGTTAAGAAATTGGGGTACTTTAATGGAGGAGATGATTCAACCATTAGGTGATCTTTTTAATGATATTTTACAGGGTCTAGAGATTCCTCCTTCATGGCGTAGTGCTTTTATATCATTGATCCCAAAGGAGGATCAAGATCTTACCTTACCAAAGAATTATAGGCCTATATCTCTTTTAAATGTGGATTATAAGATATTTGTAAAAATTTTAGTAAATAGGCTTATGAGGGTTGTGCATTACCTTGTGCATAAAGATCAATCTGGGTTTATAACTGGAAGGTATATGAAAAATAATGTTAGACAAATTATCAATTTATTAGAATACTTAGATAAGAACAACCAAGTTCCTGCAGGGCTGATATTTTTAGATGCTGAAAAAGCTTTTGATCAACTGAATTGGCATTTTATGTTAAGAGTAATGGAAGAGATGAATTTTGGTGAAAAGATAGTACAAGCCCTTACGGTAATATATCAAAAACAAACGGCACAACTTATTGTTAATGGAGGTTTGTCAGAGGTTTTTACAATAGAGAAAGGTACTAGGCAGGGATGTCCACTATCACCGTTGTTGTTTGTTTTAACATTGGAAATATTGTTGATCAAAATTCGAGAGTCGCAGGAAATTAAAGGAATAGAAGTTAACAAAAAAGAATACAAGTTAAGAGCTTTTGCGGATGACTTGGTGGTTACTTTGTCGCAACCTACTTATTCTGTAGTAAAGTTATTACAATTGATTCATTATTATGGTTTGGTCTCGGGTTTCAAGATTAATGTTAATAAGACTAAAATTCTACCTAAAAATATGACTAGTCAGGAGAAGCAGACTTTGGTTAATTTGACGGGTTTTGAAATTGTTAATAAGGTAAAATATTTGGGGGTGATGTTATCTGTTTCTAATGCAAAACTATTTAAAAATAACTATGAAAGGTTGTGGGTTAGGGTACAGAAAGACTTGAAGAATTGGGAGAAGTTGCAATTATCCCTCATGGGGAGAATTGCAGTGATAAAAATGAATATTCTACCCAAGTTTCTCTTTTTGTTTCAAATGTTACCGATTTTGAAGAATGAGATTAATTTAAGTGAATGGCAGAAAGGCCTTAATAAATTCATTTGGGCAGGGAAAAAGCCAAGGGTTAAGTTTAAAATTATGCAAGACTTCAGTGAGAGGGGTGGACTCAAGGTACCGAATTTGAAATTATACTATGATGCGGTGGTTCTAACACTAATTAGTGATTGGGTAAATTTGACAAATCCTGAGATACTCCATCTAGAGGGATGGGATTTACTTTTTGGGTGGCATGCCTATTTAATATTTAATAAAAAAATGGATTGGGTCTTTAAAGCTCATATTTTAAGAATTTCTCTACTTAGGACTTGGAGAAAATATTATAAAAGTGATTTTAAAGTACCATTATGGGCTATACCTTGGCATGCGATAGAAGGAATAAAAAGAGGTGCTAAAATGGATATGGTGTCTTATAGACAGCTACTTAGATGGGATGGACAAAACTGGCAGTTTAAATCACGGGAAGAGTTAGCACAAGAAAATATTATTTATTCTTGGTTCCAATATAGGCAACTAGTAGATAGATGGAAGGTGGATTGTAAGGTGGGTTTTCTTAGAGAAGATGAAAATTTTATTAAGCAAGTGAAGGATCAAAGACAAACCCACATTAAGAGGATTTATGGGGTCTTAGTTGAATTGGATTCAGAAACGGAACTAATTAAAGATTGTATGATCAGATGGGCGCAGAACTTTGGTGAGCCAGTTCCATTGGACACCTGGGAAACCATTTGGGTGAGAAATGTCAAATTCACACAAGCACAGAACTTAAGGGAGAATTTTTATAAAATGTTTTATAGATGGCACCTTGATCCACAAAAAATGTCTCTTATGTACCCTGACTTACAACCTAAATGTTGGAGATGTGGTTGTATGGACGCTACTTATTATCATATTTGGTGGTCGTGCAGAGAGATAAAAGCATTTTGGATTAAGATATGGTGGAATATCCAGAGAATTTTTAGAAGGAGGGTAAAATTTACTCCGCAATTATTTTTGTTGGGTATAGTTACTGATTGTGATACAAAGGAGGTTATATTGATGTTAAATTTGATTACAGCCGCAAGGCTGTTAGTAGGGCAATATTGGAAGAAGGAATCTTTGCCTACTTTGCAAGAGTGGTTTCTTAAAGTGTCTTATTTGGCGGAAATGGCAAAGATTTCGGCTTTTTTAAAGCAACAAACGCAAGAGAAATTTCTTGCTGTTTGGGATAAGTGGATAAAATTTATACAATTTAAACTGGATATAAAAAAATATTATATAGCCTTTTCATAATTTTTATTTTTATATATATACATATATATCTTAATGTTATATTTTTTTTTATAAACATAATTTTTTAATTGTTTTTTAATCAAGCCTATATTCTGCTCTGGGAAGCTCAGGGGGGGAAGGGGGGGTGTTTGGGTGGGGGTTGGGGAAGGGGGGTTTTGTTGTGTAATGTTTAGTTTTTTCTTTGTATATGTTGTTTTTTGTTTTTGTATTGTTTTGTTCTTTTTGTAAAACTTATAAAACTTTTTAATAAAAAAAAAAAGAAATTGGGGTACTTTGTTATGAAAATGTTTGGGGAAGAGAAGAGGCAGCATAATTTAATAAGCAAACCATATTTTGTTTCTTTATTTTTCTAAGCAAATTAATCTTTAAATGTCAATGACTGGCTTAGAATGAAGAAATTGACTTACAAGATTTTTTTTATCTGTCCAGTTTATCTCCCTTATTTGAAGGACCCTGAATAGGTTGAGAATTGGGAGTGCCTAAATGTAAAACCAATATGCTCAAGTGGAAGTTCATGGCTGGCTCAGGAATTCTGGGAGTTGAAGTCCACAAGTCATAAAAGAGCCAAGGTTGCCTACCCCTGATCTAGACAGAAGAAGAAGAAGCTGTCCAACTCCTATCAACTGTGAGCATCCTTCTTCCACTTCAGTCATTCCACTCAGCAATCCATGGCATTAGTGTCCATAATTTCTTCCTCCACCTAAAAAGCAGTGGCATGCACACAGAGATTTCATGATACAAACCTCACCTCCTTTTTGTCTAGTATCCTGATGGAAGCAAGTATGCAAGCCATGGAACTTGCATCATGCCACAATGACATTGCAATGTATATTATTTCATTATTTTTCATTTCTCATAATCTCCTGTGAAGGCCTATGCTTTTGGAGAAATGTCTTTGAAATAGGAATAGTAGTTATAATGAAAATAGTAACAAAATGGAATTTGTTTGTTTATTGTTAACTATTCTAATAATGCCTTAGGAATAAATTATTGCGGAATTGAAAATGTGCTCAGTCATCTTTGTGGAAAATATAAACTCTTCTTTTGCCCTTTTGCCTCAAAGTGACAACAACAGAAACATGTTCTTAAACATTTTGGTTAAATCTGAACGTTACTGCATAATCCAGAAGATGGTGATGTCAATGGAAACACTCCTTGTGGTTTCCAAGGGATTTACAGAGGAAAGCATTTAAACATTTGCAAGTTAACTCCAGTGGTTGAAGTAGATAATGTGACTAGATAATAAAAATCTTATGTGATCTTTTACAAAAAAGAAAAGAAAAGAGGAGGAGGAGGAGGAGAAAGAAAGAAAGGAAGGAAGGAAGGAAGGAAGGAAGGAAGGAAGGAAGGAAGGAAGGAAGGAAGACCATGACTTGCAGGAGAATATCTGTGTTGAAGGATGGAGAGTGGAAGTGAATAGGATGTAAACACTCAAGATTTCTTGGTAAATTAAGTGAGGAGAGAAATAGAAATGAGAATGAAATAATACTAATGGGAATTTGGTTGTCAACTGGATGAGAAAGATGATAAAAGTTTGATCAACATAGGATTAAAAGTTGTAAATAGGTTTAAGAGATTACATTGTAACCAGAACATAGTAAATTTCAATTGACTATAAATATATGATTCTTGCTATTTTTTAAAAGAAGTGGTGAATTCTATCAATTTCAGTTTCCCCCAACTTTTTTTCCCAATATTAAATTTGATTTATCACTTCCTATATCATTTTAACTTAGTTGGGGAGAGATGGCAGATAATATCTGATGACAATTTGGTGTACATTTCTCTTAGATATGTTTCTGTACATAATTTGCCTGATATTGCCATTTTACAATATTTTCACGAATATAATATAAAAGATTTGGGAAAAAGCAATAAATTTGCAATACACTTGAATGATTGAGTTCTGCTTATATAATAGCTTGAAAATTAAAAATAAGTTTAAACTAGAATAAGAATGGAACAAAATGTTCCTCCTCAGAGAAAGAATGTCACTTGTAAATCCTTAATAAAACAGTATGAGGCAAGCTAAGAAACATTATGAATCTGATATGGGTGTGGGAAAAGCCAACACAGTGCTAGTCTGCATTAACGGAGGGAAAGATCACATGAAGTATTAACACCACTTTACAATGCCTTGGTAAGGCCACACTTGGGATACTGCATCCAGTTTTGGTCACCATGATGTAAAAAAGATGTTGAGATGCTAGAAAGAGTACAGAGAAGAGCAACAAAGATGATTAGGGGCTGGAGGCTAAAACATATAAGGGATAGTTGGTGGAATTGGGTATGTCTAGTTTAATGAAGAGAAGGATGAGGGATGACATAACAGCAGAGTTCCAATATCTCAGGGGTTGCCACAAAGAAGAGGGAGTCAAGCTCTTCTCCAAAGCATCTGAAGGCAAGACAAGAAGCAACAGATGGAAACTAACCAAAGATAGAAGCAACCTAGAACTAAGGAATTTCCTGACAGTGAAAACAATTGATCAGTGGAACAACCTGCCTCCAGAAGTTGTGAATGCTCCAACACTGGAGGCTTTAAAGAAGAGATTGAACAATCATTTCTCTGAAATGCTATAGGGTTTCCTACTAGAGCAGAGGGTTGGACTAGAAGATCTCCAAGATCCCTTCCAACTCTGTTATTCTGTTAAAGTGGGGGACTTTATTGTGTTATAAAACTTTCACTCATAGGAGTGTAAAAGCTGTAAATTTAGATGATGTCAGCATTGAGATTTCTACTGCGGACTGAATGTCCTATTAGATTATATCTTCTCTTCCACAATGTATAATAGTAATCAATTAAGTCAATTCCATCAACCCATAGCGTAATCTTGAACTGACTTACACTTCATGGAGACACATTTCCAGAACATTATGCTATCAGGACTCCATTGTCAGTTCTAGAATGGCTAACTAAATGTTATCAAAGACAGTGCACACTAAGAACCGCATATAAAGACATCTCATAAGAAACCAAAACAATTATGGCTGAGCTCTGTCAAAAAGAAAAAAAAGAGCCACCAGCAGAAGAAGATTGGATATTCCTCAAACTGAGACTTTAATTATGGTGAAACTTCAGAATGGAAAGCCTTTAAAATATATGTTGTAGCCACTAGTTAATCTCACCCAAATATAATACATCCCATATAATCATTATATATTACAAAGCAAGATTTTGGATTTACTAGGATTAAGACAAGTGTTATTCGCACTCACACAAACACACTCAATACATCACACCAATTTCTTGTTATCAGTTTCTCACAATTTTAAAACGTCCTCCTGAAAATAGCTGATTATAGCTACCTAATAGGTAGATAACTATATGTTAAGCTAATTATATTTAATATAGGTGCAACAGAATTTGTACCAAATATAGTGATTTATATATGAAAGGAACCTGGCATGAACCTATGAACCCAGTCTAGTAATGCCATCTAAATTCTCCATTATGCCATGATTTGATGTAATGTGACTAATTGGCATTATGCAAAAATGGCTTCTGGCTACCCAATTTTTGGTAAGGGGATTCCGGGGGTAAAAATGGGAATAGATCTTGCCCAAACTCGCAGTGGCCACCTCACCATGAGACAACGTACCGCAGGACAATTCAATAAATACAAAACTTAAAGTAATTTCAATATTATTTCATGGCCAATAATAATGAAGCAAAGTCAATACAAAAATGCAAGAGTTACAATATTTTTGATGAAAGCGTGGTCACCAATAGTAAAAGTAACTGAATGAAATGATTAACACAGCACTGAGTTGTCATGCAGCGAGTTGTCCCATGGTCACAGTGAGTTGGCCATGGCGAGTTGTCCCATTAAATGTGGTGAGTTGCCCATGACAAGTTGTTGTAGCAAGTTGGAAACAACAATGGGGCTAGCCAAATTTCTGAAGACAGAACTTGGAAATGCTTATTTTCTATTTTTGTCCTGAACGTCATGTCCAAAATAAGATCTTAATGATTTTCCATGCATTCTATATTCACAGTTGCAAGATAACAGAACTCTTATATTTCCAAAAAAAAAAAAACCTACATTCCTCCTTTTGAAAAATCAGCATCCTTATTTTGTTCCCTTATTATTCTGTATTAGTTCAGGAAATGCCTTCTTAAGATATAATTTGCTAAGTCTTGGCATTTACCAGATCTTGATTGCTTCTTCGGAGTGTCCAGTGAAGTGTTGAGTGGTTCTTATATTTGAAGTACAGACATTTAAATTCATGCATGTAAAATTAAGGCACAGGGCAGCATGCTTAGTCTACTTCTCACAGTGCAATTTTGAGACAACCTTCTAATTGCATCCAGCCATAATAACAAACCTTTTTAGCAGAGACCCACGTAGCTTCTCCTTCAACATAGCCATAAAGAAGGGCTGGGAAACTTGCACTTCCTATTTAGACAAACTACTATTCATTGCATCATCCGAACTTGAGAAACTGTCATTAAACTTAACCGCACTCTGCTTGAAACAAACTAATATCCAAAGTATTGAAATGATCTTCTTTATCTCTTCTGTCTATGTCCTTTGTAAGCCTCCCAGAGTTGGCTGGACTATCAAAATCAACTCAATAAATAAAACCGTAAGTTATGAAGCTGGCATATTTAAGCAATCTTTAATCACAATTAAAATGACAGGCTCAAATGGCACGTTATTCATAATTAGTGAAAAGTTACTTTTTTCTCTTGGTCCTCACCATAGCAGAAAGAAAAGATGAAAATTAAACCAAGGCTATTATAACATTTAATTTGCAAATTAAATTAAGGCCATTATATCATATTAAGAGGTTTTTTTAGTCAGTTCTTGACAAAACAGCACTTACAAATGGAAGAGATTAAATAAGTACAGATTTCAAAATATAATGCTGGGCAAGAATGAAAGAGAATCCTTGTTATGAAAATCAATAGCATTTTTTTTATATTGCTTTTACCATTGTACCTGAATGTCCAGGTTGAACTGAGCAGATATCAGTTTAGAAATGACCAACGACCCAAGGGGTCAAGGTCAAGATATATATATATATATATATATATATATATATATATATATATATATATATATATATATATATATATAAAGAGCTAGGTATATCCACTGAGCCATGCTTGATGTTTTTAATATTTCTAACATTCTAATTGTTTTATATTTTTTATGACTTTGTAAGCCAACAAGTGTCACTTGATAGCAGAATGGCCAGCCTATACATTTGATAAATAAATTAAATAAATATTTTTTAAAAAAAATCCTCTTGCCTTATCAATTTCCCACCTCAAGCAGGAGGTTGTCTGAACCATTTGACTGAAATGGTACAGGATCTCCTGCTCAAGAACCTCCAAATTCCTTTCCAACTCTGTTGTTCTGTTGTTTACAACTCTAGTAGGACCCAATAAATACCAACTTTATGGTAGATAAAATCAGTTCAGAGTAGAAGCGTACATTGTTAAGGAGCCATTCCTTCCTCCCAACTACTCCATTAAATCAATGAGAGCAAATGATAAAATGGAGAACACCATCCTATTCCAGTGTTGAAATAAGGTCCAGTTATCAGTGCAGTCTGCTTATTATCTGGGTACAATTACAGTCTGGGTACAATTCCTTTTCTTGATTTCTTTTGGCAAAGCACCATAGTCCAGCCCTTCTAAAATAACTTGAATCCTTAAAAGGCTCTATATAAAAAAAAAAAAAAGTCTGAAGATTATACCCTGGATATTTCTAGCCATATTGAAAAAGACATAATCAATTAAATTCTTTTCACAACAAGTTTTGTGTTGAGATGAAACATTCCTCCAGGGATTTCTGTAGGTAAGTCACAAAACCCCAATTCTTAACCCGACAGCTGTTTTCCAAGTTCTGATTCATGAAACCTATGATTATATTTTTAATAAATAAAGCCAGATCATCAGGACAGCATATAAATACCAGTTACTGAGAAAAGCTTCCTAGATCAAGCTGATTTCTTGGTTCTTCTGCTAGTGTTGATACAAAGCAAAGGTAAGACAAGGGTTCTAGAATAATTTAGAATAAGCATCCAAAGCAATTGGATATATTTTAATATGTACCCTCTCTACAATTACATTTTATTTAGTTATATTTAATGATTGTTTGCGATATGGTGACCTCAGTTGCAGATGAAATTTTGGATTCTTTTAACCAGAGATTTGGTTGCTAAAATTAAAAGTCTATAGCATTTGGTCACTCTATTCAAACTTTTTGGAGTTTCCTGAGCCATTCTCTTGTTTATGCTGAATTTCAACCAATCCCAAAAAGAGGCTAATAATGTATCAGACCCAGTAGCCTACCTGTGATTTGTATGAGGGATTGAAAAACTTTTCAGCTAGTGGATAGCTACATCCAACAGCATTTTTTAAAAGTATTAAAATGACTAAAACTTGGCAAGAATACTAACATCTTGAGCTATTATGAGATGTTGGCACTTTGGTTTCAAATCTTGCAAGGTTTTATGATATGACACCAACATCTCATAAATTTTAATGTTCTAATGCTGCAAGAAAAGGCTTATGCTTTTGTAACCTTCTTCTTAGTATTCCTGATTATTTCTTTCAAAAGTGGAGTTGAATCTGCTGTATTGTTGAAGGTAGCAGAGGATTCTCCTATGACTATTTGGTATTTCATAGGACGTTAAAAAATAGTAATATTTCTACTATTAACTATATCTAAAGCTGAGTTTTACAGCAATCACTTTTATTGTTTCGTATTTTATAGAATGTAAAAAAAACCAGATAGAAATAGTATTTCTACTACTAAGAACTACTAGTAAGAACTGATTCAGAGGATATTCAAAGGAAAACCAATTAATAAATTAGTTCCAATGAAGAAAAGGACTGGCAAACCTTGGGAACAACCAAAGATAAAGAGTAACTTGAATTATTTCTTTGTTATACCAGGTTTCCCTACCAACATGAAATTATTGATTCTTGTTGCCTGCCTTCTGAATGTGGCCATCACAGTGCCTGTCCGGGTAAGTAAGAATTGAAACGAAGTCTACCTTAAGCTGATCTGAGCTCCTGGTGATTCCAAAAATAATTTAGGTAGCTTTAAGTTGAAGTAGTTTGTCACTCTCTTTTAGGTTGTTCTCAGTCTAACTTATAACTTTGGGATTTCCCCATTTAAGTTCTTATGATAAGCATTGTTTCTTTAGATAAGACTTATTCAGCATGGTGCCTTCCCAAAATAAGGTAACCCTTGACTTATGACCACAATTGAGCCCCAACTTTCTGTTGCTAAAGTAGATAGTTGTTAAGTGAGTTTTGCCCCATTTTTACGACCTTCCTTGCCACAGTTGTTAAGTGAATCACTGCAGTTGCTAAGTTAGCAACACAGTTGTTAAATGAATCTGGCTTCCCCATTGACTTTGTAGACCCCAGGACACTGTAACAGTCATAAATAAGAACCAGTTGCCAACTGTCCAAAGTTGGATCACATGACCATCGGGATGCTGCAAAGGTTGAAAGTGTAAAAAAACAGTCATGTCACTTTTTTCAGTACCGCTGTCACTTTGAACGGTCACTAAATAAATGGTTGTAAGCTGAGGACTACCTGTATTGACACTACAATGGCAAGTTTTCTGTTGGTTCTGTTGGTGGGAATTATATTCCCAAAATACCTGGTAGAACCCAGGTTATAAGGAAGGTTGAACAAGAACAACTTGATATTGTAATTGTCTCTGTATGATAAACAATCATAGTCACTTTTTTTTACTCAGTGGAAAGTGCAACAGAATATAATCACAGCCATTTAGGCTGCTTGACACATGGTGCCCTTCCACAACACTACATATTACTTTAGGTGAGAAAGAACTATGAACACCTTCAGGTGTACAATTTATCTACTATACATGTGAAAGTAAACCAACATTGATACGTTCTCCCTGATACCTGTATGCAATAGGTGCTCTGTATTCTTGCTTGGATGGTGTTCAAAATACAAAACATACAAACGCCCTAATCTAGTCATTGTTGTTTTTAAACAGCATCTATATGAATGGGTGGAATCCTATAAAACAGAAGGCTAGGTAGAAGGATTATATTCCCCATACAATTGACAAGCATAACATAGATGGCAAGAACACAAAAGCCAGAATCCCACTAAGTTCAGGGTGTTAACCTGGGGTAAATCCAGAGCCTTGAAAACCAAAGAATTAGGTTAACCTAATTTCCAAAGCACCCAAAGGCAGGAAAAGAAGCAATGGATGGAAACTAATGAAGGAGAGAACCGATCTAGAATTAAGGAGAAATTTCCTAACAATGAGAACAATTAATCAGTGGAAGATCTTGCCTTCAGAAGTTCTGGATTAGGAGTTTTTTAAGAAGAAATTGGACAGCCATTTGTCTGGAATGGTATAGGGCAGTGGTGGCGAACTTATGGCATGCATGCCAGAGGCGGCACTGAGAGTCCTCTCTGTGGGCACGTGCGCCATTGCCTCAGCCCTGCTTTCCCCTGCAGCCCCCTCCTCATCAGCAGCCCCCTCGGAGGAGAGTCGCCCCTGAGCACAGCCCGCATGGAGCAGCGCAGCTGAGCACATGACAGCCCAGCAGCGGGGACAAGACTCCGCCCTCGCACCCCATCACACACAGTTGATGCTGCAGGGCGCGGGCAGAGGATGTAGCTGCTATGGCACTGCCGGGCCACCTGGGCGATCAGCGGACTGTGGAGTCGGTGGGTGGGACTGAGGGTGGGCAGAGCAGGGGGTGGAGTGGGGCAGGGGGCGCAAGGTGGGGGCGGGGATGATTTTTGGGCACTCGGTCTCTAAAAGGTTCGCCATCACTGGTGTAGGGTCTCCTGCTTGAGCCAAGGGGTTGGGCTAGAAAACCTCCAAGGTCCCTTCCAACTCTGTTATTCTGTTAACTATGAGTGTCTGTGCTGAACATAAAGGCTACTCTTGTGATGAAGGAGCAGGTGTGGGGGATGGGCAACTAGGTTAGACAAGGCATGTTGAGTTACTCTGAGAACTTAGTTTGGATGGTTAGACTACAGGTCATAGTTAATTTAGTGAGCTTCTCCTTGAAACACTTTCCCCCATTACTCAATAATAGGACTGAATTGCCTTTGCAGAGATAAATATTCAAATACCTCATTCCCCATTTGTCTCTCATGAAAAGGTTTAGGATTACATTTTGGTGGGATCTCTATCCAATTGATCTCAATGGGAAAACAGAAATGGTTGCTGCACAAAAATAAGGAGAGGAAAGAAAGTGTTGGATGTAAAGATTGCATCTTATCCTTCCTCACTTCCACATTTATGTTACATCCATTGTACAGAACGTGACATGTCTGCAAAAACAAAAAAAAAATCAGTATTTCTTAGAGCCTGAAAAGTCTGTGAAGTTGCAATCAGAAACCATGGAAAAAACTAGAAAGAGTGTGGTACATCAATGACTAGTCCATGCTTCCTTGTACAGACCACAATGATGACAAGAGCATAATGATATCATATGGTGCTCTTGCCTTCGTGGACATTGATGGTTACACTTGATGAATGATACTAAGCTGCAGTTGTGGGCCTTTAATGGCTTTCCTTACTGAAGGAAAGTTTTGGAGAATCACTGGAAAGACAGAGGCAGATCCTGAATAGGGAACAACATTGCATGAATTTCCCCTCCAAATATGAGTGATTGAGTTTATACATTGTGATTGAATGATCTAATTATCCTCCACAAATGGAGATCAACCTCACAAGATTTATGAATCCCTTTGTATATTGAATGAAGCATCGGTCCAAAAATGAAAATGAAAAAGGAATTAAAAAACCAATCCTTTTCTTCATCTTACAAATAGCATACCAATCGGCAGTGGTGGTGATAAATGTATTTTTTCTTTTGTAAAAATAGAATGGATCTAATCTATATTCTTGAAAATAGGGGAGGGAGCTCATTCCATTTTCCATCATTTTGGTTCTCTACTTACATTTTTTTTAATCCATGAAGGAAAGACACCCATCAAGAGTCACAAAGAAACCAGAAACAGAACATCATGGTGTCAGAAGACGTGTTGAGGTAAATCTCATTTGACCAATTCCTATTTTGTCACAAATGTGTGTGAGAATAAGTTTCACAATACTCCCTTTTTTTTTACATTAGGCATATTCAATCCCTGGCCTGTGAACCCTGGACAGCTAGTAATGTGGCCCCACAAGAAAATATAAAAAATATATTAAAAAGTGAAGTTTGTTATCTATTACTTATTTTATATGTGGCCCAAAGCAATTCCTTTTCATTCAATGCAGCCCAGGGAAGCCAAAAAGATTGGACACCCATGTTGTGTATTGTCCACCTCTAATTGGATTATGGGCTGCAAAAAGGAAAAAGAAATGAAGAAAACTGGGAAACTTGATAGGGGGAAATTCTTGAATAATAAAAGATATTTGCTCACAATCTGATAATAAAGGACTGTTTCCCAAAAGCTAAGTTCTAACTCTATTTTACTGTTTTCACAGAGGTCAGCAAGTGGATCCAGTGAAATGGTAAATTGTTTCTTTACTATAATTTCCTTACAGCTAATGCCTTGGTGTTAGATGAACACGTACCCTGTAATGACTCCTCAGTTGGGGTTATGAAATAGGGAAACACAAATCTGGATAATCACCAGAAGGCAGCAGAGAGAAAACTTTAAACACCATCTAGTGGCCATCTAATTTGCAGCTGAGATCTTGTAGCTTATATTCAGATTCTGAAGGGAGTTTTTAGGATAGCATAAATGTATTTTTATGCTTCCTGTTAGAACAGCCACATTAGTACAGGCTGACAGATTTTTCTCCTTCAAACAGATGTATGTGTTGTGTGTGTGTGTGTGTATGTATGTATGTATGTATGTGTTTATTCATTTCTTTATGTATTTGTGTGTGTGTTTGTTTGTTTATTATAAAAAGCACCAACAATGAACAATGAAATTATCTCAGGGACCAGTCTTAGATTTCAGGGGAAGAATTGGCAAAGATGTAGAGCAGAGGTGGGGAACTATGGCCTCTTTATGACTTGTGGACTTCAACTCCCAGAATTCCTGAGCCAGCCAATTCTGGGAGTTGAAGTCCACAAGTCATAAAAGCGCCATGATGCAGAGCTACTGCCAAAAGATCACTCCTACTCATTAATCTGAAATAGGCCTTCAGAAATGATGGCAGGACCCAGATGAATTCACAGACATGAGGTGACCATTCAAGTAAACTGTACAGAGATTAAAAAGTCAAAACCAGTTTAGAACGAGCCCAGAAATGTAAAGGCAACCAAAATAACTGGTACATAATCCCCTAGAATAATGTTCCTCAATCTTGGCAACTTGAATATGTGTGGACCTCAATTCCCAGAATTGCCCAGCCGGCTTTGCTGGCTAGGGAATTCTGGGAGTTGAAGTCCACACATCTTCAAGTTGCCAAGGTTAAGAAGACTGCTCTAGAATCCTGTAGAATCCTAACTCACTGAGAAGAATGAAAATGGTGCTGTTATATTTCCACAGCGCATGACTCGCTTCATAGTCCCTCGACAACAGCAAGCAGATATACCTCCAGTACCTCCAGTACCAAACATACCTCCTATACCAATACCGGTAAGATCATCACGATTTTATCTGTAAAGACTACACTGATGGTACCTTTCCATTCCAATGACATAAGTTGTACTTAACAAAGCAGAAGAATCGACTTCCATATTCAAACATGCTTCACACATTATAGATGACAAAGGCTACTAGTGACAGCAGGATGTTGTTCTGTGATGATCTTGGCAGATCAAGGACGAGATTCTCCAGACATGATGCAAATAGAGCCTGACAATATTTTCTATTTTAGCCTTCCCCATCGCATTTGAGAACCTGCTTCTTTTGTAGACCTGGTCAAAACCTTTTCAGCTAAAGAGCTGCCAATCCAGATGCTTTGACAATATTTATAAGAAAATGTTTCTGTCCAGGGACAGATCATTCAGAAGGTCTAATTACAGAAAAGCAGATGTCCACTGATTTATGGCCCACTTGGGATCTGAGGTCCACTCCATCAGTGTGCTAAGATTTGTACACCATTGCTATCGCTAGATGGCACTGTAATATAAGTAACTCACACTGAGCAAGTTCACGATAACTTTTCTAAGTCAGATTCCATCTGTACTGTGAAGGATGGAGGAGAGAGACAGAGACAGAGAAAAATTGCTCAGCATTTTGCTAAGGAGTGTTTTGGCAATTTGTAAGCAACTTAATTGACAATGTGTATTCAACTGCCATTACTCTGGTGGACAGAGACAGGATCGATTGCCAAGAAAATAGGCCAATGAATGTTATTGGGTATGAAGAAGAATGCAGGTAGTCCTCGACTTATGACTACAATTGAGCCCCGAATTTCTGTTGCTAAGTGAGAAATTTGTTAAGTGAGTTTTGCCCCATTTTACGACTTTTCTCGCCACATTTGTTAAGTGACTCACGGCAGTTCTTAAATTAATAACATGGTTGTTCAGTGGATCTGGTTTCCCCATTGACCTTGCTTGTCAGAAGGTTGCAAAAGGGAATCACAGGACTCCGGGACAACCATCAAAATTGTGAGTCAATTTTCAAGCATGTAAATCATGTGACCATGGGGATGCTGCAACGGTCATAAATGTGAAAAATGGACATAACTCACTTTTTCAGCATCCTTGTAACAGTCACTAAATGAACTGTGGTAAGTCGAGGACTGCCTGTAAGTCCTATTTTATGCTCTTGTGCAGTGGTGGGATTCAAATATATGAACAACCAGTTCTCTGGATACCGCTTCTGGAAGTCCGTTCTGGGCCTGGGAAACAAGAAATTAGCTACCAGTTCTGCTGAACTAGTGCGAACTGGCTGAATCCCATCACTGGTCTTGTGTTTTATATGACTGATTTCTATATTCATTTGATCTTCCAGGTTCCTGTACCAATACCACTTGACCCAACTGCGGTATGTGATAATTCAATCATGGGGGGGGGGTGGAGGAGGAAGAGGGACAAAGGTTCAGATGAGAATCTTTCACCAGCTTCAAAATTGTGCCATCCAAATCACATGACTTTCAACAATTGACTGATTAAACATACAAGTTATTATTACATTTTATGGAATTGCTCCTCAAAGGATCTAGAACAGTGTTTCTCAACCTTGACAATTTTAAGGCATGTGGACTTCAATTCCCAGAATTCCACAGCCAGCAATTCCTTTGAGAAACACTGATCTAGAAAGTCAATGCCATTTCCTAGTTCTTTGCCTACCCTGCAGGGCACAATTCATGTATCCAAAAAATGTAGCATTCAGAACAAAATGGCAGCATGGCTTAAATCAGAGGGGCGCAGCAGTAGGAAGCATACCGAACTGACTGATATGTATCTGTTTTCTTTAGATAAATGCTGCAGGGATGCCGATAGCTCAATACCTAGTAAGACAATTTATCATTATTCATTTTGCATTATTTCTATCTAGGCTGGCATGTAGAAAAGTTAAGCATTTCTGCAAATTTACAACAGTCTGCTACAAGAACCTGAATAGGTTTGTAGTACTGTTAGGTCTTCTCCTTAAAAAGTTTGAGTATTCTGTAGACTTGAGTCTCCAACCTTGGTAACATTAAGACCTATGGACTTCAACTTCCAGAAATCCCCAACCAGCCATGCTGGCAGGGGAATTCTGGGAGCTGACGTCCACAGGTCTTAAAGCTACCAAGGTTGGAACACTGCAATTTCAACAATTCAAGAGGATGCCAAGCTGGAAAATCAGTGGTCGTAAACCCCTTCCACATTGTACAATGGAAGTTCCCAGGCTCCCTGAATAGAGAAAATAATTCACCAAAACTAGATGGGCAGAACATAGTTAAATTTTCCCACTTTGGGTTGAATTTCTACTGGAGTAATTTCCACATAACTTATATCAAAAAAATTCTATTAGTTTATCAGAATATTAAATACAAAGGAAAAAAATTCCACATAACTCATGACCATAGAGGGAAAGATTTAATTCTTCTAGTTGTTGTATATGTCTAAACTCATACAGAGCCTTCTCTATCTCTATAGAGATTTGCTTCCGGGTCCAATTCAAGGTGCTGGTTGTCACCTTCAAAGCCCTACATAGCCTCGGATCAGGTTATTTGAAGGACTGTCTTTTCCCGGTCACAACTAACCAACCCACCAGAGCGGGAAGGCAGGGAATGCTACGGGTCCCCTCTCCTAAGGAGATCCATCTAGCAGGACCAAGAAGAAGGGCATTCTCCGTGGTGGCTCCCTCCTTGGAACATCATCCCCACAGAGATAAGATTGGCCCCACTTTGACACTGTTGCTCAAGGCTCTGAAAACCTGTTTTTGCCAACAGGGCTGGGAAACCCAGAGTGGGATGGAGCCCATCAAATGGCTCATTTGATTGTTATCGCCAGAGGGGTGGGGATGTGTGTATTACTTTTTATTGTTTTTATAGCAATAGCATGTAGGTTTATTGTGTATATCGCCCCATTGTGCTTTACCGCACTCTCTGAGCGGGTTACAATGTCAGCATATTGCCTCCAACAATCTTATTTTAGCCTTGTAAGTTGCCCGGAGTCACTGAGAGTGAGTTGAGTGTCCATATAAATACAAACAAACAAACAAATAAATAGCAGTTGTAATTACTGGTTTCAAAAGCTGATTATCTACCGCCCATCTATGTCATCTCAGACTTTCCAAAAAGGCACGCAGAGCAGAGGATAAGATTCAGCTTAGCTAAAGCAAATTACCAGGGCTAAGTGCAGTACAAAAATAATGAGGCCATGGTCATTAATAAGGGAACTGATTGTATACTTGCATAAATGAAGAGGTTGTTTCCTTGTTATTTACATTTTCCCAACCTGAAACTTGGCACTGATAACAGATGCTGAGTCCTAGCTTTAACTCAACTAACAGCACCCATTAATTTTAATAAGCTGAATAACATAGTTAGAATTTAAATCTGAAGAGGTGCCTCAGAATAAATTGAAACGTATTTCTTCCATTAGATTAGGTGACATGCCAAGTTTCTGAAAGATTATTGAGCCCCACAAAATCCATGTGGCAGCTCAGTTACTACACGTGGGAGGTGAAGTGGTTATATTTGCCTGAACTTGTACTGTATAGGGTGAAAGGATTACATTTGTCTAAAATGGTATACGGTCCCCAGCTTGAGCAGGGGGTTGGACTAGAAGACCTCCCTTCCAACTCTGTTATTCTGAATGTGAATGCTTATGCCTGGTCCTACTTCATGTGATTTGGAATTTCCCCCCTCTTTCCTTGCTTTTCACTAGGTTCCAGCACCTGCTCAGGTAAGACCAATGCTCTTCATTCAGTCATCTTTCAATCGTGAAGTTCTGAAGGCCTAGGACAGGCGTAGGCAACCTTGGCTCTTTTATGACTCGTGGACTTCAACTCCCAGAATTCCTGAGCCAGCCATGCTGAGGGGAAAGGGAGAGGTTTCCATCTGAGCCATGGTGGCTCAGGAATTCTGGGAGTTGAAGTCCATGAGTAATAAAAGAGCCAAGGTTGCCTATCCCTGGCCTAGGAGTTCTAAAGTCCCAGAGCACCTTGTCTTTTTAAGAACAGTGTGACATCTAATTGCCAAAACACTACTGTGTATCTGTAGATGTAGATACAGATTAGATCAGTGGTTCTCAACCTGTGGGTTGGAACCCCATTTGGGGTCGAAAGACCATTTCACGGGGGTCGCCAAACAAGGCTGTCCGCCATTTTTTCCCCCTTTTCTTTGGCCACGCCCCTGGCACCCGGTGATGTATAAGTGGTTGGGGGTCACCACAACATGGGGGACTGTATTATGGGTCGCGGCATTAGAAAGGTTGAGAACCACTGGATTAGATATATATATAGATATATAGATGTCTTTTAAAATACTAAAAATGCGAATCCTGGGCATTATGCTAACAAATAAAAGAAAAAACGAACACCAGGATATAATAAACTAGCCTGTTTAATATAAACAAGTCTGTGGTTAAGAAGAGTCACTAAGCTTTCATCCGGCCAAAAACTGCTGGCGTCATCAGAGTTAGAATAGCAGATCGGGAAGGCAGCTCATATAGCCTCCTGCCTCTGCGCCCGGCTCCTTGAGGGCGTCATCGGCCTATTGATTGTATTACTCCGTATCGCGCATAAATAGATGTAGATATAGATTAGATAGATATATATAGATATAGATGTAGATATAGGTATAGATTAGATAGATATATAGATATAGATATAGATGTAGATATAGGTATAGATTAGATAGGTATATAGATATAGATGTAGATATAGGTATAGATTAGATAGGTATATAGATAAAGACAGTGCTTTTTTTCTAAAAAAAAAAAAAAAGGTGCCAGAACTCACACACATCATACAACTCGCCTTGCCTACCCTACAAGGTTCCATCCAAAAAAGGTGCCGGAACTCCGTTCTGGGCGTTCTATAGAAAAAAAGCCCTGGATATAGATATAGATGTAGATGTAGATAGATATAGATATATAGATATAGATATATAGATATAGATATATAGATATATAAATATAGATATACAGTAGATATAGATATAGACATAGACACAGATACAGATATATAAAAAACTAGATGGCTTAAGCAGCTAAAGACCAGCTGTGCATGGGGGGGGGGGGAGAAGAGTATCTCCTGGCCCATGTGCCAAAGTGTCCTCAGAGATTCTTCTGTGCTAGAGATCCAGTTGTATAGGATAGATCCAGGGGCATTTGCTGTACCAGCTAAGCTTGTCTGAAACTCTCTTATATATTACAGGACCCTTGCATTGCCATTCAAAGCAGTGACTAGTTTGTGCTGTTGTTGTATTACATTTCTATCTTGATTTCCCTGACAACCCTAAGCAGCTTTCATGGGTGACAGGATGGGGGGGGTATCTTCTTTCTACAACATAGTGAGATGGGCTGGGCTATATCACGGTCCCCTAGTTTGGGCTTTGTTGAAGCTTTGCTGCCAAGACATTTTGAGTGTGGCTGGTGCTAAGTGTGCACAAGAGGAGAATGAAGCCAGTTTTGTTGATTGTCCTTCTGTCTAGACACTCTCTGCCCTTTTAATGTGACACCTCTTTACACCACCTTTCCCAAGAC
Organism: Crotalus tigris; assembly: GCF_016545835.1. Taxonomy (NCBI): domain Eukaryota; kingdom Metazoa; phylum Chordata; class Lepidosauria; order Squamata; family Viperidae; genus Crotalus; species Crotalus tigris. The sequence goes on from NW_024097440.1 coordinate 509,999, forward strand.
TTAACAGACAATCTTGCTTGGAGTTCCTCCGACTTGAGGCTAGGCAACAATTTACAGGTAATCCTCGACTTAAAACATTTAGGGACCGTTCTAAGTTACAACAGCACTGAAAGAAGTGATCTTTTTTCACATTTACGACGGTTACAACATCCCCATGGTTACACCATCAAAATTCGGATGCTTGCCACTCACTCATGATGGTTACAGTGTCCCGTTCATATATTATGTGATCACCTTCTGTAATCTTCCAACAAGTGGAGTCAATGGGGAAGCCAGATTCATTTAACAACCATGTTACTAACTTAACAGTTGCAGTAATTCACTTAACCAGTGTGACAAGAAAGATCGTAAAATGGGGCAAAACTCACTTAACAAATATCTCACTTAGCAACAGGCATTTTGAGCTCAATGGTGGTCATATGTCGAGGATTACCTGTATGGTGAATATAAGCAGCACTCCTGTTTTGGAAAATTCTAGCTCTCAATATAATTGCTATAGACCAGTGATGGGGAACCTTTTAGACACCAAGTGCCCAAAAACTGGCCCCACCCCCATTCTACTCCTTGCCCTGCCCCTGCTCTGCCCCCACCCCCTCCCCCTCCCCGCCTGCCCGCAGGGTCACTCACCACCTCCAGGGCCCGTTGCAGATCGCCAGGCAACCCAGCAGCGGCATGGCAGCCACGCCCTCTGCCCGCGCCCCACAACATCAACTGTGCACGATGGGGCGTGAGAGCGAAATCTTGTCTACGCTGCCTGGCTGCCATGTCCTTAGCTGTGCTGCTTCGCGTGGGCCATGCTTGAGGGCGATTCTCCTCCAGGGGGGCTACTGGTGAAGAGAGGGCTGCAGGGGAGGCGAGGCTGGGGCAATAGCATGTGTGCCCACAGAGAGGGCTCTGAGTGCCACCTCTGGCATGCGTGCCATAGGTTCGCCACCACTGCCAAAGACCGAGACATCAATGGCTCAGAGCCACTGAGGTAGGGGCACAGCCTTTACACATGAAAGGGGCTTCAGATTATTAATTAAACCCTGTGATGGGAATTCAAAATACTATACTGATTTTGTGTTTCTTATTTTCCTTTGACCTTCTATCTCTTTTAGTTTTACCCTGGATTTCCTGGAATGGCGGTAAGATCTGCATTGCCGCATACTCAGGTTACTAAGATCCAAGATTCTATTCATACAATGTCATATTATCCATCAGTCCAATGAGTAGGATGGACTTTTTAGTTAGGAATGAAAGATATCCAGCAAAGGTGTGGAAAAGGGAAGATGGGTTAAAAAAAACGAGACAACTTCTGAAATGCAAATTTTTGTGCATAAGTTTTAAGTCCTACAGCCGCCCAAAGAGATATTTAGTCCAACATTACAGAGCCTCATTTCAAATTAATGGCAATCTTTTCCAGACCACATGGCATTTTATAGTGACCTTGAGACAGTGGTGGGATTCAAATATGTGAACAACCGGTTCTCTGTGTGGATGCCACTTCTGGAAGTCCACTCTGGGCCTGGGCAACAAAAAATTACCAGTTCTGCCGAGCTGGTGCGAACTGGCTGAATCCCACCATTGCCTTGAAATCATTTCTTGCTTTCCTAAACATACCTACAGTTTTGTGAGAGCAGGTTGGAAGTTATTTTTGGTGTCCTCAGGACCTCCAGATGGTTCAAAACAAGGTCTGGTACTCTAATTCTTTCCTTACTACTAATATACTGTATGTATAAAACAGCTAGAGGAGGAGACAATGGTATGATGAGGAAAGTACTTAATTAAAAGGGAGGATGACTTTCGTAAGGGGGGGGGAAGCATGTGAAATGCAAGGTACATAATTTGTCGAGAACAGGCACTCCCAGTAGAGCGTTTTTGTCAGAATGGGAATGGAATGCAGGTCAACCACATTAATTAGTTTACTAAAAAATACTTGCTGCAATAATCTAACATGTACTCTTTTCCTAGGGCTTTCCACCTATCCTAGGGGTAAGTAGTTTATGTTATTTTACATAAAACTCACGTCCTTGTCCTTATCCAGCTTAAACAGTGCTAGAAACAGTGCAGATTCCCAAGGGATGACCATGTAACCATTCCATCCAAACTCCTACTCCTCTTACTGAAGCAAGTGTTCTCCAATACTTTCACATACAGCTTTATCTTATGGTACAGGTAGTCCTCCACTTACGCCCACAATTGGGATCAACTATTAAGCAAGGTGATTGTTAAGTTCTGCCCATATTTTTTTGCCATTGCTGTTAAGCCACATCGCTGCAATTGTTAAGTGAATCACACGGTTGTTAAGTGGATCCAGCTTTGCCCATTGTTGGAAGCCGACTAGGAAGGTTTCAAAGGGCAATCACAGGCCCCCAGGATATCTCAACCATCATAAACACATGCTAGTTGCCAAGCACCCAAATTTTAATCACATGACCGTGAGGATGTTGTGACGGTCTTAAGTGCAAGGACCAGTCGTAAGTCACTTTTTCAGTGCCGTTGTAACTTTGAACAGTCCCTGAATGAATAAATAGTTCTGGTAGCTGAATGACAATATCATGCTAGCACAAGCATTTCCCACCATTTCCCAATTTCTATGCAGGAAAAGTGATGTCTTGAAGGCCAGCAATTTTGCCTTTGTACCAACAGCTGAGACTTTTCTGGCCAGACACATAGAATAGGAATAGACTTGGAAGGGACCTTGGAAGTCTTCTAGTCCAACCCCTCTGCTCGAGCAGGAAACCCTATACCATTTCAGACAAATGGTTGTCCGTAGTGGACAATCATTTAAATATGAGCCAGCAGTGTGCTGCAGCTGCCAAAAAAGCCAACACAGTGCTAGGCTGCATTAACAGAGGGATAGAATCAAGATCACGTGAAGTATTAATACCACTTTACAATGCCTTGGTAAGGCCACACTTGAAATACTGCATCCAGTTTTGGTCATCACAATGTAAAAAAAGATGTTGAGACTCTAGAAAGAGTACAGAGAAGAGCAACAAAGATGATTAGGGGACTGGAGGCTAAAACATATAAGGATCGGTTGCTGGAATTGGGTACGTCTAGTTTAACAAAGAGAAGGACGAGGGGGGACATGATAGCAGTGTTCCAATATCTCAGGGGCTGCCACAAAGAACAGGGAGTCAAGCTATTCTCCAAGGGGCCTGAAGGCAGGACAAGAAGCAACAGATGGAAACTAACCAAAGAGAGAAGCAACCTAGAAGTAAGGAGAAACTTCCTGACAGTTAGAACAATTAACCAGTGGAACAACCTGCCTTCAGAAGCGGTGAATGCTCCAATACTGGAAGTTTTTAAGAAACTGGACAGCCATTTGTCTGAAATGGTATAGGGTTTCCTGCCTGAACAGGGGGTTGGACTAGATGACCTCCAAGGTCCCTTCCATCATCATCATCATCATCATCATCATTATTATTATTATTATTATTATTATTATTATTATTATAGGATGGGGTTAAAAGCTAGCAATGTATTCCTCCAATCCCCCTCCAAAAGAAAAAATGCGAAGCAAGAGAATTTTAGAACTAGTTCTGATTTAATGGTGATATGCGCACTCTTGATCTAGGAGCAATGATTGGTGCTTGGTTTGCCTTCCCAACCCTCCGAGATAAGCAGAGGCAATCCAATTCCTTCAACATTCCTTGGGGGAGAAGGGAGGACTGGGAAATGAAAATGGGGGCAATGCCCCAATTTTGCAAGCATCTCTTTAGTCCTTGTTGCACTTGTAGAATATTGTAATAATACAACCACTCACAGCTTAATTTCTAAAGTCTCAGACAGGAGAGGATTAAAACCTGTAGACTATTTAAGGCATGTAACCCAAGCACTTGCATGGTAGCATTTCCATAGCATCTTTCCATAAATGCAAAATGCAAACCGGCCTTCTCCAACCAGGTGTCTTCCCAAATGGCTTGGATGAGAAACCCTAACTGTCCCACAGAGTATCCCGGCTTGGGGAAAGCTAACCGCTTGGAAGATCTTCCTGGACCTCATCAGCTATGACCATAGCATCCAGGTGAAGCTTTCCCAGCCCTCTCCCCCTCCCCACCATCTCAAACAGGGAGCTGTGGTTGCAGGTTTTCAGAAAGGACAAAAGATTATGAGTAAGGATTGTGGTGCATAAGGATAGGATACCTTTTTTTTTTTTTAACCTAAAACAAAGATCATCTACTAAAGACAGTGAACGCTAATCTATATGTTGACCTTTATTGTGAGAAATAAAAAATTACATTTTTTTTCAACAGTAATAGAATTCTTGCAGATATGGAGTCTCTTGGTACGTATCAAATATTCTTTGGTATTCAGTTATATTCTTTGATTGTTTTATTAAATGTTTAATGTCCACAAGATTTGACAGAGAACTTAAAATTGGGGAAGGTATCATTTTTAGGACCAAATCTCTATCTCTGTCTGTCAGTCTATCTTTCTCTGTCTGTTTGTCTGTCTGTCCATCCATCCATCCACCCTCTATCTATCTATCTATCTATCTATCTATCTATCTATCTATCTATCTATCTATCTATCTATCTATCTATCTATCTATCTATCTATCTATCTATCATCTATCTATATCATTTATATCATGTATCTATCAATCTACCATCTGTCATGTCCATCCATTTCTATCTATCTATCTATCTATCTATCTATCTATCTATCTATCTATCTATCTATCTATCTATCTATTTCTATCTATCTATATCTAATCTATCATCTATCATCATAGTATTTTACCTTCACCAGGAGAATACTTAGATTTTTCAGAGATTTGAATTTTCAGAGACTTGTTTGTGAATAACCAGTTTGCAATATTCATGCCTAAAATGATTGTTGTTTGTGAAGACAAACAAAGCATATAGCGTTAGATCCCAAGAATCTGCTTCAATACAGTTCTCCACTGCAAGAAAATGTGCAATATGAAGATACTTTAGGAATGGCCCGAGTTTCCATATTTTGCTGGCAGAAATTTTGCCAGAAATTGAATCTGGTATCTTGTGCATGCTCAAACAATGAGTAGTACTCCAGCCATATAATGGTCGGGTATGTACCCACCCTGCTTCTTCACCTTCACACCATTGCCTATCACTGCAGTGAAGCTATACCTAGATGTCTGAGCCTTCAGTTCTCATAATCCATCACTTAATTCTGGAATTTGAAGTTCAATCCATCTGAAAAGCACCAGCTGATGGAAGGCTAGATTACAAGTAAAATCATTCCAGAATTGTTTGTTGTATTATATATATCATGTGTCATAGGGAAACTATACTTGTAATTTGGAACCGTGTGAACAAAACCTTTGCTGCTTAGATGCTGCACTGTAAAACTCAAGTGCTCAACTATAAAATCTGTTTTGATTTCTAAAGGTGTCAATGAAAACGTGAGAGAGATCATCCAAGAAGACTTACCTATTTCTAATTTCCTGCTACAGTTGCCAACCACAGCTTTAGTGCATTCTAAATGTCATATTTACTCTAAATGTTTTTAAAAAATTGTCTTCATTTCATTGATAACAATGTACATTTCCATTGTGAAGTTACGTTCTTTATGATATGCAAAACCATCTAATAAGGCAATGATTGGTAAAATGCAGAATACTTTCATCTCACTTATGGAGTTTTTAAAAGAAACCCTAAGCTTTGATTTTCCAATCTATCTGAGTTCATTTGATTAAAATGTCTCACAGCTTCCAAGCTAATATATTGTGTTCTGTTTATTGCACAAATGCATTACCTCTCTAATAAAAAATGCCTAAGTAAATAATACAAACCAGTGTAGTACATTTATGTTTATAGAACTGAAATTAAGAGCATTTATTCTTTTTGAAGCAAAAAGAAATGTGCTAGCTTTTAGTTTTCACATTTTTACTGCTCCTGTTCATTGCATCATCCGTAGCAGTTCACAAAAGCCTAACCACAACATAATGTCAAGTCAGTAACCTAGCGCAAATTTAGAAATGTTTTTATTCTCAAAAGACACACATTTAAGCTGTTCAATGGGCTCCTACAATGTCTTGAGCTGACTGTTTACATTATAGATATTTTTTTTTAATGAGAAACTGGAATGCTTTGGTTTCCATGTTATTTTTATTCCTAGAAATGGCATCTGGATCTCATATCCTTAAATTTTAGCGGGTGAGAGAATTGAAGATAGCTGCAGCCTGAAGCTTTCCTTAAGACGGCCTACTTTCTCAGAAAAAAAAAGGAAAAATAAACGGTAGATAGTAGGAAACATCCTCTAGGAGAGGAAAGTTAGGGAAGGTAGCAAGAAAAGAATGGTTAAACTGAGGCTCCACAATGTGTTGTCTGGTTGATAATCATTTTGTAAAGGGATTATCTCCTCAAGTATCTGAAAGAATACCCAGTTATTCTTAGAATGTCAAATGTTTCCTGTCAATCTGGACCTCTGAAGTATCAATTCCCAGAATATAAAGAGTATTCTCCTTATAATGGAATAATCGTCCAGTACATTAGAAATCAGGGATTCAAAACTTCCCTTTGTCTATTGCACCACCAAATGAAGATAAAACACAGAGCAATGAATTAAGCCATATTTCATGTTATGGAAAACAGCACTGCAGTGAAAATAACAGTGTCCATAAGGAATGGAAACAGCAACTTTAAACACAAACTCCTCAAGAAAAGCTAAGTTGTACTTTATGCTAACAATGCTTATGGCACCCTAGTTTTTCCTGCGTCGGTGATTTGCTGTGACTCTTTCACTTAGTGACATTTCTGGGATGTTTCCAAGGCATAAAAGTCATTCATTCATAGCCCAGAGGAATAAACAATAGTACAATGTCTCATAAATTGGACTCAGTGGAGCTGAATTTTTGAGCGTTTCCAACAAGTTCAATAGGAATGAATGCAGTTCAAAGAACAGTGCAGGTAGTCCTCGACTTACAACAGTTCATTCAGTGACCATTTGAAGTAGCCGAGGTGGCGTAGCAGTTAAAACTGCAGTACTGCAGGCCACTTTAACTGACTGTGTACAGCAGGTCAGCGGTTCAAATCTCATCGGCTCAAGGTTGACTCAGCCTTCCATCCTTCTGGGGTAGGTAAAATGAGGACCCAGATTGTTGGGGGCAATGTATATATATATATATATATATATATATATATATATATATATATATATTATATAGGTCTTTGGTTGTTCGGGTTTTCTCCCGCGTAAAATTTTACGCGGGAGAAAACCCGAACAACCAAAGACCTACACACACATATATATATATATATATATATATATATATATATATATATATATATATATATATATACATACATACATACATACATACATACACACATATTGCTTACTGGTGTACACCGCTTAGAGAGTGCTTGCACTTAAAGCGGTATATAAGTCTCATAAATAAATAAATAAATAAATAAGTTACAACTGCACTGAAAAATGTGACTTATGACTATTTTTCACACCTACGACCATTGCAGCATCTCCATGGTCACATGATCAAAATTCTGACATTTGGCAACTGACTCGTTTATGAAGGTTGCCGTGTCCAAGGGGTCACACAATCACCTTTTGCGACCTTCTGACAATCAAGGTCAATGGGGAAGCCAGATTCACTTAACAACCATGTTATTAACTTAACAACTGCAGTGATTCACTTAACAACTGTGACATGAAAGGTCATAAAATGGGGCAAAATTCACTGGACATCTGTCTCACTTAGGAACAGAAATTTTGAGCTCAATTGTGGTTGTTAGTTAAGTGCTATCTGTATTCCCATTAGGATTTCCAAGCTGTCTTTCAATTACTAAAGCAATTTGCTCTTGAATATCAGGGGACTTTTCACAGCAACGATCACATAAAAAAATGTCTTTCAAAGGAAGAAAACGCACTGTGGATGTGCAAAGAGCAATTTTTAAATTGAGGAAAATTCTAAGCAAACCACAGGAGTACTTCACGTTAAATGTTATGTGCCCTTGTGCTGGGATTTAAATAGAATATTTCCTTCAATTCTACCTAATCTTTCTTGTTCATCTTTTTTTTTTCACTGACAGTAGGATCAATGTGTTAAAATGAAAGCAGTTATGATTATATAATCCCCCAACAACAGTAATGAATATTAAATCAATTGAGATTATGCCTCAGAAATAAAATGTGGAATTGGGTTTGTTTTCTGATATGCATGCATATCACTGCAACTTTATTTGCCTTACAGTATAGGTCAGTGGTGGCAAACCCAGCCTCGCCTCCTCCCGCGACCCCCTTCTCTCCAGCAGCCCCCCTGAAGGAGAGTCCCCTGAGCATGACCCACCCAGAGCAGCGTAGCCAAGGAAATGGCAGCCAGGCAGCGTAGACAAGACTCTGCCCTCACACCCCATCGTGCACAGTTGATGCTCTAGGGCGCGGGCAGAGGGCGTGACTGCCATAGCGCTGCTGGGCTGCCTGGGCGATCTGTCGCGGGCCCTGGAGGCAATAAGTGCCCTGCGGGCAGGTGGGGTGGGGGATGGGGAGGTGAAGCAGGAGCAGGGCAGGGGGTGGAGTGGGGACAGGCCCAGTTTTTGGGCACTTGGTCTCTAAAAGGTTCGCCATCACTGGTATAGGTAGTACTTGACTTACAACAGTTCATTTAGTGATTGTTGAAACTTACACTGAAATAGGTGACCTACGACTGTTTTTCACATTGTTGCAGCATCCCCATGGTCACATGATCAAAATTCAGATACTTGGCAATTGATTCATATTTATGACAGTTTCTGTGTCCTGGGATCATGTGATCAGCTTTTGTAATCTTCTGACAAGCAAAGTCAATGGGGAAGCCAGATTCACTTAACAACCATGCTACTAACTTAATAATTGCAATGGCTCACTTAACAACAGTGGCAAGAAAAGTCATAAAATGGGGCACAATTCAACAGATGTTTAACTTAGCAACATAAGTTTTGAACTCAATTGTGGTCATAAACTGACTACCTGTATTATCCTAGAATTATATGAGAAGATAAATTAGTGTTATCCTGCAAAGTTTCTTGCTATCGGTAACGAAAAAAGATGAGAAACTGAAGGATGCTAATGTCCACTATAAAATCAGTCAGTTGCTATCTAATCAGCAAAACATTTTTAGGGCCCGAGAACTTCAGAGATTTTTGGCAGCTGTAAATATCATCCTACTATATTACCGGAGAACCAGAAATAACACAATTTTATTCATTTATTTTCTGTACAGAAAAGATATGCAACAGATGCACCTAATACTTCAGTAGTATCACGTGATTTAAAAGGCGTAATGTAACCAAAACTGAACATTTTTAAGTTCCAATTATTTCAATTTAAGAATGTCAGAATATGTGTGAAATCTTGGAGCATTAAATCATACACCACCAATGTCCTAAAAAGCATTTTCTTCCCACTCTCCTACTAAATTACCATCTGAAATGATAGGATTTCATTTATGGTTTGATGTTAGTCCCATCGTGGCCACAAAAGTTAATCTTCCTTCCAGTGTGCTCCTCTTTTTTCTGCTACAAACCTGACAAAGTCAGAGTGGCAGGCGTATAGTGTAAGTTTTTCACTGATATCCACCCATTTGACTTTCCCAGCGTCGTCTCCTGCTTCCAGATGCAAATTATTCATTGCTTCACCTAGGAATACAAAAAGAGACATTATGCAATTCATTTGGCTTCTTGCCTCTTTTTAATTCTACAAAATGAGCCGACACTTCATTTGCTTCTTCCAATCCGTAAAAGGCTTCTACCAAAAAGCATGGAACCAAGCAACATTATTGTTGCTGAATCTTCTGTTATGACTGAACTCTCTTAGAGCAGGGCTGGGGAACGATGGCGCTTTATGACTTGTGGACTTCAACTCCCAGAATTCCTGAGCCAGGCATGCTGGCTCAGGAATTCTGGGAGTTGAAATCCACAAGTCATAAAGGGGCCATCGTTCCCTACCTCTGTCTTAGAGCTAGTAGGATTTTTTTGATGATGGATCGCCTGTCAATTATCCTCCAAAATCATACTCCGTAGGAAGAGCCATAACCCTGTAGCAGAGCATATGCTTTGCCACAAGAGATCCTGAATTCAATCTCTGACATCCTAACCTGAATTAGGGTCCTATCTAAAATACAGGATAGTCACTACAGGTAGTCCTTGACTTATAGCTATTTGTTTAGCGACCATTCGAAGTTACAACAGCATTGAAAAAAGTGACTTATGACTGTTTTTCACATTTATAACTATTGTAACGTCCCCCTGGTCGTGTGATCGAAATTCAGATGCTTGGCAACTGGCATGTAGTTATGATGGTGGCAGTATCCTGGGATCATGTGATCCCCTTTTGCGACTGTCTGACAAGCAAAGTCAATGGGAAAGTCAGATTCATTCAACAACCATATTACTAAGATAAAAACTGCACTTATTCATTTAACAACTGTGGCAAGAAAGGTCATGAAATGGGGCAAAAGTCCAGAATGGGACAATTCGTCACAGTCAATTCATTGTGGGGCAATTCAACAATTCAATTTCATTACTTAAAGTAATTTTTAAAAGTGTTTTAATTTTTGTCACTCACGTTACATTTGGCATCCTTTTGTTTAACGATTCCATTCCACCATTTCTTCTCTTGTCCTGTAGTGAGTTATCCTAGATCAGTAGTGGCGAACCTATGGCATGCATGACAGAGGGGGCACTCAGAGCCCTCTCTGTGGGCACACATGCCATTGCCCCAGTCCTGCCTCCCCCATGGTCCCACCAGCAGCCCCCCGGAGGACAGTCGCCCCCGGGCACGGCCCACATGGAGCAGCGCAGCCAAGGACATGGCAGCCGGGCAGCGGGGACAAGACTTTGCCCTCTTGCCCCATCGTGCGCAGATGCTGGGCCACCTGGGCGATCGGTGCCATGCCCTGAAGGCAGTGGGTGGCCCTGCGGGCAGGTGGGACGGGATGCAGGCGGAAGGCATAGCCGCCATGGTGCTGCTGGGCCACCTGGGCAATTTGCTGTGGCAGACCGTGGAGGAGATAGGTGGCCCTGTGGGTGAGTGGTGCGGGGACGGTTTTTGAGCATTTGGTTTCTAAAAGGTTTGCCATCACTGTCCTAGACCCACAAAAGTTACTGTCTTGCTTAGCAATGGAAAGTTTGAGCTCAGTTGTGGTTGTAAGTCAAGGACTGCTTGTATCAAAATGACCAATACAGATCTAGATGGAAGAAAGTCTTAATTTGATGCAAAAGTAGACTGAGAATTCTTGTGTCTCGATCTAATATAAAACGACATCAAAAGATTGTTTCCTGAACTGCCTACCATTAACAGAAAAACAGGACTAAGTCAGTACAAAGATGTTGTGCGATTTTATAATCAACACTGAATTATGACCAAAAGATGTTATTATATAGGCTACTCTTCTCACCAGATTCATCATGATAGTTTACTGCTTCTGTTTCCATCCAAGCATTGTCAGTATTGCGAGGATCGTCCACATATCCCTTATAAGCCTAAAAAAAAAAAAAAATGCAAAATACAGGACCTTTAGGATGTGTTACATTTTATTTACTGCTGCATTTGTTTATTAATCAGATTTATATCCCACCAATCCACATAATTTCAGCAGCTCATGAATAAGAATCCCAATCAGCTCTAATGAAAAAAAAAGTACAAAATAGACAGCATTTGGCATCAACCTCCATATACCTTCTGAAAAAACTCCATTTTCAGCTGTTTCCAGATGGTGGTTAATGTTGGAGCCAAATGAATCCCCTGTGTGAGGCTATTCCAGAGGGCCTATTAAAGCAAGATGTGGCTTCCAAGGTTTGCTAATCTAATCTCCTGGAAATGGATGACAGGCAATTTCTTCTGGCAATATCTAAGTGGTTGGGCTTGGGCTGACTCCAACAAAGTGCAGATAACCTGGTGCCAAGCCATAATGGCTTTACATGTTAAATCACCAATTGATCCCATGCCCAAAACTTCATATATATGTTAAATAACTGCGTGGGTGGGGGGAAGGGAAACTGAACCATGCCAGGCTCTCCTCCGTAACACCAGTGACTGGAATAAAACCACTGTAAAACAGGGTCTCCAATTGCAAGCTAAATTAACTATCTAAATCTGTGTTGAGGAAGCTAAATGTTGCCCTTTTACCTACTATTCAGTGTTTATAATTGGAGAAGTTAATATTGTTCCAATTTACTTGGAAGAGTCTCAGCAACCTTTCCATTTAATATTTAAAGAGTTTAAAAATACAAGACAGATCATTTACCACAGCGTTTCTCAACGTTTGTGTGACGGCGGCCCCCGTCACACGGACGCGCCGCGCATGCGCGGCGGCGCACACAAGCGCGGCAGACCCCCATGCGCGGCGTGCATGCGTGGCGGCGCCCCCATGTGCAACACGCATGCGCGGCGCCACCCCCTGGGGGGAAAATGGCGGATCGCATTGTTTGGCGACCCCCATAAAATGGTCGTTCGACCCCAAATGGGGTCGCAACCCATAGGTTGAGAACCGCTGATTTACCACAAAGAGTTCCTGATTGAAGAGTCTATTCAGGTGTTTCTCCATCTCTTCTTTCTCAGCCTTAGTTTTCTGTAAAGAGTTCAAGGCCTCTTCACTAAATTCTCGCTTTAGAGCAGCAGATAACTTTTCCCCTGGATCCACCATTCCCTAAAAGAAGATTATAATCTGTTATATAATGTTCAGGTATATTACAGACCTATCAGCCTGACCTCAATGTGGGTTAGACAGCATCACCACCAGATGGATCCATAGCTGGCTGACCGTGTGGTCTTTAATGGAACTGCATATACATGGAGGGAAGTGTGTAGTGGGGTGCCCCAGGGCTCTGTTCTGGGCCCAGTGCTCTTTAACATCTTCATCAACAATTTGGATGAAGGGATAGATGGGGAACTCATCAAATTAGGAGACGACACCAAGCTGGCAGGAATAGCCAACACTCCAGAAGACAGGCTTAGGATACAGGAGGATCTGGACAGACTTGAACACTGGGTGCTATCTAACAAAATGAAATTCAATGGTGAAAAAAGCAAGGTTCTACATTTAGGCAAGAAAAACCAAATGCACAGGTATAGTATAGGGGGTACCTTGCTCAATAATAGTAACTGTGAGAGGGATCTCAGAGTCCTAGTGGACAATCATTTAAATATGAGCCAGCAGTGTGCTCAAGCTGCCAAAAAAGCCAACACAGTGCTAGGCTGCATTAACAGAGGGACAGAATCAAGATCACGTGAAGTGTTAATACCACTTTACAATGCCTTGGTAAGGCCACACTTGGAATATTGCATCCAGTTTTGGTCACCACAATGTAAAAAAGATGTTGAGACTCTAGATAGAGTACAGAGAAGAGCAACAAAGATGATTAGGGGACTGAAATATAAGGTTGCTGGAATTGGGTATGTCTAGTTTAATGAAGAGGACGAGTGGGGACATGATAGCAGTGTTCCAATATCTCAGGGGCTGCCACAAAGAAGAGGGAGTCAAGCTATTTTCCAAAGCACATGAGGGTAGGGCAAGAAGCAACGAATGGAAACTAATCAAGGAGAGAAGCAACCTAGAACTAAGGAGAAACTTCCTGACAGTTAGAACAATTAACCAGTGGAACAACTTGCCTCCAGAAGTGGTGAATGCTCCAACACTGGAAGTTTTTAAGAAGAGACTGGATAGCCATTTGTCTGAAATGGTATAGGGTTACCTGCCTAAGCAGGGGGTTGGACTTGATGACCTCCAAGGTCCCTTCCAAATTTTTATCATCATCATCATCATATCTTCTGAACACTGAACACCAGATGCTAATGTGGTATATAATTAGCATCACTTGCACAACGTTATCATGACATACATGATGTGTCATTTTGAAGACTTTGTGGCTCCTGTTCGATGCCTATGTTCAGGAAATATTTTGATAGTTATTTACTTTCCCTTGCAGGACCATTGGTGGATTTGTAGAAGAGAGTGCTTTATTTATTTGTTATTTATAACAAATTCAGAATTACAGGCTGATTATTCCTCTATGAACAGAATGAAAGAGAAAGTTGTTTATTTGCTTTATGCAAATGCACACCTCTCTTCCAAACTGAAATTTCACAAGGCAGCTTGTAAGTGTTTCAAACAAATGTCATTAAAACTATTAAAAACAGTGGGAGATATTATGTAGCTCCTGCATGCTTGTTCACAAATTATTACACAGAGAGGACTGTCTGTTCTGCAAACAATTTTGCCAATTGTCTTTCACAAGCTTAGCTAATAAATAAAACTGGAACACACACAAACATATATCGTACACACATATTTCAGGAGTGCAGATTTTTTTTCCCCCTGAAAAAATTATCTCATCGTTCTTCTTCTCCTCACCCCGGGAATGGCCCATTCTCCACAGTCCTTCCTTTTGATTGCAATAAACTGTAAGATGTTTTTACCAGATACCGGATGAGCTGTTTTATTGCCACTGCCATCTCTCTTCCATCTGAAAGTTGCACCAAGAAGATAATTAAGCCCTCAAAATTCAAGAAGAAATGCAGCATGTAACAAATGACAGACAGCACAAAGGTCCAGAGAACACATGTTGCCATAGTCCTCTACCCATCACAAGGTCCAATTCATTGCATAAAGCTGCAACTGGAGCATGTAAATAAAGGAAGAATTGGAGAGGCCCGAGAAGAATGAATATAGGGTTCAAATTCATTCACTTAATGTTAAACCATGAGTGGGCGTTAATATTTGTATTGAACTCTAGATCCAGAACCCATAACTCTAATTTGAACTGGCAGAAAACCTAAAGCAGCCATGATGTCAATGAAGATTCAATCATCCACGCCAAAGGTGTCTATAAAGGTTGAATCGTGGCAGCTGGCCCAAACTTTGTCAATCTGAGACGTTTTGTTGCTTATCCAAGCAACTTCATCAGTCAGAGCAAAATTAGTTAGGCAGAGAGCCAGAGTCATTGGAAAGTACTAACATTTGCCACACCAATCTCAAGGGTCTCTCCCCAAAATTAAAGGTTCAACCTTTAAGCCAGCCATGTATTACTATGAAGTGCTTTCGTGATAAAGTGGAGTTATAGTTTCAAGGTTTTTTAAAAAAGATTTTAAAGTACAATGAAAAGCCTAAAAAATCATGATTTTTTTTTTTAACCGATAGAAGAGAGTGCTCAAGATTAAACAGTGGGGTCTTGGTGCTCTTTGAGCTTTTTTTTTTTTTTTTTTTTTGCAGACGTTTCAGTACCAAACTAGGAAAACATCATCGGTGCTAGTAAGACAGTAGGATTTGCTCTCATAATATTTACTAGATCAAGCCAAGCCCAAAAGCACTAGAGAATTTCCAGACACCAGGCATTCGGGCAAATCAATAGGCACAGAGAGATAGACAACATCTACCTACCATTCAAAAGAGACAATTAAATATCCAAAAAGGAAACAAACAAAAAAAAACCCAAACCCCTCCTCACCAGCAATCAAAACCAGGGAAATCAGGAAATTCTGTCAGTTCAAATGAGTATAAAGATTTATTGCAAGCTTAAGCTCTCTACAAAAATCTGAGCTACTAATGATCAAGGGAAAGGAGCAGGAATTAAGAAAGCATTCAAGGTGGGCTGGACTTGGGCGTGCAGGGAGTTGTGACTGATGATGCGTTTGACCCTACCTTCGGGCTCAGCCTGATCACCTCCTAAAACAATACCCCAATCAATCAAATTAGGTGAGAAATGAAACATCCCTAAGGACATATATTGACTGTATCATGTTTTTTTTTTACCTTGTTATTAGAGGATCAGCAGCATGATTGGGTCCCCAACGCCCCAGCAAACCTCGTCCCACTAATCCTGTCCTGCCTATGGGATTCCTGAAAATAACAAGAGGTCTGGCTGTAATTGAGTGTTGTTCAAACTTGGCAATTTTAAGATGTGTGGACTTAAACCCCAGAATTCTCCAGCCAGCGTGAAGAGAGCACAATGAAAATACAAATTAACAGTGCTGACATGCCGTGATGGCTCTGCAAACTGCAGGTCAAGCTACAGATCTTCAGCCACAAATATATCTAAAGGCTAAATTCATAGAAAAGTAGTCCTAGACCAGACATGTCAAACTCGCGACGTCACATGACATCGCCTGACGTATCGGTGCTTCTTCCCCATTGCCTGCAATGGGGTGGGCGCAGTTTCCTCATGACACGTCCGGCCTGTGGGCCGGCAGTTTGACATCCCTATCCTACACTATTACAGCAGCTTATTTAGTGACCATTTGAAGTTACAACAGCACAGAAAAAGTAACTTATGATTGTTTTCATACTTACGACCATTGCAGCATCCCCATGGTTACATAATCAAAATTCAGATGCTTGGAAACTGACTCATATTTATGACGGTTGCAGTGTCCCGGGGTCATGGGATCACCTTTTGCAATCTTCTGACAAGTAAAATCAATGGGGAATCCAGATTCACTTAACAAGTGTGTTCCTAACTTAACAACTGCAGTGATTCACTCAGCAACTGTGGCAAGAAAGGTTGTAAAATGGGGCAAAACTCACTTAACAAATGTCTCACTTAGCAATAGAAATTTTGGGCTCAACTGAGGTCATAAGTCGAGGACTACATGTGCCCAGTGGTGGGATTCAAATATGGGAACAACCGGTTCCCGCTTCCAAAAGTCCATTCTGGGCCTGGGCAACAAAAAATTAGCTACCGGTTCTGCCAAAGTGGTGCGAACTGGCTGAATCCCACCACTGCCTGTGCCCCATTAAATCAAAATGTGGATTTAATGATTGTAACTTCACATGATGGAATGCAGTAGTGGTCTTTTGATTTAAATATGTGGTTTGTGAAGCCAGTGAGTTGTACTTTATTCTATAAATCATGGCTATTAAGCCATTGCTCAGTTTGAAGTTTTCTACTTAACTAAAGAGTGCCACGTACCTGGGCCTCCCATTTTCCACTTTATATAAGCCACTGTGGCTTCTCCTTTCCACTTGGCCATCCTTCTCATTGAACCTTGGAAAAAAGTTTTTGGCTCTTTTCAGAAGAGAAAGAAACAAAAACAATGAAATGATTATACAAAGTTATCTCATGAAAGCTACAAACACTGTACTTCAAAACGTAATTTTGTTTATAAAACATGCAATTCCCATATAAGCCTTTTGTCAGTTGAATTTTTCATTCCTCTTTGACAATTTAGACCTAGTATAAATCATTTGCCACAGGTATATAACTCCAGTGCTGATTGGTAAAATAAACAATTCTTTTTCTAAAAATTGTTGGAAATGTAACAATCCGATTAGATTACTTTTTTTTCCATATTTGATGGCAATGTTGCAAATATTGATAATTTTGGCAAATTGTTTATAATAAAATGAAAAAAAAACTTTAAAACCTGAATTTCCTTTCCAATCTGCAATTTTCAAACTAAATGATATTAAACCTTATATCCACACAAAGTAAGGTGAATCTTTTGATATATGTTGGTTCTTTTTTATAACTGTAAATGTCCAGAATGGTTAAGGAGTCAGATGATTTCAGAATGGAATTAATTAAATAAGTATTAGCTTTGCCAAGAAACTTTATTATTTTTATTGTGAATAAGAATAAAGTATGATGAAGTCATTCTGAAAAATAATGAATAATTAACTTGTAGGAGTATATCTTAATGTGCAAAATAACTGTGTAGTATTTCAAAACTAAATGAGGCACAAAATTGTAATTCAAGTTGGGATTACATTTCCATACTTGGGCTTGTACTACATTCAAAATTTATATTTCTCTTAACATAAATTCTTCGGATATTAATTTTCAACAATGATAGATCTTTCAATGTTCAGAAAGTGCTGTAATTCTTTACAGTATTTTATTTTATATAGTACACACTGCTGATTATTGCTGATAATATTTGTATATTACTTGGATTTTAAATGTATTAATCTATTTATTAAAGCATTTATAGGGCCAATGATGTGACACTGGGCTGTATGCAAAAGAAAAAATAAAACTGTAATCAATGAATGCAAAAGAAATATGTTGTATTTTACAACATTTTAATTTTTTTTAGGAAAGACTACCATGTAAAACTAACAAATGAAATAGTAGAAATTCTTTTAGTCCTATCTTTGCTATGATCCTAGTAAATTCTATGAATATTCATTGTGTGTTTTCTTCTTCTTTTGCCTTTTTTTCTCATCTATCTTTTTCTTTCTTTTTCCCCTTCACAAAAATGTTTAATAAAATGATAACAATAAAGTAAATCAGCTTAATAAAATAAAAAATAATTAAAATAGGATATTACCAAGGAGAGAAGCAAACTAGAACTAGGGAGAAACTTCCTGACAGTTAGAACAATTAACCAGTTAGAACAACCTGCCTCCAGAAGTTGGGAATGCTCCAACACTGGAAGTTTTTAAGAAGAGATTAGATAACAATTTGTCTGAAATAGTGTAGGGTTTCCTGCCTGAGCAGGGGGTTGGACTAGAAGACCACCAAGGTCCCTTCCAACTCTGTTATTCTATTCTATTATTTTTTGTTCAGAAAACACTTTTACAACTCAGGGATCATCAAGAAAATTCTACAATCTTAATTTCAAAAATGGCAATCTATCGACAAAATTTGGGGAGTGGACTTAGTTTCTATATTTAATACTTCTTCTCTTTCAATGAGACAACAAGATTGAACATGTGTTGCTTTTCTTCATTAAATCACAGATCACAGCACTTAGTTCTGCATTAATAAAATATCTACCACCACAACTGAAAATAAAGCCTAGCTCGATACCAATATTTTTTCTTAGCAATGCAAATATGAATAATGTTTTTTCTCTGTCTGGATCCTACACTGTGCCAACAATACTGGTAGATTATTTATAAGACGTAGAGGCAGATGTATCTTATAAATCCATCAGCAGCCTTGAGTATAATAGAATTGGGGCATAAAATACATGAAACAAATTCATATCACCGTGTAAAATCTAGAACACACCTTGTTAAACAAAATATCCTGCAATAAATTTTCAGCAATCCAGAAATTATAGAATTAGAAAGATTATTATATAAGGTAACCTATAATTGGGTGCAAAGATTTGAAGTATGAAAAATTCATTCATTATGTAATTTTCATATGTACCCTGCCTATTTTTATATAAAGAAATACAATGAAAAGTTTTTCTTTAAATTATTTGGTCTCTGTTCATCCTATTGAGTGACTAACAAAACTCACTCAATCTCTGGATCTGCCCACTTAGGTCCTGCCAAAACACTTGGTGCTGTATAGTCCACAGGACTGTAGTTCTTCCAGTTGATCAACCAGTCCACTTTATCATCAGGAACTTCTGTGCGTTCAACTTTTGATCCTGGATATGGGGATGTTCTGGCTTTCCTATGCAGATTTTCTTTTGGCCCCTTACAATCTGACATTGTAGTTGTGTCTCTGTGGAACCAGTGGTGTGAAGATGGGCTGCAGAAATATAGGTACACTTAGACATAGAGAAAAAAGTAAATCTAAGATGCTTTGTTCTTTACAGAATCTGATATCCTATTAGGAAAATCTTGCCTGTTCATCTATTACACTTAGAATAAAGAAGATATCTAGCATTTAATGTATATAGAAAAATACATCTCATTTTGTTAGATTTTAATAAAGTTTAAATAATGTGGCCGGTTTTAGGTAAACAACAAGAACAAAAATAACATTCTGAAAATATAAGTTTTCCCCTATCCAAAATATTGACCCACTTAGCAAAGCTGTAATCTGAACACTGTATAAGTCAACATTGTTGCGTGCATACAGTGGAAGGTGGAGATCATAGGAATGGCATGGCAACCTTTCCTAGTGTCAGTTTTTGCAGAAAGAAGGAAAAGGTATGTGGAATGCCTTATAAATGACAAAATTAATTTACTAGCATTGATTAGTCGATTAAATGCTATTGTCTCTAACACTAATCAAGTTAGGGCACTGAGAAACAAGAAGTATCTGTACTGTATATGTGTACATTTACACCAAATTGGAATTTTGAATGTCAACTGAGTTACAAAATGAAAAAAATGAGCACTGAAGAGGCTTGGAATGAGGCATAAAGTACATAGCTGCTTGGCATCTTAGCCAGAAACATTTCTGTTTTATTTTATTTATTATTACATGTAATATGCTACCCATCAAGCAATTCTTCTGTTTCATGAGAATTCCTAGAATAATTTGTAAGTATTGTAATTTAGTGTCCGTTAATACAAACAAATAATTCTTTTTTTTATTGAAAATTTTTAAAATTTTTACAAATAGAGAAAAAAAAAGACAAAAAACAAAAAACAACCCTACCCAGCCACCCCAACCCTCCCACTCCATCCCCCCAACCTTCCCAGAGCTGAATATAGGCTTAATTAAAATTTCTAAAAATCTTAAAAAAAATTAAAAAAGTATAAACCATAAATATATCTAAATACATTACATAAACTTATAAGATAATTAACAATAATATATATGTAAAAAAAGCATAAATATTAAAAAAGAAAAATGCTTAAAAAGAAAAAGAATAAAAAAGAAAAGAAAGAAGAAAAGATATATATATAAAAAAAAGAAATAAAATAAAATAAAATAAAAATAAGAAATATAAGGAAAGAGAAGAAAAAAAAGATACAATCTATAAAATATTAAGATTTAGATATAAGTTATTGAAAAACTAAGTAATATTTTTTTATATCCACAAACAAATAATTCTTGATAAACTTAATGTGTATCTATATTTCCTCTTCCCTCAAGATGACGCTATAGGGCATTGCATGACAAAACAACCAGACACAAAAACAGTTTTCCCCCCCCATGTTATCACCCCCATGTTTTTCCCCCCCCATGTTATCACGCTGTCTATGCCCTAGGACAGTGATGACAAACCTTTTAGAGACCGAGTGCCCAAACTGCAACCCAAACCCCACTTATGCATTGCCGAGTGCTGGGTGGGCGGGGCCCACTGGGTGGGTGTGGCTACAGTGGTCATGGCAGACTGGGTGTGCGTGGCCAAGTTGGGCATGGCCATCTCGATGTTGTTCCTGGGGAGGAATGCCTGTGGAGGCCGGGCAGGATTGGGGGAGATCCAGGGGGTCTCTGGCAGGTGGGGCAGTGGGCAGGAGGCTCGTCCTGCAGGGTGAGGTGAGGCGAGAGAGGGGGCAAGGCGGGGGTGCCATTGCCATGGGACAAGGCAAGGTGAGGCAGGGGCCGGGGCTGGTTGCAGACAAAGGGGGGTTCCGGTGAGGAGGAGGAAGAGGGTTTAAGCAAGCTTAGCAACCGGAGTGGGGATCCCCCCCAAAAAACAAACATCAAAGCACAACAGAAGGGTAACCTCAAAGCACGACAGAAGAGACCAAAACCTGCTGCAACCCAGCAGATGGGAGGGGAATAAAAACCAAATAGACCCCCCCCCCGCCAATCCTCAACAGAAATGCTCACGACAACAAAAGCCTCAGGCAGGGGGAAGAGCACGGGCAGGCGGGCATCTTGCTCAGCTGATGGCTTGGGGGGGGGAAAGGGGCAGCTACACCCCCTCCCAAACGCTGCCCTCTCATGAAAACAGGATGAAAACTCCAAAAAGCGACAAGGAAAAAAAGTTAAAACAGAAAAGTGTCTCAGAACACCTGTATTATATAAAATCTGGATGAAGAATGGTCAATAAAACATTCTTGGTTGTCTATTTTATCTTTCCTAATAAGCTGTAACCAACTTCCTCTCTTCACTTTGCAAAACCTGTGGGTCCCATGCCATTCCACATACTTGCAAGAAAGCAGCTGCAATCGGAGTACTCCAACTGTAACTTTGAAATGTGGCACCGATTTAACTGCTGTCACACTGCAAGTACAGTTAAGAGTTTATAGTACTGGTTAACCTATCCAGCATGTGTTATTTATCTTTCTTCTCCTTATACAAAACTACACCTTCTATACACGGAATGGAGAGTTATTGTTGATTTCTTGTCCAGTTTTAATTTCTCTCTGCATCTGATTGGCCACTGGAGTAAAATAATGCCAAAATTTGCTTTTATCAAGTATTTTTATCCCATTTGGGGGGGAGAGACAGAAAGACAAACTCCGATATCCGAGGGTATTTCAATACCACTTCCAAAGTCAAATTCCTTGACATATAGATTATTCCTTTACACTGGTTAAACCTCCCCCCCCCCCTGCGTTTTTCCCCAATTTAGGGACCTCCACTCACAAAAGAATAAAGGAATAGCCCACTCTTTTCCAACCCACACATATTGCATGTTTCCACGTGATTCTGGAACTGAAAACGTTCTTAGCAACGTCCACCAAACTTTCCGCGCCACCTTCCCCCCCTCCACCGCCCCCCCCCCTAAAATCCTAAGAAGGGCTTTCAATCAATTTGCACGTTTTACTCACCACCTAAACTCCGCAATTCTCACCCCTGCAGTTTTGCTGCGGGAGGTGGGAGTCACTCCGCTCCGTGCAGAAAGAAAGGAGCTCCTCTCCCAAGCTGGAGGGCTAACTCTGGCTGCCCCCGATTCAGAGGTTCCCCTTCCAACATGCACTTAATTCGCCCCCCTGAGAGAAGCCGGGCCTCCTCTTCCCCAGCTGCCCATGCTAAAGTTCCCCTTAGCTAAGGGGAGATGGAAAGGTGGAGGTGAGCAGCCATTCTCGCAAAGGCACCGCAAACCCGCATGAAGAGAACTCAGTGCTTTGCTGAGTTTCATCCTGTTGCCACACTAAAACCTGAGGAGCGCCAAAACTCACTTGCAAGTCTGGGGCACTGGAGTTTCCCGGTGTAGCTGCGCCAAGCTGTGCTGCCAGGCTTCCCAGTGGCCAGCAGAAGGAAGATTGTGGCAAGAGCGATCTTTTTCCCCATTCCCTCCCTGGCCCTTGATCTCGTCTCGACACCTCTTTCTCTGCACCACTTCTGGCTTCTCCCCTCTCCCCGCCCAGCTCTTGCAGCTGCTCCGACTCCTGGTGCAGAGAAAGAGAGCGAGAACACTGGCGCACATGGAGAGGGGGAGAGGAGCAGCCCGGCCTCATATCCCTCTGGGGCGATGGCGCACCTGCCCACAGGGACAGCTCTGTGTGCCGCCTGTGGCACGCGTGCCATAGGTTCGCCACCACAACCCTAATATATCAAACCACCAATAGGGCTGTATCTTATCCTTCTCATTTTTTCATCCTTCCTATTACCTATTTCCTTAGCTTCTTATGACTGTAACTTTGTTGTTTGTATCTCACGATTTATGTTGGCTGCTTTTATTTAGTATCTTATTATGAATTATGTTCTTTGCTTATTTAGTATCCGATGACTATCACTTAGGTTGTATCTTATGATTTATGATTGTATTTTATAATTATGATCATGAGTTATCACTTGTTGCTTGTATGTACATTGAGAGCTTATGCACCGAAGCCCAATTCCTTGTGTGTCGAATTACACTTGGCCAATAAAGAATTCTATCCTATTTATGATCTCATTTTCTGTAAAGATATCCTAGTTATTCATAAACTCTAAACTAAAGATATTGGGCTATGACAATCTTCTGAACTTTAACAATCCATCAGTTTGTCTATTGATATTAGGTTTATAGTTCACCTTTTATCTAGAAGCAAATAGTGGCTTATCTTGGGACTTTCATCACATTTTCCCCCACAACATTTCTATGTAATATAAGTTTGCCTTGAAGGAATGACTCGCTCAAAATGAAAAACATGGGTGCTCCCAGTGTGTCAAACACTTTAACTGCAATGGTTCTCTGACAAGATTTGTATAGAAAATAAAGTAGACCTCAGAATAAATACCTGTAAGCAAGTTTCCTTGTTGTCTGGAATACTGGAGAGAAATTGTGGCAGGACTTTGTAGTAACAATTGAAAGAGTTACAGAAAGAGAGACTACGGTAACAGTTTGGGCCAGGAAACCTCTTGCCATTCCATGAAATGAGTTCACAAGAAGCTGGCTTCTTCAGAAAGAAACATCAAATGCCTATAGAAAAACATGGACACCAAACAGGAAAAATTGGGTGTGATACATGCTGTCTTCAAGGCTCCATCTTAGGCCCAGTATTCTTCAATATCTTCATAAATGACTTAGATGAGGGAATAGAAGGGGAACTCATCAAATCTGCAGATAACACCAGGCTGGCGGGAATAGCCAACACTCCAGAAGACAAGCTCAGGATCCAAAAAGATCTTGACAAACTTGAACAATGGGCCTTATCCAACAAAATGAATTTTAATGTGGAGAAAAGCAAAGTTTTACATTTAGGCAGGAAAAATCAAAGGTTTAAGTATAGATTAGGTGAGACTTGGCTCAAAAACAGTAATTGTGAGTGGGACCTTGGAGTCCTAATGGACAATCACTGGACTATGAGCCAGCACTGTGCAGCAGACACCAAAAAAGCTAATACAATCCTGGGTTGTATAAACAGAAGCATAGAATCAAGTACCATTTTATAAAACCCTAGTAAGACCATACTTGGAATACTGCAACCAATTTTGGTCACCATACTACAAGAAAGATGTTTGGAAAAAGTTCAGAGAGGAGCAACTAAAATGATCAAAGGACTGGAGACTAAAACATATGAAGAACGGCTGAAGGACTTGGGTTTGGCTAGTCTAAAGAAAAGAAGAAACAGGGGCGACATGATAGCAGTATTCCAGTATTTGAGGGGCTACCACAAAGAAGAGGGCGTTAAACTATTTTCCAAAGTACCAGAGGGCAGGATAAGAAACAATGATTGGAAACTGACCAAAGAGAGAAAGCAATCTGGAATTAAAGAGAAACTTCCTAACAGTGAGGACAATTAATCAGTGGAACAGCTTGCCTTCAGAAATCATGGGCATTCCATCACTGGAGGTTTTTAACAGACTAGTCACTTGTCTGAAATGGTATAGGATTAGAAGACCTCCAAGGTCCCTTCCAGCTCTATTCTATTCTAATTCTATTCACTTCTTCATTATCTAAAAGATAAAGTAACATGACTATAATGTATATTTTGCAAGCTGCATACTCTGTTCAGCTGAAGATTCTAATAGTTTCTCCCCCTTGACCATTTTTGTCAATTTGCTTCCCAAATCTGTAGTTTTCTATATCTAAAGATATTGTCATATTTTAACTTCATATATTAATGACAACTCTGTGTTTATTTGTATTTTAATATTGAACTGTCAATTGAGTTAAGAAACAACACAGCTGCTTTTTGAAAATTCTTAGCAGATAAAAAAGGCTGATTCCTCAATATTTAATATATCTCAGTAAAATGTACATATTAAAAAAACAAATAACCATAGTGATACTAGAGAATGTAATAATATGTTCCAAAACTTTCTAGTAACAATATATTAGGAGTATTATTCTTTGACTTCATAGTTCAATAGTGTATTCCTCCATAGTCCAATACAGTATTTCTTTACATTCAACCTCTCCTTTTATCTGGTAAGAAACAATAGAATATTAAGGAGAATCTAGTTAAAATAATATTGATACAATATGGTTAAAATGAAGATATTTTACAAGATATAATACATGAAATATGGTCAGTTTTATAGATGTCCATTCTACTGATAATCCTCAAAATTAAAGGATTACACCTCCAACCCTTTTTAGCTTTTCTTTTCAAGAAACATATTATCTCATTTGCATTTTATTTATATTTGCTTTGCTTACATTTCTTATACCTTGCCATCCCTCTATTGAATATTCCTAAATAAACAAGACCATCGTTTTATTCTGACTCTATATCCTCATCCTTCGCCTCTATGGGTAAGCAGACTATTGTTTATATTTTACTTATCTGGACTAAGAGTACTCAGTTATGCTGGGAAGCATATTGGATAAACGTAAGGGAGCTATTACCTCCAGTATAATCTACCTGACAGGTTGTTGTGAAGTAAGAACTGAAGAGAGAAAAAGGAACTAGATATGCATCCCCTTAAATAACTTCGAAAAGGTGGGATATAACGAGGGCAACATAATGTGGTTCAGTGTTTTTGGCTGACCGCATTGTGCAGACCTGAGTTATTCGACAAGCAGACACGGCTTAGCGCTATGTAATATATAGACGTAAACCTCTCTCTCTGTATGTGTACGTGAAATTACATTATATACATATATGTGTGTGTTTATGTACGTGAAATTACATAATATATAAATTTAATATGTTTATCATTCCGTAAGCAAGGTAATTACAATCTTAAGAG
Organism: Crotalus tigris; assembly: GCF_016545835.1. Lineage (NCBI taxonomy): Eukaryota > Metazoa > Chordata > Lepidosauria > Squamata > Viperidae > Crotalus > Crotalus tigris. The sequence continues at coordinate 536,119 of NW_024097440.1, forward strand.
GGGGGAAATGAATTTACTTTCCAGCCCATTCCCTCTTTTCTCCATACTCACCGTCAAATTTCCTTTCTCTTCCTCGTCATCTGACCCCACCTTCCAACAAATCGCTGCCTCGTGATTGGTTAATGGTTGAGCGCCTATCCCTTTCTCTTACCCAATGGCTGCTTCTCTACACTTCACTTAATTTTTCCGGGCGGAAAAATTAAAGACACCACTTCTGCCAATAAAACGAAAAACATCACCCTCCGACCCTCTTTAGTCCCGCCCACTTTGCAACCGTGATTAAAACCGCTCAGTGTTTCGTCTCAATGATCCCGAACCTCGTCGCAAAGCATTACGTCACACGAACTACATTTCTGATTGGATAGGGGCTGATCACATGATTGCCTGCTGTCGAGCCGTTCTTTTCCTGCTGCTGTCTCAATTTTCTCCCTTAAAGCCATAGAGATAGAAAAGAAATAGAGCCGCGCCTAATGACGTTATTTGGAGAAAATGCCGTTGTGAAATGATTTTCAGTGCAAAAAAAGGCAGAGAAGAGAACGATACTTCTATACAGCCCGCGGGGATAGAAACGTTCTGACGTTTCCGCGTCTTATAACTTCAGAATTTGTTTCTGAAGCCCTCCTTTCTGACCGTAAAAATCCATTTAAAAAAAAAAATCCACCGAGGCGATTCGCGTTTCTTCTAATTGATTTTAACTAGTCGTCGATTCATTTATCTCAACTTTTCAAAAATGCTCCTCGGTTTTGATTATACTATGACAGTGTTTGTCGAACTTGGCGATGTCTTTTCGAACTTGTTCTCGAGAGGACTTCAACTCCCAGAATTCCCCAGCAATATCAAAGGTTGCAATTTGGAGCAATTCGTCTCTCAAATCAAAGTGCACGAATTTCTGCTTTTCCAGTAGGGATGCCTGACCACCAAAACCAGTGGTAGCTCTTTGGACGGCCGACTGGAAACTTGACTAACTTTGAATTTCTATTCCTGAGATGGCTTCTGAATGAATTGTTGACCTGTTGCTGTTATTGGGCCTTTGCATTTCCCCAAGAATTCTGTAGGAGGTTTACCTGGATTCCTGAGGCACTGGGCAGCATGATCAAAGTACCTGTCAAAGCCAAATCAAACTATTGCACAAAAATTAATTAGGGCATGGTGAAATAATATTTGCATCATACCAGAAGGGAGATAATTAGAGCTTTGCAGCATTGAATTTGACCCAGAAACCTAATAGTAACAAGGTAGTGATTTTCAGAATCAGGTTTATTCTGCAGGGGCAAGGCTAAACTGCTAGCAGAAAAGTGCCTCATTCTGGACCAATTGCAGCTTCCAAGTTGTGAATATTTAATAAAGCAAAACCCTCTTATGTATCGTTGGGTGCTGGGTGGGTGTGGCTTATTGGGTGGGTGTGGCTGCAGTGGTAACTGCATACTGAATGGGTCTAAAAAGTTCAATTCCAACTTTGCAAGATCTTTTTTTCCCACTAGAAGTTGAAATTGATTGATTGATTGAATCTTTTTTTTTCCACACGGTGGCCGAGGCCTAAAGTGCAAAGATTTTATAAAACCCAGCTGGAGGCTAGTACTGGGGCGACATTGTGTGTGCCCACAGAGAGGGCTCTGCGTGCCACCTGTGGCACGTTTGCCATAGGTTTGCCACCATGGCTAGGACAGGGGTGTCAAACTCGCAACGTTATGTGACATATCGTGACTTTTTTGCCATTGCTGGCAATGGGGTAGGTGGTTTCGCTATGATGCATCTGACCCAGAGGCTGGCAGTTTGACACCCCTGCTCCAGGACATTTAAAGCCTCTGTGCATTGTCTACTTGTACCAAATGGTAATGTTGAAAAAAAAATCATCAGGTCCAGTTTCAAGTTGGGAGTAAATAAAATGGAGGCTAAGATGCTGCATATAGAAATGGAGGCCGCTTAGGAAAGAAGATTCCAGTTTATTGATGAGCAGAACCAGCAACAGCATGCAGTTCTGAGACAGCTGACCAAATGGAGTTGAGAGTGGGTGGGTTTTTATACCTTTTTTGGGCTTCCTGTGCAATGTACTTTGACCTGTGCTTAAGTGTGCCCTTTTGGTATTCTAATTATTATTGCGTGACTCCATTGTGGTTGGGAAGTCATCCTGTCCTTGGAGCTGGGTGGACCTAAATTCTTAATGCCATCAGCTATGGGGCTGAAGGCATTTTGCTTACGAATAGATTGGCCAAGTCCTCCTTACTAGATCAGAAAATCTGCATTAAGGAGAGGAAAAGGAAAAAAAATGGTCTCTGTGACTCTATATTATCATTATGATTAGTTCTTGATATTAACATTTTCTTCTCTCCATTTGATTAATCCTGTTTTACAGACAGCTGCCATCTCTCCATTTTGTGCAAATAGGTTCTACTGTTGGTTTGTTGGTTTGTTTGTTTTTATTTATATCCCAGCTTTATTATTTTTGAAATGACTCAGAATGACGAACATATAGAACACCTTCCTCCTTCTATTACAATTCCCTGGGTGAAAAAGCAACTCCTTTTATTAATTCTAAATATATCACTGTTCGGCTTTACTCAACAGCTTCTACTCCTTCTAATTCAAAAATTATTGTGCAGCTGTTCTGTATTTTTAATAGAAGGAGTGGAAAAATTGAATAACATTACCATGTATCCTATCATAAAATTCTCTGAATGTCAGAACTGCTGAAAAGAAAAAGGATTATTTGGAAGCACAACATACTGGTTTGTTTAAAGAGCAGATGTATTTTTTCTTCTGCTTCATTTCATAAGTGGATTTGCATAGGGTGGAGTTTTTTGCAAGACTTATTCTACAGTCCTCCCGACAGTTTCTCAATTGACATTTGTAGAAGAAAGCAAGAATGCATCCAATATTTGATTTCCTCTGGTTTTCGATCTTTGCAATCTATTGCTATATTGAAGCTTTGGTGAAATGTTTTATTCCTGTGAAGAGGAAATCTGTGGCAGGTGAAATTGTCCTTATCACTGGAGCTGCAAGCGGCATCGGAAAATTAACAGCCTTTGAATTTGCCAGACATGGAAGCCGATTGGTTCTCTGGGACATAAACAAGGTACGGCAATTATTTTACTTTAGAATTAGCAAATTAACAAGATAGAAAGGGGGGGCGGACAGAAAGAAAAACAAGCAAAAGGCTGACAAACATTCCTGGAAATAAGATCTGAAGATATCTGTGGAACAAGTTCTAATGGAAATACAGCATGCTTTCTGTTATGTTTGAAAAATAGGTAAGCAGCTTGTAGAAACAAGTGTGTGTAATTTGCAGAAATAGCATTTTATTTAAAGCTTTAAATAAACACCATAAAACATGTTTATCTAGTATTCAGGACAGTTTACTCTTTCTGAAATGGTATAGGATCTCCTGTTTGAGCTCCTTCCATCTCTGTTATTCTGTTACTACATGCAATAAAGACTTTGAACCAGCTCATCCAGTACTAATGCAACCTTTGTTCTTATTCAGCAAAATGTTTTATGTGGTATTCTTATATTCCTGATTTTAATTCTTTACAAGAATTACAAATGTGTCCTGTTGTTGCATTTGTTTGTCAACTGTTTTTTTTAAAGCAAATCAAGAATTTACATTCAAACATAAAGTGCACCCAAGCTCCTCTTCTCGGAAATTGCACAAGGCTGTGAAAATACTTTCATTCAGACAGGCCTTGGAAGCCCAGCAGTGACTGGAATGCTGCTGTTTGTTCTTATGTACATTTGTAGGTTTCTGCATTGGAGGAGGACGTTCTTATATATTATTGTATGCATTGTTTTTATATTCTACTGCTGCAGGCAGCAATGAAAATGCTGCAAGTAAATGTACACACGGGAGATAAAATATCTCACAAACATGTAGGTAATCCTTGAGATATGATTGGTCATTTAACTGTTCAAAGTTACAACAGACTCCTCAAAAGCTACATATAACCCCACTTTAAAATTAAGGAAGGGCTTGGTGCTGACTATCTTGGCTACCGAATTTCCAACGAGGTTATTGAAATGGATCCAGCCAAGGTGAAAGCTATAATCGAATGGCAGCCCCCAAAGACTCGCAAACAGCTCCAGAGCTTTCTAGGTTTTGCCAACTTTTATCGTCAATTCATCCTCTCCTTTGCCGAGATTGCCCTACCTCTTACAGAACTACTCAAAACAGGCAAAGGAGGTCATGACCAGGCCAACCACTAGCATGGACAATGAGCTGTCAAATGGCTTTTGAGAATTTAAAGAGACTATTTCCTGCTGAACCGATTCTAAAGCACCCCTGCCCAGGGAACCCTTTGTGATTCAAGCCAATGCTAGCGATGTGGCAGTTGGAGCTGTGTTACTGCAAAAGAACAAAAATGGGGTCCTGCAACCCTGCGCCTACACCTCTAAGAAATTTACTGAGAGCGAGTGGAGATGGGCAATCTGGGAGAAAGAGGCCTTCGCGATTAGATGAGCACTATTAAACTGGCGACACTATCTAGAAGGTAGCAAGGTGCCATTTGAGGTATGGACAGATCACAAAAATCTAGAAGCACTGAAAACTCCCTGCAAATTGTCCCCAAAGCAAGTATGGTGGGCTCAGTACTTTAACAACTTCAATTTCACTCTGAAGTACATACCAGGAGGAAAGAACTTCCTAGCTGATGCGTTATCTGGTTACCCCAATACAAAATCGAACGAGAGGTTAATGAGGCAATTATTCCCAATCCACAAACTGCCGCTCAATTTACACCTCGCAGGGTCCCCAATCCTGATGACCCTGGAGTGAAGAAAATAAAATGAGAGCTCCTCATTGACCAATGATTTAAAGATAATCAAGCCTCCCTAACATGCAGGGATGGCTTTGCTTACAAAGGGGGGAAGCTATATCTACCAGAAGCTCTCCGTCTTACTGCCCTCAAACACAGCCACGATGTAAAACAGGCTGGACCCTTTGGATATTTGAAAACCCTACACCTCACCCGCCAGCAATTTTGGTGGCTGGGACTGAAAAAGGATGTGGAAAACTATGTAAAAAGTTGTACTGTATGTGCCACAATGAAAAGAATCCCGGGGAAAACCCCTGGGTTACTGCAACCCATGGCAGACCCTTCTCAACCATGGGAAGAAATAGCTATGGACTTTTTAGTAGACCTACCTGAAAGTAGTGGAAATACTGTCATCAGGACTGTACTAGACCTGTTCTTGAAGCAGGCTCATTTCTCGCCTGCAAAGGACTCCCATCTACCCAACGACTGACCAAATTGTTCCTGAAATATATCTACCGGCTGCATGGCGCCCCTAAGCGAATAATTTCGGACAGGGGGATGCAGTTCACAGCGAAGTTTTGGAGAAGTTTTCTTTAATTGGATCATTTCAAGGTTTATCATCTGCTTTTCATCCGGCCACCAATGGGGCCATAGAAGCCACTAACAAAATGGTGGAGCAATATCTTAGATGCTACATCTCTTACCAACAGATGAACTGGACTGATCTCCTCCCTTTTGTGGAGGTGGCGTACAATAATTCTGTGCACAGCAGCACCAGCTACACACCTTTCAGAGTGGCCACAGGAAAAGAGTTCAGCCCAATACCTGAATATCCTCAGTTGCCCTCCACTTCCCAGACACTTGATCAGTGGATGAGAGGATGGGAAGAAGTTGGAAAAACACAAGAACTGCTTTAAAAAAGACTTTTGAAACCTATAAGGGGGGGGGGGGCTGCAGCACATACACACCCATTCATCCTTAAAACCAACCGCTGCAGCACCCAGCCACCCACCCCGCAAGCCTGCTTATTTTGTAGTCAGTTGCTTGTTTTGTTGTAGCTCTGAAAATATTGTATAAAACATGAAATACAAGATGGAAAATGTAGTTTACATATAGGTGGTTTGCTGGGGAGCAAATGGAGTCAAGATCATGTCTATAACTGTGCAATCAAAGCCATCTTAATATTTTTACTCTTTCTCCTGTAGACACCCCTTCTATTTACAAAATAGAAATAAGACATAGGAGGAGAGTAGATAGAGGCTGAGTCAAAAGAGGAATCAGCCTGAAGTCATTATCGTCCCATAGAGGATCTAAATCCAACCCCTCTTGAATTCTGTAAACTCTTATCTAGTGCCAATTTAGTGCTGACCTTTAGTTAACTAGATTCTTATGTATGGGTTAGAGCAGGGGTAGGCAACCCAAAACACTCAAAGAGCCACTTGAACCCGTTTCCCACCAAAAACAAAACACCGAGAGCTGCAAAACCCTTTTGATATCTAAAATGAAGATAACACTGCATATATCCTTTTTTATCTTTATTATAGGTGTGTGTGTGTGTGTGTGTGTGTGTGTGTGTGAGAGAGAGAGAGAGAGAGAGAGTGTTTGTGTATGTGTGTGTGTGTATATACACACACACACACACACACACACATTAAAAATAAAAGTAAAAATATGACTCTTGGGAATATCCATACTATTAAAACAATGATCACCGAGAGAATGCTTTAAGAGAATAAAATTACATACACACACAGGTAAAAAAAGGATATATGCAGTGTTATCTTCATTTTAGATGTCAAAAGGGTCTCTCTCTCCCTCCCTCTCTATCTGCCCTTGATCTGCCACTCCTCTTCCCCCACTCTCTCTCTCTCTCTCTCTTTCTCTCTCTCTCCTTCTCCCCCCCCTCCTATCTGCTGCTCACCTGGCAAGCTTCAAATTGTTCTCCAACAACCTCCGGGGTAGGCAACCTCGTCTCTTTTATGACTCATGGACTTCAACTCCCAGAATTCCTGAGTCAGCCTAGCTGGGCTAGCTAGCTCTCTCCTGCCCTTCCTGCTTCCTGCTGAGACGCAGCAAAGGGAGGAGCTCTGCCCAGAAAGCTTTTCAGCTCCTCGGAGAACAATGTGAGTGCACTCTCTTTTACACATACACACACACACACACACAAAACACACACACACACACACACACACAGAGAGAGAGAGAGAGAGAGAGAGAGAGAGAACCAGGGAAGCGCAATTGCCTCTCTCTGTCTCTGTCTCTCTCTGCAAAGGCAGAGGAGGCTGGGAGCCACAGGGGAAGGCTCAAAGAGCCGCATGCGGCTCCGGAGCCTCAGGTTGCCGACCTGTGGGTTAGAGCAATAAATTAGCTTACCTGGAATTTAACAAGAGATGAGCCAGTTCATTCCAGTAGAGGTTATTTAGGTCAGGCACATCTGCTGTGGAGACTTGGGATGAGTCTCAATGCTCCATACATTTGTATAGGATTTTATAGATGACCATACTAAGATTGCATGATCCTAAATCATCCTTCTATCTTACAGTCTCTATTTGCAAGACACAATGAATCCCCTGGTGAAAACTGAACATGCAAAATGGCCAACTAGTTCTGACTACTCATTGGACAGAGTAAAGTGGAGATGGCTCTAACATTGATTCGGTTAACAGTCTAGTGCAGGTCTAGTCCATGTAGAAGGAAGTATCCTTTTAGAGAAGCCAATCCATGACTGTTCAGAATATCTATATTGGTTTGGTTATACATGAACTTTAAATTCTGGAACTATGATCATTCTCACACTGTAGTAACCTTTACCCCAGTAATATTTTGTTGGCAGAACTCAAAGAAGTGAACAATATTTATCCTTTCTATTGTTTGTAGCCTGGCATAGAGGAAACAGCTGAAGAATGCAGAAAGCTGGGAGTCAAAGCATATCCTTATGTGGTGGACTGCAGTTTGAGAGAGGAAATCTACAGTGCGGCTGAGAAAGTGAGAATTCTGTACAGTAAATGAGCATATTGTTTCCCTGTTTTTTATAAAGTTTTGAAAACCAGCTGTTAAAAAAAAGATTATCACATTCTAATGAGCTTAGAAACTGTTTTTTCCCTATTCAGTATGATATAGTTATTGTGTAACAAATAAAATTGTTGTTGTGTAACAATTAATATATTGATATATATGAATATAAAAAACCCTACTGATGGGTACAAAATTCCATGTATATTGTGTGAATGGAGAGTTCCAAAACAGGCTAGATTTGCTGTCCATAGTGTGGAGAGTAGGGTTGCCATCGTGCCTGCAAACGCTTTCCATGACCCTCACCCCCTGCCTTATGAATGTTTTTAATTAAAAAGAAAATAGTCAATGCTGCAAAGTAAAATGCCAGCCTGGAGCATAAGCTTTACTTTGAGGAAGGCTTCTTGGTCCCGGTTGTCCCCATAAAGTGTCTCAGAAAATGAAACGGATGTAGATCTCAAAGATGCTTTTTCAAAAGGCAATTGGACTTTGTTTTTCCTTGAAGACATTTCACTTCTCATCCAAGAAGATTCTTCTGCTCTGTTCTTGGATGAGAAGCAAAACATCTTCAAGGAAGGACAAAGAAAGTCCAGTTGCCTCTTGAAAAAGCACTTTTGGGACAACCATGACCTGGATGACTGAGAATCTCCATAAAAAAATGAATGTACAGATGCTATCAAGTGCTGTCTTTCAAAGTATGCCCCTTTGTCCCAAACAAGAACCAAGTTAAGGGGAAATTGGGAGCTTGAAGGCCTTTAATCCTTTTGTGAGACTGTTCTTAAAATTTCAGGCAAGCCTAACAATCTCCAAAAGTTGGTAAAAACAGAAATATTTATATTACAAATAATATAATATTTTTTATTTATAAGTAGACTTATCATCAATATATATCAATATGAGCGGCGATTACTGTGACTGTTTCAAATTGTGGCGCTGAACAAATGGTGGTTACAGCTGGTTCTTGGAGTTCCTGATCTCCCAGCAACTCCATGATTGTGGGATCATTATGTGCTTGTAACACATGTGCCATTTGCACTTATAGCCAGTTGCCAAGCACCCCAGAATCATGTGATTGCCATTTCCAACCTTCCCTGCCAGCTTCCCCAGAAAGTCAGTAAGGGAGCTGGCAGGCAAGATCACTATTTGCTGGGGTAAGTCGCCCCTACCTAGGCACCCTCCTCCAGGCCCTCTGCACTTTCACAATGCTGGCCACTGTGCACTCCCACATAGCTTCACCAACTTCCCCAACCCATCCTGTGCCTCTTGCACACTCTCCTCAACTCTTGCCCTGGACTCCTGTGCACCCCTTCGCTCCCTCTATCACCCAGAAGCAGCCTCTTGACTATCTTCAGGCCTGGGACTTGCAACTTCCTGCTCTTTTCCCAACTAACTTTGACTGTGGGAAGCAGGCAGGAAGAAAGTTCCCTGACTTAACAACTATGGAAGGCAACCAGCACTGCAGAGATTGCCATCATTAAGCAATGGGGTTGTACTTTCCAACCATATGGCTTAGCGATGGAAATTCCAGTTCCAATTGCCATTGTAAGTTAAGGACTACCTCTATATTCTTGTCAGCCGTGGGATGAGTCCACATCATGTAGATATTTTTGCAGCTAAGTTTTCCCCTAGTTATCTCACCCGTTGCTTCTTGAAGAAAGAAATGGAACATTTATTTATTTGTTAGTTTGTTTATCTTGTTTGCCGCCCATCTCACCTAGAAATGCTCCTGTGTTTGCTTTTCAGGGTCACATTTTTGTCAGTGAGACCTAGTGAATACTTGGTTGTTAATTTGAAGTGTACTTTGCTGTTCAACTCTGGCCAGTGGCCAACAAAATTTTAAAACAAAAACAAAGCACTTCGGTTTTACCGAAATAGCCTCTTTGTAGAATCATTGTATATCTGGGTTGATTATGTCACTTGCCTTCTAAATCAGCCTTACATGACTATCCCAATATGTCAAGACTTCAGCTCCCCAAATTCGAGTGCTAACATACTGAAATACAGCACATCTGTAGAATGCCAAGCCTGATCTAGAATTTGTAAATGTGCAATTTTCTTTTAAAATGTTCAGTCTTTACTGTGCCTTTCAGTCTGTACAAAGACCTATATGGCAGCATAGGAAGAAAACCAAGTTTAACCTGTGCAGTTTAATAATTTCTGTTTCTTAACTTTAAAGGTTAAAAAAGATGTTGGAGATGTTACTATTTTAATGAATAATGCCGGTATAGTAGTAACAGGAGATCTGCTTTCCATTCCGGACACGCAAATACAAAAAATATATGAAATCAACATTCTAGCTCATTACTGGGTAAGTATCAAAGCTGCTAACATTGGATGTTCTTGCTTTGACAACATATGGAGATGCAGCCTTTTTCTTTCTTATGGTTTATTCTTAGAATTAGATGATACTGGGGAAGGCGTGAACTCGGCTTTTGAATTAAAAGCTGATAAGAAATGGCGGGTTGGAGAACAGGAGGGAAAGCCTGCATTTCAAGCTAATTGGAGAATGTGATTTATGACTGTTAGTTGTAAGAGAGAATTCTGCTTTGATCTATGTGCTGAGGGGAGGGAAGTCAGATTTTGGCTTCGACCATGTTTGTGCCAATGCCATGAAACTTGAATAAAGATTCTTTAAGGAAAACGATGCCTTGAAGTTCTTTGAAGAGTTTCATCTGTCGGAACCATGGCAGTAGGTATCACTAAGAACTTAAATTTTAACTATTCAATTAATATTGGGGATACGGTGCTTAAGCTTAATTGACCTTACAGGCCCTTAAAGCACAATCCTAACTAAAAATGTCATTGGGGAAGGTTAGAATGCTCATCTGTCGATAAAACCAGTTTCTGCTAAGTGCTTCATAAATATGACAGCAGAAAACTATACAATAAAACTGAGATTTGCCAATATGATAACTGGCCTGGAACAGAGAACAGGAAGCACAAAGGAAGAACCAACTCAAGAAGACTCCATAATGTCATCCCAAATTTAAACTAGATTGAGAGTAGCCTTCACCAACTTCCAATGCATGCAATCCAATAAGAGCTCTAAAATTACTTTCCATCTTCCGGATTGCATTCAAACCTAGATTTGGACAAATTTCACTTCCTTATTTCACTTCTCAGCTAATTAAGAGTGGGCTGTCTATATCAGCTAGTGTACAATTGAAATCTGAGCATTCGTGTATAGTTGTTTTAAAAAGCAATAAAGAAAATAAGGAAAAGCATAAGGAATATTTGGTTATGGCTTTTGATTTTTATCTGAAGTCAAAAGCTACAATTAACAATTTTGGAACAAGAAAGATATAAAGCCAAGTTGAGGCTGTTCTTTAATCTCCTGGTTTTCTTTTCCCCAGATATATTAACCACTGTTTTCCTAGTTTGGCCATGATAGAAAAGTGAGGTTAACTAGAGAAATTTTAAGAAATTTAAGACATACAAATTTCTTCATTTAAAAAAAAAATCATGCAAAATGCCTGCATATCAGAACCATGACTTGTTTATATTATGGATATTATATTAAGATATGATAGCCCAAATAGTAACAGTACTTATTTGTTTTAAAACTGTATATACTGTTCACTCCCATTAGTGATTCTGCACATATAGTTTGCTAATATAATAAAAAAATATTAAATCTTTGTCCCAGAACTCTCAGGCAAACTTTTTTTATTTTACTCTCTAAAAAGTCTCAGTAAAAACTGCCTTTAATTGCATCCTTCTATAACAAACAGGCCTTTTTAACAGTAGTTTCCTCAATGAAAGTCCCGTAGTGTTAGGCATGTCCATAATGGGATTAACAAATAGACTTCTTAAAAATCTAAGCATATGAGGGAGCATGTATAGGCATAAGAAGTCCTGCAAATAATTTGGGCTCTAGTCACATAAAGCTTTATACACCTTAATGCAGACTTGGGCATTTTACGGCCCCTGGGCCACATACGACCCTTTGGCTGTCTCTGTCCAGCCAGCATGAGGTCAATCAGAAATTAGAAATCAAATATAAATAATTGTACACCATGCACGCAATACAACTGCCTTGTTTTTATATTGAAGGCAATTGCTTTTTTTCCAATCTATCTATGCGTGCCTGCATGTGTCAACGCTGCTAACATTGGATGTTCTTGCTTTGACAACATATGGCGATGCAGCCTTTTTCTTTCTTATGCTTTACTCTTAGAATTAGATGATACTGGGGGAGGAGGAGGAATGTGATGGGAGTTAGTTAGACATAACAATATTGTAATAGTGTGTGAACTCAGGGCTTTTTAAATAAGAGATAAGAAATGGCAGGTTGGAGAACAGGAGGGAAAGCCTGCATTTCAAACTAATTGGAGAATGTGATTTATGACAGTTAGTTAGAGGAGGGAATTGTGTTTAATACTATGTGCTAAGGGGAGGGGAATCCAGATTTTAGTTTCGCTTAGGTATATGCCGATGCTATGCTGCTCGAATAAAGATACTTTAAGGTAAATAATGCCTCAAAGTTCTTTGAAGAGTTTCATCTATCAGAACCATGACACAACCATATTGGTTCAGCCCTGCACAACAGTCCCAGTTTCTCATGTGGCCCCTTGAATACATTAATTGCCCACCCCTGCCCTAATGGGCACCTTATATTTAGCCCTGAATGCAACTTTAATCAGGACTGCTATTTCAGCATAGCTGTACTATAATATCTCTTGAAGGCCTGTTCATCATCTGTATTGCCATACTTTGTTGTATCCAGTCTCTTATTGAGGGCTGTCTCAAAGATTCCAGTATACTATTCTAACCTTGAGATTATTATGTGGCTTTACTGCTGTTGGCAAGATAGGATCTGTGCAAAAACCGAATCTGAACTTGGCCTGGAGAAGACCTAATATAACTAAACCTCAAAGCCAGATCATTCCAGATAAATGATTCTTAAAGAAATAGCATGTGACTGAGGCTAAATATTTCCTATTATTAATAAAGGAGAATATTTGTAGCTGAAGGTTGAAATGAGGGGTTCTTGTTGCTCTCTGAGCTTGGTTGTTTTCTTGCAGATGTTTCATTACCCAAACTAAGTAACATCGTCAGTGCTAGTCAGTCCTATTACTGCATATGAAAAAATAATTTATTTTAAGAAAGTTAATTCCTATGTACTTATCAGTGCTCCTGTTATCACATATACCATAGTACATATGACACTGTTACGTTCACCACTGCTTCCAATGATTATTGAAGAGGGAGAAATCATTTAATTATAAATAACTTGCATTCAAATTATTCATTTTAAGAATGTGTGTATTTCTGAATGAAAAATACAGAAATGTAAGCATCTGGCAATGTGGGGTATTGTATTTTTTTCTTTTTGGTCACATGTGGAATCTTAATCGCAGACAATAAAAGCTTTCCTGCCTGCCATGATGAAAAAGAACCATGGTCATATTATCACTGTTGCATCAGCTGGTGCGATTGTGCCGGTTCCTTTTCTATTGCCTTATTGGTATGTATGAGAGAGTTTTTTCTATCAAAATCAAAAGGTAGTGGAGCTCAATTGTGGTCTTAAGTTGAGGACTACCTGTACAGCCCACCCTGCTCTTCCCAAAGTTTTTCTGAGTGTAGGGAATTTTTTAGAATCAATTAGGATTTGATTAAGAATTTCTGTTGAATCTATCTTAAGTTTTCCCACTTAGTGAGAATGTCTAGCATTCGCCCGCATTTGCTTTTCTTTTGAAAATAATCTCAGGAGACTCACTGTAATATTTAGTTTATGTACAAATACCCAAGGTGGACTATTTCAACAGAGACCCAAAATCTATAATTCTCAATTCAAATTTACAACCAACATTGTGAGAAACCTGCCCAAACTCCAACTTTATTTCTTAGCTGATTCAGACTGCACCAAACTACTCCCCCCCCCTTTTTTTTTTTTGCTCCTTTCTTAATCAGCTTCCACATCCAGTTTCCAAGGAGGAAATAAAAACAATGAGTAACATCTGCCTATAATCTTTATGCACCATTTTAGTGTCCATAGCAATAGTTCACTAGCCTTTTTCTGTTAATGTTGGGAGTTATTCATATTTAGAAACTGAAGACTGGGGACTCCTTGGTGCTCTCTGAGCTTGCTTGTTTTCTTGCAGGTTTTATTATCCAGATAATCATTTGTCTGAAACGGTAGAGGGCAGGGATAGGCAACCTTGGCTCTTTTATGACTCGTGGACTTCAACTCCCAGAATTCCTCAGTCACCATGCCTCAGCTTGGAAACCTCTCCCTTTCCCCTCAGCATGGCTGTCTCAGGAATTCTGGGAGTTGAAGTCCGCGAGTCATAAAAGAGCCAAGGTTGCCTACCCCTGGTATAGGGTGCCCTGTATGAGCAGGGAGTTGGACTAGAAGACCTCCAAGGTTCGGTTCTATTCTATTCTATTCTATTCTAGAATGAAAGTTAGGTAACATCTTCAGTGCTAGAAGTGCAATTTGCTCTCTGTTTATACATGTAGTCTTCAACTTTCTTTTGGTGGGGGACCCACTTTTTGAAATATCATTTCCCCTGAGGTGAGGTTGGCCCCAATTCTGTTGCTCATCTGGAAAACCCTCAAAATTTTGGGCCTAGGAATCCTATGGGAAAGTGGAGCTCATGAAGGGCCTGTATAGGTTTGATTGCATTCTTTCCTGGCTTTTTGTTGTTACTGTTTTTAATTGGTTTTAACTCTTTTTAATGGAAGAAATAAAATTATTTTCTCCCCTAATTCTCCTCTCCTGTTTAGCTCAAGCAAGTCTGCAGCTTTAGGGCTTCACAAAGGCTTCACCAAAGAATTATCTGCTTTGGGAAAAGATGGGATCAAGACTACCTGCTTGTGTCCATTTTTTGTAAACACGGGGTTTGTAAAAAACCCACAGTCGAGGTAAGAAACAAGATGGGTCCAGGTAGCATAGAACAGTTTCCCAACCGTGACAACTTTAAGACATATGGACTTCAACTTCAACATGCTGACTGGGGAATTCTGGGAGTTGAAGTCCAGCTATCTTAAAATTGCCAAAGTTGAGAAATACTAGTTTACATGCACATTGCTAACCATTTGAAACCAACAGGATCTGGAGAGCATATTTTGGAGTCTCTCCCAAAAGGGCTCCCATGGGAAAGAGTAGCTGGGTCAAAACCTGAACTTTTCCCCCACTGTGCCTGGAAGGTTCTTCCTTCCATCTTCCAATTTTATTTTTCTGGACTATGTGGGCAGATTTCTGAACTAGACTCTGGACTACTATTCTCTCTCCTTCCCCCCCCCCAGCCCCAATTCACCCCCCTCTTTTGTATAAATGCTTCCAAGGCCAAAAATATTTCTATAAATAAAAATAAGTTATTATGGCAGCTACAAAAGTGGAAGTGGTGTTCATTTGTCACCACCATTTCTGAGCAGATAGAATCAGTATCACTGATAACTGTAGTCCACAAGACCCAGCAGTCACTTCTTTTAAAATAAAATGAATTAATAGCTCACTATTAATAACGTCAACAATTCCAATTCCAGAACAGTACCTATTCTGAAACCTGAGGCAGTTGCAAGGAGGCTCATGGATGGGATACTCTGCAATCAAAAGAAGATTGTTATGCCATTCTCCGTTACAATGTGCACTTGGATGGAAATGTATGTATGCTGGGTGCTTACGGGATGAACTTCTGCACTGACAATTAGAATTAAAATACATGTTGTGGCATATCAAAAAATAAGCAGTGAAATCAAGGTCTTGCATTGAGGCAGGTTTTGAGATTTTTGTTTAATGTTCCTGTATTTTTTTTTCCCCAGAATTCTTCCTGAGCGTGCTTTGGTGGCTTTG
Organism: Crotalus tigris; assembly: GCF_016545835.1. Classification (NCBI taxonomy): domain Eukaryota; kingdom Metazoa; phylum Chordata; class Lepidosauria; order Squamata; family Viperidae; genus Crotalus; species Crotalus tigris. Next base: position 551,674 of record NW_024097440.1, read on the forward strand.
GAAAAGATTCTGGATATCAGTTTTGATGTGAAGAAACAAGAATGACCCGAAGTATCATATCTTCCCAAACTTTCCAAATTTTAGGTTATGTGAAATCACATGTCTAATATCATTGTTTAATACGCCTTTCGTAGCCTGCAAAAGAAATTCCAACCACTATTCTTCACAAATCTATATTAAAATAACTTTTTCAAGTACTAGTATAAACACTCTGAAGAGTTTATTTCTTCCTGACATATAAAGAAGACATAAATGTAACTTCAAACCCACTGATTTTAAAGTACTTTAGTTCCAAGTGCAAAATGTTCTCTTGAGTTTTATTAGTCAGCCTGCCAATGAAGCTTGTTCAGAAAAACAACCACGTTCAGAGAACACCAAAAACCCAACCATTTGTAAATAGTCAATACTCAGCAGACTCTGACTGAATAACTCCTATCTTTCACCACTCAAAGAATCATTGTGTACATCCCTGGATAATTATTTTCACAGCAGTAATTAAGTAAGCTTGTAGTAAGAGTGGCTTATTGAATCAAATCACAGTTGTTTTATAAAACTTGAAACCCAGAGTAAACAAATCATGTTCTAGCTTAGCAGCATGTATGGCCCCACCCTGAAGTCGCCCTTACTTCTTCAGCCCTCTGCCTGCTTATGATCTGACGGGTCCAATTAATGTGGAATGATGAACAATCACTAGAATAATGATGTGTCTGCATAATTACTACTGGAATAGTGCTGTGTTAGTAGTATGTGACTAACCTAATGCGCATTGCACTTGGATACAATGTATGTAGCAAACTCTCCATTGTATACCCATGAGAAACAAACCTAATGTATTACAGTGTATATTTCAATGTGTATTCTTTTGTTCCTGAGAAAAAAAGGAAAGTATAAAACTGAAGTCAGCACCCGCCCTCAGGGTTCAGAATTGCTTGTTGCTATTGCTTCTGAACCTGCGCAATAACTCTCGCTGCTAAACCCTCTGGAATTCGTAAGAGTCCTTTTGTTTTCCACAAGACAATCCTCTGGTTCTAGGCTTCTGTCTTTTTCTCGGTCCCAAATGATGAATCAAACAACCTCAATTCATTAATATCTAGCAATATAAAGACTATTTTCCTTCCCAGCTGAGGAAATCTTATCTCAGCTTCAAGGTAGACAAACCCTTTGGCCTGGCAATGAGATGAATTAATGTGAGAAGGTAGAGGAGGACTTTAATTTATGAGAAAAGAGGCTTCACAGCTCAGGAGATGTTTGAAAATAACTCTGCCTTAATTAACCTCTTAGGAATTCACTCTTAAAAGATTTCAAGACTTTTGTGTTTACATCCTCATGTTACCTATCTTTATCTGAAATGTGTGATTCTCATATCTTTGGTTAGCCAGTTAAACAGCCTTGACAAATAGGGTGTGGCCAAACAGACTGGTGTTTATTGTAGCCATTTTACTCCCAGCATTTGGCTCCTCTGTTCATTTTCCTAAATTCTTTCCATATTAAGTTCCACCCATCCTACTTGTTACCAGCCTTTCTCCAAGCTTGCAACAAGGTAGAAGAGAGCAGAGCAGAAGTCCATTATTTATCTTGGGAGAGGGAGCAAATCTATTAATTCCCTATTAGTGGAGATTCCTCAGGATGAAGAATTATAACCAACCAACTGCAATTGGCTAATGTAGGGGTCTTCAAACTTGGCCTATTTATGACTTGTGGACTTCAACTCCCAGAATTCCTCAGCCATTGGGCCTGGCTGAGGAATTCTGGGAGTTGAAGTCCACAAGTCATAAAAGGGCCAAGTTTGAAGACCCCTGAGCTAATGTGAAAAAGTGGAAGCCTCTCAATGACAGGCAGTCCTGGAGGAAACTGATTGCCTTGATCAACTTCATCGTTTTCAAGGTGGGCCTGATGGACGATCTTTCTCTGGGGTTAAGAGGAATATGTCTCTTGTTGATTTGGAGGAGAGAGGGGGCTTCTCAGCAACTTTACCATTGGCCATAATATCTTCTGAATTGTTGGAGAGATTTGGAAATAAGAGGTATACAATAGTTTTATATTGTAGGAAGTCAGCACCCCTCCCAAAGGAGGCTTTCCTAGGATCAAATCATTCACTTCTCTCCACTACCAGGAAAACAGCCTCAAGCAGAAACCTGAAGGGGCTAATCTTTAGGAATGCAGATTTTGTAATCCATTCAGAAAGACTGACCACCCTATTCATAAACAAAACACCTTCAGCCATAGCTCTTGAACTGATGGGATTAGAAAAATAAAGACTCCTAAAATCTACGTTCCCCATCCGACTCCCAGGACAAGGCATGACCTCCCAGCCACAATTGGACTCAGACAACAATAATTAGAATACCAAAAGGGCACACTCAGGCACATTGCACAGAAGTTATAAAAGCCCACCCACTGTCAACTCCATTTTGTCAGCTGTCCCAGAACTGCATGCTGTTGTTGGTTCTGCTCATCAATAAACCTTTCCTAAGCATCTGGCCTTCATTTTATTTCCAACATTTGGCATGGAACCGAACCTGCTTTTTCTTCCCACTATATCTATTCCTTGGGTATATTTTAGATGCTTTGGGAGCAGTTACTCCTCAAAATGTATCATAGGCTTACAGCTAAATTTTATTTCCAGAGGTTTTCAACATCTACATCAGTGGTTCTCAACCTTTTTAATGCCGCGACCCCAACCGGTCGTAAGTCGAGGACTACCCAACTGGTCGTAAGTCGAGGACTTTCCCTGCCCAGGAGCGCTGCGCATGCGTGGTGCCACCCCTTGCGCCGGCCAAGGCATAGCTGGCAAGCGGCAGAGACTGAGCAGGCTGACCACCGGCTGGGCCACCAGTTGGCCCAGCCCAAGGGAGGTAAGGCACCCGCTGGGCCACACGCATGCCAGCAACCTCCCTGTGCCCGCTGGCCTCCCACCTCCCACCCCTGGCCCTCTTTTACTTACATTTTTAGTAGTTGCTCAGCAGGGAGGGGTGGAAACTTCCAGACAGCTCACCTTCGTTGCAGGCAACTTGCAGCACCGTTTGCAGAATGGGACTTTTTGCGGGCTCAGCAGGGCAGAGACAGCCTGGACAATTCCTATTGGCTTTTGAAAGCCAATAGAATTAGACTCTATTCAAGCGAGTCTATTCTATTGGCTTTCAAAAGCCAATAGAATAAAAGGGAGTAGCACAGCTAAGGGGAAAAAAATGGCGGACTGTGTTGTTTGGCGACCCCCGTGAAATGGTCGTTCGACCCCAAATGGGGTCGCGACCCACAGGTTGAGAACCGCTGATCTATATGAAACTTCTGGCAAAAATAATCCAGAAATATAGTGTCTACATTTAATTCTCTATGACATCTTCAGGATTTGGTGTCCTTTGAATGCCTATCTGTAAAACCATAAGGAATCTGCTCCTTTTCCAAACTAATACATTTTATTAAAAGGCATAAACAGGAGTGAGCAATCATAAGACACAACACTTAGTGATAGTCCTAGGCTATTAGGTAAGCAAACAACATAAATCATATTAGGATATTAATAAATAATAAACTTTATTGTCATTGTATGTGTATACACAGTATACACATACAACGAAATTTACGTGACACCCAAAGACCAGGTCCCACACACATAATCCCCAAACACACTCCCACCCACCACAATTCCCCACCCCTAAAACCGCCCAAACATCCACCCAACAGACCAAGTAATACTGTCCAACAGTTCACTGATGGTGGCCTTTTAGTTCATTATTAAGTGCAATTATAGCTCTGGGATAAAAACTATTCAGAAAATGTGTGGTCTGAGTTTTAAATGTTCTGTATCTTCTGCCAGAAGGCAACAGTTCAAAGAGATTGTAAGCAGGATGGGAGGAGTCTCTGAGAATGTTATGCAACTTCCTCAAACAGCAAGATTCTGAGATTCGAAGATGTTGTCCAGGGCTGGTAACTGGAGTCTGATAATATTCTGGGCAGTTTTAATAATTCTCTGTAGAGCTTTTTTGTCCGCTACAGAGCTGCTCCCATACCATGCAAGAATGCCGTATGTCAGGACACTCTCAATGGTGCTGTGATAGTAGGGCAGAAGTAGATGCTAAGATAAATTTATCTTCCTGAGCATTCTCAGGAAGTATAGCCTCTTCTGTGCCTTCTTCACAAGCATGTTAACATTCATAGTCCATGAGAGGTCCTCCGAGATATAAGTGCCCAGAAATTTAAAACTACCCACCCTCCCCACCTCCTCACCATTTATGTACAATGGTAGATGTATATCTCTCTTCCTCCTGAAGTCAATTATAAGTTCTTTTCTGCGGAAAAGAAAAAGGATTATTTGGAAGCACAACATGCTGCTTGTGATAACCTTTAAAGAGCAAGTGTGTTTTTTCTTCTGCTTCATTTTGTAAGTGAATTTGCATAGGGCGGAGTTTTGTGCAAGGCTTATTCTAAAGTCCTCCCGACAATCTGCCAGTTGACATTTGTAGAAGAAAGCAAGAATGCATCCAATATTTGATTTCCTCTGGTTTTCAGTCTTTGCAATCTATTGCTATATTGAAGCTTTGGTGATATGTTTTATTCCTGTGAAGAGGAAATCTGTGGCAGGTGAAATTGTCCTTATCACTGGAGCTGCAAGCGGTATCGGAAAATTAACAGCCTTTGAATTTGCCAAACATGGAAGCCGATTGGTTCTCTGGGACATAAACAAGGTACGGCAATTATTTTACTTTAGAATTAGCAGATTAACAAGGTAGAAAGAGGAGAGGGGGAACAGAAAGAAAAACAAGCAAAAAGCTGACAAACATTCCTGGAAATAAGATCTAAAGATATCTGTGGGACAGGTTCCAATGGAAATACAGTATGCTTTCTGTTATGTTTGAAAAATAGGTAAGCAGCTTGTAGAAATAAGCATGTGTAATTTGCAGAAGTAGCGTTTCATTTAAAGCTTTAAATAAACAGCATAAAACATGTTTATCTAGTATTCAGGACAGTTTACTCTGTCTGAAATGGTACAGGATCTCCTGTTTGAGCTCCTTCCATCTCTGTTATTCTGCTGTTACATGCAATAAAGACTTTGAACCAGCTCATCCAGTACTAATGCAACCTTCGTTCTTATTCAGCAAAACGTTTTATGTGGTATAATTATATTCTTGATTTTAATTCTTTACAAGAATTACAAGTGTGTCCTGTTGTTGCATTTGTTTGTCAACTGTCTTTTTAAAAAAAAAAAAGCAAATCAAGAATTTACATTCAAACATAAAATGCACCCAAGCTCCTCTTCTCAGAAATTTCACAAGGCTGTGAAAATACTTGGAAGCCCAGCAATGACTGGAATGCTGCTGTTTGTACTTATGTATGTTTGTAGGTTTCTGCATTGGAGGAGGGCGTTCTTATATTTTATTGTATGGATTGTTTTTATGTTCTACAGCTGTAGGCAGCAATGAAAATGCTGCAAGTAAATGTATGCATGGGAGATAAAATCTCTCACTCACAAACATATAGGTAGTCCTTGAGATATGACTGGTCATTTAATGACTGTTCAAAGTTACAACAGACTCCTCAAAAGCTACATATAACCCCATTTTAAAATTAGGGAAGGGAGAGAAGCGGGGGGGGGGGGTGTGCTGCACACACACACACATTCATCTTTACAGCCACCCACCCCGCAAGCCTGCTTAGCTTTTTATTATTATTATTTTAGACCAACAAAACAAAACACAACAAAACATTACACACATACGCACATAATATATCCTTTTTTGTTAACAGCAGTTTGTAACAGTACTCTTCTATTCTTTACATTTCCCCCCTCTTTCTTCTTTGAAATATTTGTCCTTATTACCCCATTGTTTCTTATTTACGTTTTCCTTCTTTCAGATTCTACTACTTACTAGGAATCCAACATTATTTATTGTAGTAACTCTCATATTTTTTATAAGACTCGACCAGAATTACAACTAGGCATGGTGATCATACAAATATTCTCATAGTCCACATCCACTAACTTCTTATATACCTTATTTTTTAAAAAAAAAATTCACGTTAATTATTATTTAGTACATATACTGTTTTTATTCTAATACTATTTCCAACATTAAAATTCACCCCTTTTCATCCAAGTATATTGATTTAATTTTATTTTTCTTTGACATATATAATAATTCCTCCTTTCTTGTTTTATGCTAATATTGTGTATAATGTTTCTAAATTTTACTTTCTCTAGTAATTTTCTATAATCCTATTTTATATAAACTTCCTAAAGATACATCACATCTACATCCAATTTCCTTAAATTGTTAAACGCTTAAACTCTTTTTCTTGATATATTTAATCCATTAATATTTACAGAAAAGAGCTTAATTACGTCTCCCATTTTTAACTTGATCTATTTTTTTGTTTTTATTTTGTTTTATACTTCTTGTCACTATAAGTCTTCCTTTTGCTTCTGTTTCTAACCTTTCTCTTTCTTGTAACTTTTGTATTTCTTGCTCTCAATCAACTTCCTCTAATAGATCTTCATCATAACTTTTACTCTCCGGCTCTTCCCTACATTCTTGTTCTTCTCCTTGTGAAAAGTAACTCTCATAAAAGTCCTGTGCTTTCTCAAGTGTATCTATCTTATATTTTTTTTCCTGCCAAGTTAAAAGTATGCCTTCAGGAATTAACCAACAAAACTTAACTTTATATTTAATTAATTGTCGTTAAAAATTGGTATTCTCGTCTCTGATTTCGTATACTATGTGGTATTTGTTTTAATACAATTATTTCCTTACCCTTATATGTTATTAATTCGTCTCTTGTTTTTTTATATATTTCATCCCTTATTGATCTTCTAGTAAACCTTATATGAACCTCTCTTGCCAATCTATGCCTTTGTGCATAATTTGTGTATACTCTATATGTTTCATCTATGTCTCTTTTTACTTCCAATTTTTCTTTGCCTAAAATCACCGCCAAAATCTCTGCCATCTTTTCTCCCAAATCTTCCTCCTTTTCCTCTACAATATTTTGAAATCTTAAACAGAATGAAGCTTTGTTCATTGTTTGTTCAGCCTGCTTAGCTTTTTAAAGATGATTGGCTACATTCAGGTGCTAACTTTATTATTTTAATGTCATCTTTTGGCAAATAAATTCCAAATAAATGAGCAAAGAAAGTTTTTTCATACAACCACGGAATGTTTGTGTATATACATGTTTATTCACAAGATTACATGTGTTTTTATAAATCATTTAAAGGCAAATTTTGTGGTCAGTTGCTTATTTTGTTGTAGCTCTGAAAATGTATAAAACATGAAATACAGGATGGAAAATGTAGTTTACATATAGATAGTTTGCTGGAGAGCAAATGGAGTCGAGATCATGTCTATAACTGTGCAATCAAAGCCATCTTAATATTTTTTACTCTTTCTCCTCTAGACACCCCTATTTACACAATAGAAATAAGACATAGGAGGAGAGCAGATAGAGGCTGAGTCAAAAGAGGAATCAGCCTAAAGTCATTATTTTCCCACAGAAGGTCTAAATCCAACCCCTCTTGAATTCTGTAAACTCTTATCTAGTGCCAATTTAGTGCTGACCTTTAGTTAACTAGATTCTTATGTATGGGCCAGAGCAATAAATTAGCTTACCTGGAATGTAACATGTGGTCATAATTATTTGTGCCCTAACATAAGATAGCCTTGTCCTAGGGGACAATCACTTAAATATGAGCAACAATATGCGTCTGTAGCCAAAAATGCCAATGCAGTCCTGGACTTCATTAATAGAGAGACAGATCAAAATCACATGAAGTTCTAATACCACTTTACAAAGCCTTAATAAGACCACATTTGGAATACTGCATCAAGGTCTGGTCACCACATTACAAAAAAGATTTTGAGACTCTGGAAAGAGTGCAGAGAAAAGCAACAAAGATGATTAGGGGGCTGGAGGCTAAAACGTAGGAAGAATGGTTATAAGAATTGGGTATGACTGTAGTGTAATGAAAAGAAGGAATGAGGGGAACATGATAGCACTGTTCCAATATTTGAAGGGCTCCTACAAAGATGAGGGGTTCAAACTATTTTCCAAAGCACCAATACGTAAGATAAGAAGTAATGGTTGGGAACTAACTAACCAAGGAGAGAAGCAACCTAGAACTAAGGAGAAAATTCCTAATGGTAAGAGCAATTAACCAATGGAATAACTTGCTTTCAGATGTTGTGGGTGCTCCATCACTGAAAGTTTTCAAAAAGAGACCGGACAACCATTTGTCTGAAATAATATAGGGTCTCCTCTGCTCCAGCAGGAGTCTGGATGTCTGAGGTCCAACTTCCAACTCTATTATTGTATGTTCTAATCTAATTTCTGAAAGGTGTCTCCAGCTCTAAGTCAAGCGTTATCTTCTAAAACTACTGATTAGTGGGCTGTAAGAAGCCAGGAAAAGAAATTATTTAGACAGTGTAGTATTCAGTGAGTAAAAGGTATTAATTAAATAGATTAATTATATATATGTGGATTTCTTGCTTCCTGCTACATGCTTAACAATAACACTTAGAATGCTTTGCTCAAGAAGCTTCTCACCTAGCTTGAGAGATTCCAAGATTGCTATCACACTTAAATGGAAAACAAATGATTTTATTGATGGTACTTTTATTACTGATCTCAAGGGATGAGCCAGTTCATTCCAGTAGGGGCTATTTAGGCCAGGCACATCTGCTGTGGAGACTTGGGATGAGTCTCAGTGCTCCATACATTTGTATAGGATTTTATAGATGACCATACTAAGACTGCATGATCCTAAATCATCCTTCTATCTTACAGTCTCTATTTGTAAGACACAGTGAATCACCTGGTGAAAACTGAACATGCATAGTGGCCAACTAGTTCTGACTACTCATTGGATAAAGTAAAGTGGAGATAGCTCTACCATTGATTTGGTTAACTACCTAGTCCATGTAGAAGGAAGTATCCTTTTAGAGAAGCCAGTCTATGATTGTTCAGAATATCTATATTGGTTTGGTTATACATGAACTTTAAATTCTGGAACTATGATCTTACTCACACTGTAGTAACCTTTCCCCCAGTAATATTTTGTTGGCAGAATGCAAAGAAGTGAACAATATTTATCCTTTCTACTGTTTGTAGCCAGGCATAGAGGAAACAGCTGAAGAATGCAGAAAGCTGGGAGTCGAAGCATATCCTTATGTGGTGGACTGCAGTTTGAGAGAGGACATCTACAGTGCGGCTGAGAAAGTGAGAATTCTGTACAGTAAATGAGTGTGTTGTTTCCCTGTTTTTTATAAAGTTTTGGAAAACCAGCTTTAAAAAAAAAGATTATCACATTCTAATGAGCTTAGAAACTGTTTTTCCCCCTATTCAGTATGATATAGTTATTGTGTAACAAATAATAATTAATTGTTCCAATTGCCATTGTAAGTTAAGGACTACCTCTATATTCTTGTCAGCCATGGGATGAGTCCACATCATGTAGATATTTTTGCAGTTAAGTTTTCCCCTAGTTATCTCACCCGTTGCTTCTTGAAGAAAGAAATGGAGCATTTATTTATTTGTTAGTTTGTTTCTCTTGTTTGCCGCCCATCTCACCTAGAAATGCTCCTGTGTTTGCTTTTCAGGGTCACATTTTTGTCAGTGAGATCCGGTGAATACTTGCTTGTTAATTTGAAATGTACCTAACTGTTCAACTCTGGCTGGCCAGTGACCAACAAAATTTTAAAGCAAAAACAAAGCTTTTTTTACCGAAATAGCCTCTTTGTAGAATCATTGTACATCTGGGTTGATTATGTCACTGGCCTTCTAAATCAGCCTTACATGACTATCCCAATATGTCAAGACTTCAGCTCCCAAAATTCTAGTGCTAATGTACTGAAATACAGCACATCTGTAGAACGCCAAGCCTGATCTAGAATTTGTAAATGTGCATTTTTCTTTTAAAATGTTCAGTCTTTACTGTGCCTTTCAGTCTGTACAAACACCTATATGGCAGCATAGGAAGAAAACCAAGTTTAACCAGTGCAAAGTTTAATAATTTCTGTTTCTTAATTTTAAAGGTTAAAAAAGATGTTGGAGATGTTACTATTTTAATGAATAATGCCGGTATGGTAGTAACAGCAGATCTGCTTTCCACTCCGGACACGCAAATACAAAAAATGTATGAAATCAACATTCTAGCTCATTACTGGGTAGGTATCACTAAGAACTTAAATTTTAACTATTCAATTAATATTGGGGATACGGTGCTTAAGTTTAATTGACCTTACAGGACCTTAAAGTACAATCCTAACTAAAAATGTCATTGAGGAAGGTTAGAATGCAGCTCATCTGTCAGCAAAATCGTTTTTTGCTAACTGCTTCATAAATATGACAGCAGAAAACTATACAATAAAACTGAGATTTGCCAATATGATAACTGGCCTGGAACAGAGAACAGGAAGCACAAAGGAAGAACCAACTCAAGAAGATTCCATAATGTCATTCCAAATTTAAACTAGATTGAGAGTAGCCTTCACCAACTTCCAATGCATGCAATCCAATAAGAGCTCTAAAATTACTTTCCATCTTCCGGATTGCATTCAAACCTAGATTTGGACAAATGAGAATTCCTTATTTCACTTGAACTTCTCAGCTAATTAAGAGTGGGCTGTCTATATCAGCTAGTATACAATTGAAATCTGAGCATTCGTGTATAGTTGTTTTGAAAAGCAATAAGGAAAATAAGGAAAAGCGTAAGGAATGTTTGGTTATGGCGTTTGATTTTTATCTGAAGTCAAAAGCTACAATTAACTATTTTGGAACAAGAAAGATATAAAGCAAAGTTGAAGCTGTTCTTTAATCTCCTGGTTTTCTTTTCCCCAGATATATTAGCCACTGTTTTCCTAGTTTGGCCATGATAGAAAAGTGAGATTAACTAGAGAAATTTTAAGAAATTTAAGACATACAAATTTCTTAATTTCAAAAAAAAAAAAAAATCATGCAAAATGCCTGCATATCAGAACCATGACTTTGGCTGTCTCTGTCCAGCCAGCATGAGGTCAATCAGAAATTAGAAATCAAATATAAATAACTGTACGCCATGCACACAATACAACTGCCTTGTTTTTATATTGAAGGCAATTGCTTTTTTTCCAATCTACTTATGTGTGCCTGCATGTGCCAACGCTGCTAACATTGGATGTTCTTGCTTTGACAACATATGGAGATGCAGCTTTTTCTTTCTTATGCTTTATTCTTAGAATTAGATGATACTGGGGGAGGAGGAGGAATGTGATGGGAGTTAGTTAGACATAACAATATTGTAATAGTGTGTGAACTCAGGGCTTTTGAAATAAGAGATGATAAGAAATGGCAGGTTGGAGAACAGGAGGGAAAGCCTGCATTTCAAACTAATTGGAGAATGTGATTTATGACAGTTAGTTAGAGGAGGGAATTGTATTTAATACTATGTGCTAAGGGCAGGGGAATCCAGATTTTGGCCTCGCTTATATATGTGCCAATGCTATGCTGCTCAAATAAAGATTCTTTAAGGTAAACAATGCATTGGAACCATGACACAACCATATTGGTTCAGCCCTCCACAACAGTCCCAGTTTCTCGTGTGGCCCCTTGAATACATTAATTGCCCACCCCTGCCCTAATGGGCACCTTATATTTAGCTCTGAATGCAACTTTAATCAGGACTGCTATTTCAGCATAGCTGTACTATAATATCTCTTGAAGGCCTGTTCATCATCTGTATTGCCATACTTTGTTGTATCCAGTCTCTTATTGAGGGCTGTCTCAAAGATTCCAGTGTACTATTCTAACCTTGAGATTATTATGGTGGCTTTACTGCTGTTGGCAAGATAGGATCTGTGCAAAAACCGAGTCTGAACATGGACTGGATAAGACCTAATATAACTAAACCTCAAAGCCAGATCATTCCAGATAAATGATTCTTAAAGAAATAGCATATGACTGAGGCTAAATATTTCCTATTATTAATAAAGGAGAATATTTGTAGCTGAAGGTTGAAATGAGGGGTTCTTGTTGCTCTCTGAGCTTGGTTGTTTTCTTGCAGATGTTTCATTACCCAAACTAAGTAACATCGTCAGTGCTAGTCAGTCCTATTAGTGCATATAGAAAAATAATTTATTTTAAGAAAGTTAATTCATATGTACTTATCGGTGCTCCTGTTATCACATACACCATAGTACATATAACACTATTACGTTCACCACTGCTTCCAATGATTATTGAAGAGGCAGAAATCATTTAATTATAAATAACTTGCATTCGAATTATTCAGTTTAAGAATATGTGTGTTTCTGAATGAAAAATACAGAAATGTAAGCATCTGGCAATGTGGGGTGTTGTATTTTTTCTTTTTGCTTTTTGGTCACATGTGGAATCTTAATTGCAGACAATAAAAGCTTTCCTGCCAGCTATGATGAAAAAGAACCATGGTCATATTGTCACTGTTGCATCAGCTGGTGCGATTGTGCCGGTTCCTTTTCTATTGCCTTATTGGTATGTATGAGAGAGTTTTTTCTATCAAAATCAAAAGGTAGTAGAGCTCAATTGTGGTCTTAGGTTGAGGACTACCTGTACAGCCCACCCTGCTATTTATTGTGATTCCTCGCCAGCCAGTGGACCTGGCAGCTGAGTCTGAGGAAGCAGAGGAGGAGGAGGGATCTGGAGTGACATCAGAGTCAGAGGAAGGTTCTGAGGAGCTCCAAGACTTATAGTCTTATGGGGAGTCTGGCCCCTCTACTCGCGTTCAGGCTGAGACACAGCTGTGCTGGGAGTCTGAGTTGGACAGTGATGAATCCCAACTGGGAGATATCTAGGATGCATGAAAACGCCGACAAGAGAGTAGGACAGAGCAATGCAATGGGGTGGCTCCAAAGGCAAAGGAGAAGGCATTAGGTTGCCACCCTTTGGCTGCATAATAAAAGGGAAGGTGTGGGAGGTGCTGGTTGGCAAAGGCAACCGTTCTTGTTGAAGATCGAGTTTCTGTGAACTGTGTTTGTTTGCTTTGGCATTGACTCAGGTCTGTGAATAATAAAAGGGGATTGTTTTTTTCCTGCGGTTCCAGCCTGCTTGTTGGAAGAGGGGTTTCTTCTTGTGAGCTTAACAAGGACCCACGGAAGCTGGGACAGAACACTCTTCCCAAAGTTTATGTGAGTGTAGGGAATTTTTTAGAATCAATTAGGATTTGATTAAGAATTTCTGTTGAATCTATCTTAAGTTTTCCCACTTAATGAGACCGTCGAGCATTCGCCCGCATTTGCTTTTCTTTTGAAAATAATCTCAGGAGACTCATTGTAATATTTAGTTTGTGTACAAATGCCCAGGGTGGACTATTTCAACAGAGACCCAAAATCTATAATTTTCAATTCAAACTAACATTGTGAGAAACCTACCCAAACTCCAACTTTTGTTTCTTAGCTGATTCAGTCTGCACCAAACTACCCCCCCCCTTTTTTTTTTACTCCTTTCTTAATCAGCTTCCACATCCAATTTCCAAGGAGGAAATAAAAACAATGAGTAACATCTGCCTATAATCTTTATGCACCATTTTAGTGTCCATAGCAATAGTTCACTAGCCTTTTTCTCTTAACGTTGGGAGTTATTCATATTTAGAAACTGAAGTCTGGGGACTCCTTGGTGCTCTCTGAGCTTGCTTGTTTTCTTGCAAGTTTTATTATCCAGATAATCATTTGTCTGAAATGGTATAGGGTTTCCTGTCTGAGCAGGGGGTTGGACGAGAAGACCTCCAAAGTTCTGTTCTATTCTATTCTATTCTATTCTATTCTATTCTATTCTATTCTATTCTATTCTATTCTACTCTACTCTACTCTACTCTACTCTATATACTCTACTCTACTCTACTCTATTCTGCTCTATTCTAGAATAAAAGTTAGGTAACATCTTCAGTGCTAGAAGTGTAATTTGCTCTCTGTTTGTACACGTAGTCTTCAACTTACAACTGATTGCTTAGCAACTGTTTGAGGTGCCAAGGGACTCCCCCAGACTATTTTGATCCAGATTTGAAATCCCTATGCTCCCCTTCGCAGTCCACGGTTCAACCCTAAGCTACATGTATTTTCTTTTAACACTGAAGTTGAGATGAGAGGAGAAAGGTTCATGAGAAGAGAAAACTATCAAACCAGAGTTGCATAAAATTCTAGTCTATATTATGTTGCTTCCCTTTGTAAGCTTGCTTATAAGCCTCTTGAAGGGCTTACTGCATTTATCTAAGTCGGTGATGATTATCCATCCATACCCTGCGTATCAGACATATATCAAGCCAGACTTCCTTGGACATCAAAGCTCTACATTGCAGGGGCCAGGTTATTTCAGGGACTGCCTTACCCCAATGACATCCCCCCATCCCATCAGGTCCAGTAGGAAGGGAAGCATGTTGCTGGTCCCTTAAGCCAGGGCTTTTCAACCTTTTCATCCATTGTACCACTTTTAGGATATGGCAATATCCGAGTACCACCAGTCACCTAGCAAGGTGTCAAAAACGTGATGACCAAAAAAAAAAAAAGAGGAAAAAAGTGATAAAGTACAGGTAGTCCTCGACTTACAACAGTTCGCTTAGTGACTGTTCAAAGTTACAATGGCACTGAAAAAGTGCCCCCCAAGGCACAGCCGAGCAAGACACCTGCCTGCCCACCTGATGGCGCTCTCATTCCACTCCCCGCTACCACTTTTCTAGGATGGTCGCATACCACCTGCCAGGTGCCAATGTACCACAGGTGGTACCCGTACCACTGGTTGAAAAGCCCTGCCTTAAGCCACATAGTTTCATTTGGTGGGGGACTCACTTTTTGAAATATCATTTCCCCTGAGGTGAGGTTGGACCCAATACTGTTGTTCATCTGGAAAATTCTCAAAATTTTGGGCCTAGGAATCCTGTGAGAAAGTATAGTTTTGATTGCATTCTTTCCTGTCTTTTTGTTGTTACTGTTTTTAATTGGTTTTAACTCTTTTTAATGGAAGAAATAAAATTCTTTTCTCCCCTAATTCTCCTCTCCTGTTTAGCTCAAGCAAGTTTGCTGCTTTAGGGCTTCACAAAGACTTCACCAAAGAACTATCTGCTTTGGGAAAAGATGGGATCAAGACTACCTGCTTGTGTCCATTTTTTATAAACACGGGGTTTATAAAAAACCCACAGTCGAGGTAAGAGACAAGATGGGTCCAGTTAGCATAGAGCAGTTTCCCAACCGTGACAACTTTAAGACATATGGACTTCAACTTCAACATGCTGGCTGGGGAATTCTGGGAGTTGAAGTCCAGCAATCTTAAAATTGCCAAGGTTGAGGAATACTAGTTTACATGCACATTGCTAACCATTTGAAACCAACAGGATCTGGAGAGCGTATTTTGGAGTCTCTCTCAAAATGGCTGCCATGGGAAAGAGTAGCTGGGTCAAAACCTGAACTTTTCCCCCACCGTGCCTGGAAGATTCTTTCTTCCATTTTCCAATTTTATTTTTCTGGACTATGTGGGCAGATTTCTGAACTACACTCTGGACTACCATTCTCTCTCCTTCCCCCCCCAGCCCCAATTCACCCCCCTCTTTTGTATAAATGCTTCCAAGGCCAAAAATATTTCTATAAATAAAAATAAGTTATTATGGCAGCTACAAAAGTGGAAGTGTTGTTCATTTGTCACCACCATTTCCGAGCAGATAGAATCAGTATCACTGATAACTGTAGTCCACGAGACCCAGCAGTCACTTCTTTTAAAATAAAATGAATTAATAGCTCACTATTAATAACGTCAACGATTCCAATTCCAGAATAATACCTATTCTGAAACCTGAGGCAGTTGCAAGGAGGCTCATGGATGGGATACTCTGCAATCAAAACAGGATTGTTGTGCCATTCTCCGTTACAATGTATCCTTGGTTGGAAATGTACGTATGCAGGGTGCTTAAGGGCTGGACTTCGGCACTGACAATTAGAATTAAAATACATTTTGTGGCATATCAAAAAATAAGCAGTGAGGGACTTCCGGTGGTCAAAGCGGTGGAGATGGCGGCTACTTTGTAGCCGTCCTCCTGAGAAGGTGTCAGATCCGCGGAGCACAGCGTTTATCAGCTGGCCCGCGGCTCGCAATCCCCTTCCCGGGCGAAGGGAAGGGGTAGAGATCGCATGAATAGAGGTAGAACCTCTTAACTCTCCCTGGATTTTTATTTTTAGGGGGGTAGAAAGAGGGTTCCCTCGGAGTTCATTGCCTTCTCCGCCTCTCAGCTGTCTTTGTTTCTTCGGAAACAAAGCGAGACGCCGCTACCATCTCCGTACTTAAAGAAACCGTGAGTAATCTTAAACCGGACAGAACTGTTTAAAGGATTTTATTTATAGTTTAGCTTTATTTTATTTTTTTTAGTTTATTTAGTTTATTTAGTATCTGCTGATTTTTTTTTTATTTTTTTGAGCTTTCTCTTTTTTTTTTGGGCGGAAAAGTGAGAGTGAAAGTAAAATGGCGTTTTGAAAGTTTTTTTTTTCCTTTAAAAGACGGATCGGCTGAATTGTTGTTTAATATTGCTTTTTTTTTACTTTTTTTACTTTTTTATTCTTGGGGACTTTTAGATTGATCTTATCTTATTCTATTTTATCTTATTTTTAATTTTTTTTTGGATTACTTATTTTTATTGGTATTTTTAAGAAGAAAGGAAGATAAATTAAAATGGCTTCAAAACGACAACCAGCTACTGCAGCTTCTAAAGTAACTTCTTCTCCTGCTACTTCTACTGTGCAACAACAACTTAAAATAATACCCTCAGTGCAGCAACCTAAATCTACTCCACCTTCACCTCCCCCATCTGGCACATCAGCACAAGACATTAAAGAAATAATGGTAAGTGCTGTCTCACAGTTTAGGGAGGAAATGAAACAACTTTTGGATCAGAATAAATCTGAAACTAAGGAGGAAATGAAGAAAGAGATGAAGGAGCTTTTAGAACAGAATAATGCTATTTTGAGGGATGATATACTTCTAGCTCTATCTGGAATGGCCTCAGTGGTTGTGAAGCTGGACTCCAGAGTAGAGGAAATTGAAGAAACAGTTGAACTTTTGGATTATAAATTTCAAGATATGGAGAAAAAAGTGGAGACTTCACAAGATGATATTCTTATGTTCCAGTATAGACAGATGGAATATGCTTTGAGAATAAGGGGTCTGAAAGAAGATAAAACTCAAGATTTGATGGAAATGGTGATTAATGACTTGGCTGTTATTTTGAATATTGATAAAGAAGAGTTACGTGGGGATGTGGAAAGAATTTATAGAGTTAATTCTTGGATTGCAAAACAGAGGAATTTGCCTAGAGATGTGGTGATATATTTTGCTAAGAAGTCTTTGCGAAATCAGATTCTACAAACTTTTTATAATAAAAGATTTCAGATTGCTGCCCAAGATATTATTATTTTAAAGGAAATTCCACCTAAAATTTTAAGAAGCAGAAAAGATTTTGCTTTTTTAGTAAATGAACTTAAAGCAAGACAAATGCCATTTAGATGGGAGATTCCGATGGGCATTGTTTTGAGCCATGCGGGGACACGTTATAGACTTAATACAGTTGCTAAAGCTAAGGAATTTTATAAAACGGTCCTGGGAGCAGGCTCTCCTTTGCCCATGATGCATAAAGTCTTGAGTGACAAAGAGATGGAACAGAAATCTGAAGGTACAGGGATGATGACTGCTGGACAGGTGGTATGGATGTCTCAACCAGAGGTTAAAGAACAGAGAATGACCCGTGCAGCACATAAACGTAAAGAAAAAGAACAACAGAAAAAAGAAAAAGAAAAAGAAATTGAAGAATCTACTCAGCAAATTGCTTCAGTGCCGGTGGGAGGAGCAAGACCCAAAAGCTCTGCTACATATTCATCAGCAGCAGAATTTGAGCGGATCTTCTCCAGGCTGAAGGCCAAGGGAGATGGCAAAGCTCCTGTCCTGGAATGTTAATGGATTAAACATTCCTCAAAAGAGAAAAAAAATTTACCACTATTTGAAACAACACAACAATGATATTATTTGCTTGCAAGAAACTCATATTACAGCTAAAGATCAAAAATATTTAAATAATCCTCGCTTGGGATCTCATTTTGTATCTCCCGCCCCTGGGAAGAAAGGGGGTGTGGTAATCTATGTTAAACAGAATTTATCTGCTACCTTGTTAGAATCAGATCCTTATGGAAGATATGTTATGCTTGAACTTGGTTTATATGGCAAGAAAATTCTTATTGTGGGGTTGTATGCACCAAACCAGCAACAGGAGCAATTTTATAGGTTACTACATCAGAAAATAACTTTGTTGGACTATAGATCCGTGATTTTAATGGGAGACTGGAATGGTGTCTTAGATATACAAATGGACAAAAAAGGCTCTTCTACCTTTTTTAAACAGGCTAAATTACCTAAAGCCTTTTTTGACATGAAAGAAGATTGGGAATTGAGAGACTATTGGCGTGAACGTAATCAAGAAGAAAAGGATTTTACGTTTTTCTCAGATAGACACCAATCTTTCTCAAGAATTGATTTCTTTTTGATCACAACAGATTTATACAACAGGGTGAAGAATGTAAAAATTTTTCCTAGGACATTGTCCGATCATAGTCCAGTTTGGATGGAACTGTTTGTAGAGAAGGAAGATAGGAGATCCTGGAGGGTGAATGAGAATTTATTTAAACAAGAAAAAAATGTTCATAAATTAAAGGAATGTTTAAAGGAATATTTTACTTTAAATATGAACAAGGGAACATCAATGTCAATGGTCTGGGATGCAAGTAAAGCTTTTATGCGTGGTATTTTGATAAAAATGAATAATTTGCATAGACAGAAACAGATTCAGAAACGGAAAGACTTGGAAGAGGAGATTAAATTAAAAGAGAAACTTTTAATTTCAAATCCCTTAGATGAAAAGGTTAAAGGAGCTTTAAAATTGTTAAAAACACAATTTAACATGCTGATGGCTGATCAAGCTGCAACTAATTTGCTATTTATGAAACAAAATACATTTTGTAATGCTAATAAACCAGGGAGATGGTTGGCTTATCAGTTAAGAAAAAAACAGAAACAGAGGAATATAGATAAAATAAATTATAATGGTAAATTGGTTTATCAGAAAGAATTGATTAAGAAATCTTTTTTAGAATACTATCAAAAATTATATAAGGGTACCAATATTCAAATTACAGATATAAATAATTATTTAGGCAAAGTCAACTTTCCTAAATTAACAGAAGATCAGGAAAAAAAGATTAACGGTTTAATTACTAAGGAAGAAATTGTTACAGCTATTAAACAATTGAAATTGGGCAAAGCGCCGGGTACGGATGGGTTGACATCTATTTATTATAAAGCTTTAGTAGAAGAGATGATCCAACCGTTGTGTGAACTGTTTAATAATTTATTACAGGGGTTAGAGATCCCTCCATCCTGGCGTAATGCATTTATATCATTGATTCCAAAAGATAGTCAAGATCTTACTTTGCCTAAAAATTATAGGCCTATATCTCTTTTAAATGTGGATTATAAAATTTTTGCAAAAATTTTAGCTAACAGGCTTATGGGGATCTTGCAGCAGTTTATACATAGGGATCAATCGGGTTTTATAACTGGAAGGTATATGAAGAATAACGTTAGACAAATTATTAATTTATTAGAGTATTTAGAAAAGAATAACCAAGTCTCTGCAGGCTTGATATTTTTGGATGCTGAAAAAGCCTTTGATCAAGTGAATTGGCAGTTTATGCTGTGTTTAATCAAGGAGATGAATTTTGGACAAAATATATTACAAGTATTATCCAATATATATCAAAAACAGACTGCTCAAATTATTGTAAATGGGGGTTTGTCAGAGGCTTTTGTAATAGAAAAAGGAACAAGACAGGGATGCCCGTTGTCTCCGTTATTGTTTGTTTTAACACTGGAAATTTTGTTGATTAAAATTCGGGAGTCTCAAGAAATAAAAGGAATAGAAATTAATAAAAAAGAATATAAATTAAGAGCCTTTGCAGATGACTTGGTTGTTACTTTGTCTCAACCTGTTTCTTCGGTGGTGAAATTATTACAATTGATTCAACAATATGGACGTGTTTCTGGCTTTAAAATTAATAATAATAAGACCAAAATATTAGCTAAAAACATGACTAATGGTGATAAACAGGCTCTAGTTAACTTAACAGACTTTGAAATTGTTGATAAGGTAAAATATTTGGGGGTTACATTATCTGCTTCTAATGTAAAATTGTATAAAAATAATTATGAAAAGCTGTGGATGGAGGTACAGAAGGATTTAAAAAACTGGAATAATTTACAGTTATCCCTTATGGGCAGAATTGCAGTTATTAAAATGAATGTCCTGCCAAAGTTTATTTTTTTGTTCCAAATGTTACCTATCTTAAAGAACGAACGTAATTTAGATGAATGGCAAAAAGGTATTAATAAATTTGTTTGGGCAGGGAAAAAACCAAGGGTGAAACTTAAAATAATGCAAGATTTTCGTGAGAGAGGTGGACTCAAGGTACCAAATATGAAATTGTATTATGATGCTGTAGTATTGACATTGATTAGCGATTGGGTGAATTTAACAAATACAGAAATACTTCATTTGGAAGGCTGGGACCTATTTTTTGGATGGCATGCCTATTTAATATTTAATAAAAAAGTGGATTGGGTTTTTAAGTCTCATATTATAAGAAACTCTTTGCTAAGAGTGTGGAGAAAGTATTATAAAAGTGACTTCAAAATACCATTATGGGCTATACCTCGGCATGCCATAGAAGGTATAAGGAAAGGGGTAAATATGGACAAGGTCTCTTACGTACAGTTATTAAGATGGGATGGCCAAGACTGGCAGTTAAAATCTTTGGAAGAATTAACACATGAAAACTTAACTTATTCATGGTTCCAATATAGACAAATAGTGGATAGATGGAAGATGGATTGTAAAATGGGCTGGCTTAGAGAAGATGGAATTTTTTTTAAAACAAGTAAGAGATCAAAGGCCAACCCATATTAAGAGAGTTTATGGGGTTTTAGTGGAATTAGATTCAGAACTTGAACTAGTTAAAGATTGTATGATTAAATGGGCACAGAATATTGGTGAAACGATTTCAATGGATACTTGGGAACTTATTTGGATAAGAAATGTTAAATTCACACAAGCGCAAAATTTAAGAGAGAATTTTTATAAGATGTTTTATAGATGGCACCTTGACCCAAAGAAAATGTCCATTATGTACCCTAATCTACAGCCGAAATGCTGGAGATGTGGATATTTGGATGCTACCTATTACCATATTTGGTGGACGTGTAAGCATATAAAAGCTTTTTGGATTAAGATATGGTGGAATATTCAAAGAATTTTTAAAAGAAGGGTAAAATTTACTCCGCAATTATTTTTACTAGGTATTGTTATTGACTGTGATGCTAAGGAGGTTATATTGATGTTAAATTTGATTACAGCCGCTAGGTTGTTAATAGGACAATATTGGAAGAAGGAATCTTTGCCTACTTTACAAGAATGGTTTCATAAAGTTTCGTATTTGGCAGAAATGGCAAAGATTTCGGCTTTCTTAAAGGAGCAATCTCAAGAAAAATTTTTTGCGGTATGGGAAAAATGGATAAATTTTATACAACATAATTTGGATATGGAAAAATATTATTTAGCCTTTTTATAATTTGTAATGATTGTTTTTTCTTTCTTTCTTTCTTCTTTTTCTTTTTTATATATATACATTTTTAATGTATTATTATTCATATATTTTTTTTTTTTTATATATATATATGCTTTATTTTTCGTCTACTTTCTTCTTTCTTCTTTCTCTCTCTCTCTTCTCTTTTTATTTTTTATTTTTTTTCTTTTTTAGTATATATTATTCATTTTAAAGTTTATGTTATGTATATTATTTCTATATATATTATTACTGTGATTTTTATTATTATTATTAATTATTTTATAAATTGCAAATGTTATTTTTAAAATATTTGTTAAATAATCCTATATTCAGTTCTGGGAAGTCGGGGGGGGGGGTGGGGTGGTTGGGGAGGGGGGGGTGGATTTTTATTTGTAAAACTTTTGAAAAATTTCAATAAAAAAAAAAAAAAAAAAAAAAATAAGCAGTGAGATCAAGGTCTTGCATTGAAGCAGGTTTTGAGATTTTTGTTTAATGTTCCTCTATTCTTTTTTCCCCAGAATTCTTCCCGAGCGTGCTTTGGTGGCTTTGGAAAAGATTCTGGATATCAGTTTTGATGTGAAGAAACAAGAATGACCCAAAGTATCAAATCTTCCCAAGCTTTCCAAATTTTAGGTTATGTGAAATCACATGTCTAATATCGTTGTTTAATACGCCTTATGTAATCTGCAAACGAAATTCCAACCACTATTCTTCACAAATCTATATTAAAATAACTTTTTCAAGTACTAGTATAACACTCTGAAGAGTTTATTTCTTCTTGACATATAAAGAAGATATAAACGTAACTTCACACCCACTGATTTCAAAGCATTTTCTTAGACAAAACCAATCTCCAAATTCTGTGTGATCTTGCTTCGTTTTTGTATTACTTATTGGATCTCACGAGTGTTTAAGGAAATTAACGGGCACAGTATCTGAGAAGAAGTGACTTCCAGGTTGGGAGCAACATGTTGAATCGTTAGGAATAGAAAACACTCTCTGAAGAAAAACCAAATTGGAAAGGCAGGCAGGAAATGATATGGAAGCAAGACATTTAAATATTGTATTTATCCTAGCTGATAAAATCTTACCTCAGCTTCAAGGTAGACAAATACTTTGGCACCTGGCAATGAGATGAATTAATGTGAGGAGGTAGAGGAGAACTTTAATTTATGAGAGAAGAGGCTTCACAGCTCAGGAGATGTTTGAAAATAACTCTGCCTTAATTAACCTCTTGGGAATTTACTCTTAAAAGATTTCAAGACTTTTGTTTTTACATCCTCATGTTACCTATCTTTATCTGAAATGCCTGATTCTCATATTTTTGGTTAGCCAGTTAAACAGCCTTGACAAATAGGGTGTGGCCAAACAGAGGAGTATTTAAGGAATATTCGGAGTCCTTGTCGTTCCCATTTCCCTTGGTCACTAACCGGTGTTTGTTGTACCCATATTACTCCCAGCATTTGGCTCCTCTGTTCATTTTCCTAAATTCTTTCCATATTAAGTTCCACCCATCCTGCTTTGTTACCAGCCTTTCTCCAAGCTTGTAACAAGGTAGAAGAGAGCAGAGCAGAAGTCCATTATTTATCTTGGGAGGGGGAGCAAATCTATGAATTCCTTATTAATGGAAATTCCTCAGGATGAGGAATTATAACCAACAACTGCAATTGGCTAATGTAGGAGTCTTCAAACTTATTCCTTTTATGACTTGTGGACTTCAACTCCCAGAATTCCTCAGCCAGTGTGCCTATTCAGAAAAGTTCAACTAATGGGTATGGAAAAAAAACTGCAGAAAGCTTCAGGAGAGCTTTCTCCAGTTTCACCCCACGGATCCACCAGTTAGGCAACCTGAAGCTCATTAAGTCTACTATTCAAAGCATCAGACTAAACGTGTCTAATCACACCCTACAGAAATGTTAAGTGACTTGGAAATGTAAATAGAAAGAAGGAACTTTTGATCTGCAACAAAGCAAAGAAATATTGGAGTAGGATTCATATTCTAATACAGAGGATTCCTATAGTGAATATAAAGATATGACCAGAGACCCAAACGTGTTTTTTCCAAAAGACAACTGGATTTTATTGAGGTTTTTTTTTTTAACCTTTGAACTTAACTGAAGAAGTTTCTTGGATAAGAAGCGAAAAATTTTCAAAGAAGAAACAAACCATGAAAGTCCAGTTGCCTTTTGGAAAAAGCTACCTTTGGGACAATCATGAACTGGATGATTGAGAATCTCCATCGACATAAAACCAGAGAGTTTTCTTTTAGGCTTAATGGACAGGACAAAGAGTGATCAGCAGAAAAGGAGAAGGGGCCACTGTAGTACCCACTGGCTGGACACTATAAAAGATGTCACTGGGATGACCATGGCGGATCTGAAGGAGGTTGTGCAAGACAGGGGCAAGGAGACTGCTGGTCCATAGAGTGGCTGAGGAACAGGCACAACTGAATGGCTGACAATGACGATGACAAAGAACTTGGGGAAAAAACAGAATTTTGATGCTACATACGCTGACAGCAGCAAGAATATTCTATGCACAAAAATGGAATAGAAAGGGGGTGGACAATTAATTTTATCAAGGGGTCACAAGAGAAACTGGGACTATTGTGCAAGGTTGAACCAATAGGACCAACACATCATTGTGAAGATGTGTAGGCATGCACACATGCACATGCATATTTTTTTAAAAAAATAGCAGTTGCTTTCCAAATGAAGCAATGCAGTTGTACTGCATGATAAGGTACACTTATTTACATTTGATTTCTAATTTCCAATTGACCGCAATTGGGATGAACAGGGACAGCCAAACGTGGTAAATTTCCCAGGTATGAGGTAGAGTAGAAGCTATCTACTGTATACTTAATGAAAACTCAAATTCTTCCTAAAGTTGATCCACATGCAGCCAGATAGTTTTCTTACATAAGAATTTTCCAAGCTGCTAATTTCCTAAATAGGAATGTCATTGCTCTTTTTTGCTAGATATATAATTTAACTTAATTTAATTTAGCAATGGAGGAGTGGGAGGAATGATCCGGAGGAACGATAGAAGGAAGTGCAAGGAGAGTAACAGAGAAACATCTGGAACACAAATTGACCGGCCGGGATCAGTGACGCGGTCCAGGAGCCCGGTGCAAATGTCAGCCAAACCCACTTAAGTCATCATTGTTTACTGGCTTCTTAGCCCTGATGATGTTTGGAGTTCCTAAACGAAAGCTCGGCAGCTTTTAGTAAAGTATATTTTTATATTTATATTCTCCTGGTGGTCGCATTTTTATTTATACTATAAACATGCCCAGGAGTCGTATTTTTATGGAAATTTTGCAACATAATTTAACTTATAATTTAATTGTATTCATTTAACCTACAATTTAATTTGTAATTTGGGCAATTTCTCACTTGCATATGAGTAATTTTAAAAAGTAAAGAAATGAACACACATAACCCAGCCAAGGAAAACATGTGCCAAAGTTTATGTTTATATACATTTAAAAATAGATTTAAATAAAAGTATGCTATACAAAATATATTGTATACTTCTGTTATTCAAATCTGCTTTCTGGGTGTCTTTTGTGTAGGTATCTGGGGCCCTTCCACACACAGACACACATATACACATGGACTATAAGTTCTTGATCATTTTTTGAGCAGAGGATTGTTTTCATAAATGACATATTGAGCCTGGTCAAAATATATTCATTTTCCAATTTCAATAACTTGAAAAACAAGAGAAGCAAACAGGAATATAGATGGAAAAGAAAAGATTCTGTTAACATCTTGTTTTTTGGTTTTGGTATCTTTGACTCAGTTTTGATTCCTGACTACTGTCTGGACAAGTCTCTGCAGTTTTATTGGCAAGATTTATTGGCAAAATAACAAAAAAAACGGTTCTTTCAACATGTAAAAAACAAGAAAAAGTGAAGGAAATGATTGGTCCATTCGGTGGGGGGAAGTGGCAAGAAGGTGACAAGCAAC
The DNA here is from genome assembly GCF_016545835.1 of Crotalus tigris. NCBI lineage: Eukaryota > Metazoa > Chordata > Lepidosauria > Squamata > Viperidae > Crotalus > Crotalus tigris. Next base: position 577,295 of record NW_024097440.1, read on the forward strand.
AGGGAGAAAGCAGAACTATTTAACTAGTTTTTTGCATCTGTCTTTACACAAAGGGAAAAAACAGACCAACCTATCTAAACAATACCATAGAAAACAGATTAGAAACACAATTTAAGATAGGCAAAAAAACGGTAAATGAGCACCTGTCCACCCTAGATGATTTCAAATCACCAGGACCAGATGGATTACACTCCAAGGTTCTCAATGAGCTGGCAGATGTGATCTCAGAACCATTGAACTATAATTTTTCAAAGATCCTGAGCACTGGGGAACTACCGAAAGACTGGAAAAGAGCTGATGTAGTTCCCATCTTCAAAAAAGGGGGAAAAATGGACCCAGGAAATTACAGACCTATCAGCCTGACCTCAATACCTGGGAAGATTCTGGAAAAGATAATCAAACGAGTCAGCAAACACCTAGAGGCAAACAAAGTCATTACTAAAAGCCAACATGGTTTTGTCAAAAACAGATCATGCCAGACAAATCTTATTGCATTCTTTGACCAAGTGATAAAATTAGTGGATCAGAGGAATGCTGTGGATATAATTTACTTGGACTTCAGTAAGGCATTTGATAAAGTAGATCACAACCTACTACTTGGTAAGATAGAAAAATGTGGGTTAGACAGTGTTGTGTCCTGTTGCAAAGGGTTCCAGGCAACCTAAAAGCTGCCTGGGACCAGAATGGTTGGCACTGATCTTGCGCGCAGGCACAAGGCACGAATAAAGGGGATTTATGATTGGATGTTTGGAAAACTATAAAAGGCCTGCGAGCCTTTTGGGTTACTGAGTGGTAACTTGGAACGAATAAAGAAGAGCTTGGTTAACAACTTGTGTGTCGCTTCAATGCCACGAACCCCAATACATAAAAGACAGCATCACCACCAGATGGATCCGTAGCTGGCTGACCGGCCGTACTCAGCGTGTGGTCCTCAATGGAACCGCATCTACATGGAGGGAAGTGTGTAGTGGGATGCCCAGGGCTCTGTTCTGGGCCTATTTTCATCAACGACTTGGATGAGGGAATAGATGGGGAACTCATCAAATTTGCAGATGACACCAAGCTGGCAGGAATAGCCAACACTCCAGAAGACAGGCTTAAGATACAGGAGGATCTGGACAGACTTGAGCACTGGGCACTATCTAACAAAATAAAATCGCTACAAAGAAGAAGACAACTCCATGAACCTAGCCTCTACAAAAGAGCTGGAAGCCGGGAAGTTGGCGCCCAGATCTGCACTCACCTGCCAGTACGCAAATGCTGGAGGTGGGCTTGGCAAATGGGCCTCTTCCCAGCTGGAGTTGCAGCAAGGCTAAGAGAAGCTAGCAATGTTGAAGATCAGCCGGTTGTCAAAGTTTGACATGTCTCACCTGGAGCGCTGGAACTCTTACGTGGCCCAGGTGGAAAACTACCTGCGAGTTAACCAGGTTCGAGAAGATGGTTTGAAGGCAGCAACCCTGCTGTGTGTCTGCGGTCAGGACACTTTCGATGTGGCTGAAAATTTAGTAGCTCCTGCACCGCTTGAGTCTGTAACCTACACAGAGCTGAAAAATATGTTGAAGGATCACTTTCATCCGAAGCTATCTGTAATTTCTTGGAGGCATGCTTTTGAGCAGAGGAACCAGAAGTCTGGTGAGTCTGCTGCAGAATTCATCACTGCCTTGAGACAAGCTGCCAGGCCTTGTGAATTCAAGGACCTGGAAAAACATTTAAGAGACCGTTTCATCTGCAGCATTAGAAGCAGAGAGCTGAAACAAAAAATCTTTGCCAAACCTGAAGTCACCTTCCAAGATGTCTTGCGTGAAGTTGCAGCTGAAGAGGCAGCAGGTGGCGGGCATGTGGTAAGCAAGGCCACATTGCCTCCATCTGTTTGGGTCACCAGCAGGTGCAACCTCGGGAAGAATTGCTTCAAAAAGGTACCAGGGTCCCCAGCCAACACAGGGTGGGTTTCTGCGCATCGGGCAGGAGTATTCTGAGGACAGGGACACACAAGCCCCTTAAGAAAAAACTTTGCATTGACATGAAGTTGCAAGGGGTTCCCTTATCAATGGAGTTGGACACAGGGTCCGCTCTATCAATCACTTGACACCTTCAAAAGAATTTGCAGCAGTAGTGGCCTTCAAGTTAGACTCAGGCCATCAAATTTAATCCTCACTGACTTCCAGAATTCCAAAGTGAAAGGGTAGGCTACGTTCAAGGTGCAGCATAAGGCTTTTGAAGGCTTCCTAGATGTGGTGGTAGTTGGGGGTGAATGCACGAGTCTTATTGGACTTGATTGGTTCGAAGCCCTTGGAATCCAAGTGACTGGGCTTCACAGCTTGCAAACGTTGGGCCTTGCAGAAGTTTGCAAGGAGTTTGCTGATGTGTTTAGCTCAGAGCTTGGCTCCTATAAGGGGCCTTCCATTGCATTATGTTTAGATCCAACTGTTCTATCCCAGCCTATAGCTGTCCTTGTTAAAGGCACAAGGACCAAACTCCTGTTGATAAAATAAGCTGGAGACTTAAAAAAAAAACACCCCTTTTAATATGGGTGACAAACCTGCCAAATAGTCCAGAAACAAAAAACAGCAAAACACAATCCAAATGGAGGAAATAGTCCACATGAACACGATGCAAACAGAAAAGTAGTCACCGGTAAGACGAACAGAACATGATCCCATGAAGTACTTTGCAAATGGTTGCCTTCAGCAACCAGCACTGTCCACACTCCCCTTTTTATACAGCAGTCCCAGGGCATTGCCTCTCAGTGCCTTCTCCTTTTTCCCTAGAGTTGTCGTATTAACTGCTGCTGATCTGCTCTCGCTAATTGCCGGCATGTACGAGCATCAATCAGCATGTCCATCAGGTGTGAGTCTTCCAAGTCTGACTCTAGTCCAATCCCCTGCTCAGGCAGGAAACCCTATACCATTTTAGACAAATGGCTGTCCGGTCTCTTCTTAAAAACTTGCAATGTTGGAACATTCACCACTTCTGGAGGCAGGTTGTTCCACTGGTTAATTGTCCTAACTGTCAGGAAGTTTCTCCTTAGTTCTAGGTTCCTTCTCTCCTTGATTACTTTCCATCCATTGCTTCTTGTCCTGCCTTGGATAATAGCTTGACTCCCTCTTCTTTGTGGCAGCCCCTGAGATATTGGAATACTGCCATCATGTCCCCCCTCGTCTTTCTCTTCATTAAATTAGACATACCCAATTCCAGCAGCCTTTCCTTATATGCTTTAGCTTCCAGTTCCCTAATCATCTTTGTTGCTCTTCTCTGTACTCTTTCTAGAGTCTCAACATCTTTTTTACATCGTGGTGACCAAAACTGGATGCAGTATTCCAAGTGTGGCCTTACCAAGGCATTGTAAAGTGATATTAATACTTCATGTGATCTTGATTCTATCCGTTAATGCAACCCAGCACTGTGTTGGCCTTTTTGGCAGCTGCAGCACACTGCTGGATCATATTTAAGTGATTGTCCACTAGGACTCTGAGATCCCTCTCACAGTTATCACTATTGAGCAAGGTACCCCCTACACTATACCTGTACATTTGGTTTTTCTTGCCTAAATGTAGAACCTTACTTTTTTCACCATTGAATTTCATTTTGTTAGATAGTGCCCAGTGTTCAAGTCTGTACAGATCTTCCTGTATCCTAAGCCTGTCTTCTGGAGTGTTGGCTATTCTTGCCACCTTGGTGTCATCTGTAAATTTGATGATTTCCCCATCTATTCCCTCATCCAAATCGTTGATGAAGATGTTGAAGAGCACTGGGCCCAGAACAGAGCCCTGGGGCACCCCACTACATACTTCCCTCCATGTAGATGCGGTTCCATTGAGGACCACATGCTGAGTAAGGCCGGTCAGCCAGCTACGGATCCATCTGGTGGTGAGGCTGTCTAACCCACATTTTTCTATATTATCAAGTGGTAGGTTGTGATCTACTTTATCAAATGCTTTACTGAAGTCCAAGCAAATTATATCCAAAGCATTCCTCTGATCCACTAATTTTGTCACTTGGTCAAAGAATGCAATAAGATTTGTCTGGCATGATCTGTTTTTGACAAACCCGTGTTGGCTTTTAGTAATGACTTTATTTGCTTCTAGGTGTTCGCTGATTCGTTGTTTGATTATTGTAGAGGTAAGAGACAGGTGAAAGCCGTGTTCAGAAAACTGTCCTCCCAACGCTTGTGCCTTTGTTCTGCATCTATCTTCTCCCCCTCCCACATCACCATGGTGATGTGAAAGTACGCAGGTCTGTGGACCTTGCCAGTTTGATAAGGCTGGCTGGTGGAACAACAAGTTTCCCTGTTTATGGCCTCTAGCTTTTTATTCTTGAGGATTGGTAAAGGATTTTAGCCAATGAAATGCTATTGCCATGCTGTATCTTTTGCTATTTGTAAACCTCTATATAAATAATAAAAGGCTGCGTAGAGGCGGCCATTTCTTTGCACCCTTCAATGACTAAGGACTGATTACTACAGCTGGCGCCCTCAGCAGGGACATTTTGTTTTGGGACCCCTACGGGAAGAAGCATCTGCCAACATACTTACCATCATCTGGAACAGACCCCTAGGTGCACTTTCGTCTTACGAGACCCCTCAGTGAGTAAGTATGGGCTGTAAATTATCTCACCCTCAGCAAAAGCATGTACAGGAGTTCAGACTCCTGCTACAGAAATCAGGTCTGGCAATGCTTGAAACGAACATAAGGAAGCTGATTGGGGAGATAAGAAAACAGTGTTCTTCGAATCTTAAGCATCGGACGCTTAGGCTAAAAAATAGAGCATAAATTACATCTTGAACCTTGGGCTTCAGTATTACATCTATAGTGTTCACTCCTGTCAGAAAAGGAAAGAAAAAAAATGGACCCAAATACTTCAGAAGAGCAATTAACTATCAGCCCACTTCTGCTTGCAACTAAGTAAAATTTATTCCTTCTAAAAACATCTTTAATTGGATTTTCAGCTTCTTCTGAAAAAGCTAATTCTTTGCTTATTAGTTGAGACATAAATCAAAATTTACTCCCTCAGAACAAAGTCTTTTGAGCAATCGGAATGCTCTGCAATCTGTTAAGTTAACCCTGTTGTGTTTTGTGTTATGTGTGTGGCCACTCAGAACATTATGCTTGGGCTTGGAATGGTGAGAAAAATGGGAAATGATTAGGGCCCTCAAAACCACTTTTTGGTTGAAATCACCTTGTCATTTTTCTCGCTTCTTGCAAGACAAGTTATATGTCTAAATAAATGTTGTTGTAACAGTATTTGTGTATATACGTTTGTCTGTGTTGTTCTGTGTTATTCCAAGACTTGGAAGAGGCTCAAAGCCCTCTCTGATAACAACAATACAAAAAGGCCTTGCTAAGAATATATGGTTTGCCTGGAGAAAGTATTAAATGAAATAATTGTATGTGGAATGGTTTTATGCAAACAGTCAGTATGGAACTGAATGAGTTAATTTGTTGAAGTGTGTGTTAGCTTTCAAAACCCACCCATTTTCTCCCTAACTGTGAAAATAATAATAAATATTTGCATGAGAAGAATTTATTGAAAAATGCATAGGAAGGAGGTGAAATTATTTTTTGGTGGTGAGATTTCTCCCCCCTGTCTCTTTCGGCTGGCTGCATTGCTTAAAGAGCCAGAGACAGGAAGGAGGGGGGGGAACTGTTTGTTTAAAAAAATTTTTCCTCTGCTTGGAATTGTAATCTGAGAAGAGTGGAGTGAATCTGAAACTTGACATTCACCTATGCAGTTTCGGCAAATAAATTTTTTACTCAAAAGAGAAACAGTAATGTTGGACAATATTTTTTATATCCAACAACCAAAAGAACTAACTGAATTACATTGTAATAGATTTATACATATTTAACCTATTTATATACAAATTGTTTCCATCTGAATGGACTTTGCTTAAATTGAAGCACCAAAGATACAATTTAATTGGCTTTCAGAAAATATAAAATGATTTAGGATTGCAGAAGTCCCAGAAAAAAAATATAGTTGCACAAATTGATGACATCATGAATACTCAATTTGTGGACAGAATTCCACACTTTTGATTTTTTCCTATTAGTAAATTACCTAATGGAGCATTAATTGTAATAAAAGTGCAGAAAGTATATTGAATTGAATAATATTTACCTACCATATCCCATCCCAAAATGTTTTATTTTTTATCCAGGTGGTTGCTAAAATGATAACCTTAGGACGCACAAGAGCTTGCCATCGAAAAGGAACTGATTAATTAATATTGTTTTCAAAAATAACTTATCTCTTTAATGTGCTTTAACTGACTATATAGGCTGTATTTCATATCATTTGCCTAATGATCTTTGACTTGCTTGTTTAATGACTCTTTCCTTTCCAGTCCAGCCATTATTTTCTTCCTCTTTCTCCCTTGCCACAAGTTATTGCTTTTTCTGATGGAGGGTGAATGAGAGGAGCAATTGTTTACAAGGATGATACCTGGAAAGTGTCCCACACTGCAATGCAACCCTTATCACAATGCTCAGAATTATTTTAGCTTTTCAAACCTTTTCTCAACAGTCTTTTAACTTAATCTCTGACTCTCATTATGTGTGCCAACTTATTTTTACTTCCTCAGGTGCTTACATCACGCCCAGGATTGACCCCAATCTTATGACTTTGTTTTTAACTTTGCAGCAGCTGCTCCAGAAAGCATTTATAATTTTGTTTCTCATATACACAATCACTCCTCCCTTCTTGGGCCTATTTTTTTTGTATGTCTTTTTTATATCTTTTATGTGGTTTTGCCTCTAATCAACTATGACAAATGGACATTATCCATGTTTTCTTTTTTTGGCTTCTTACAAATGTATATTCATAAATAGGTATCTAGGAACAATTTCCCCCACCTCTATGAGGGGAAACAGCTTCGCATGATATTTTTTATCTTTTTTTGGCTGTTACAGCCCTGGGTTAACCCTCTTCCCTAAACACTGACAATGGGCCAGCCTATTTTTCAGTGGTCTTTTTATAATTTTATACAACTTGAAATATTGTTTTTACTCATGATCTTTTCTATAATTCCACGGGTCAAGCTATCGTGGAACGTGCTAATTCAGTGGTTCTCAACCTGTGGGTCGGGACCCCATTTGGGGTCGAATGACCATTTCACAGGGGTCACCAAACCATGCTGTCCGCCATTTTTTCCCCTTTTCCCTAGCTGTCCTACTCCCTCTTATTGGTGGCCACACCCACTTGGGGGTCACCACAACATGGGGAACTGTATTATGGGGTCACGGCATTAGAAAGGTTGAGAATCACTGTGCTAGTTGGTCTTTCAAGGACTGCCTTCACAAACAAATAAAAAAGGACGGATTATCTAGGATACCCAATTTGTCGTGGGTAATACAACAGGTTCAAAAAGTATTATTTACATCACACCAATTGAATATTTCCATTCCAAATTTGACTGCTTATCAGAGACACTTTCAACAGAAAACAAGCTTGCCTCCACCTCTGGTATAATATGGGGCATTACCAGACAAAGCATGGTTGGGACCAGTCCCTCTGATCACTTGGGGGCAGGGCTACGCTGCTGTGCTTGCTCCAACAGGACCTTTGCGGATTCCAGCGCGTTGTGATCACCCAGCCAGGGATGTCATGGCACCAGTCCCTGGACCCAGTCCCAGAAATGGCAAGGGTGACTCTACAGATGGCACAGCAAGTAATCCAATCCTGACATGTCAGGCAGCCAGTGACGTGGGGAGATGTAAAGAACTTGATCCCCGAGAACTTGTGTGCTGCCATTTTTGCGGTTTTAACTGCAAATTTCTTATCCATCATTTGTTTATGTCTGATCATTAACACCTGCCCTTTGACAACTGCAACTGTCATCCCACTCAAACAATCATTCGAACAACGAATGAAGCAAAATCTAACATCACACAAAATGACTTCTTTTGTTTATCTGAAATGTATTACATGTAATTTGTTTTCTATATGTTTAGTCTTTGTTTGCACCCCTTCTGCAGTAATTCAAAACTTCACTGACTCTGGGAGGTTATTGCTTAAAAAACCTCACTGTCATCGCATTGGCTTACCTGCTTTAAATTGCACAGCTTCAATAGAGACTTCCTTTCATTTTGGACATGCTTGGCTACTGCAAGGAGGGTTTTTTTACGTGTGGTCAAGAAACTTTAAATTATATTCCTGCTAATATTAGTGAAGTGCAATGTTGCCTCAGCCAGCTGATTCCTGTTTTGCTTTCCAAACAACAAGTTCACATGAACCATTCTCCACGTGATGTCACACTAGACAACACTTGTGACTCTGAGACAATCTTACTTTGTAGCATTGGCTATATCTCTAGTGGACGTGCCAGGACTTGCTGTTCGTGCCCACCTCAACATTAATGCTATTACATGAAATTTGGCAAAGACAATTAATACTACTTCTTCAACTATTTCAATGATCAACCATGAACTGCAAAATTTGAGAAAAGCTATTTTGCAAAATCACGCTGTAATTGATTATTTGCTTCTACACCAGCATTTGGGTTGTAAACGTTTTGAGGAAATGTATTGTTTCAATATTTCTGATAATTCATGAACAATCCAGCACCAGATTTATATTTTATACAATTTGGCCTCTGATTTGAAAATTGGTACCTTAGGATCTTTATGGTTGCTGTTTATGTAATGTATTTCTTTCATTTTGCAATATATGTATTAGAGCTTTAAATCCCAGTAGATCCTCTCTCACATTGCCTCAGGGTCAAGTTTTGGCCCTATATTAACAACTGCAAGGACGCTCCTCTCCTGATTATAATCCTTTTATTAACCCGCTTATGGCGATATTTCGTCTAACAAAACAAAAAGGAGTGAGATGTAGAGGTAAGAGACAGGCGAAAGCCGTGTGCAGAAAACTACCCTTCCAACGCTTGTGCCTTTGTTCTGCATCTATCTTCTCCCCCCCCCCAACATCACCATGGTGACGTGAAAGTACGCAGGTCTGTGTGACCTTGCCAGTTTGATAAGGCTGGCTGGTGGAACAACAAGTTTCCCTGTTTATGGCCTCTAGCTTTTTACTCTTGAGGATTGGTAAAAGATTTTAGTCAATGAAATGCTATTGCCATGCTGTATCTTTTGCTATTTGTAAACCTCTATATAAACAATAAAAGGCTGCGTAGAGGTGGCCATTTCTTTGCACCCTTCAATGACTAAGGACTGATTACTACAGATTATCTTTTCCAGAATCTTCCCAGGTATTGAGGTCAGGCTGATAGGTCTGTAATTTCCTGGGTCCATTTTTTCCCCTTTTTTGAAGATGGGAACTACATCAGCTCTTTTCCAGTCTTCCGGTAGTTCCCCAGTGCTCCAGGATCTTTGAAAAATATAGTTCAATGGTTCTGAGATCACATCTGCCAGTTCCTTGAGAAGCCTGGGTCTGGTCCTGGTGATTTGAACTCATCTAGGCTGGACAGATGCTCACTTACCATTTTCTTGCCTATCTTAACTTGCATTTCTATTCTGTTTTTTATGGCATTATTTTTGGTAGGTTGATCTTTTTTTTCCCTTTGTGTAAAGACAGATGCAAAAAACGAGTTAAATAGTTCTGCTTTCTCCCTGTTGCTTGTCACCTTCTTGCCACTTTCCCCCACTAATGGACCAATCATTTCCTTCACTTTTTTCTTGTTTTTTTACATGTTGAAAGAACCTTTTTTGTTATTTTTGACTTTGGTCGCAAGCCTTAGTTCATTTTGAGCCTTAGCTTTCCTCACCTCATCTTTGCAGGCTTGGGCTATTTGTTGATATTCTGACTTAGTTATGTGCCCCTCTTTCCACTTTCTATACTTGTTCTTTTTATCTTTCAATTGATCAGAGAGTTCTTTATGCAGCCATGCTGGTTTCTTTTGAGAGCTGTTATTTTTCCTCTTTGTTGGTATTGTGCTGCACTGGGCTTTTATTATCTCATTTTTCAAAATTTCCCAAGCTTCTTGAGTTGTTTTCCCCTTGAGGATTCTCATCCATGGAATCCTTCCCAAGCCCTCTCTAAGTTTATGAAATTATCTCTCTTAAAGTCCAAGACTCTAGTTCAACTGTGTTCTATTGCTGTGCTTCCATAATGTTGAATTCCAATATTGCATGATCACTTCCACCCAAGGTTCCTGTGGCTTCAACACCTTCTATCATTTCATCTCTGTTAGTGAGAATTAGATCCAAAATCGCTAATCCCCTAGTTCCCTTCTCTACTTTTGGGGAGACAAAATTGTCTGCTAGGTTTGCATTGTTGGGCAGAATTGTCTAACCCAGAAAACCCTAAGGAAGCAAACTCCTCGCCTCCCCAAACTGCTAGCAGCCAAGCACATGTGCATGCCCACACACACACACGCACACACACCACATTCCAAGTTTGGAGACTTTTATCCACAGAGGAAGGAGAGGGCCTTCTCCCCAAGCCCAGGCATGATTGGCAATTTGCTAGCTCAGATGTGGATACAAGTCTCCAAGCTTGGAATGTTTGTGCGTGTGTATGTGTGTGGATAGCACACTAAAGAGATGTTCTTTTCCCAATCCCAGACATCGTTGGTGTTTCCCTGTCCGGTGCCCGCTCCTGGCAAAGCAGGAGGTGGAGGACGTTTGCAGGAAGCAATTTCCTCCAAGTCCAACTTCTGTCTTGACAGATCTCTAGAGAGCAAGAGGAGCAGCGTTCCCGGGTCCTGCACAAGGAAGGCTGGCCCTTCTTGAAAGGGAATTCCCATTTCCAATCATGCATGGTAAGGATGCTGGCTTGTTGGGGCAGCCTTCCCGCACACAGCTCCCCTGCAACCCTCTCCTTCTCTCCAGAGATCTGCAGGGTAGACAGAGATCTGGAGGGCAAAGTGCAGCCTCCATATTGGCCACTTCTACTTCTCTAAGGCCTCCTCAATTAAACATATATTATATATAAATTAACACACAGCCAAAAAGAAAATATCACTAATTACGGCTCTTCACATATTTTCTGGAAAAACCTCCTTTATTGATGTTAGGAAGGAAGAGCAAACCTTATTAAGGAACTCTTAACAGGAAGGGAATTGAAGACCCCAAAAGGTCTCGTTCTTTCTAGTCTGCCTTCCCTTTGAGCCTTTAGTTCTCATTATTTTATTATTATGCATTTAAGAAGAAGATCAAAGGCCTCCATAGCTCGGGATACTCACCTTACAATCAGAACCCAGAAAAATTTAGTTAATCCACAATACCGCCCTATAAAGAATGAAGATAATCTTTGGGCCCTGAGAGCATGCAGGTGTCCAGTCAGAATATTAGTGGCACACCTGTCAGCAACTGGAAGTGCATAAGTCCATGTACTTCCCTTTCCTATCTCACAACTCAGTCGATACATCCTTTAATTTTCAGACACATCTTTTTCTCCTAAGCTCCTTAAAAAAACCCATAAAGTATACTGTAATTAGCAGGAAAAATAAATCTAGCACTTCTGAATTCTTTCCCCAAGGGGGAAAGGAAAGTTCACAACCAGCAGGTGCTAGCAAAGTCGTCAAAAAATGTAGTTATTGATGCTAAAGACAAGAATTAATAACAAATCAATTTTGCAGCTCTCTCTTGTCACTACATCCTCTTACTCCAGAAAGGGGCCTGGGATTGCACAAGGGGCTAGGCTAAAATCCGGTTGACTAGTTTGCAGCCAGGTGTTCAGTACAGACCTTGCCAATGTGATTTTAATAGCCCAGGAAGGGATAGGAAACCCTAGGAAAACTTTGCAATCAATAAAGCATGATGGACTATGTTTGTTTTGCCCTATTTTGATTCTCTTCCCCAGCAGCAGCCCATCGATTTCAGAACTGCATGGCCACAAAGATAGAGGCCTTCAGCCTCCCAATCCCTGCTTAGAGAGGGATTTGAATTTCGGCAAGAGTCAGGCCATATGCCCCCAATCAAAGGAAAAGGCAGCCTAGCCATCGCACCCTTCCAGTTCCTTCTCCTTAGTCCCAGGGCACAGATGCCGTTGCTGCTCCTCACCATGGCTGGGGTGGGACTTGCAAGTACCTCTGTCTGCTTCATCCTGCAAAGCGTGGCTCACCCGGCACTCCTGCCCACCACCATTTTGGCAGCCCTGACAAAAGGCACCCACTCCAGTCTCACCCTGCCAAGGAAAGGGGGCGGCAGCCAAGACTACAGCAGATTTGCAGCTTCTCAGAGGATGCCCAACTTCACTCCGGAATTTCAGGGTTGGAAAGCGGAGGGGTAGTGCTCCATTTGGAGGGCTGGTGGCACCTGCTGGAAAGCCTCCTGCTTTCCCCCCCCCCCGCAGCTACCTCCTTCGGAGCCTTCCTGATGCCGATGGGCCTGCTGACATACGTCCACCTGCTTTGTCCTGCAAAACACAGCTCACCCATGCTTCCCATGTCCCTCTGATATCCTCCCCATTCTCACACATACATCCCTCCACTATCTTCCCTGTTCTCACACACACATCCCTCCGATATCCTCCCACTTCTCACACACACGTCCCTCCGATATCCTCCCCGTTCTCACACATACGTCCCTCCAATATCCTCCCGGTTCTCACACACATGTCCCTCCGATATCCTCCCACTTCTCACACACACATCCCTCCGATATCCTCCCCGTTCTCACACATACGTCCCTCCAATATCCTCCCGGTTCTCACACACATGTCCCTCCGATATCTTCCTGGTTCTCACACATACGTCCCTCCAATATCCTCCCGGTTCTTACACACATGTCCCTCCAATATCCTTCCCGTTCTCACACACGTCCCTCCAATATGCTCCCCGTTCTCACACATACGTCCCTCCAATATCCTCCCGGTTCTCACACACACGTCCCTCCAATATCCTTCCAGTTCTCACACATGTCCCTCCAATATCCTCCCGGTTCTCACACACACGCTCCTCCAATATCTTTTCTTCTCTCTGTCTTTCTGTCTCTCTCATGCTTCTCTGAGAAAAGCCTTTTCTGCTTCTTTCTCCGGAGTCTTTTCTTCTTTCCCTCTCCTGCCAAAACTGCCTTCTTTTATATCCCTTCCTGTCTCCACCCCCCCCTCCTCCTTTCTCTTCCGGGTGAGCCAGAAGTGCCGATCCTGGGGCCTGTCTCCCCCCAAGCAGCCCAGCAGCTCCTGAGAACTCTCTCATGGCAAATCCTGTGCTGTGCCGCTTTGTCTCTTTCCCTCCCCTGCTACACTTGGCTGGGCTGTGCAGGGCCGCGTACCACCTGATAGGTGCCAATGTATTACCAGTGGTACGTGTACCACTGATTGAAAAGCCTTGATCTACTTGATCTACTTACTCAGCCTTCATATTTTGTGATTTGGCTTTATTCATTCTCTTTATATGTCCAAACTAACTCAGCATACACCTTTCACAGTGGTCACTTACTTTTGCAGTCATGGACTTCCATCATAACATACTCTCTCCTCCTGCCCTGCAGTCTCTCTTGGTGTTATTAAGAAGGTTACAAGTGCAGTAAGCCCTGGAGGAAACTAATTATCTGGATCCTTTTCAGTTTAGCTTTAGGTTTAAGTATGATACCTACATTTTTTGTCTTTTCCTAGTGTTTTCTTGCTAGTGCAGGGTTTGCTTTTTGGATTTACTGAGTTTTGATTCAGTGGTTGCAATAGCAATTTATCGACTGGCTTGTCACCCAACCCTGATATTGTGGATTGAGTGAGAATGACAGGCCAAAGTCACCCAGATAATTTTTATATCTGAGGCAGGATTAGAACTCTTAGTTTCTAGCCTCTTGCCTTAACCACTACACCAAAGTGGCTCTCTTATGATATCTAGAATAAATAAGTAGAATATACTCCATTTAGAAGAAAGATATTTAGGATACTTTTTTACATAATTCTTCGGCTAGACTAGAATGAAAGGATTGCTACCCTGTTGATTTTACTTGATCTCTCAGCAACATTCAGCACCATTAATCATGTATTGTTCTGGACCACTTAAAAGGATAAATAGTGAGCAGTGGGGCAATATTTTGCCATTGTCTTAAGAAAAATGGGGAAAATATATGGAATCTTTTTCTTTCCACTTGTCCCTTATGGGAACAATTGTTACAGAAGCAAAAGTATACTGTATGATACAAAAAAGATTGTTGAGGTTCTAAAAAGAGTGCAGAGAAGAACAACAAAGATGGTTAGGGGGCTGGAGGCTAAAACATATGAAGAACAATTGCAGGAATTGGATATGTCTAGTGTAATGAAAAGAAGGACTAGGAGTGATATGATAGCAGTCTTTCAATATTTCAGGGGCTGCCACAAAAAAGAGGGGGTCAACATATTCTCCAAAGCAACTGAAGGCAGGACAAGAAGCAATGGATGGAAACTAACCAAAGAGAGAAGCAATTTAGAACTAAGGAGAAATTTCCTGACAGTTAGAACAATTAATCAGGGGAACGACTTGCCATCAGAAGTTGTGGGTGCGCCATCACTGGAGGTTTTTAAGAAGAGTTTGCACAATCGTTTGTCTCTGGTTCCTCTCTTCTCTTCCTTCCCAAGTTTTGGATCTTTCTCTGATCCATTTATGCAATCACCATTACTAGAGTTTTGTCCTAAACAATTACATATTAATCTTTCTCTTCACAAGTAGACTTCAACCTCAAATAATTTGTAGCATACTCAGGACAGGGAGAAAGCCAGAGAAGAGTATCAATCCTTTGTGGTAGATTAGATTAGAAGACAGATGCCACAAAGACTACTGGAAAGCCACTTTATTGTTACAGGGTGTAATAATAGAACCTCAGAAGCTTTCCAGTTTCCCTCTGCCCCCTCTGATACCCTACAGAAGACCCAAGGCAAGGTTTAGACAAATCTTTCATGAAATACTGGCCTGGCATTACCCTATTGAGCAGTGGTTCTCAACCTTTTTAATGCCGCGACCCCCAACCGGTCGTAAGTCGAGGACTACTCACCGGTCATAAGTCGAGGACTACTCAACTGGTGCAGCACCGTTTGCAGAATGGGACTTTTGGCGGGCTCAGCAGGGCAGAGGCAGCCTGGACAATTCCTATTGGCTTTTGAAAGCCAATAGAATTAGACTCTATTCAAGAGAGTCTATTCTATTGGCTTTCAAAAGCCAATAGAATAAAAGGGAGTAGCACAGCTAAGGAAAAGGGGGGAAAAATGGCGGACTGCATTGTTTGGTGACCCCTGTGAAATGGTCATTCGACCCCAAATGGGGTCCCAACCCACAGGTTGAGAACCACTGCTATTGAGCCTAGGTGTCCAATCTCTCTTGCAGTTTAAGCCAAGTGCTGTGACCAGAGAGCATGAATGTGGCCACTACACCTAGAGTTGTCATAGTAGCTGACAGATCATCAGCCACAGTGTCCATGAAGCATCCTCGGTTATATTCCCAGCAAAAGCTGTGTTGGGAGAAGAAAATGCTTTAAAACTGGAACAGCTAAAGAAGAGTTTAAGTCAGTGTTTCTCAACCTTGACAAGTTAAGACTTCAACTCTCAGAATTGCTCAGCCAGAATTGCTTAAGTCCACACATCCTAAGTTGTCAAGCTTGAGAAAAACTAATCTATCTTGAGTATGGGTTAGGGATAAGATGAAGACAATGAAATATGCATAAAAAGGGGCAATTACCAAATTCTCATCAGCTTAAGGTGAGGAGCCTTCCAAGGTCTGTAAAATGAGGACCCAGATTGTTGGGGACAATATGCTGAGTTGGTAAACCGCTTCGAGAGGGCTGTAAAGCACTGTGAAGCAGTATATGTCTAAGACTAAGTGTTATTGCAATTGCTACCAAGGCAAATACATACTACAAAAGGTAACATGAGGATAAGCTCGAAGTTATATCTTGCTATCAATCTGAATTTCTCTACTAATTCTATTGCTTTGAATTGATTGAGCTGGTTTTACTGCTACACTAGGAGTTTTACAAACTGTTACCTTGCCAAGTCTAGTCTGCTTATTTATTTACCATCTGCTAATGATAACTATCCAGGTAGATTACCAAATCCCACATGCATGTGAAAACAAAAGGTAGAGAATGTAATCACATTGCTAGGGACTTGAGCACCCTCTGTTGGTGGAAAGGCAGGATATAAACCCCAAGGAGGAGGAATAATTAAACAAATGAAAGTTATTAAGGCTTTGCTTGTTTATATGAGGGCAAGGTAGCAAAGCAGCCCTTGGGTTCCGCATAACTGTTCATGCTTGCTTTATGGAAATATGTAAGCATGCTTTCTTTATAGAAATATTGCTTTATAGAAATATAGATATCACAGAAATATGATTAAGATGGCAAATTACTAAAGGTAGTCCTTGACTTATGACTGGTTACTTAGTGATTGGTCGAAGTTACAACAGACCTCCCTGACAAAGTTCTCACTTATCACCCAGTTCCAAATTCAGACAAATACATGCCTATTGCCGTGCACCTGAATTTGGATCATGTGTCTGTGAAGATGCGACAATGGTCATAAGTGCGAGGACTAGTCATAAGTCATGTTTTTCAGCTGCGTTGTTACTTTGAATAGTTGCTGAATGAATGGTTGTAAGTTGAGGATTGCCTGTATTAGCTTGCTAAACAAGTCAAGCAGTTTTGATCATTTCCATTTGTTTTTAAAAAATATTCCATGTAAGGTCAAGAGTTTTTTTTTGAGGTAAAAGTCATTGGTTTTTTTGTGTGTGGAAGGAGATATAGAAGATTCCTTGCAACCTATGTGCTTAATAATTAATCTATCATTAAGATCTAATTTCCCCACAAATCCTTTGATGAGTATTCTCCTTCAGCTTCTCCTCTCCATGCATGCAAATCTGCTGACATGGGATTCCACAATAATCTGAAAGAAGAACTACGCAAATAGGAAAGGAGTGGAATCAAAATGGCATGCCTGTGCCCTGTTATTATGAATACTGATTTTATCAAAGCTGAAGAAATGTGGCAAATCAGGTATGAGCAGTCTTTTGTGAGGCCTGATTTGTTGTGGAGTAGTGATAGGAATGGAACTGCACAACGCAAATGCAGTTCTACACATGGAGGCGCAATGAGAAAGAGAAAGAGACTGTCTCTTCCAAATGTAGCATATTAGTAAACGTGAGTACAGATAGTCCTCTACTTAAGACCACAACTGTGCCCAAAATTTCTGTTGTTTAGCGAGACATGTGTTAAGTGTTAAGCTTTGTCCCATTTTACAACCGTTCTTGCCACAGTTATTAAGCGAATCACTGCAGTTGAAAGTTAGTAACCTGGTTGTTAAGTGAATCTGGTTTCCCCATTGATTTTGTTTGTCAGAAGGTCACAAAAGGGGATCACATGACCTTGGGACACAGCAGCGGTCATAAGTATGAGTCAATTGCCAAGCATCTGAATTCTGATCCTGTGATCAACGGGGAGGCTACAAAGGTTGTAAGGGCAGAAAAAAAATCATGTCACTTTTTTTTCAGTTCTGTCGTAACTTTGAACGGTCACTAAATAATTGTTGTAAGACAAGGACTACCTGTATTGCTCAGTAGAAAGTATGAAAATAATACTGAGGGCAGAAGTGAAACAAAGGAAGAAAAGCTCATTCATTACGGCCACTGTTGTAACACTATTTCAGGTTCATTGGTATTTTTATTTGCTTATACAGGTAGTCCTCGGCTTACAGCCTTTCATTTAGTGACCACTCAAAGTTACAAGAGCACTGGAAAAGTGAGTTATGATCATTTTTCATTCTTACGACCATTGTACCGCCCTCGTGGTCACGTGATCACAATGCGGATGCTTGGCTAATAATAATAATAATAATAATAATAATAATAATAATAATAATAATAATAATGACAATGAATCACACCCTTCATCCACGCAGTGACATTGATAGACTTTATCTACCAAGGCAAATAGGTGGGCGTGGAATGCTACAAGTACATCAGATGGTTGAAGAAGAAAAAATGGCTTTGGAAGAATATCTGAAGAACAATGATGAAGATGCACTGAAATTAGTATATCAGGAAGGCTTACTAACTACTGGAGAGACCAAACTGGCCTACAAGAAAGACCAAATGAAGAACAGAATAGAGGCATGGGAAGACAAAGCACTACATGGCCAATACATGAAAAAAATAGCTGGGAAAGCAGATAATAATAAAACCTGGCAATGGCTAAGAGCAGGAAAATTGAAGAAAGAGACCGAGGGACTAATTCTGGCTGCACAAGACCAAGCCTTAAGGACAAATGCATACAAAGTCAAAATTGAGAAGACAGCAACAGACAGTAAGTGCCGCCTATGCAAAGAAGCTGAAGAAACAGTGGACCACTTGGTAAGCTGTTGCAAGAAGATTGCACAGACTGATTACAAGCAGCGGCATGACAAAGTAGCAACAATGGTGCATTGGAAGATCTGCAAAAAATATCATTTGCCTGTAAGCAAAAACTGGTGGGATCATAAAATAGAGAAAGTCATAGAAAATGATAAAATTAAACTGCTCTGGGACTTCAGAATTCAAACAGACAAGCACCTGCAACATAACACCCCAGACTTAACAATTGTCGATAAGAAAGACAAAAAAGTCTGGATAGTGGACGTGGCAGTGCCTGGAGATAGCAGAATAGAAGAGAAAGAACTGGAGAAGATAACAAAATACAAAGACCTACAAATAGAAATAGAAAGACTGTGGCAAAAGCAAGCAAGGGTAGTACCAATAGTCATAGGCTCCTTGGGCGCAATCCCAAAACAACTGGAGCACCACTTGAACACCATTGGCATTGACAAATTTGCTATTAGTCAATTGCAAAAGGCGGCCTTATTAGGAACTGCTTCCATCCTGCGACGATACCTGTAATACCATCAAACATCCACATCTGCCTATCCCAGGTCCTGGGTAAGGACTCGATAGGTAGACAAAATGCCAAATCCAGTCTGAACATCTGGCTGACTGTGCGATGAATGATAATAATAATAAAGTTGGAAGGGAACCTTGGAGGTCATCAAGTCCAACCCCCTGCTCAGGCAGGTAACCCTATACCATTTCGGACAAATTGCTGTCCAGTTTCTTCTTAAAAACTTCCATTGGAGCATTCACCGCTTCTGGAGTCAAGTTGTTCCACTGGTTAATTGTTCTGTCAGGAAGTTTCTCTTTAGTTCTAGGTTGCTTCTCTCCTTGATTAGTTTCCATCCATTGCTTCTTGTCCTGCCTTCAGGTGCTTTGGAGAATAGCTTGACTCCCTCTTCTTTGGGGCAGCCCCTGAGATATTGGAAGACAGCTATCATATCCCCCTCATCCTTCTCTTCATTAAACTAGACATACCCAATTCCAGCAACCGTTCCTTATATGTTTTAACCTCCAGTCCCCTAATCTGTACAATAATATCACTAGTGCGACTGTGTAAGTGGAGGATCTGTTCACTTCCCATCTGTTCTACTTAGGAACGTGCTTCCTGAACAGGGCTATTACATTTAACTCCTATTTCTGACAGTTGCAGTGTCCTGGGGCCATGATGATCCCCTTTGACGACCTTCTGACATGCAAAGTCAAAGGGGAAGCCAGCTTCATTTAACAACCAGTTTACTAACTTTCAACTGCAGTGATTTGCTTAACAACCTAGCAAGAAAGGTCATAAAATGGGGCAACTTAACACTTAACAACTGTCTTGCTGAGCAACAGAAATTTTGGGCTCCACTGTGGTTGTAAGTCAAGGACTTCCTGTAATATCATGGTTGAGGAGATACCAACCCAGATCTCAGAGTCTGCAAGGACATGGTAGCCTGGCTTTTAGACTGAGGTCAAAGAAAGGATACCCTGACACACACACTTCCTATGAGTAATCCACCCTCTTCCTTCTGCTTTTCTCCTTCCCCTTCTCCCCCTGATCTTTATTCCTTCTCCTCAACCCTTTATGAAATCAGCACTCCTCCAAACCTATGCAAGAGTATAAAGGTCCTGCCTGACATCCTATCCCCATAATTTCCATCTTCCTCTGCTCGGTCTTACACCCACAAATCTATCTGATGAAAACCAACAGATCAACCCAATTCACAACATCTCCGCCAACCATCTTCTTTCACTTTGTCAATCAAACCCAAGAGATGAAGTATGATTCTTTACCAGTTAAAATTTGTTTGCATGCATAACTGTATAAGTACAATGAATATACTGGATCTAAATCTATTTGCAGTTTAAAGAAACATCCTGTTATTAAAGCGAACCCCCAGACTACTTTGTTCATTTCTTGTATGTATCAAGCACTGAACCAATTATTGCATCCAATCTTTTCCTTCTCGCTGGGATTTCATTTTGTATCTCCTGCCTTCAGGAGAAAACTGTCAAATTACTAAGTGGGAAGAATTTCACAAGTGGGAAGAACACATTACATACAGATAAATAAACATAATACTTTTCGGAATGTAAAACTGTACAAATGTCCGAAGGCAAAAATTTGTCAGGAAAATAATAATAATAATAATAATAACAACAACAACAACAACAATAAAGTTGGAAGGGACCTTGGAGGTCATCAAGTCCAACCCCTTGCTCAGGGAGGAAACCCTATACCATTTCTGACAAATGGCTGTCCAGTCTCTTCTTAAAAACCTGCAGTATTGGAGCATTCACTGCTTCTGGAGGCAGGTTCTTCCACTGGTTAATTGTTCTAACTGTCAGGAAATTTCTCCTTAGTTCTAGGTTGCTTCTCTCCTTGTTTAGTTTTCATCCATTGCTTCTTATCCTGCCTTCAGGTGCCTTGGAAAATAGCTTCTTTTTCCTTGCAAGCAAAGTCAAGATCTCCATGCCTATGGAGATTCTCAATCATCCAGTTCACTGTTATCCCAAATGTGCTTTTTCAAAAGGCAACTGGACTTTCTTTGTTTTTTCCTGAAAGATGTTTTGCTTCTCAGCCCGCAAGCTTCCTCAGTTCTGACTGAATGGTGGGGAGAATGGACGGATTTATATTCCTTGCAGACATCATTAGCATTCTCTCTGTGATAAACACTTGGGGGTTTATCTGTGATAACAGGTAAGAGATAAAGTGACTTCAACAACTCTCAGAGGAAGTGCTAACAACCAGATGATTGCAAGGGATATAAATCCTTTCATTTGCCACCACCATCACCACCACCATTCAGCTAGAACTCAGGAAGCGTCTTGGATGAGAAGTGAAAAGTCTTGAAGGAGAAAACAAAGAAAGCCCAGTTGCCTTTTGAAAAAGCACCTTTGTTGAGTTCAGACAGAGTATAAGCTAAAAAAAAAGGACAGGCACTTCTTACGGAACCAAGCTATGCTTCAACTGTCATGAAAAGTTTCAAACTCTTCAACTTGACAACAAGGATTTGACTTCAACTGTAAGAGATTAGCTCCCTGGCTGGTTCCCATGGAGCTGGTTGGGTGAGTCCAGCAGAAGCGGAATCTTCAAGAGAGCACAAAGGACAAATTAAGCTGGTTCTCCAGGGCATTGATTACAATAAGCTGGGACTGCTAATTCCTTTGTATTAAGTAAAATGATCACTAAACCTATTGCAGTGGGCGTTAAGAAAGTGTTAGAACTCATATACAAGTTGAGATTGAATATGTGATTATTTCCTTAGGTGGAGAGGGTGAGTTATTGGGACAATGGGGAGTAGGGAGATAATTGATTGGGGGGAAAGAAGCAGCCTCAATTTAGAGAGAGTTAAAAAAAAAATCCAGCAGTTCTCAACAAGGTTTAGTAGTTTATGGAAAGAATCAGAAGTGAGCAGATAACTGTATATTATGTTTTTTCTTCTTTTGGTTTAATGGGTGGAGATTACTTTGTAGCTGCATAATAATTTCTCGTAACAGAATAACAACAGAATTACAGAGTTGGAAGGAACCTTGGAGGTCTTCTAGTCCAATCCTCTGCTCAAGCAGAAACTCTTTAACATTTCTGACCAATGGTTGTCCAATCTCTTCTTAAGAACTTCCAATGTTGGAGCAACCACAACTTCTGGAGGCAAGTCATTCTATTGATCTATTGTTCCAACTGTTAAGAAATTTCTCCTTTGTTCCAGGTTGGTTCTCTCCTTGATTCATTGCCATCCATTGCTTCTTGTCCTGCCTTTGGAGAATGGCCTGCCTCCCTCTTCTTGGTGGCAGCCTCTTGGATATTGGAACCCTGCTATCATGTCACCCCTAGTCCTTTTTTCATTAAACTAGACCAGGAGTAGGCAACCTTGGCTCTTTTATGACTCGTGGACTTCAACTCCCAGAATTCCTGAGCCAGCATGGCTCAGCTTGGAAACCTCTCCCTTTCCCTCAGCGCGGCTGGCTCAGGAATTCTGGGAGTTGAAGTCCACCAGTCATAAAAGAGCCAAGGTTGCCTACCCCTGAACTAGACCAGCGGTTCTCAACCTATGGGTCGCGACCCCATTTGGGGTCGATCGACCATTTTTCGGGGGTCGCCAAAGAAGGCGATCCGCCATTTTCTCCCCTCAGGGGGTGGCGCCGCGCATGCACGCCGCGCATGGGGGCAGCGCCGCGCATGCGCAGAACGTTTGTGTGACGGGGGTCGCCGTCACACAAACGTTGAGAACCACTGAACTAGACAAACCCAATTCCTACAACCATCCCTCATATGTTTTAGTCTCCAGTCCCCTAATCAATCATCTTTGTTGCTTTTCTCTGCACTCTTTCTAGAATCTTATAAATATTACCTAGGGATGAAAGTTATATTTGTTTTCAAATTAAAATAATATTTATGAACTTTGATTTAACTGCTCAGTTAATCTGTCATCACTGGGGCTAATCTCCTAAGAATTGCATACTGGCTAAGCCAGAAATCAGTTTTTCCATCAGC